>NW_015971788.1:202879-802879 GCF_000732125.1 Scedosporium apiospermum | reverse complement strand
GCCGAGGCATGATTTGGTTTGTGTTACTTGTTAGTCCGGAGCTATTTGCATGCGGATGCGGGGGACGCGGGGGTGGAGGGAGGAACACAGAAACACAAGCTAAAGCTCCAAGGGGGCAGGGTGAGAGCTAAGGGGAGCGTGAGCTCCGTCGCTATAGCAAATTGAACTATAAATCCCCCGAGCTATCTTGCTGTCCATGACTCTGACACTCCTCTTCAATCCTCCCCTCCCCTCATCTACATATCCCATCCTCCTTTACACTTTTCCTCATACACACTCAAATTGCAATTCTAGTCTCACATATAAAACCACCTCTATTGAAATAAAACTGCAAAACAATGGTTGACAAGATAGTCCCCAACGATCCCCGAGTCCAAAGCCACACCGCCCTCATCCGCGGCAAAACCTACCACTACCTCCTCGCCAACCCCCCCACCTCCCCACCAGTCGACACCGTCCTCCTCCTCCACGGCTTCCCCGACCTCAGTCTCGGCTGGCGCTACCAGATCCCCGCCCTCCTAGCCCTCAACCTCCGCGTCATCGTCCCCGACAACCTAGGCTACGGCGGCACCGACGCCCCCGTTGAGCCCGAGCGCTACTCCCTCAAGAACCTCTCCGACGACGTCGCCGAGCTCGTCAAGCACGTGTGCGGACCCAACGTCCCCGTCATCGTCGGCGGGCACGATTGGGGCGCGGGGTTGGCGTGGAGGGTCGCGCTTTGGCATCCCAAGATCGTGAAGGCGGTGTTTTGCGCTTGCGTGCCGTATGGACCGCCCAAGGAGAAGTGGGTGCCGTTGGATGTTATTATCAAGGCGGGAAAGTTGCAGAATTTCAGGTATCAGCTGCAATTCCAAGGCGAGGATGTCGAGAAGCAAATTCAGGGCAAGGAGAAGATTAAGCAGTTCTTGAATGCCATGTTCGGCGGGAAGACTCCCGATGGGGAGTCCGGGTTCTCGACCCGGGACGGCGTCCTTTTTGATATCATCGAGAAAGTGGGGCAGTCGCCACTCGTTACCCCTGAGGAGATCGACTTTTACGCCGAGCAGTTTGCGAGGAACGGTCTGCATGGTCCGTTGAATTGGTATAGGACCGGCGAGCTCAGCTACAAGGAGGAGGTACCGCTGCTGAAGAAGGGCCTCAAGGGTCTTCGCATCAATATTCCTAGCTTATTCATCGCCGCTTCGAAGGATCAGGCGCTACCGCCGGCGATGGCGCAGAGCATGGGTGAACACTTTGACCGGCTGACGAAGGTCGAGGTCGATGCGAGCCACTGGGTGTTGTGGCAAGGGGCGGAGGAGGTGAACCGGCACCTGAAGGACTGGCTGCAGACGGCGGTCTGGAACCCCCGCCGGCCGTCCCTTTGAAGGGGCTTGGGAACACGGCGATTGATTCTCTTGGTATTTGGATTAAATAGGGCGTTGGAGCACCTATTTGGAAGCGTTTAAGGTGTAGGGCTAGTTTATATACTGGAGTTAAACAATGAATCATGATTAATTGTTATAAGGTCACATCGGAGTGTTATCCATCGGTGTTATATGCGTCCAGATAGCCATGCCCTCAAGGTCCTGCCCGCACTGGTATATCGTAGTTTACCTCGAGGAGGGTAGTGTTCTCAGCCTGTCGGTATTCAGCCTGTCGGTATTCACCTCTCGGCCGTCTCAGTTCCGTCTCCCTAGGTGTTACTTGCCGCTACCCGAGTCTGCTGGCTGGGGTCGACGCGCGTGGCTGGGCAGTGGTTACTCTGGCCCTCCGCCTGAAAGAACTCATGGCATGAGATCCTCTGTGTGATTGGTGAGAGATCGAAGTCTTATGTACCACCTCTTCACTTGAGATTGAATTTCTGACCGCTGATCACAGGCGCGCCAGTCTTTGCCTTCTTATTAGGTTTACCGCACATGGCGCATGCTTCTGGAAGTTAGCTAACTTGGTTTCCATGCCGGTTTTAAGAGGTAGGAATGATTACTCACCATCTTTCTGATATGCGCAAGACTGGCAGTACGTAAAGCCTTGAGATACCTTGGTCTTGCATTTTGAGCAGGAACTCGCATACTGAGCATAAGGATTCTTGGCAGATTTCGAAAGTAGTTTGCTCTGAAATTTATGTTAGAGAGGAGACGAATAAAATAAATGGGGAGCTGGGGGACCAACCTTGGTAACACCAGCGTTTGCTAGCGTCACGCTCTTCTTATCTGCTCCCTTGGATGAGGAAGCCGGAGAACCGTAGTACATCTCGCTCTTCTTCTTGACCTCCGGGGTCGCGAGGGTTGTCCCCTTGGTGAGCTTCTGGCACTTGGAGCAGACCATGATTGCGGTGGCGGCTTTCGTGAGGCTGATGATGTAAGGCTTGATGGAGTTGCTGGTAAAATCTGAACTGAGCAAGTCAAGCTCACTCTGGGACTAGTAGCTTGTGAGAGTGTTTGTAAGGCACAGTTAGAATGCTACGTAGTTCATGGGTTGCTGTGTGAATTAAGCTGATAAGGCGGTGTGAGAGTGAAGGATGGATGTTGTGTGTTGGTTGAGGCTCGGCTGTTTGACAATGGTTGATATTGAGAAGATCTCAGGCCTCTTCGGGGGTCTTTCCAGCACTTTGCAGCCGCCGTGGGATATTCTTAGTAACCCCAGCCACAAATATCTCCAAGCTAAGCTTTACATAGTGCAAGTGTGGGATGATGTGCATCCTGTACTGTGCGGTGCTGCCGGCGTCCCAAGTCTTGCTTGTATATTTCGTACTTCGCAGTGTACGAAGTACAAAGTACACTATTACCTCATTGCCAGGCCTCGTATAATAAACTCCGACTGTACATGTGCTTGGCTGGATTGGGCTAGTTGCACCGACGCTTTCAAGTTATTTCCCACCTCAGCCACTGCTTTCGCATCATCAGCCCAACGGCTCCTTCGGAATCGTCACACTGGCATTCGGGCTGAAAGGGAAGAAGGAAAAGAAATCAATTGATGCCTGCTAGAAACAAGCTTGCAAAATCCACGCCTTAAGTTTCACCGTTTAAAGCACTGGGAGCGAATACAGATAAAGAGAGAGAATGTTATCTCAGCAATTTTCTTTAGAGAGGTACCTTGACCTCCTGCTTCGTTCATGAAGTTTATATTGGAGGAAAGTGGGCTGCCCACCTGTAACATGCCCCAGCCACAGGTGCAAACACAAGCTTGCAGCTGGGATGCCAGGCTGACACAGTTGTTGTCATCTCCAATACTGTCTAACACTTGTCCAATACTGTCAACCTGTTGCTTTGGGCAAGTAGTGTACAGTGCTCCCAGCCCGGCTCGACGGTGCTACGGTGCTACGTAGACTCCGTCTTGGTTTCTTGGTCTTTGCAAGTTTTACAGTTTACCCCTGTCTTCCAAAAAACCCAATGATTCTTGACCATTCATTCACACCACGTAACTTCGCACTCCTTGTAGGCAACGTCTGCGCCAGAAAAGGAGGCTGTGCTGGGCTGGCCGCGACAAATGAATTCGGAAATATCGAACCCTTTGTCAATCATCCGCATCCGCATCCGCCTTCGAGACTTCTGAAAGAATCTCCCATCCCCGAACACGTAATTCAACTTCACTAATGTTTCTGGAGCGAACTGCTACTACGACGCTAAGCTGAGCTGACGAACTTCGTTCCGTCCCTCGAAAACTTTCCCATTCGTTTCGTGCGCACCTTGACATCTGAAAGCGAAAGAAGGAAAAAAAAAGGACTACGCAGCTTTTTTGATGATTTTCACCCTTCCCCTTCGCTCATCATCTCGAAACCCCCCCCCCCTTTGTCGAGCCCCTCCGAATCTGTTTACCCGCCCAATGAAACATCTCGCTGGCTGAGTTGCAACAGAGCTCGAAAGCATTCCAACAATTCGAACGTCCCTCGTTATCCGCATGCAGCCCATTAATCCTAATTCATCATCGCAATCGAGCCTGTCCTGATCGAACCGAACCCCCGTATCCGTCATCCTAATCCTCGCAGCCCCCGAGGGCTTCCCCTTCCGCCATGTCGGACAGACCTACGCGTGGGCGGCCCCAGCACTCGCGGAACAGTCTCATAGATCTAGAAAACGAACAACCTGTATATTACACCGGCCAGCGCTCCGACCTTAATGACGATGACCTCCTTCGATCTTATACCACCGACCACGACCCCCAAAGTCGCCCATCCGTTTCATATGATGACTTTGTAGGAGGAGCAGGAGGAAGAGGAGGAGTGGGAGGCGGCGGTGGCGGCGGCTTCAGAAACCAGTATTCGACTGGTGCATCACCTCCTCAACAACAAGCCGGTGTCGTCGGCGCTAACACAGGTCCCTACCAACTAAACCGCTACGAGAGCAGTCAGTCATCAGGGCTGGGTAACTACCAGCGGTACGCCGATGACTTCGACGACTATCCCACCGATGCCGACTCGTACTACCAACAAGGCGGCACCGTACCGCCCTCGACTGGCCCGACCGCGGCCCGGCAGAACGCGCGACAACGGAATAGCGTTCTCGGGCTCGGTGGCGGCTTCTTCGGTCGAGTGAAGAATCGGTTAGGCATGGGCCAAGGGTACTCGGAGATGGACCTACCTTTAACGGAACAGGCCAGCACAAGGGTGGACTCTGGCAATCTTGATCAAAGGAGTACGACGAAAAAGGAAAGCAAGTTTGATCTGGGCAATTTCAAGTTCGGCTTTGGAAGATCGAAACCCGATCCGGCGACCTTGGGACCCCGTATAATATATCTCAACAACCCGCCGGCGAACGCGGCGAACAAATACGTCGACAACCACATCTCGACGGCAAAATACAACGTTGCGACCTTCCTCCCGAAATTCCTCTTCGAACAGTTCTCCAAAGTCGCCAACATCTTCTTCTTGTTCACCGCTGCGCTACAGCAGATCCCAGGACTGTCGCCCACGAATCAATACACGACCATTGCGCCCCTTATCATTGTGCTGCTGGTGTCGGCTGGTAAGGAGTTGGTGGAAGATTACAAGAGGAGACAAGCCGACAAGGGCCTCAACATGTCCAGAGCCCGCGTCCTGCGGGGGTCTGAGTTTGCCGAAACGAAGTGGATCAATGTGGCCGTAGGCGACATTATCAGAGTCGAATCCGAGGAGCCATTCCCTGCCGATTTAGTTCTTCTCGCCAGTTCCGAGCCTGAAGGTCTCTGCTATATTGAAACGGCGAACCTCGACGGCGAAACCAATCTGAAGATCAAGCAAGGCCTGCCGGAAACTTCGACTATGGTTAGCACGAGCGAGCTCTCCCGCCTAGGTGGGCGGATCAAGTCGGAACAACCCAACAGCAGCCTGTACACGTATGAAGCTACGATTACGATGCAGACCGGCGGTGGTGAAAAGGAACTCCCTCTCAACCCCGAGCAGCTTCTCCTCCGCGGCGCTACCCTGAGGAATACCCCCTGGATCCACGGCGTCGTCGTCTTTACCGGTCACGAGACGAAGCTTATGCGCAATGCCACGGCGGCACCGATTAAGCGCACCAAGGTCGAGAAGAAACTCAATCTCCTCGTTCTTCTCCTGGTCGGCATTCTCTTGGTTCTCAGCATCATCTCAACCATTGGCGACTTGGTGAGCCGTAGGATCGACTTTGACTCTCTGTCGTACCTCATGCTGGAGCCCATCAGCGATGCCGGCCAGATTGTCAGGGCTATCCTGAAGGACATGGTCACATATTGGGTTCTCTTCTCATCTCTCGTTCCTATTTCCCTCTTCGTCACGGTCGAAATCGTCAAGCTTTGGCACGGTCTGCTCATTAACGATGACCTGGACATGTACTACGACCAGACGGACACGCCGGCCAACTGCAGGACGTCCAGCTTGGTGGAGGAACTCGGCATGGTCGAATACGTATTCTCTGACAAGACTGGCACGCTTACCTGCAATATGATGGAGTTTAAGCAGTGTAGTATTGCCGGAATCCAGTACGCCGATGAGGTGCCCGAAGACCGGAGAGCGACGATCCAGGACGGCGTCGAGGTTGGAATCCACGACTTTAAGACACTTCGGCAGAACCTAGAGAACCAGCACGAGACGGCTGCCGCCATCGACCACTTCCTTGCACTCTTGGCCACCTGCCATACAGTCATTCCCGAGCGAGAGGAGGAAAAGGGTGGCAAGATCAAGTACCAGGCCGCTTCGCCCGACGAGGGTGCATTGGTAGCCGGTGCCGTGGAGCTCGGCTACACTTTCACGGCACGGAAACCCAAGTCGGTTATTATCGAGGCGGGTGGCCGGGAGCTGGAGTACGAGCTCCTAGCCGTGTGCGAGTTCAACTCTACCCGAAAGCGAATGTCAACCATCTACCGGTGCCCCGACGGCAAGATTCGGTGTTACTGCAAGGGAGCCGATACCGTTATTCTTGAGCGCCTCAACGACAATAACCCCCACGTCGAGGTCACGCTGAGGCACCTTGAGGAGTACGCGTCGGAAGGTCTTCGGACGCTTTGTCTAGCCATGCGAGAGATTCCCGAGCCGGAGTTCCAGGAATGGTACCGGGTATTTGACCAGGCCCAGACCACCGTCGGCGGCAACCGTGCCGAGGAGCTGGACAAGGCCGCCGAGATTATTGAGCACGACTTTTTCCTACTTGGAGCCACGGCCATCGAGGATCGTCTCCAAGACGGCGTGCCGGAAACGATTCATACCCTCCAGCAGGCGGGCATCAAAGTGTGGGTGTTGACAGGCGACAGGCAGGAGACGGCCATCAACATCGGCATGAGCTGCAAGCTTCTCAGCGAGGACATGATGCTGCTGATCGTAAACGAAGAATCGGCCGAGGCGACGCGCGAAAACATCACGAAGAAGATCGAGGCCATCCGAACGCAAGGCGACGGAACGATCGAGCTCGAGACGCTGGCGCTTATCATCGACGGCAAATCCCTTACGTACGCGCTCGAAAAGGACCTAGAAAAACTCTTCCTCGACCTCGCCGTCATGTGCAAGGCCGTCATTTGCTGTCGCGTGTCGCCGCTCCAAAAGGCGCTCGTGGTGAAACTCGTCAAGCGGTATCAGAAGGAGTCGATCCTCCTCGCTATCGGCGACGGTGCGAACGACGTGTCGATGATCCAGGCGGCGCACATCGGCGTCGGTATTAGCGGCGTCGAGGGTCTGCAGGCGGCGAGGAGCGCTGATGTGGCGATTGCGCAGTTTAGGTATTTGAGGAAGTTGCTGCTTGTGCATGGGGCATGGAGCTATCAGCGGGTTAGCAAGACGATTTTGTTTTCTTTTTATAAGAACATTACTCTGTACATGACGCAGTTCTGGGTAAGTTTTGATTGGCACAGTTTTTCTTGCTTGGATTCCTTTTCTTCTAACACCCACATAGTACACTTTCCAAAACGTGTTCTCCGGACAAGTCATTTACGAATCATGGACACTATCTTTCTACAACGTGTTCTACACGGTCCTCCCTCCCCTGGCCCTAGGTATCCTCGACCAGTTCATCTCGGCGCGTCTCCTCGACCGCTACCCGCAACTCTACCAGATGGGCCAGCGCAACGAGTTCTTCCGGCTCAAAGTTTTCGTGCAATGGGTCGGCAACGCCGTCTACCACTCGATCATCCTGTACATTTTCGGCGAGCTCATCTGGTACAACGACCTCGTCCTCGGCGACGGCAAGATCGCGGGCCATTGGGTCTGGGGCACGGCCCTCTACGGCGCCGTGCTCCTGACGGTCCTCGGCAAGGCGGCGCTCATCACGTCCAACTGGACAAAGTACCACGTTCTGGCCATCCCCGGGTCCATGGCGATCTGGTGGGTGTTTATCGCCGTGTATGGTATCGTGGCGCCCATGGCAAACGTATCGAGGGAGTACACGGGGGTTATACCCAAGCTGTACGGGAATCCGGTCTTCTGGTTGCAGACTGTGGTGTTGGCGATTATGTGTTTGATGAGGGACATTGCTTGGAAGTTTGCTAAGCGGATGTATTTCCCGCGGACGTATCATCATATTCAGGAGATACAGAAGTATAACATTCAGGACTACAGGCCACGGTGAGCCCCCCCTCCTCCCTTTCCCTCTCTCTCTCTCACATCCACAGCATGAAGCTAATATATTTTTTTCTTTTTTAGAATGGAGCAGTTCCAAAAGGCCATCCGCAAGGTCCGACAGGTCCAGCGCATGCGCAAACAAAGAGGCTACGCCTTTTCGCAGGCGGAAGAAGGCCAGACGAAGCTTATCCAGGCGTACGACACGACGCAACACCGTGGTCGGTACGGAGAGATGGCGAGCTCGCGGCCGGGGGCGGCGGGACATCCCTTTTAGGAGTGGGGAGGTAGTTTATTCCTTCTTTTACACACCGTTCCTCGCCTTTTTCAACAAATTTTCATCTCGCATTTCTTTTTTTTTTTTTTTTTTTGACCCTATGAAGTGTATGGATTATAAACTATGAGAGGGAAACATTATTTTCTTGTCTCCGGTGCCTTTTAGTTTTCTTTCCTTCTTTTACCGATTTATTGTTTTGAGGGTGGAGGGGTTTCTTCTCTGTATGTATGGAACGTATGTATTTTTCTTCTTTTTTTTTTTTTTTCCCCTTTTCTCTTCTCGGTTTGGGAAAGGGTGGGGACAGAGATATTCCGCCTTTTATGTATGAAAAAAAAAGAAAGATTAAAGATTTTATGGCCTCTTGAGATTTCTTTTGCCTTTTGAACTCTTTTTTTTGGCGTGCTATGCTTCGAGGGATGGGTATCGTTGGGTATCCGTTTTCTCTCTCGGGGATCTCCCGCGTTCTAGCGAGGATACATAGTAGAGGGATGATGTGCTGTGATACGTCGAATGAGTTGTCCGAGGAGGAATGTTCATGAAATGTTGGATGTTGGAGCGTTTTGGCTTGTGTTGTTTTCTCGGCTCGGGAATGGAGGAATGTGCGGGAGGGGAAAAAGAGCATGAATGCAGAACAAAAAAGAGATCAAATGGGAGAACAAACCATGACGTTTTCATGCTGTATACAACAGTGCTACGCTACTCTTCTCCTATATTCTCATGAACTCTCCCCCCTTCTTAAAGCTGAGCAGAAGAGGACTAGTAAGAACCCTCCTTTGAGAAAATAACACGAAGATGATGGATGATATGCACTCTCTCTCTTCGCACAGGCTTCTAGAGTTACAGTTACACCAATAAAACCCAACAGCCCCCATCCCAACTAAGGCAAAGCGTTTCTTCCTCTCACCTCTTCTCTTCATGCGCCCCAGAATTTCTGTTTAATAATACCAAACATCAATCTTGGCCCTCTTTTCTCAGCCAGCTTGTCTATTACCCCGCAAAATAGAATAGAATAACTGGCCCCTCCACTCATATTTTCCCCCCCTTTCCCCCTCGCCGAGATTAAGTTATGACTACCTCACGGCGCACGGAAGCCCGTGTTTGTCGGCGCAGGGGAAAAGCTGGGATCAAAAAAACGCGGGGGTGGTAGCATTGACCAGACTTAGGGGGGAAGCAGGGAAACACCAAACAAGGAAACTATTAAGACCAACGGATTGATGGGATTCTTTTCTCTTCCGTCTCTTTTTCTAATGTCGCTATTCACATGACCCTCCCTGGCGGCGCTGCGACCTCGCTGCAGGATATAAGAAAGGAAAGAAAGACGAAATAGCTAAGAGGACATCTTTCTTCCTCTTACCAGATTATTAATCCAAAGTAAAACGAGGCGACGGAAGAGGGAAGCCAAAGGAGGAGAGGAAAAATGAGGCTTGTACCGAGGTATCATTGAGATGTCTAGCTCCTCCCCCGAACCTCCTGCTCCTATCGACAAGCAAAAGCATATCCGCAACACCCGAATTGATCCCCCAATTCTCAGTTCCCAATTTTCCTACGACATCAATTAACGCCTCTTTGGACTCCTTGAAAAAGCATAGTTTTGAAACTAGCACAGTCTACAAAAAAGAATCTGTTACACTTGACGACGGCATCAATCTCTCAGTCCCCCCCAGATTCTTGGCGCCCGAACTAGTAGTAACCCGCCCATCAGCGTCTTGACCCCCGGCCCCAAACAAAAAAAGGGGGTCGCATTACCCCGGATTTTTTTTTATTTCCTTTTTGGCCAAAAACGCCCAAAACTTAGTCCCAACATCCAGGGAGTTCGAAAAGAGGTCAGCTGGGCAAGGAACAATCAACCTCTCCCCCCCTCTTTTCTTCGCCTTTGTTCTATTGCCTCAATGTTTCGAATTATATGGCCCCCTTTATACGGGTGGCATTGCCATCTTAATCCCAGGAAATAAGACACATACTATGTTCACCGTTAAAATACGTACACCGAATCCTCCTTGGTCAAGTGGGGGGGACGCAAAAGACATCCACCTCCTGCAATCTTGACAACCTCCACCTCCTCCCGTCCTGCATCCTCTTCATCCCCCGTCCGCCCAGGCCCCAGACATCCCAATTGCCGTTACCCCACGCAGCAAAAAACCAACACACGGCCCAATGGCCTATGCGGCGCTAGGGGAATTGAACAACATTGGCGTTTTGCTTTTGCTAGTGCCCGGAGTAGCATGTTCTCGTGACCTCATGACTCGTGCCACTTTACTTCAGAGAATGCTGTGTTTCTTCTTCATTTGAGCCGAGGCTTCATTGTATATATGGTATATATGATGTATGTATGTATGTGTGTATATGTATGCATGCAGTAATAGTAACAACTCATCCCTTTCCCCAAGGAGGAAAAGGCAAAGTGACATCCCCCTGTCTTCTCGCCAATATTTTTGTAAAACATTCCCAGACCTCCCTTGGCTTCCTCCTCTGGCCCTCCCATGATTATACAGTAGGTAATAAGTCATAAAGTCGTGAACCCATGGCAAGGGGCATCCCCACTCACCCTTCCTTTCTCCACGTTTTAGTCGTCCCTGATTCCCACCCCACACCCCCCCTGACGAAACCAACCCCGCAGTTTTTGTTTTGTGACTGGCTAGCCATGGCCGTAGCAGGAGTAGTGTAGATCTTGTAAGCTAGAAACAGCGAGCAGCAGCAGCAGCAGCCAACGCGCACGGTTCCCCCTTAATTCGTTCATCGACTGACCATTGGCGTCACCAGCTCGATGCTCTTGGGCCTTGAGTAACCACCTGGCCGACGAGACGGGAGCGGGCGATCCACCCCGCTGGAACTGTAGTGACCAGCGTACCCACCACTAGCCATGCCCATCCCCGACGAGGCGTACCCCATTTTCCCGTACGCACTGTCGTAGGTCGACGAGAACCCCCCACGTGGATAGGTCGTCTCCGGGCTTGCCGCGCTGCGCGTGAATGGCCAGAGGCTGGATCCTACTCCACCACCAGCACTACCTGTCGTCGGTGACGGCGGGCTGCCCGACCGGATGGTAAGTGACCGAAGAGCCGAGATTGCTGCTGTTGCGTCACCCGGCATCACTGGCGAGGACGCAAAGTACGTTGACGTAGGTCTAGAGGGGCAGGCGCGCGGGATGATGTCTTTGGGTTCGCGGTATTGTCCCGAGTTGTATAATGATGTGGATGAGTTGGTAGATTGTTGTTGGTAGCCCGTGCTTCTCGCCCCATGGGGTGGAATGTGCTGGAATGAGTTTTCGTCATATTCGCGGCATCTGTGAGGCGTATTGGTCATTTGGTTCTCTCCTGCTGGGGGGTTGTGCATGGGGTAATAATACATACGCTTCTGAGCAGTAAAGGCATCGGTCGTCGGCGGGCAGGAACTGCTTTTCGCAAGCCATACTACCACGGTACATAATTAGCTTGGAAAATAAAATAAAATAAAATAAAAAAAAAGACAACGAAAAAATGTAGGGAAAAAAAAGATCTCTAGGCGCTGTGGCGGCCTGCAGGAACAGCGCTACCATCGTCCTATCGCCCCGAACCATTCGTCGAACCTTTCGGCTCATGAGAGCACAACGGCGATCCCCGTTCACAATTTCCGGTCACGTCGCAGGTCAGGTGGTGATGCACGACGACGGATGGGGTAATATGGCCCCAACAAGTGACCCGCCTCTGAACTTGGCCTGCGTGAGGAGAGAGAAGAATGACTACTCTTTCGCTATTTCCTCGGGAATTGGTGTGCATACCATACCGACCTCCTTTGGCGGGAACAGTGGATGACGGCTAGCCATAGCGCAAAGGATGGAGAGGAGAGGCAAAAGGAAAAGAACCCCGGGGGGGGATTAAAATTATTGAAAAAAAAAAAAAAAAAAAAAAAAAAAAAAAAGGGTCATGAAAAGGGTAAGAAGAAAGAAAATCAACGGAAACTTACCAGTACTGGGGAAAGGTATCTCGACCGTCCCCGTCATCAGCGTACTCGTAATATTCCCTTTCCCTTTCCTTGGGGCTCTTCCCGAGTTTGTAGTTCGATTGGTCCCTCGACTTCTTAGATGAGCTGCCGGAACTTCGCTGTCGATGCGAGGAGCTCGTGGCTTTCCTCACGTCCGTCAGGGATGTGTTCGCGGAGAGGCCTTGGCCGGATTTCCTCCGGCTGTGGTGTGTGCTCGGCATGTTGGTGTAGTTGAAGTGTGTGTTTTGTGAATTAGAGAGCGTAAAAGTGAAGAGAGAGAGAGAGAGATGTTGAGTTCCGTGTTAGCCAGGCGGCCCTGGATCAAGCAATGTTCAAGTACCAGCCAAGGTATGGAGAGAGCGGGCGGTAAAGGAAGGCCTTGCTGAATAAGGCAGAAAGAAGAGAGACAGAAAAATGAGAACAGATGGGGAGATAAAGTATTATGTTGCTTCCAGTCTGGAGCTGTGGGGTTAACGTCTGTCTTTTTCGTTGTCCCACAAGCTCTATAAGCGAGCTAAATAGTCGATCGGGGTCGTTCCCACTGAGGAGAACGGCTAGACGAGGGGGGTATGAGCTTGAAAAGAGTCAGGGGGTGTTATCGATTCAAGCCCAAGATCCCCGCTTGGATGTGGATCAATCCGAAAAGAAATACAAGGGCAAAGGGTGAGGAAGAAAAAAAAATTTTTTTTCTTCTTTCAATCGCGATAATCTCCTAGATTAGGTGCGCGTGCGTACAGCCGATTCTCGGGTAGGCTGCTCAAGGTGGCGAAAAAGAGTCTGCTCAATTTGGGGAGTGGTCACAGTGGTGGTGTGGTGTTTGGTGAACTTCCTTCCCAATGAAGCGATGCTGACCGGCGGTTAATCGGGGCTCCGAGCTGAATTGGAAATAGAAAGCAGGTACGCAGCAAATCTTTTCTCGTCTTTTGTTTTCTCTTCTTTCCTAATCCGCTGCGCCTTCTCGAGAAACTGGAATTCTCTATCGTTTGATCCTTGGCTATTGGTCGAACCAGGGAGTCAAATTGAAATTTGACAGGAAAATGTAGGGAGTGTGAGTGGGACGAGAGGCGCGAAGTACGAAGTAATGCGAAAAGAATTAACGAATTGGCTGTGGCGTAGCCTTATAATTCCCTTGAGAATGAGCTGCCCACTGTTTGTTTGGCACGACGAGCAGGAACCTCTTGCCAAGAAATCCGGGGGAGTCCAGAGCTCTAAAATACTCTAATAAGAATGCGCAGGGCGGCGGCGGGAGGGGCTGCTTCGCAGAGGGCAACCCGGAGAATAGCTTGAGAAATCGGGGTTAAGGTCTTTTTGAACAAATCAATCAATCAAATTTCGGCGAGACCTGGATGGCTTCGACAAGAACGAGAATAGCCCCGACAACCTCTTTGGCAGATTGGGTCTGGTCAGAGATGGCGCCAGAACTCGTACACAAACTGGGGCTTTGATGTACAAGTGTACGAAGTACCTATCAGGGTCGGCAAGCAGTTCCGGGTTGGTCGGGTGGGCGCAGTCAGCGTCAGGCGGGCGGGCAGGTGATAAGAAATAAGGACCAAAAGAGGAAGAAGGTCTGACGCCTGGCTCCTGAGGCTTGGATTGGGGCCTTGTCTTTTTTTTGTAGTCTGTCCAAACTTGGTATGGAAAGTAGAGGGGTACGAGGGACAAAAGGCGGCGTCGATGGTGTAATCCAATGGAATGGATGGAATGGGTGAATTGGAACGCGTCGACAGAACAGGGAAAAAAAAAACCGGGCGGGGGCTTGTGACTTTTGTCCGCGCCTCCTGTGTGGGAGCTGAGAGGGAGAATGAGCAGGTTTGGGTTGTCGACTTGACGGTTGTGAGTCGGTTTTGGGACTTTGGGACTTTTAGGAGTGAGCTCGTTTTCTTTGGGGGCTTAGTTCTTTACAGCAGATCTTCTCGGGTGTTGTCAGCGCTTGTCGGTCGAATGGCGTTAGTTGCGTCACCGATGGTGTAAGTGTGGTGACTGGTCCACCGATGAGCAGTGATCAGTGGCAATGGCGACAGTGAGGGACAGACCGCCAGCACCTTGAGGGGCTCTCAAAAAGCTTGGAGGGCCCGGGCGGATACTGAAACAGGTGAGAGACAAAAGTAATGTGCTGCACAAATTGATTGATTGGATTGCCCAAGGAGGAATTGGGTCGCGAACTAGGATCGACAGACAGGTGGTGTCGAAGTTATATATCTGTTTCGCGAAAGGGGACCGTTTCTTTGTGTTTCGACCGGTTCGTTGCAATTGTGAATATTATTCACAACAGACTGAAGATCCCCAAATTGCCTGGGGGGGATTGATGTCTAAGAATATGAATCCCGGTGTATGGGGGATATGATCGGTTTAAGGAGAAACAAATATGTGAAGAAAAATTTAGAAAAATAAAGCAAAACCCCGACTCCTACTATATCCGGTGACTTCGACTTCGTATACGAAAACTCGAGCCAGCTGTGGAACGAGTTAGACAATCAATTTGCGAAACGGAGGAATCGAACTATTTAGCTGCGGGTTGGACTGATCGAGATCTGGGCGACGGGCGTGGGATCAGGGAAGAGCAGGGAGAGCACTTACATGGAGCAGGTGGGAGGCCAAGGTGGGAGGCAGAGGGTGTGAGAGTGGGAGTGACTTGGAGTGAGTGGGAGCGCGGGTGGGGAGTAGCTCCAGAGGGCAAAAACGTGGTTCCTGACCCGATTCTTGACTGGCTTCTCTGGCTTCTCTTGCTTCTTTCGCTCTCCGCTTTTCTCAAGTAAACTCTGGCAAGGTTCAGGCAGGAACACGCCCTGGGTCTAGGGCTGGACAAGTCCAAAAAAAAAAAATTTTTTTTTTCCTTGTCTCGACTGTTGGAACGTCTCAAAAGAAACGAACCAGGAATAAATTTTGAAAATGAAAATAAAAAAGAGAGTTGCCCAAGACTGTATCACCGGCCAGACACCGGAGGAGCAAGGCCCAATAAATGTATTCGAGGAACCAGCCACGAGAGATTCGATTCCGACCAGTACTTCGAAACCTTGATGAGGAAACGATAGACTCACAGCTCCAGCAGTCTCCAGTCTCCAGTCTCCAGATAACAAAAGAACTGGTCAAGCGTGAGTCGATCGTCAATTCCGAAAGCGGAGAGGCGCTGGAGAGTTTGTGTGAGGCCAATGAAAATGTACAACGAGCGAAGAGTCGGGATCTTTCTCACACGCCCCTCGTGAATTTAGGCATGTGGAGCACCTATGAAGTAGTGCCAGAGGCTGCTTCGTACTTGGCGCACACCACTTAGACAAAGAGGTGGCCTATCTTTGGAAAAAAAAGAAATATGATTTGGCTGGACCCGATCGGCAGGAAGCTCTTCTCGGCGCTGGCTCGATCTCGGGAATTTTGGGGAACCGATGCTCGGGTTAAACCAGAGAATCTCGGTGAAAATTGAAGAAGGCAATAAAAACAAGAGAAAGAATGTTCCCCTCAATCTGTTGTTTATGACGTGTGGGGTGTGAAGAACAACTCGCATATGATGAGCCTGTTTTGTTTCGGCAATCGAGCTCTCTCCGTGGACTCCGGTTTTCTTAGATCAGGCTTCAATGGCTCTCCTTCTTGTCCACTTTGTCATCTCTTAGGGTCCGTTGGTTGTCCCTCGACAGCAAGGCGGCGAAGCGAGCTTGTTCGCCAAAGCTTCAATAACGTGTGTGGCCCTGGCGGGCTTGGCTCGTCAGTTGGTGGGGTTCGGTGTTATTATCAGGCTTCCAGGCCCTCACCGTCAAGGAAACTCTCGCTGAACCGTACCGTAAGTACAGAAATAGAACCTCTGAGCTAGCAGCGGGCACCGCTCCACACTTATATTGGAACAAAGTTTGGTTGAAGAAGCAGTGACAAGAGGGGCAGTGAATATATAATCAAGATGTGGGTCGACAGGGAGCGTCGTACAATTGTACAGAGTAGGGCAGACCGTTAACAAACTGGGATGCCTTGGAGCTGCACTGTAATTTGAACCTGAGTGAGTCTAGTCTTGGTCAGAGGAGCAAAAAGAATTCAAAAGAACGTCGTAGTGTCGTAGTGTTGAATTTAAACGGCATGAAGATTGAAAGACTCGAGGGGGATGTGGACTCTTCTTGTAGCAGCCGAACTGGAGTTCGATGTTCCTTTCTGGGGAGAGGAGAGAGTCTTGGATAAATCATCAATCGATGCCCGCCTTCCACCATACTTGGCCCTTCGTTTCTTAGGGAAGCCGCCAACGGACCAGAGCCTAGCCATTTCCATCTTGGGATTCTGCCCAAAATCCGATAACAGCGTCTCGACGACGATGCAGCTGGTCTAAAACGAATTAATCCATATAATTGAATGCCCAATAGTCCGCCCTCGACTATAGTCCAAAGGTCAGTCCAGCACTTGCTACGCTGTTTACTGCTAGGCTGGCTTTGGTTTCATCCACCTGGTATGAAAGATAGTAAAAAGATAGTAGACACCCCACCCAGCATATCTCGGGATATATTGACCTCCGCCGAGTGAAACGCCCATCCCCGCTCCACGTCCACGCCCGGTGAGGAGGCGGCCGGGGATGGGCAAGCGGGCAAACAGGCGGGATTGTGACCAAGGATAGAAACAAAGGGGAGGGGGCTCTTTACCGGACGAACACATATGCAAGAAACATACATATAACAATGCAGATGCAAAGGCATTGATGAAATAGTATATCGAAATATTATTGATTTGCTCTGTTGATGAGGGGGGTCAAGTGGCATCAACGATGATCCCCCCTGCACCTTCTTCTGCAAATAGTAGTCGGAAGAAGCAGCCGACCTCGTACCAGCATGGTCGACAAATGCATGTGTGCAGGTGGCAGAGATCAATTGATTCGACAGGAGGGGGTAGCACGCTTGCGACTCTTTGGCTGGACTCCGTGCGGCAAGCATCAATGGTGCATATGCATTTTCGATAATACCTAGCCGTTGGGGCAGGTAACCATGATGATGCAGATTGATCAGTGTGAGGACTGCGTGAGGGGAAGAGCTTGGCTCGGTTACTCAGAAGTAGACTCTACCCGCCATCAATTGATTAATGAGCGCTTCATCTAGACCCCACGACTTCTCGTCAACATCAATGATGATGCCAAACATGATACTAAACGAGGCATGTCTCATCATAGTGCCCCCATCAGTGGAAGGTCACATCTTGGTCACTCAGTAGCAGGAAAGACGAGCACGACGTACGGACCAGATGCCAGCGTTGTCATTTCGCCTCCATCTCCACATACAGGTAGACACCCTTCCATCCCTCACTCTGATCTCACTTCATAACAGCATCAAATACCAAGAGAGCATACCCCTCGAGAGTTGAAGCCTAGCACCTACCTGGTCAAGTCGGAAGATTTTGAGTGTGACTGCAGAAAATTCCAGCAGGAGCATTACTTTTAACTAGAACTGTTAAGGTTATTACTATGTGGAGCGCTAGCAAAGTGCCTGAGTCTAGCCCCTCAGACCAAGAGGAGAGGAGACTGAGGTCTAGCATGAGGAAATGGGGGCCAAGAAGCAAGTTAGCAAGTTACAGTTTCGAGGCTCTCCTGGTTATAACGTCATTACTTCCTCATCCAAGATGGGATCATCGTTGGATCGTCATTGAGTTCCTGAACCCCACTCCGCGCTGTGGTGATCTCGAAAAAGACCGTTGAACATTTCCCGTGATCTTGCGCGTATTCGGTCTAATCGGTCGGCACGCAATTTTGCGGCTGGCTTGCTCCACTACGAACCCTGGGCTCTCTTTTCTTTTTTTCTGATTTCTTTTTCCTCCCTTTCTTCCTTCTTGCATCCACCGGCTTCGATCTAGCTGCGTCTACGCTCTCCAGAAAGCTAGAGAATCGCAATAGACTCAGTTTCCCTCGAGACCCAAGCATCGAACGGCGTGCGGTGCTAATGTCCAATCCTTCTTTCATACTAGACTGTGTTCGATGTTTCATGCGTCCTTGCCCTGTGCACGAACGCATCAATCTTAAATTTCATTTCCTACCAGTTACTTCATCGTCTTGGATAGTCTGTCCCGTGCCTTGCGCAGTGACACCCTCTTGGACTGACTGTCTTTCGTCCCCCCGCACCAGTAGCCACGTTACCCACTTCGCATACGCGGGGGCACCAACTTGGAGCCAATAATTATCATCATAAAGGACCATTGATTAATCGCTATCTCTGCACCCCATTCCCAGGCGATTACTATTTGCCATTCTCGATATCGTCCTTTTTAGCCCCCGGTCATTGTTCGAAACTAGATTCGAGAGCTACGAAGTAATAGGTTAGTACGGCCTCATCTAGAGATGGCCTCTCTTCACGATATTTCGTGAAATTGGTTTGAAAGAGAGAGAGAGAGAGAAAATGAGAATGAGACGGTCCAGCCGTTCCCCGCATCTCTCTCCCTTCCCTATCTCAACGTCTGCTTCTCCATTACTCCATCTATCCCTGTGATTGTGAGACCCTCCCCAGCCGCACCGACCATCCATGGGAGAACCCTGCGGCTCCCCTTTCCCAATTGAGCGGGCAACAGCATTGAGAGTGGGCTGCTTCAGCTCTCCTGCAGAAAATCGTGCGCCGGCCGTCATTTTTGCTCTTGGTTTCCCGCCCCTCCCGGCACACGTTCCTCGACGCTCCCCGCCAACAAAAAAAAAAAAAAAAAAAAAAAAAAAAAAAAAACTTGACCCCCATTGAACAGTTACCAAGGATCCATTGGATCCAGTTGCACAACCGGTGCGCATTACCCCAGTTTGCACCGTGGTTTACGTGGAATGTCTGAGAGGATGCATCGAGACTGCCATGCAGGGCGTACGGAAGTGATATATTCCCCTCCTCAGGACTATGGAGACTGCTCTCGTCATCAAAGGGCCTTCGGGATTCCGCGTCTCCGACTACGTAACTATCACCGAAGCTTCCGTGGACCGGTTGATAATCGTATTGAACCGCTCTGGGGCAGTGTCGAAGTCAAAATGGAAGTGATCCGTCCTGGAGTCGTTTCAGAGGAGCCCAGCTTCAACAAAAGGTCGCGCCCATGACGGTGAATATCCACTCTGCATCCCCCTCATCGATTGCGTCAACCCGGTCCACGCGTGGGACACCGAGTTTTCCGTGTTTTGACGTCAACGACAGCACTGTTAGGGCCCAGGAACTGAAACATTCTAGGTTTTCCTCTGTTGCGAGGCCACAAAAAATTATTATAATAAAATAAAATAAATAAAAACTTGAGAAGGAAAAAAAGGAAAAATTATCATGTACAAGACGCATTAAAACTTTTTAGTCCCCGATCCCCGCAACCGTCGTCAGAGCCGCACCCTCACAAAAAAACCCATCACCATCCAATAGCGACGACAGGATTCGGCACCACCTCCACACAAGCTGACCACGTTCCTTTGGAATCATCCCAATTTGTGGCCTCAGACCTCTCTAGACCCCCCCATAAAATTGTCCAGGTCAAAAAACTTTATAAGTACCTGCTCCATAGGATCAACGCAACCTTGGGACCGGGTGGGGCCCGTAGCTCCAAAGATGCCCTGCCCGCTCCGTCACGTCCAGGGTTGAGGGTGTCTGCCGCAACCACGCCCATTCCTGGTTCCACGAGACTGGCGCAGGAACGAGGATGAGCTGGCCCATTGGAACGGGACGGCCGTCTGACCGCGCATCATGTTCTAGCTGAGGGGCCAAGGGGAGTGGCGAAGGAATGATTTTTCATTTCCTGTTCTTTCCGGCTGCGACTTCTTTCCATGTGGCTCTCTTTGGACTTGTAGATTGGCTGTTGGAGTTGGGGACTCTTTTTGTCTTACAAATTCGAGATCTCTGCTCCCCACGCCGTTGAACAGGGCTCCGTTGTCATGGCCCGGAATCGTTCGGGTAGCAGTATGGTGGGGTCGGCAGTCGAAACTCTCCTTCGTATGTAATGCACCTTTTCTGACGCGCATTTGCTCGTATTCTACGAAGTATGTCCCGAGAGATAGGGCTCCTAGGCGAGTGGCTTTACGCAGCTTGCGACCCTCGGGCAAAATGTGTGGACTCTCGATATTCTCCTACCCCGCCACACAACGGCGACGTTGGAATGGGTAGCCATTGCTCTTTTGCCTTTCTGAGTGGGAATGTGTTCCCATCATCAACGAATAATCGCCTATATTTACACAGCTGTGTAAAGCTTTCACGGTGACAGGGCGTTGAGCACGCGCTCCGTTGACCGACCACTGAGGCTCTTAAGGCTAGGATACATAAGCCATTCACTCATTTTCCATGGTAGATCCGACCACTTATACGACGTGGAGTTTGGGTGGGTTTGCCATCCTCAAACCGTCTCGCCGTTCCATACGCAATTCAGATCCCATGTCCCAACCTTCTCCCCAAAGTTCTAGTTGACATTTTCAAGGACTCTTGTTTCTGCGTACATGATCGCACTACGCGCTTCCTGCTATCGAAGAGCGGTGGAGAACAGCCTCGAATTTGGGGGTTGCAGCGGAGAGCTGACCAGCTCCCGTGGATTTACGCCCGATACGCCAAGGTCAGCTCAGAAGAGAGTTATATTCCTCCGGCTGAAGAAGGCCCTCTCCGACTCTTTTCGGAGGAGTGCACACGAGCAACTTAGCCTCCTTGACACGATTAAGTCGTCGAAGCAGCTGATCGTGGAGCGAAACCCCCACGCCATAAGATGAGAGCAGAGACATCCCGAATCAAGAGGAGACAACTCGCCGATTCTCCCGTTTGTGCCGGTCTAGTCGCCAGACTACTGTCGTCATTGCACCACACCTACCTCTCTCACAGGTCCTTTTACACCGCAGCGTCAAAGTGCTCCATTCATATGATTGAAGTCCTTCCGCAACAGATATGAAGGAGGTCATCATCATCACCACCTGCGACAGATTGAGGCAAAACGACTAATGCGGAACGGCAAGATCACGGAATACTCCACCAAGCTTATCTCACTCGGCACGTGCCCATCCAAGTGACGCCGTGACAGCGGCCTATCTCCCTGGCTCCCTGTCCTATTGCCAAGTTTCCTGATCCTTCAATCTCGGTCAGATGGACCTGCAGGTGGTCGATTGGGGAAAACAGGGGGGATACTCCCGCTCATATGTCGCCATTCAGCCATCTGTCGAGGCAAGCGGTTGGTGGAGATAGAGAGATGCAGGGTGCGCGATATGCTAGCGGCCGGCAGCAGCGTCGAGGATTCCCCAGCTACAACGCCGTGATGGACGCCTAGATGTCCTCGTGACAGTTGGGCTGCGTTTGTAGCGCCCCCGCAGATTGGGTGGGCTTTTATCTGCATAACCTGTGAGTCCGGCTGTTGGATTGATATGTGGAGCGCTGCCAGTCAGGCTTTGGAATGTTGGATCGAGAGGGACCCTGCTTCGCGTGCGGCTTGATAATACGTGCAATCCTCGGCTAGGTCAGGTACGTACTCTTTCGACCGATTCAGGAGATATCACGCAATATTGCGGGGACCGAAGACTTCAATGCTCTCTCCCAGCCGCAGTCTCGGCGGACATAGGGATGACTCCTGGGGCTGTATTCATCCAGACATGTTTGAGATGCACGCCCACCTGAGATATTCGCACACCTATATCCCCGGCGAGGGAGGTGTTCTACTTCATAACGGACAATCTGCAACCGCGGCCCAGCGATCTCTCACCGGGAAGATGTCTCCACAGGTCCTTCTCCCTCTCAACCCACGATGGGAGATTAGCTCACCCGCGATGATATTTCGCCATCATCCCCCCACCAATTTATGGCCCTTTCTTGCCCCGAGAATTGTGTGCAGCATGCCATTGTCTCGGGATATTTATGAAAACGACCAGGGAGCGTCTCTCCCCTCCCACACAGGTTCCTTGAATTTATACCTATTTGCAAGTGGAATTACATACTGAAATGGAGGGAGCCAAGGACACACCCACCCTCCCCTGATGGATTTGAATGGGGTTGCGCTGGATTAGGCAGGAACAGCAGAGCTGGAGAAGCGGACCCTTGCCACCCCTTCTCTGAAGCAAAATTTTACCTCTTTCTCACGCGAACACTTTACGGTCTGAAGATAAGGAAAACGCTCACGAGACGGCATCGATTTACTTTTTTGTCTTGTTTTGCTCTGCGGGCGTAAACCGCGTGGGGACAGGTGGGAATGGATGGGGGTCAAGACTTTAAAAAGTACCGAATTCGGCAACATGGCTCCTACTAGGGATAGGGATTGAATTGGGGAGGGGGGTGTTAATTTAACAGACGACAAGACCAAGAGTCTGGTTCCTCAACCTGGGTCCATGTGGGCGAGTGTCCGTCTCCGTCTCTCTGGAAGGGGGAAACGTCTGTTACTCGACCATTTACGAACTGGTCTGTTCGGTAACATTATGAAGTACGGCTCAGGTGTGATGGATGAAGGGATCGGAGAAAAAAGGCCCAAGGATCGGGGTTTGCTAGGATGCTAATGTGGACATCGATATGTCTTATCTTAATCCAAGATCCCAAAGATGTCAGCCGCTCTTGGCAATTACCGTGGCGCATAGGTTATCCTGCCTCCTACCCGGCAGAGGAGCCCGTCCTGTGTACGCCGAGGCAAGATGGCTCTGTCGCGTGGTCTTTGTGGGCCATTTCGGAGGTAAGGGTCGATTCCTTTGTCAAAACCCATTGAATCAAACAGCGATAATATATATGGGGATCCTCGTTTCTAATAGGCCTTGCTCCCAAGTTGCCGACGCGGGCGAAGGGTTTATTTACCGTATCATGGCAGCAGTGCTGATAAGCCGACGAGACGAATATATCGCTTATCTCGTCAACGTAGTCCAGCTATCTTGACAGCTCTCACACTAGCCAAACTTCTCTCTCCACTCCCGAAAAACATTCCATTCGGCTAACAAAGCTTACCACCGGTCCAGTCAAAAAGGGTTTATAGCTCCCATCTGATAAGAAAAAAAAAAAAAAATAGAAGAGCGCAAGCCATCAAGGTCGAGTCAGATTTCCTCCATCCGATATCGGAGCCATCTCCCTTACCAAAGGCGATAAGCTATGACTCTTCCGTTTGTTTTTCCTAATCAGGTAACGGTGACGCGGGCGATGGACCCGACAATGTGGATTCATGGTCCGAGGGCGGATAACCCGGTTCCGGGTTTGCTGTCCGGGAGCGGAGGGTCGGCGAGAAGCCCGGCTTGATCGGAGATAGGTCGTGTCCGTTGTGTGCGTGGCGATATCGGGGGGGGACTGAAACGAAGCGAATGGGACATCGTCACTTCTACTCCCCTTGGCATTGTCAAGATTCGGATTATCCTCACGAGATCAGGTTGGACCAGGTATCTTTAGGTAAGAGGCCTGGAAATGAGTCGATTCTTATTCTTGGCAAGAAAATTCTTCAGAAAAAAAAAGTGCAAAAAGCTCACCCCGGGCGTCGAATCGACGATTCCGAGGCTACGAAAAACCGCAGTTTTTGCTGACAACCATTGAGCAGTTTGGGGAAGCCATCCCCGAGTGCACCCTGCAGTGCTGCTCGGCTGGTAACTTTGGGCTTGGGGTGGTATATAAAGCTTTTGGTGGACGGACTGGTGATGGCGCGGAAGGGGCGAAGGGAAGGGGTTCCTTCGCATGATCTGGATGCTTAGTTTTTCTCGTCGAGATTATGGTATATCAATTTTTGGGGGTGCGATAAACTCCTTGCTACGATACATTCCAACGTGTAAGACCCCCAGGCGCAAAACGCTACCCAACAAAAAGAATCACAAAAAAAAAAAAAAAATGGAAGAAAATCACATTATTATGCATGATAATACGTCTCGTGAACCCTCCCCGGCTCCCTATCCCTACCCCTTTCCCTCCTCCTCTCAAACCCCGGCGTTGCACTAAGTTCGTGCGCCGCCTCCCCGTACCCCGAGCTAGTCGTATACGCCGTATACGCCCCGGGACTCGTAGGATTCGGCGAGTGCGCCTGTAGCGTCGAGTACGACCGGTGATGATCCGGCGTCCACGATCCGTGGTCGACTTTGGCGTGCGTAGAATCGGGCGTCGCAGTCGCTTCGTAGGGGCCCGGCGTCGTTGGTGGGTGTGGGGAGGAGGCGGCGAGTTCGATGGGGGAGGATTGGACGGGGACGGGGAGGTTGTATTGGTTGTAGTGGGAGGAGTGAGGGGGTGGGCTGTTGGGGTAGGCGCTGACGGGTTCGTAGTAAGGAGATGGGTAGCCGTGGGGTCCTGGTCCTAGTCCTCCTCCGCCACCGCCGGGGGACATTGCCATCTCGGGCTTGTTGCCCGCCGCGCGTCTCTTGCGGATGATGAAGATGCAGGCAGAGAGGAGCACGATGGCTCCCACGGCGCTTCCGACAGCTATGCCTGCGATGGCGCCCGTGGAGAGTTTGTTCCCGCCCTCCTTGTCCCCGCCGACGTCTCTCGTAGGTGTGCGGGTAGGCGCCGAGGCAGTCCTAGCAAGCAAAGTCTTTAAATCGGGACTGCTGAAGCCGTTCTCAGGTTCCCTCTTCGTGCTGGCGCCTGTCTCCGAACCCCCCACGACGTTCCGGATATCCCATGGCACCACGTACCCCTTCTTCGCCGGATCGTAAAGCTGCCACACGGCGCCGTCCGAGTTCCGACGTCCCATGTCGAGGTTGTGCACGCCCCATTGCTCGGGCGTGTCGCACATGTCCGAGACCGGGAAGCTGCCGCCGATGATGAGCATCTGGGACCCGTCGAGGTGGACGTTGCAGGAGAGGCTGTGGTGCGGGTATTCGCCGGTGCTGGAGGTCGTGTCGTTGGGGTAGAGCTTGATCCAGGTGAAGGTGGGGAGGGAAAGAACGTAGATGTCGTCGAAACCTGCCGTGTTGGGGGGCATGCCCGCGCCGCCATATATATATCTACATATTTTTTTCTTGATGTTAGTGCTTGAATGGAAAAGGAAGGTTCGAAAATGGGCAAGGAGGAGAAGACGAAAAACGCACATGTTATACGACGACCGGTCGTCTGCCCACGCAACCCCCGAACAAAACCGGCTCCTCATCTCCGGTATCGTCCCCGACGCCTTCTGCGTATACCACTTAAAGCTCAACACATCGTATAACAAAATCTCATCCATCGGCTGCCCCTCAATCACGGTCCCGTTCCCAAACTTATCCCGCACGCCCCCAAAGTACACGAGCATCCCGGAGTCGCCCGCGGGCACATAGACGAGGCTCCCCTCGGCCCTTCCCACACGATCCGCCGGGCCTGAGCTATTCGTCCACAAGTTCTTATCCATCTCATACTTGACAAGATACGACGTCGCGACAGGCGTAGCGCCCCAGTTCGGTTCCGACCGGTTACTGATCCACCCACCGAAATAGTAGCCCTCACCGCGCTCGGGGATGGCGACGCCGGCGCCGTAGCTCGTGCGGTAAATGACCGTCGAAGCCGGCTGCGAGACGTGATCGAGGCCGAAGAAATCCCATTGGTCATCGAGGATGTCGTAGGCGTAGATGCCGCGAAAGGGAGTCGTGAGGTCGCGCCCGGGAAATTCGCCGCCGAACTGGTACACGCGCTTGTTGACCGAATCGCCCCAGAGGACGCCGCCGTGGAGGCTGGGGATCGTGCGGTTTTTGGAGAGGTTGGCGTAGAGTTGGGGCATGCCCGAGTTGGCGACTGTGGAGAGGTCGTGGAAGAAAAGGTAGTCATCTGTTTTGAAAAACGAATGTTTTAGTTGGGACTCTTTCTCGTCGGAAGGTTGGTTGGGGTGTAAGAGGAAAAGACATACTTGTATAGTTCTCCGGGAACTGCTCAAGAGGATTATAATTCAAGAACCCCCCATCAATGTAAAGCCTTTCATCAACAATTGTCGTCTGGTGTCCGAACCGTCTGCAAAAGTTCGACACCGGATCTCCTTGCTGCCACGACAGGTCGACGCTAGCAAGTACAAGGAGAAGCACAAGTAAAGGAAACGACGTGCTACCGCCGCGACGACGGATCGCCCGATCGCCCGTGTCCGAACGCGCCATCGGCCCCGGCACGGAGCGGTAGGGAGGCCATATCATGTTGAGAGCGACCGAAGTCTATTCATGGATCTATTTTTGGGGCCGGGTCTCTCCCGCGGGGAGGGCGGGACAATACTTTTACTCGATGGGGAAGAAAACTCGAGGGTGGGGTGGAGAGAGGTAGTAGTTGTCGAGACAAAAATGGACGGGGTAGCAATAGGGCCTTGCGGATATAGGTATTAATGGAGTGCAGGGACTTCCCAACAGTAAGAGAGGCTTAAGAATTACGCCGAACGAATGGAAGAGGTAAAAAGTGAGAAAAACAAAAGAAAGAAAGAAAGCACCGGGGGGACACCACTGTGTGGAGGAGAGAGGGAAGATGTGGGTGAGCGTCAGAAAAGGTCGCAAGGGTAGGGAAAGAATGCAGGGAAGCTTCCTGAGCTGGCAGGCGAAAAAAACGGGCTTGCAATCTCTGGGCGCCTTTTTCTCTTTTCCATACGAGATCCTCGAGTATTCTTACTGGGTAAAGGCCGGAGACCAGCTCTACGGAGTTGTTGCACAGAGGTCATTTCATGGGCTGGATCTGCTGCGTTCCGCTAGCGAGGTCTGGCCTAGCAAGGGGGGGCAGTGACGGTGACCTATAGGAGATTGGAGAGAAGAGGCATCCATGCTTTTAAGGCTGGGGTGGCAAAGGCCTTAGGAATGACGAGGTGGGTAGCTTGTTGAGACGACAGCATGATTTGACAGGGTGGAGGATCTTGCATGTCTATCTTCGCGTGTCTACATTCGTACTTCCTAGAGCATGGGCGAAGTGGAAAAGTAGAAGAGAAAGAGATAAAATTTCCTTCGTTCTTCGTGTATTTCTTCATGTTCCCCAAGCAGCTGTCCTATCTTTGAAAAACGACCATGGGAAAATTCCGCACTTTAACGGACCTATTGTTTCTTTGAGTAACCTCTCCTCCAGCTTGCAGAAAGAAAGACACGAGAACTCGACTCAAGTTCCCCCGAGAAATCAATGGGTGCGAGGATCGAACAACGCGGCGTAATATCCCTCGTGAGACCCCGTCATTGTACGAAGTAAGACAGATGAGTTCGGATCCTCCCTCCCATTCAACCCTGCCCAGGCAGCTGGGTTCTGTGTTTCTCTGTGTTTCTAGTCGTCATCTCCCGAAAGAGCGGTATCTGTGAGTGTGGTGTCCAATATCAATCTCGCGAGTCACTATTCGTCGCCCTATGGGAAAAAAGAGAGGGAGGCTATTCCCGAAGCTCTCTTGCCGCGTAAGCGGGGAAGACAGAATCTGAGACTCGATGGGAACAAAGAAAAACAAATGAAAAAAATAGCGGCGATGGGGATGAATCTGAAGGTGGGTGTGCATACTGAGTACTTGGCAAGAAGCTGGATAAGCCAAATATTGAGCCCATGTCCTGAACCTGGAAGAGCTCATCAGTCAATTACCGCATGTTATCCAATCATCCGTGCTGAAATGCGCCCCCCTCTCAGTCCAACTTGGTGCATGCATGCGAGCTCGGGGCTGGGTTGGAATTTTGGGGGAATGAGAAGAAAAAAAGACAGGATGGGCCTCCCATATTGGTCGCACAGATTCGAATGCAAGCCACCAAAATCTCTCAGCTTTTCGGTCGTCAGAAAGTGGGTGCGTGGTCTGACGATGACACTGGTGGCCTCTGACTGGTGCGAAGACGACCGCCCTTGTGCAAGGAATGATAATACGAGTTCCTGACAGGACGGCCGCCTTCGCATGGGGCCAGGGGATAAGTGATTGATGATTGATGAGGGAACAGAAGGGGAAATGGTTGCAGACAAGAGACGAAGACGGTTAATACATATTGATCTTCTGACATTGTTGTTTAAACTCCAATAATGCAGCATGCGGATAAAAGATGAAGAAAATATACGATGCGCTGCGCTGGGCGGATTGATGCAGCATAGGCTTGGTCCAGCTTCCTTTGCAACGCCAAAACCGATCCTTGACCAACAAGTCCGAGACTGCGGATGACGCACAACGCAGAGCCCCTGGATGGTTCGATCCCACCCTGACTTTCCCAATCACCAAACCGGCATAAAGCCAACGATTCATATATGCATGTGCGCTCAGCCCTGCAGACCCACGTCTGCCAGATCATTCTTCCATGCCTTGTTCAGCCTCAACCGCAGCGCCAATTAGCTCCTGGATGCTGGCAATATATTGCGCTATCGACTTCTCCTCTAACGCCTCGGCCACCAGCGCCGGCAGCTGATCTGGCATTGGGATGCGGCAATTGTAATCATCACTAGCATGCTCCGTACTGTCACTAGACGGTGGCATTGCTCCTTCCGGTATAGACATAATATCCTGCTCGACGCTGCATGATAAGGTGCCATCTGGAGTCCCTATTTCGGGTCGGTAGGCGAGGATAACATCGTGTGCGTCGAGGAGACTACGCGCGATTAGGTCTGCGTATCGTAGTGGTGAATGCTCGCTCCCCATATTGGGTTCGACGACGACCAATTCCCTCCATTCATGCCATAGAGTGCGTAAAGCTCCTAGTCTCGCGAGGAGTTGGATGTAGGTCGGATACGCCTCCCTGCGGACTAACGGATCGGCCATGGCGATACGGAAAGAATCCTGTGAAGCGGGCCTCTGGAACTGATCTCCCGCAAGAAGATGGAGTACGTCTCGCCTCGATATCGATTTGGGAGATGTCGCAGCGGCTAGGTCTAGATTCCGTGATAGTGCCCATAGCGCGTTTGCCACATATCTTGAAAACTGGTCCGCCAATGTTTGGTCATTTTCCTTGTCTTCAATAGCCATCTCGAGATATCGCGCCGTGAATTCGAGATGGTGAACTTCTGCGGAGTACTGAAGGCCGACAAGTGTGATTTCGGGGAGTAGCCCGCTACCTTTTTTCTCGACCACATTTTGCAGGAGGGCAATGAAACTAAGAACGTCGTACGGTGTGTTAAATTCTTTGGCCCGCTTGTCGTCGCCTTCGAGCAAATCCTCGTATATCCGCCGCTGGAGGGGTCCCGTGACCGTAACGGGCGCCTCAGTCCTGGAGATGAGTGAAAGTAGCCGACGAGAAAGATATGAATCGGGTTTTGTAGAAGCATGATAGTCGATCATCCTGTCGAGGTTGTGGGCGGGGATAGAGGAGGCCCGACGAGGGTCCCGCCTCGCAAGCATCCATCTAAGCAGCGATCCATCATCCTCCCAGACTATATGAGGAATCCCGTTTCTGAGAAGAAAAGACTCTTCGGGGGATTCGACGGCTATGTTGGGTCCCGATGCTAAATGCCCCGCAGGCGAGCTGTCTCGGAACGAGGGTGCACCCCGTAATGCGATAGAGACAACGTCACTGTCTCGGATTCGCCAAGACGAGCCGCCCCGGATGCGTTGCAGCGTGCCATAATTCCCCATCGAGCGATTCACGTCCTCAGCCTCCATTAGAATCCTCTCTCGCGCTCTCTCCTCAGTCTTAGAGGCGGCGAGGTGCCACTTCGTATTTAGAGCGACCTCATCCTTCTCTTCAGCGTCCCTCACGCCGCGGGTCCCTTCGGAGCCCAAGTCGAGAACGAGATCCGAGAATAAGTACGTCTCCGCATCCGGCTTCGTCAACTTCTCTCTAGGCTTTGGAGTTGTCTTGAAGATGCGGAACCTCGTGGCAAGATCCGACTGGAATCTGGCCTGGCGAGGAGCTGCCTCCGCTCCAGCGGCTCCGCCAGCAGGGGTGACGCGATGGCCATGAGAGAGAGCCCTCCCTGAGATGAGCCGCGTGTCGGGAGTTGGCACGTGCCGATTGGTTCCCCCAACAGGCCGCCTCAGATAGGTTAAAGAGACCGGTAGAGACGGCGACCTGTTCATCATGCGGCCCTTGATCGCGGCGGAGAGTATAAGCGGATTTGTTCGTCAAGTGGGGACATGAGAAGCTTGGTATGGGGTTACCCCGGATTTTTGAGGTTATTGAGTTGATTTTTGGAGCGCACTATCCTCATTGCGGCTCAACGCGTGGGTCAAACTGGCGTCAAGTGGAGAGGCTGTCTCAATTGGATCTTGGCGTCCAGAGCTTAATTCTCTGTTCTGAATGGCTGTCGAAGCGTGGCTGGTGCATCTTGTTGTGGCTGGTGACATTGGCCTTACATAAGCTAGGCTCAAGAAACCGCAGACCCAGCAATAGCCGACCCAGCAATAGCCTTTTCTCGTCGTATCACCATCGTCGAGATTCACGACCACAGCACCATCCCCTACTACCAACGTCCATCCGTTCTTCCAAACCCAACCACTACACCGCAACTACAAACAAAACATATTCAAATCTTGATTCTCAACATGCCTCCCTCCAAGAAGAGGAAGACTGAAACCGGGTCGGACCCCGATACCAACGCAGACACCGCAACCGCCTCATCAGAGACGCCTGTCGAGGAAACCCCCGCCGAAACGACCTCAACTACCATGACACAAGATGAGGACCCCCAAGAACAACGAGCACAAAAGTTCTCCCAACCAAGCCAGCCCTCTGAATCAACCCCATCAGACCCCCCTTCCTCCTCCACAGCCACCCCCCCCACCAAATCAGCAGCCCTAGACCGTCTCGCCCGCTTCAAAGCCCTCAAAGCCCGCGCCAAAACCTCTTCCGAAGAAAACTTCAAAGCCGCCACCCGCGAAGCCCAACGCGTCTCCGAGGATCCCTCCCAACTCTCAGCCCTACACCGCAAGCACGCCATCGCGTCGCACAAGCTTCTCAAGGCGGACATCGAGGAGGCGGGCGGCGATTTCGAGCGGAAGCGCGCATGGGACTGGACGGTGGATGAGAGTGAGGCGTGGGATCGCCGCATGAAGAAGAAGGCCGGGCGACGTGACGGGAACCTCTTCTCCGATTACACCTCGGAGGCCAACAAGGTTTATAAGCGCCAGATGAGGAATATAGCGCCCGATATGGAAAAGTACGAAAAGGAGAAGATGGCGGCCGTCGAGAGGGCTGCGGCTAGTGGCGGGTTGGATATTATTGAGACGGAGGACGGTGAGCTCATTGCCGTGGATAAGGACGGGTCATTTTATTCTACGTCGGATTCGACCGCGTTTGCGGAGAATAAGCCGGATAAGGCGGCGATTGATCGGTTGGTGGAGGATTTGAGGAGGGCGGAGGACCAGAGGTTGAAGAAGAGGAGGGAGAGGATGGCGAAGGATGGGGACGATGGCGATGTCACATACATCAACGAGAAGAACAAGCAGTTCAACCAGAAGCTGGCGAGGTTCTACAACAAGTATACGGCGGATCTGCGGGACAGCTTCGAGCGCGGTACTATGATTTGATCTTTTTTTTTTTTTAAGAAGGGGGGAGAAATTATTCAATAGTATTGTTACAGTCTATGCCTTTAGCGGATGGTAATACACATAGAAAAGAACATGAATCGGGCCACTGATCATCTTACAACATGCTCTTTCTCCAGCCTCTTGACGCGAGTTCTTCAATCTGCTCTGTTTCCACCGGCCCACTGACGCTCTCATCAGCGAGCGCCTCCACGAGGCCCTCAGCAACGGTCTCAACCTTGAGCGGCTTAATCCCACCAGCCCCCATCAAGCCCCCAAACACACCCCTCGTAATCCCATTCAACAGCGTCCCAACACCGGTAGCAGCGGCGATACCCACAGTAATACCCCTCGAGCTATCATACATAAAAGGCGGCCTCACAAAAACATTCCTCATCCTAGGAAAATGCTCCGCAATAGCCCTCTCAGCCTCGCGCTTCGTCGAAAGATACCTCGACGGCACGCCCGGCGGCCCCGCCATGGCGGAGACGTAGCAGAAAGTACCGACATTGCTCGATTCGGCATGCCTCGCCAGCGTAATGGCACTATCGCGGTTCATTATCTCGTAGGACATCTGGTCTTTGGGGTTGGGCGGCTTGATGTCCTCACCCTCCTTCCGCTCGAGGGGGTTGACGCCGCGGTCGACCGAGGATGCGAAGGAAGTTTTGATGGCGGAGAGGGGCGATTGGGTGCCGCGGACGATGCCCTTGTAGTCGGCTTCGAGGAGGATCCCAAGGGAGTGTACGACATAGTCGGCATCTTTGAGGAGCGGCGTGTAGGTGGAGGGCTGGAGGATGTCGGCGTGTTCCCAGGAGACTTTGTGGGCCCAGGGTGGAGGGGATGAGGATGAGGAGACGGCATCCCAACGAGGTTCACCGGAGCGGCTGGTTGGGCGTTAGAGGGAGAAGCTCTTCTTTTCTTTTCTTTTTTTTTTCGGTCATGTTATGTATGTGAAGAGATGTGTATGAGTGAGGGAGACAGTGATGAGTGCGAGTGGGAGAGCTTGCCTGATGGAGGTTACATCCCAGCCGCGCGCAACGGCGAATTTGCAGATGCGAGAGCCAAGGAAGCCATTTCCGCCGCACACTATGATCCTCTTTACGGCGGACATGCTGGGCTGATACGAGCTTAGAGCTAGCTATGCAGGTCCGGCTATGAGGTGGCGTGAAGCTTGTGGGTGGGATGAAGGAGCTCAGCGGATAGTGCACAGAGGCAGCACTGAGCTCTTAGAGAGAGGATGCTAGCTATGTGTATGCAAACTAGCTTATCGACATTAAAAAAGATGATTGAGGATTATGTTTGGTCTCAATTGACCCGCCGAAAACAGTGAATTGAGCTCAACAGCAATGAGAAAGTGGTGCGATTTATCTGATCCGACACCGCATTCAGCAAGCAACATTTGATCACCAAATCCAAGCTTGATTTCGGCAGGGTTTCTCGCACGGACCAACCGTGGACGTTTGCAGTCTTCACTGTTCTGAGCAAGGCTCTGTCAGCCTCCTGCTAAAATAGTGAGTCCCAAGTACGAAGTACCTTAGGCACTGAGCATAATCACAAGCCTATTGTGGCAAGCTCGATTCTACGAAGTACTTTCTCTCAACATCTCAACCCCAAATCGCAACTTTTCTCCTCCCGCTCCCCCCGCTTCCTCTATCCGCCCAAATCGTCGCGGCCATCTCCCAAAAAGATGGCGCCCCCAAACCAACTCGGCAAACGCATGAAAGGCGTCCAAATCAGCCGACCCTTCATCTACGGCACGACAGCGCGCCCCTTCGACGACAAGACCAATCCCAAACCCCCAAACGTGCCCGACGGCCACACGCACTCGTGGCAGGTATTCATCAAGGGCGTGGACGACACGGATATTACGTATTGGCTTCGGAGGGTGCAGTTTAAACTTCACGAGTCGATCCCGAATCATGTGCGGAGTATGTGAATCTCTACCGCATCCTTTTAGAAGGGCAAGGCAAAAAAAAAGAAAAAACCGTGCGACTGACCTTGAACCCCTTTAGTGGTCGAAGGCGAAAAAGGCAAACCCTTCGTCGTCAACGAAACCGGCTGGGGCGAATTCGAAATCACAATAAAACTCTACTACTCGAGCGAATCCGGCGAAAAAGCCCAAACCCTCTACCACCACCTCCGCCTCCACCCGTACGGCAAAAACGACGAGGAAAAAGCCCGCTCGCGCCAACCCGACGGCGCCATCATCGCGTGGAACTACGAAGAGCAGCTCTTCAACGAGCCCTACGAGGTATTCTACAACCTGCTCACGTCGGGGGCGCATGCACGCGCCGGACAAGCACCAGGGGGGAAGGGCGCCGCGAGTAAGAAGCCGGCGGCGGTGGATCCGGCCTCGGGGATTGTGTATGAGAGGTCGGCGCTGGTGCCGCTGCACCTAACGGCCGAGCAGCCATTTTCCAAAGAAACAGAAGACATTGAGCGGGAGAGGATTAGTAAAGCATTGGAGAAGGTCATGGGGTGGATCGACGAGACGAAGACGGCGAATGCGGAGAAGGAGAAGAGGTTGGCGGAGTTGAAGGCGGAGAATGCGGCGGCGGCGGAGGCGCTGGCGAAGAAGGCGGGGACGTAGGGACTTCCTCCGCCGATTGGTCTGCGCGGCGCCGCCACTGCCGACACTGCTGCTGCTGCTGGTGCGAATGTGAAGAAGCCGCCGCAGAGGAATAGGAGGAGGTCGGTGAAGAAGCTGGAGGCTGATGGGGATTGGAAGGCAGATGTGGAGGGGGAGAGGGATGATTCGGATTATCGGCCTAGGAGGCGTGGGTCGAGGAGGTCGTGTCCGTGAGAGAAGTTGAGAGGCGGGATTACGATGGCATGGAATGAGTGGGGTGACTTGGCTATAAATGCATTTAAGAGCCAGAACCTTCTTGTATGAGTATACGAAGAGCAGGGATATCAAAACGGAGGCTGGCGGTTGGCTGGGTTTCGGACGGCGTTAAGGAGTAAAGTAGACAAAAAAAGCAACATCGAGATCATTTTCAAACAGCAGCCTTAGATCAATCACACAAGCACAGGAGAGGAGACAAATCGGAATCGCACACTTAATGAGAGTGGAATTTCTACGAGCTAGCTTGAGCCGCTCAAGGGCCCTCAGTCCATCCAGGACGAGGAGCAATAATAACCCCAAGATCAAACAAAAAAACAGAAGTCTTCTAAGCACAACTCCACCAAACCAAGCCAACCAAACCAGCCACGAATTCCGGGAATCCCATTCTTTTTGTATCCCTCTGTACCCTCTTTTTGAGGTGGTTTTTTTTTTTCTTGCTTCCGTTCAGCATGTGTGTATAATAAGAGATTCTTCCCATTCTCTCCCATGCGACGTCGACCCTCCCATTCCAACCTTCCCAAGTAAGGAAAATAGACAAAGGAAAAGACGTAGGCGGTTCGAATGATTGCGTGGGCAATGGGTAAACAATGATGATAAAGACAAAAAATTTGGTTTCTGCTATATATGGGTATCTCGACACCCTCCTGTTCAGCAGTTAATCATGAAACGAACGAGAGCAAAAAGGAGACAAAAGGAAAAGTGGTAAAGGGGTTCCAATCACGGGTCCTCCGACATTGAGTCTTTGTTCTTTCTTCTAAATCCCAGGTTTGTTGATGTTGTGTTTTTGCGAACCGTGAAACTCCTCAACCCTTTTTTTCCGTTCTAAAGTCTCCAAAAATTTCCCATCATTGCAGAGTTGGTTTGCTCTCTCTCTCTCCCCCCCCCCACACACACGCCCCAATTTTTGATGGTAACAAGCTGAAAAAAAGGAAAAGAAAAGAAAAAGTGCAGAGACGAATTGTCCTACAATAGACTCAAAAACTCCCTCTCAACGCCGTTATGACACGGGGTGTGGTTATACATTAGGAATAAAAGCGCGCTCCTGTTTTCCCCTCCCTTCTCCTTCCTCTCATCCTTCTTGATAGGAGAGCCTGAATTGTGTCAAAGAAACCGGAACGCCTTGCCAAAAAGCTGTATTGGGACAACAAGCTGATAATTCGATAAGGAGATGAGATGACGCAAGGAAAAAGAGAAATAAAAAGTTGGCCGAACGAGTGGGTTTCCCCCCTCGATTATTGATAGTTGTGGTTGTACAGCCTACCTAGAGGCGGCTTCGTAAGGAGGGGGAACATCCTCCCTGTCGTCCCAAAGGGCTTCCCGGCGGCTCTTCTCATCGTACACGCGGCGGGCGATCTCTCCGGCCATCTTCATGATCCAGGCTTGCTCGAGGATGATGGATGGTGCATCAAAAGCGGGCGAAGTTTGTTCGGTCTGAGGTCGCTTCTCGGGTTTGGTGGCACGCGAAGAGCTGGCAGCAGGAGAAGCAGGCTTGGCAGCGGGCTTCTCGTCGGCGACAATCGGCGCGACGTTTGCGGACGGGGCAGCCTCCTCGGGCTTGCTAAACAGATCGGATGTGAGAGGCGAACGAGTCGGCATCCTGGACCTCTTCTTCTCCGCAGTATCCTCGAAGCGGGTCTTCTTGATAGAGGCAGTGGGAGGCACGGCGGGCGCCGCAATCTCCTCCTCGGGTTCCTCGGGAATGCTGCTAGTCATGAGAGGCTCGGAAGCGGTTTCCGTGACGGCCGAGGCGTTATCCATACTAGAATCGCCCGCCTCGCTAGAAGCTTCCGATCCGCTCTCGGACTTGGACTTCCTGAGATTGACAACCCGATGTTTCCTTTTCCGCGCGGTGTATGACGAGCGAGACCTGCCAGATCCCAATGCCAGCCCGGTGGTGGCCGAGTTGAAGTTGACCAACGAAGGGCGCGAGGGGATCTGTCCATTGGAGGAGCTTCCCGAGTCGGAGTACGTATACGAGGTCGACGTGGGGTTGAACGAGTACGTCTTGGCGTGGCCGGGGCTAGGAGATCGAGGAGATCGAGGCGTCGAGCTTCCGCTAGTGTCCGAGAGGTCAGAATCCGTCGCGCGGAGTTGAATATCCTTAAGACCGGGGGTAAAAGTCGAGAGGAAGCTGTGGGCGGTGGCAACCTCGGTGAGGCGCATCAAGTTCAAGTTCGAGAAGAGCGAGCGGAATTGGAACTGAACCTCTTCGCTATCGGTGAGGTTAAGCTCGGAGATCTGGCTCGGGTCGAGTAAGTTGCCAGCCGAATCGACGGGATCGAGGGGCGGGCTCGCAAGTGGGTCAATGACACCCTCGCCGTCGTCCTTGTCATCACGCGGCAGGCGATGGCATAGGACCTGGAGGGAAAATCGGTGGATTATGCTCGGCAGCTCTTCCATCATCAGGTTCCGGAGCTGGTTCTCAATGGTGCGTTGCAGGTAATCGCGCACAAACTGGATCGAGTCAAAGGTCGACGAGACCTTGAGGGATTCGAGGGGGTCATTGCGGAAGACAATGGTGACGCCCTTGTGTTTCGAGTAGACTACGATGATGAAGGCGGACAGGCGAATATGCGATAACGTTATGGACAGAGGTATCGTGAGTCCGTCGGATGCGGCTAGCGGTTGCGGTGACGTAAAGGACGGCGTGCAGTTGAGGTAAGTGTTCATTGGGTTTGCCTATTTCGGTGGTGTTGATATATTAGCATACTGCTATTGCATTGACTATCCAGGTCGCGACAATAGCGTGTGTAATCCCGGTTGGGGTAATTTGGAAATCAATGCAAACATGGATGCTAGGGTGAGAAAGGAAAGAGGGGCGATGAGGAAAAGCTGATGAAACAAAACGACTGCGGCATCGTCGGAAATAAGGGGGCGAAATGGAAGGGGAAAGTTTGCAGGCAGCTTCACAACGATGGGAGATAAAGGATTTGATGGAGCAGCGATTGGCATTGGTACGGGGCTGTCTGCTGTCTGCGATGGTGATGCTGTCGCCAATGGCTCGGCGAGAGCTTTGGTAGCGGGAATGGCGGAGGTAGCTGAGCAATTAAGCCTGGTCGCAAAAATTTGCGTCTGTGCCGTGGTGCTCTGAAGCTTCGGCACTAGGGAAAAAAAACACCAGGTCGCGTAACCAGATAAAGAGTCTCCCCAAAATAACGAGGGGAAAAAAAAAAAAAAAAACAACAGCTTATCGTCTAGGGAGAGGGAAGAAAATTGCAAGCATGACAGCAAAAGACAAGCAATCCAAAAATCATACCTGAACACGCGTCTTGAGCGTCACAGCGGCATCGCCGGAGTAGCACATCTTGAAAATACCGCGGAACCTATCCTCGGCGAGGTCGCCAATCTCGAGGATCTCGAGGTCGGGGGGCGTAGAGCCCAGGTGGAAGTCGGAGACGAGGATATCATCAACGATGATGGGAGGCTTCGGGGACTTGTTGAGGGCCCTTGTGAGCAGGTCTTTGGCTCGGTTGTAGAATTGCGCGTCGGCCGCGAGCGGCGACCAGTTGAAGTTGAAGGCCATGTTGAAATGGCACTATTGCGTCGCAACCATCGGGGGGATGCACCAAGCTCGGGTGATGGGAAAAGGTCTTCCTTCGTTCTCGTCTGTTGCTGTCTCTTATGCGGAAGGAAGTGGAACGGGGACCGTAAAACGAGAGGAGGTTGGTGTGAAGGATGGACGACGGAAAAGAAGAAGGAAAAAATTAAAACAAGCAAACAGCAGAAAGAATGCTGGTGCGGGCGAGGGAGGAATTAACAATCGTTGGTGTGTGTGGGAAGTTCGTGGGTTCGTCGAGTGGGACGACGGGCACTTTTTTTTTTTCCTTTGCCTCTGAACCTGCACGAGTCACCTCTTCTTCTTCTCTCCTGTTTGGGGGCTCTGCTTCTGGGCGGTCTCGGGTTCCTTTGGTTTCGGTTGCGTCGAAAATGGAACCAAGGGGCTGGTTGGTAGATTCGGGTCCGCGGTGGGTCGGCAGGCAAAGCAGCTAAGCTCGATCAAGGTAGATGAGCAGCAGGAAAGGGGAGAGATTGATGCAATTTATGTAGTGTATTCTTGACGGCCAGGCCAAAATGAATCAAAAGAGAGCGATGCGCCAAATGCAAACGATGAATAAGGCGTTTGTCGATTGAATGAAGAAGTTGGAGATGGCAACAAACGGGAGGACGACGCCGTCAAGTGAACGTTTGTTGTTTCTTTTGTTTATGCTTTGAGTGTGGCTTGGGGGGAATGACAAAGGATCAAGATGGAACAGAAAAGAGGCGAGGGAGAATGGCAGAGGCGAAAGGGGGCAACGTGATAAGAGGCAGGCCAAGGTACGGTTCACAATTGGAGTCAATACGAATTGATACTGTCGCAGCAGTGATTGATTCAGAACATCATTCCAGCAGTCCACAGTGTGTCAGAGGCCTCAAGCAGCGCTATACAAAGTAGCATTGAACCTCAAGCCGAAGGAAAAATTTGAGCTATGCTCAGGAGGTCTTGTACCCATGTACACTATATCCGAACGTCCGAGGTTGCCATGCGGGATTGCCGCCTGCACAAATTGTACCAACCCAGTGTGTGCGCGTGAGTGCAACCTCAACTGTACCTCGTCTGCAGGCGAATAGACCGCGGCAGAATTTGTACACGCGACACAAAGTCGATAAACAATACTGACTGACAGCGAACAATTGAACCAACGAGAAGGCGCGAATCAATAATGTGGATCTCCCCAGTTTTGCTAAAGACTTGTGAACGAAGAAGAGGAGCAAGAGGCAAATCAAGTTTCTCGACTTCTTCTCCACAGGGAGCCACAGTCCACAGTGATGAAGTAATGGACCCGGGGGCGACCGCTGCCAATCCCACTACGAAGGCGTATTACCAAGGAAGCCCTTTCCCGGCACTTCGGGGCCTTTCGGGGGCTTAGGCTCAGACTGCAGGTCCGCACAAGGCCACAAAACTGTGTCCATCGATCGATTCTTACCCGAGCCGATTCCTATTCGGGGAGCCAAACGTACTATCGATCCTGTGGATCAACCAACCGGCTACGAAGTCCGGCGAGCTCCAGCATCGTAACACCTCTATGATTTTTCTTTTCGGTCTGTCTTTCGAATCTTAATGCCATCGTGCATCGTCAAAAAAGAAGGCCCAAAAAGATTGACTCTTCTTTTTCTGGCGATGATCAACATCGCTTTTTTCTTGTTTGGAAAATTGCTTGCTCTTGGATCACACGTCCAAGACGTCAGGCTTGCAAGTTGTTTTCGGCTGGAGGAGGATGACGCGATAACTGCGAGCATCACAAGCACCCCCCACCCCTTCCTCAGTAGAGTGACGGCATTGCTTTTCTTCCTCAGGTGGTCACCCAAAGTGAGCGGCCTCCATCAGATGGATGGGCGGAGCTTGGTTGACCTTGCATCCTCCGTGATGACCTTGATGGGTGGTGGTCAGAAAGAACGGGTTGTAAACTACGGAGTAGGCGCCAGCAACGCGTCACCCGAGATACCCGACTGACCCCCCTCTCGGTCCTCGAGGTCGCCTATCTTCAAGCTTTTAGCTATCAGCTGTGAAGCGAGAGGAGAGTGAGCAAAGCTCCATCTACCCTACACCACACTACAGAAGGGGAGAACCCCGCAGGCGGGGAAGCACTTCTTCCAAGGCCTTGCAAGCATCGATCTGAAGAAAGGAAACCCCCAAAAAGCACAAACCCACAGAGCTCCGACCAAATCAGCATCGACGCCATTCCTTCCACTACCGGACCCCTTGGATACCATCCATCCAATCCTGAAGCAGTGGAAAGAATTAAGAGGTGGACCGAGTGGCTATCAAATCTCCCTCAGTCATGCAAAAAAACGCATCGACCCCCGAATTCCCCAGAAATGTGCCACTGCCCCCGCAAAGACCAAGAACTAGACCAAGGGGGAGGAGCCAAGATGAAAAAAAGAAGAGCAAAAACGCGCTCGATATCGCACCATCCCCACTCGTTCAGGTCCAGTCACGATATCGTTCTCCCTAAATGGTCTAGTGTAGGTTAGTTCCTCAGAATGGCCTTACTCTGTACAAGTCTATGCACTGAGAGCCACTCGTTCATAACGCCTGCTTGGTACTTGCATAAATTCTGTCTGCCCATTTTTCGATGCTTGGGTTCTTCGGACGAAAGAAGCGTTCCAACCACGTCGGGTTTGCCTCTTACGGCAGTTGTAGGGCCAAAGCTTCTGCCACAAGGGGCGCAGAATGGTAAAGATAGCAACGCCAGTAAAATCCCGGCCGCGAAAATTTTCCGGGCAACAGACCGGGAGGATAAGAGTCGGTCTCCTTACTCCTCCGCGTCCCCGGTCACCTCAATTCACACCCGGATTGAAGGAAAGCATGCTCTGTCGCATTGACTCACGAAGCACTCTTCCCAGACCCAAACGTTTCCTTGTCTTCTGAATAGAGCACGTTTACAATATTCGGTCCGAGATGTATTATGATGTGAAGCCCCCATCCCATCACCAGGAGCCGCATCGTGATCCAAGCCAACTGGCCCGGGCCAATTGGCCCTTGCGACTTACCTTGGCTGAAATTTATATAGAGTACGAAGTATAATGGTGTGCTTCCGCGTCGAGGAACGACCTGAAGAGCCCCGGGAGGCGCAAATAGTGATTAAAATCAGGTTCAAAGAACACACTATTTAGGGGAGCCAGCACCGTCCCGTCCCCGCTCGGACATCAAAGTATGCCGACTGTAGCAGAGCTTAAACTCCCAAACTATTCCGGGATGGGTTCCTTCACCAAAGCGTTACTCGCTCGTGCAGTCTTTCTGCGCTCCTGTTGAGTCAGGGTCAAGGAGCCATATGAGTGAAATGAAGAAAACCCCGTTTTCTCTCCAACATTCCGCATGGGTAGTCTAGGTCTTTATCTCTAAGCAAGGCAAGGAGAGCTATCGAGACACACTCACGCAGCTGGAAACCTCGGGTTGCAAGAACTCCTCTCCCCGCAGCTACGCATCTTGCAATTGCAATCATTTCGTTCTATTAGAGCACGTAATGAGGCCTGGAAGAGATAAACCATGAAGAATCTTCTTCTAGATTGTAGTCGGAATCTACTCGGTTGAGATACCTGTGAACCCGAGAGGCATTTCCCCATCTCTCACATGCAAGGGAAATATCACAATATGCAAAACAAATCCATCGTGTAATACACCCCCAACACCTGCCGTTTATAAGCCAAGAACAACCCGCGGTAAAAGGAAAAGAATGAAAGACAGGGAATGAGAGAGAAGAGGAAATATATCTTGGGTATCTATCACCATGACCGTACCGTCTACATGCCCCATGCAGTGCCGTGTCCACATGCAATATTCATACACATGATATCCTGAACCGTTACCCATGCCGAGACCAAGAGAAACGAAAGGGAAAAAGAGAGAAACGACAAAAACGAAAAGCTTCGTCTAGAATCATACCCAGCAAGCTACACCCAGCGTAGCTTCAGTGCTCCCAACTCACACAACATACTTCTCCAGATCGCACTCCCGAATGAGCCGATTATGATGCTCTTCCATGCCCTCCCTCAGTCTCAGCTCACCCTGGAGCTGGCGTTCCTTCGCCTCACTCTTCCTCCTCGCTCTCCTCCTCTCCATCTCCATATGACACTCCGTCCCCGCGATGACCACCCTCCCCTGTTCGACATCAACGCGATACTCCGCAAAATAAGCACCGCCCTTAACGAGGTCTAGCTCCGTCTTCTTCCACCAATCCATCTTCGCAGCCGAGTTCTTCTTGTCTAGGTCGGCAATCTTGGCCACCACCTTGGCCTGCCCGCCGGGTCTGCGCAAAACTCTCAGAAACACGCTGCAGTCTCGCAGTGTCATGGCGAGGCGGAACTGCTCGTCATCGGCGTTGGAGCCCAGGGGGCCCTTCTGGTCAAGCTGCCGCTGCATGTTGCGGACCTGGGTGATGAGGCGCTTGGGTCGCGAAGGTGCAACGCCCTTGAACCAACGGCGCAAGGGCGCGACGTACCACTCGTCGAGCTCCTCGTCGCCGAATAGCCGGGATACGAAGAGGCTGCGGTCTTCCCAACGGTCAGAGGTCATAAGCAGCGGACATGGGAGGTGCGCTCCGTCGTAGGAGGAGTCCTTGAGGCGGCGGTGGAGACGGACGGCGCAGGTTCGGCAGCGGACGGCGTCAGTGGGGGCGCTGGGTGATTGGAGAAGCCACTTTGGCTTGACTTCAATCATGATGCCTTCGCTCTCGTCTGTGTATTGGTTAGATTTACACACGCTCAATGAATGAAAGGGGAAGCATTGGTGAATTTCAATGACGTACCAATTCGCATGTCGTCCACAAGCATGCCAAACTCTACGCGCGCAAGCCTAGAGCCAACAAACTTCTTTTTCCTCTTCTTCAGCGGAGACTCTTCGGGAGCCTTGACCGTGGCCTCTATATCTGCGGGGGGGGCCTGATCTCTACTCCTCGAGGTTGCCATATCCATCAGAGCCAGCAAATCGTCAACGTCATTCAAAAGATTCGATCCTCCAGGCCCTAGACGAACGAGATCGATATTGACGAGGTCATCTTTTTCCGAAAACATGGGTTTAATACGCTCTCTCCAATAGCGGTACTGCACAGGATAGGGGTAAGGCTGTTTTTCGGGTTTCCTTGACACCTTTTGCAGCCTCAAGAGTTTGCCTGCGTCTCAGTGTTAACGACTCTTGTTTCTAATTTTAGCACAAAATATTGCGCATGCAACATACCTTCGAAAAATTCCCTCGTCGCAGCCGACGTCCCCTCCGGCAAATCCAACTCGATAACAACGTTGGCCGAGCCCTCACCGACAAACTGCTTCACCTTCGTCCCAACGGGGACGCTGTACAGGTTGGCACTGCCGAATGGGTCCATCTTGGAGTCCAACCCGGGATCCGGCTCAGACAACGAGGACTCGGCGGTCTCTTCATCCATGGACAAGCCCAGAGGGCATGTCGAAGCGAAACTCGAGGGCGCAAAGGAATAGTTGGACGAAAGCGACGACGAGAAAGACGCGAAATCCTCACCGAGATACGAAGAGGAGGAAGTCTCGAGGAGGAACGGGTTGGTTGTCCTAGACACGCTGCCCCGACTAGCCAGGGAGGTTCGCAGCGGTCTCGAAGGCAGGGCGATGGGGACTGCGGTAGAAGTTGCCGTTGAGCCGGGTGAGGAGGAGAGAGAAGAAGTGGATGAGGAGGAAGAGTAGGGGAATATCGAGAGAGTAGGCACGGCAGGGGCCGAGTTTCGGCTTTTGCGTCTTGGACCCAGGGATGGACGTCGTGGTGATGACCGGTGAGGAGGTGAGGATGAGGATAAAGTGGCGGTTGGTGCCTCCAGGTGAGCCGAGCTGGAGAATGCGGCGCCGCCCGCTTGCGAAGTCATGACATGGCTGCGCTTGGAGCGAGCGGCGCGCAAGTTTTGCGCGGCGCCATGGTGAGGATCCATTGGAGCGGTCAACGGTGGGGCACACTACTATGAACCGTACGTGCTGTGGAAATGTCTAGCGTTTGGGGAAGTTCAAAAGACGGCCTTTCCCTGCAAGGAGGCTAAGGCGGAGGCTCCAGAGATGAGAGAGAGGGGGGCGGCCACACCGGATTTTCTGTGGTGGGCGCAGAACCTCAAGTCTCTTAGTGTGAGGACCCGAATCAAGAACTAAAGTTTGACCGGCGCCACAAGAACAGCTAGACTGGAAAGTGGAGTCTGGGTTTCCAGTTTCTGAGATCTTTGTGCAAAGCACGAAGTAGTACCGGTAAGGATCAATGCTCGAACAGCAGGAATTCCAGATTTCAGTGCTGCGAGCGATGTCGGAATGGAGCAACGGACGTCTATCAGGCTGGTCAGAGGCGACGTCGTTTACTCCTTCTATAAGTCGATAGAGTTCGGGAATCTGTTATGCAATTCATTGATGATGGGGTAAAATGTGGTCGATGCTTTAGAGTTTGTACGAGGAAGAGGAGGTGGTATGGACCGGAGGAAAGGCGAAAAGGAAGAAGGGGGGAGGGAAAGGAGAGAGGCGGTGGGAGTCACGATGTAATAAACCGGGGAAAAAAAAAGTCAAAGTTGTTTATAGCAGGGGCGGTAAGAGCGCTTGCGGACAAGTGATAAGCCAGGACCACGAATCCACGATACGACGAGACACCTCACGATCGGTGCTAGCTCAAGGTCCAAGACAGGGTCCCCGCCGACGTGGTGCCGCGGAGTGGATGCAATGCAAGGCAATTCAAGGCTTGGGCAGGGCAAGAAGACTGAGGAGTGGCTGAAGAGGAAGGAGTGCATGTAATAGGGCTGGCTGACCGGGGTGTAGATGATGTATGATGATGATGGCTGATGCTGATGATGAGCGATGCTGGCGCTGCACTAAGAACGGTACGAAGGAACATGATTGAACACGCAGAATTGATGTGGTATCAATGTGGTGCTGTCAATGCGAGGTTCCATCAGCCAAGTCTGGTCCCATCGTCAGGTCGGCCCAGGTGACCGGGCAGGCGGCAAGACGTGTGGTGTCGTGTCCGAAAGTATCAATTGATGTAAGAAGTATAATATGTGGTGGCTATGGGCCAATGTGGACGTACAATTGTGCGAAGTACCCAACGAGACTGGAGTTAAAGAAGAAGGAGCACTGCGAGACACAAGGACAGGAAGGAGCAGAAAAGACGGACACGCACATCAAGGAAGAGACTACCGAAAATGGGATTTGACGCTAAGAAGCAAGTGATCATCTGGTCTCTCGCGCACTATCTCGGGATTACAGCTAAGTACACTACACTACGGAAGTACACTCTAGCGTCGACTTATTAGTCTTATATCGCTTTTCCTCTTTTCCTCACCCCTCTTCTACGCCACCTTGGACATTAGGGACAATTGAGATGTGCGGCCGAAGCCCTAACCTCGAAGGCTGTACAAATGTGCGAGGCAAGAATTTACGTCCGGTGTGCACAAAAATCGGAGTCTACAAAGTGCTCATTGGCAAGACCAGTGATGTCAGTCAGGGCTCACCGCGATTTCCGAGGCTCCAACCTGAGTCCGTCGCCTCCATTTTGGACGAGCCTGGCCGACCATTGAGATGTCTCCAAAGCCAGGTCGAGCCAAAGCCAAGAAAAATAGTCCTGTCCCCGGCCCTGAATTTTCTTGGCTCACCCCTCCCAGAGGTTCGCGGTCCATCCAGTCATATGGCCCCTTCTATCCCCGAACCACACCCCCTTCAACACTCCGTCGTCATCCTAGTCCAAGAGTTCCAATCTGCATCGCCATGTCCGTTCCACCCAATGACGTCTCTCATCTCTCGACCTGCACGCTTCTTGTCCGGGACGGTGTTTGACAGGTTCCCAGCCAATATCTTGCGTCTGAGGGAGGTTGTTCGGGCTCGTCTGGCCAGTGGCTGAAAGGGAAGAAACATGGGAAACATGGGAACAGGGTCCTTCCAAAAGGGCTGCCACACTTGACAACATTCCCACGTGTTCCACGCAGTTGCCCTTTTCTATCCTTCTAATGTTTTGTCTCCAGGTTCCTTTTTTCGTTTCGTTTCGACGGCTGTGTCGTACACCGATCGAATCACAGATCAAGATGAGCATCCTCATTTCGGCCATGACGTTGTCTCAGGCACTACGCCGAAGTCGACCTACCTTCCCCTCTCTCTCTGCCTTGGGCGGCTCACATCGACGTACATTGAATCCTCTTTGCATGCTGTCCACCTTCGTACACTCCCCCTCTCTTCCCCATCCCATCAATGTATCACCACCACATCACAATCCCACCATGCCGGCTTCATCTCCCATTTGCCTTGCTGGGCCTCCCTCCTCTTACCCCTCACTTGCAACCCCCAAATTCCCAAATTCATTCGACTGCATCGCCAAATGGCGTTTTTTCGCTTCCCCATCCTTGCCCGTCCTTGGCCCATCTTCCCAACCTGTTGTCACTGCACGTCATCCCGGTGCGCAACTTGCAGCTGGCAGAAGATTCCCTGGCAAAATCGGCGATCAGCAACCCAACCTAGAACGAATTACATCAGAACACACACACACACCCACACACACACATTTGTTTCTCACCCCTTGCTTCGAAATTCGTTCGTAGTACCCGAAACAAAGAGGAAACTGCTGAATCCGGCCATCACATCCTCTCTTCACAAGCCTGCCTTATTCCGCCTTTTTCTGCACCTCTATCCGCGGGGGCAATCCGCCTCATGATAAAGTACCGGAGCAGTGGCTGTATTCCGTGTCTTCCATATTTTTCCCTTCTTCCCAACCTTCGCGCCCTTTCTCCTGCGGCGGGAGAACCATATGATCGCCCGCATTCCAAAGATAGACGTACCTGTAGGCTTCACCCCCTCTCTCTCGCTTGATATATGTCGTACTCTCTATAATATTCTTGGTGGGGTCAGGTCCAAGCAATCCGGTCCAACCCAAGCCTCTGATCTTCCCCCACAGGCCGGCGCTTGCGCAGCCCAACAAAAAGAGAAACAACTGTCTGCTTCCAGCTATTAAAAAACAACAACCACGTCAGGCCGACATGTATTATACGCGCCAAGTTATAGAACAGGACCTTCCCCCCCGAAAACGCTCGTGTGACCAGATCCGAGACAATTTGGCATTCTGACTCTTACCCCCTTTCACACTCCCTTTACTCCCCCCCCTCCTCACGCTGCTCCCCACCGAAAAAGAAGTGTCTATTTTTCGAAACCTACAAAGACCGGATGTTACCAGACCTGCAGCGGGAAAGAAGAGCCGGAAGACTCTGCCCTCGAGAAATATGATAAAATTGGATTTGTGGGGGGAGCTGGGATTCATATCTCTTGGCCAGGGAATGCTGGACAGCGTGGCTGCAGGATGCAAGAAAGAGGAGCTTGTTTTTTTAAGGCTCCGACGACGGAAGACCGGATGTGAATCCGCGGCCCTTTTTTTGGCTGAGGTTTTTGGCTGAGGGGATCCCCCAAGTCGTGCATCAAGCATCGCCGCAAACAGGGCATCAGAGACCTGATGGTACGATAATATCGAAAGCAAACATCTACCCAAGACATCAAATGACCCTCTCAACCCCTCGTTGTTCGCGGAGATGTAATATGAGAAACAGCGTTTTGATATCCGGCCCGGAGATGCGACCTTTGTGTTGGCGCCACGTCGAGGTCCCTTTATTCAACTGGGTGAGGGGAAGGGGATGTAATATCAGAATGAATCTTCAACTCGTAACCTATATGCCTGCTTTCGCAGATATGAACAAGGAAAGAAATAAGAAAGAAAGATACAGAGAATATATCCAGAACTCGTGGAATCAAGCCATGCCATGACGTATATGCACACCAGACCAAGCAGACCCCAAACACCATGCAAATGATAACAGAAAAATCCGAAGCAAGGTCCTCTAAACAGTACAAGATCATCGCAGGGCCTATGCATGGCCCTCCAAGCAAGGGACTCTTCCCTTGGCGAAGTAGCCCCCGCCGCCCCTCAATCCATATGCAACCCATTCTCTCAGAAATCGCTCGCATCTACAACCCCACATCATCATAACCCAGCAACCGAGAAGCTCAACAAGCTCCCTAGCGCTAAACCCAACACCAGACAAAGCCCCATGAAACCTCCCGCAGCCTCCCTCTCCCCCTCCTCCACCCACTCGCCCGCCGCCATCATGCAGCTCGAGCCCAGCCAGCCATTGGTCAAGCCGAACACGACCTGCACGCCGAAGAGGTAGAAGAAGTCGCTCTGCACGACGGCCCCGCGGCCGCCGACGTTGCAGAGCAGGTAGAGCGGTAGGATGAAGATTCGCGCCAGGCTGATGAGGAAAAGCAAAAAGGGCCGGTGGCGCAGCGAGAAGGGAAGGGCCGTCGACACTCGGCCCGAGAGGTCGCCTAGATTCCACATGAAGAAGGCGAAGGGTACGAACGCGGCGGGCTGGAAGATGGCGGGGACGCCGTCGCCTTCGCCGCGGACGGAGAGGATCTTGGCCGTGAAGACGGGGAAGAACATGGTTGTGGAGAAGCAGATGATGATGGCGGAGGAGAGCCAGGGGAGCTTGAGGAAGAGCTTAATGGGGCCGGTTACTTTGCGCGCGGACCGTTCCGCCTCTTCGATGCTGGCTAGGGACTCGGCCATCTGGTCGGCTATCCGGTTCGCGACCAGGCGGTGGTGGCGCCGCGCGAGCGGGATAAAGGCCAATAATGCGGCCAACGACACGGCAACGGCTGTGAGGAAGTAGATGAAGGCGGATGTGCCGGAACCAGAGCCGGCATCTTCTGGTACTGGTGGTGGCGGTGGTGTTGTTTCGTTTTCCCCTGCCGTGTTGGCGCCGGGTACACTTAAGACGGATACTATCTGCACAATGGGGGGTAGCACGCCCGCCACCCCTTGGCCGACCATAAGGGCCTGCATGTACTCCGACCTGCCGAAACTGGCAGCAAACGCGAAGGCCCCGTTCTGGATTAGACCGGTCGCATATGCCGTGAGGCCCACCATGGCCAGCACGAACACGAGATACACAGCAGGCGATGCATCCTCGAGGAAAACAGTCGACGCGGCAAGCATGCTGAAGGTGACGGTGTTGATGATGAGGGCGAGGTTGATCCGGAAGGGATACGAGGCCGTCTGGTGCATGTGGGTAAGCACAAACATGACGACGAGGTTTGTGACTGTCGAGACAGTGATGATAGCCGATTGGAAGGTGTCTGCTATCCATTTCTCTTCTTCGAATCGTTTGTGGAAGTACACAGCGGCGGCGAGGAACATGTTCCTGTAGTACAGCGGAGTCAGCAGATTTCTTTCACCACAGCGCAGCATACGAGAGGCTGGGATTGTCGAAAGTTGGGAAGCCCATCGTGAGAGCGGGCGGTGCCACATGGGTTATTCAAACGTACCATGCCCAAAGCATTGCCATTCCTAGTAGAACGAAGATAGCATATTCGAACCACGAAAATGGCACTTCCTCTTCTCCCCCATCATAGTTGTCGTAGTGGTCCAGGACATCCGAATTCTCCAGCTCCGACGTGTCCTCCGCGAGCCGCTCGTACTCCTGTGACGACCTGGGCGTAGAGCGACGCCCCAGCAACCTCCGTAGGCGATCCATCCTTCCTTGTTTGTAGAGTATTTCAAGTAAGAACGGCCGGATATTTTCGATGTTATATGTACACAAGAGTATAAGAATGGTTCGATGGTTCGTCGCAAAAGGCTTGATGTTATCGGCACAGCATGGAAACGTGGGCGGATATCGCGAGGAGATGGTCCGAAAACGGATGGCTAGGTTCTACAGGACGAGCCTTGAGTCACGCCTTGCCATGAATCGCAGGAGAAGTCGAGAAGGAGACGGAAAACAGGGGTGACAAAAAAAGATGGTCAGGAAAGTAGCGCGCAATAAATCCGGATAGATGAAGGCGTTGATGTTCGAGGCAGACACCTGGAAAAAGAAGAGAGCAAGCCTCGAGATAGGTTAAAGAGTCAATCTGCGTCACACTTCCCAGCCGCCACCGAATGTCAAATCAAATTGTATTGGTTGTCAAGGCTCAAGCTATCAGCCTAGGTCCCTTGAATGTTGAAGACGTCTGGTCGCAATTAGTGATTCCAGCCCCTCTATCCTGGCCACGGACACCGCTGAGCGCGGCTAAACCCACTGAAACAGTCCCTCCATCCCGCTAACCCCCAAGTGGCTTGGTCCCCAGGCTGCGGGGTCACGCGCAAAATCTCGCCGTCATTGTGGCAACTTGAAGAATAAAAAAAAAAAAAAAAAAAAAAGGGAAAGAAAATTCCCAATAAAATCCCGGACCGGTGTGGAACATCAACCAAGTCTCACCGCAAGAACAAAGCCAGGGACGACCCTCATCCTCCCCACCTCGTTGACATCGTGAAATGTAAAAAGTGCAGATCTCCCGCTCCACGTTCCCCGATCCCTCGCTCGGAAGCGAAACATTGTTGTAACATCTCAATTTTCCACCCCGCGAGAAAGGGAAAAAGGAAAGAAAAAGTAGCCGAATTGTCCTTGACCGCTTTTCTTCACTCGAGTCATTCACTTCGTCAACTGTGCCGTGTTGGGGCCGGCGTAGAGCCGCCCTGGATGTTTTACCCGGAGTCCACGACGCCTCGATAACGTCATGTCTACAAGAGGGGGGAAGATGGCATCAGGGCTTTATTTTTATAGGTACTCGCCCGTTCCTCTACCGGACCCTTGGGCGGCATAATACACACACTTAAACACGTTCCTGTCTGGCGAAAACCACCTATAGATTCATCTTGGTAAAGTATTGAATTATGATTGTTTCGTTATCAAGCCAGCCTACCTACCCCTAGGCCTTGTCAGCCGCGCTCCGTTCATCGGAGTGAGCGGTGTGAGAAAGAAAAGAAGAAGAAGAAAAGTTAAAACCGCATCTTTGCTTTTTGGAACCCCTCAATTTGTCTCTTGCTGCCCCTGCATCTCACTCATCCTCCTACGTGCTGATCTCCCGCCTGGCCTCACACATTACTGCGAGGGGTTATCCGTCGGGAAACGGTCCACGAACTTAAAGGTTCGGAGACCATCCTTGAACGAGTCCACGACGGACGAAGTATCATTGTGGGTGTACACTCCCGGACCCCTCTGGACGACACTGCCGTCGAATGCCCTCGACCCAGAGCCAACGGCAGCGACAGGCTTGCCCCAGTTATACGAGTCTTCGAGTGTCTGAGCGGGCCGACCTCTGGGGTACAGAGGGTTAGTGGCGTTGGCGCCGAAGAGGGCCTCGGTTCCCTTGGTGATGACGAGGCCATCAAAGGCGTTGGCACGAATGCCCGAATAAATAGCATCGACACCATCGGCGTATCTCTCGGCGACGACGATCGTCGAGACGCCCTCCTGGTCAAACTTGGACTTGAGGTCCCTCGCTTGTGAGAGGGATTCGCTGTCATTAACGGTAGCGAGGACGCCAACCCTGAGACCAGCAATCGTGGGCAGAGGGTCCTTAAGGACAGAGAAGCCCGCAGTAGTGTTGTCGTGGTAATACGTGGGGTCAGGGTCGGGGACCGGGAGGCCGAGAGCCGTGGCTACACGCGCCGCGATGTCGTTGCTGACCTTGTTCAGCTGCGTGATGACGTTGTTCTTGACCGTGTCGGACTTGATATTGCTGGTCTCGAACCGGATGGCGTCGACTACCTGCTGCTGCTCGGCGGGGGTAAGGGAGTTGTAGAAGAGGCGGGGCTGAGACCAGTGGTCGTCGAAGGAAGAAGGGAGGGCTCGGACGTAGTCCCCCTGAAGCCTACGTTGCGGTGCGGTAAAGAAGCCATTGCCGTCGGTCTCATTCGCTTGCCTGGGCAGGTTGTCGTGAAGAGAGTTGGGCGAGTCTGGGTAGACGAACCCGATCAGCAAAGGGGCCTGACTTTTGTTAAGCGGCTTGTCTCTGGGGCTGGAAACTTACAGTGGATAGTGTTGCCGTGGATCATCATCTGCGCGGCTCCGTCTCGGTTGTTGTTGTGGACATCCGCAATCGGACGGTTGATGGGAATTTGCTCAAAGTTGGGTCCACCATGGCGGCTCAGCTGAGTATCAAGGTAAGAGAAGATGCGGCCCTGAAGCAAGGGGTCCTCGCTAAAGTCGATTCCGCGAACAATGTGGCCGGGTTGGAACTTTTTTTTGCACCAAATGTCAGCACTTGAATTCTGAAATCTTTCATCCCATCGAACACTTACCATGATCTGCTCAGTCTCGGCAAAGTAGTTGCGAGGGTTAGTATCAAGCGTCAACTTTCCAAGCTTCTGCAACGGAGCTATTTCCTCGGGAATGATCTTCGTGGGGTCAAGCACATCGAAGCCGTGAGCCTGCGCCTGGTCTTCGTCCACGAGCTGCACGGCAAACTCCCACTCGGGGGCATGGCCAGATTCGATAGCCTGCCAGAGATCTTCGCGGTGGAAATCGATGTTGGTGCCGGCAGTGACTTGAGCCTCCTCCCAGACCAGGCTGGCCTTGCCCTGGAGGGTCTTCCAGTGGAACTTGACGAGCTTGGATTCGCCCTTGTCGTTGACGAAGCGGTAGGTGTTTACACCGAAGCCGTCCTAATGGGGGTAGGCAATGTTAGCAAAGGCTGTGGAGAAACAATTGGGGTTGATCTTACCATATGCCTGTAGCTGCGCGGGATACCAAAGCCAGACATGGCGAAGAAGAGAGTGTGAAGAGCAGTGGTCTGCATGCTGAAAAAGTCCCAAGCAGAATCATGAGCCGTGCCAGCCTGGGGGATCTCGCTGTTGGGGCTCGGCTTGCCGGCGTGGATCACGTCGGGAAACTGAATGGCATCTTGGATAAAGAAGACGGGAATGTTGTTTCCAACGAGATCCCAGTTTCCTTCATCGGTGTAGCTAACGATCAGCGTATAGTGTTAGTCCGACCTTGTTATGCCCAGGATCCAGGGTGGAGGTTTCAATTGAGAAGACATACAATCGCGTCGCAAAACCGTGGACATCGCGAACGGTATCAGGGCTGCCCCTCGATCCAAGGACAGTCGAGAAGCGCACGAAAACAGGAGTCTCCTTGCCCTCGGAACTCAAGAAGGAGGCGGCAGTGATATTGCTATAGTCGCCATAGCTGACGAACTTTCCATAGGCACCGGCGCCTCGGGCGTGGACAACACGTTCGGGTACCTGTTATTTTCCAGTGTAAGCGTCAAAAGAATCTCCAACTGATCCCACAGAACAGGTCGGGGGAATGAAGAGGAGCACAAGAAAGGTCCTCTGGTTTCGAAACATACTCGCTCATGATCAAACCTGGTAATCTTCTGCCTGAAAATGAAATCCTCAAGCAGCGTCGGACCCCGATCTCCAGCTCTCAAGCTCCTCTGGTCCGCAATCGGTCCACCGACATCCGACGTCATGTACACGTCGCCGTCTTCGACATCATTGTGCTGGATGAAGGAGCGAGAGTCACCACTGCTACCCTGCTCCTGCCTCGTCTTGAGCCTGTTCGCAAAGGGGCATTGACCCGACACTAGGGAAGCCATCGTCGAAAGGTTTAGTAGAGCCAAAAATGGCAGGTTCGTTTGGAATGGGTTCTTCATCTTGACGAGTCGGTCCGGTTGCACTCGAGTTCTTTTATATAGAGGGCCTTGATGTAATAGTTAGCGAAGGTGAAGGAAGGCTTACGTCGAGACGACGGCCAGTTGTTCAGTGACGTCAATTTGATTTCAAGATGATTGGGAAGATGGAATGGCCCTGTCAGGTCCTGCCAGGGTTCAACCAACTCTTATCTTTTTTTTTTTTTTTCTTCCGGGTTTCCTTTCTACTGACGCGTGGCAAAAGGGGAAGGGAAACTTTGTTCCTACCTTTTTCTGCTTTTTTCTGTCAAAGTTTCGGGACCAGAACGGAGGTTCGAAAGAAGTTTTTGGGTGGCAAGAGGTTTATGTGTAACGGGTAGCTGCCGGGCTGAATGATTGTACGACTCTCTCATTGACCCTTAGCTCATTGAGGGTCGTTCTTGCTCAGGCGGGCTACGAAGCTCGGATATACGGGGTGGAGCATATGACGAGAGTTGACGAGCTTGTGATGTCTAAAGCTGGGGAAGAACGACCTTGATATGCTTTCCAGATCCCGAGGAGATTGCCACGGTTCGGGGATCCGCTGTGTCTACGGGAGCCTTGCCTTCCTTCCTCGTCTCCGCTTTATTACCTCGTGCCCATTCTCATTTACATTAGGAACTTTGGACCGAGACATACAGGGTCATTCGAGATTCGTTCTCGTTTCTACGGTGAAGAGTTACTTCGTTGGAGCCAGAACGGACGAGTGGAATGATACCACCACGCCGGGTATCTGCATCTCGAGGCCCGCGATATCAACACTCAGGTCCCCCGAAGGTCCGGAGGTTCTTTGGAGTAAGTGGGGATTTGCAGAAGCCAAGAAAAAAAAAGATTAAAAATAGAAAAAGGAAGGCGAACAAGAACGAATAACGGTCGATATAAAGTCGCCCCATCACGGCACATGTAATGTGATTCATCCCACATGCGTGGGGAAGTGTTACTTGGATTGGGGTTCAAAGGTTTTATTAGTGTTCGTGTCGTGCTTGTGGGTTACGTGTAGTGTAGTAGTTCCGAATGCTATTCACACTAGGGATATTAGTAGATTCTTAAGCGCCCAGGAGAGGTGGAGGGGATTGGGATCGTCGAGATACTGCAAGAAACAGCACGGGGGAGTGGAATTGGCGGTCTATTTTCGGGCACAAAGGTGGATTTGCGCTAGCTGCCATCGGTGGATGTTACGGCGTGATGCAGGGAGAAAGCATCAATGAATGAGCGCAAAAAAAATGGTATCAGGTAAAGCGTCGGTCAATATGGTAAATTGCCTCATGTAATTTCGTGGAGATTTCTCTTTTCCAGTGGAGATTATGAGCGAGAGAAGGAAACAAACGACTGCGGTGTTTTGACATTCCATCGGGATGTTAATTGGGACGCGTACCTGTAGACATGTCTCGGTATGATATCGGCCTAGAGACAGGGCTGAGACTCAAGCTCCAACCGTTTTCTTTCCATCTTTTCTTCTTTAATAATTCACCTGGCTCTGACGTTTAATCTAGCCGTGGAGTTGTTTAGTATAGATGTCCGATATTGTGATGGTATAGGATCACCCGGACCCGGACAGGGATTCCATGATGTTAACCTTTCGGGTCTGTATTCGCCGGGACCCGTCCGGCATTGACTCGGCACTTTGCGGCATGAGGCGAGCAACGGTGTGCCGTCAGCGAAGCCTCATCACATTGTATCCATTGATCATAGCCGATACTATTGGTGGGAATCAGCCATTGACGCCAGGCCATGGAGTTTCTTCAGGAACGACTACGTAAGTGTAGATGTCCATGCGGTGCGAGCATTTCAAATCAAGTTCCCCGTTGTTGAAATTCAGACGAGCCCATTGGATCGACTGAGGGCCGGTGGGGACGTGATCGTCTGCGAGTGCATGTCTTGGCTTGCCAAGCAGAGAGGAGCTGCAACCATCATCTACGTCGATATCCTCGTGAGATTCTGAGCATACTTTGACCGAAAGTGCCCTTGCAGTGTTGCAACCTTGACCCGATCGTCGACGCTGCCATTGGCATTGATCAATTGATGTCGACTCAAAAGGTCGGCGAGGTTGGAATGAATTGCGACGTTGGAGAGTACCGTTGGATAACGGGCGGCGCGAAGCTAACGAATCGTTTCGTACTTTATTCTGAGCTCACCTCATAGTGGGCTCCAATCAGACCCCAGTCAAGGTCGGATTCCCTGTTCGCAAGCATCAGCGACAGCCGAGTCCATATCAAAATAGCAACGGGTCGACATGGAACTGGGATTACGGAGCCCATTGATACCACCACCATCATATGATGAGCTTTTAAGACTCTAGATGCTCTCGGTTGTCTGAAAGCTCGGGGGTTGCACTCCGGATCGAAATATCGTGTCACTTCGCGAATTTTTGCCCGTAGGTGTTCGGATTATACAAGTGTACCCGTGTCACCAGAGAGGAGTTTGGTATGGCTTTAGAGAATCGTAGCATCTCACAGACTCTGACCAACCTTTCTGGTCTGATTCGTAGGTCAAAGTCTGGATCAGGTCTCCTCTGGGACACGATATAACACGGTTCCCTTCAAAAGTCCCGGTAAACCACGTGGGAAGGGCCACCACATCCAGACCTTCAGCGAGGATCTAGATCGTCTAATATTTATTAATATATTCCCTGCAAGGGGTGCGAGGCGAGCTGCAAATCAACTGACTTGCGTGGACTGGCTGTATCGCGCAATTCGGTACTATCTCGCCCATCCGAGATGAACGTACGAAGTAGACGAGGCTCGTGGCGGTTTGTCCCAAACATACCTCGTGGTAACAAGGGATCCCAGCGTTGAGAACCCGGACTGCCCGAGTAGAGAGGAGGAAACATGGTCTTTAACGAGCGAAATCGTCCGGTTATTACGTCGTATATAGACAATTTGTGCCGTGAGCAGTGTATGGTGCGCGGTGTATTCCGGTGAGACCACCGAGGTTGACGTTAAGAGCTTTCCGCCACAGAGCAACTGCACGACACCCAGGCACCGGCTGACCTTCTCGCCAACCTGTGAAAATAAGAATCCGCAATTTCTTCTCGAATGGTAAAAGAAAAGAAGAGATTGTAGCTTTCAGTGTCTAGAGTAACTTGTCGGAGACGACACAAAAAACTGGGGGATAGAAAATAAAAAATAAAAATAAAAATAAAAAATAAAAAAATAAAAAATAAAAATAAAAAATAAAAAATAAAAAATAAAAAATAAAAAAGGAAAAAGGAAAAAGAATTGCAAAAAGCTCGCTCGCGCTCGCCCTCGGGATCGAATCACTGAGAGCTTGTCGCGTAGCTACGAAAATTGCAATTTTCTAACCTTCTGAGCGCTCCATTGACCACTTGGCCATTGGTCGCAGTGTTGCTGCTTGAGCTGCTCGGTTGGAAGTTCTTGCCGTAGCCTCGTCTATAAAGTTATTCGCATCCATCATATCGCAGAAAATAGAAGGAGGCAGCGGTGTCCAAGAGGTGTGGTGCACCTTCCACAGTGAGAGCGGGGTGAGCAGGTGTGCATATATTAGGAAGCTGCGAGGGCAAACATCGATTTGCATCCCATCATGTTGGTTTCTGAACTTCTGCGGGCGTTGGTTCGGTAAACACTCGAGATCACCCAAAAGTCCCAGGCTCCCAGACTCCCGGTCAGTCGTATGGTTCGACTGCAGGATGCGGCACACCGGGCGCGTGCGCAGCCACTTACACGCAGCATCACTCTCCCTTGCGTTGGGAAATGTACATTCTGATCTCCCCCTTGCGTCGATAAATGAACCAAGCTCGCATTCCGCCTTCATTCCTTGCCTCATGTGGTATACGCACGATGTTTGCTTGCAGCTTGTGCTCATCGAAGAAAATGGGTGAAAAGGTTCGCAATTGAAATGACACTTCCTAGGTTCGTGAAGAATCAGTGGGGATATGACATACAGAAAACCTCGAAGAATTTTCGCAATATCTAATCCAGCCGACCGGTTTCTTCAAGGGAGGGGACTGATGAAGTCTCATGTTCGCAGGACTGAGAGCTTGGAACAATGTTCTATCGACTTCTGCGCTTGTCCCAATGAGACTCCCAACATTGGATCGCAATATGCAGTTTGCTAGTCTTGTGCAGGAGGAGACCAGGAATCTCATCACCTAACATTAGTGGATTTTACTTATCACTTGGGAATAGGTGACTGGAGATCGACTTGAGTTCTCGAACATACAAACATGCTTTGGGGGCACCGTGTTGAGGAGCACGCGGGGAGCAAGCCATCCAACACAACCGCAAGCAAACCACCGCCGTCTTCAGGCTATGCATGATGCAACTCGACCTTAGTATGGTAGAGTCGTTGACTGTGTTCCTCCATGGTTACTGAATATTCCATCCCGTACAAGTGCAGTCTATAATAAGCGAATTCTTCGCTTCTTACTCCGAACTATCGGGTCCTTCACCTGTTTCCCAGTTCGTCGCCTAAACGCAGCGTATCCAATATTTCTTTTATGCTCAATGTCTAAGAATTCATCCCAGGCTTCACTACGAGCCGGCGACAGCGATGGAGAGCCAGCTCTCGATTCGGATAAGTGAGCTCACCCTCATATAGACATCAATTATCATCGTGAGAAACATTCTAACGACGGCAAACCCGCTCTAGCGAGAGCTCTACAACATCGGTCATACCGAGCATACTTACATCCCGTCAGATTCACGGAAGGACGTATCAGAATTTCAGCACCAACACCGAGTATTGGTATGGAAGAAAGATTTTTATACATGTTAGAACTCGCTTACAGCCACCCCACAGGGCGCCGAATGATGAGAAGCAGAGGGAAGCTTGGGATATGACGTGAGCATGCATTCTCCTTCGAAGGGAAACGGAGCTTTATTGACCACGGGCATTCCTATTGCCACTGCCGTCTATGAGGCAGTCATGGGGTTCTTCTCATGGCTCTGGATGGCAAGCTATTCCGAGCTCCTATATCCCCCGGCACGATATGCAAGCGCATTCTAGATATCGGCACCGGAACGGGGCTCTGGGCTGTGTGAGTCCCGAACCACCTTCTCCTCTCATTTTCTACGTGCCTCGAAACATATCCCTCTAATGAACTTGACCAGAGACGTTGCCCAAGCCTACCCAAACACGGAAGTAATCGGCACCGACATCACCCCTATGCAGCCCATCTTCGTTCCCAACAACCTCTCCTTCCAGCTCGACGACGCCCAACTCCCCTGGACCTTCCCAGACAACCACTTCGACTTCATCCACACCCGCGGCCTCGTAGGCGCCATCAAAGACTGGCCCTCCCTCTACTCCGAGATCTACCGCTGCCTCAAACCCGGCGGCTGGATCGAGCACGTCGATTTTTCCCTCGAAGCCAAAGCCGACGATGACTCCCTTCCGAAAGAGTCTCCGTTGCGCGCTTGGGCTGACGTGTTAATCCGGGCCGGAGACAAGATGGGGAGGACGTTTCGCGTGATCGACGAGAGTAAGAATATGCAGTTGATTCGTGATGCGGGGTTCTTGAGGGTGAGGGAGAGGCGGTTGAAGTTGCCCTTGGGGGAGTGGCACGGGGATGCGAAGTGGAAGACGATTGGGAAGATTATGCAGGCGATGTTGGATGATAGCATTGACGGGTGTGGGATGTATGTCTTGACGTGTATGTTGGGGTGGAAACTCGAGGAGGCGCAGGCTTATATTGCTCAGACGAAGAAGGTGTTGAAAGATGATTCTGTTCACGCCTATTTTGAGGCGTAGGTTGTCTCCCCTCGCGGTCTTATTGGATCCGGGACTAACACGTCTTCCCTAGGTCAATTGTGTTTGCCCAGAAGCCACTTAATGCATTGTCGTAACGTTTCTTTGCGTTAACCACTCGTGGAATCAAAGCGCTGTGTTTAAGGAAATATAATAGGGTATTAGCGTCAAGAACTGTCTATGTACTTAGGTCCTCAGAATAACTAATTGATCCATCATTTTTTCGACCGCGCCTTGAATGACCTCAAAGGATCCGACCGTTTCTTCCCAACCTTAAACTTCTTATTCCTCCTCTTCCTATCGTGCTTGTTAAAGCCTACGAAGCCCACGTCCTGCGAGGTGAGACCCTTCTTGCCCTCCGCCGGTAGCAAGTAATTAGGCACGTGCTTAAGGTGCGCTTGGGTTCTCGCGGCCCTCAGCTCCCCGTCGTGTCGCAGGTGCTGGAGCTCCGTCGGATTCTCTTCAAAGTGCCGCTTCAACTTCTCGCTCTTGAGGAGCTCCTCTCGCAGTTCTCTCGTTCGCGCCTCGCGGATAGCTACCCTCGTAACGGCTCTCAGGGCGTCGTTCATTCGGTAGCGGAACGCCTCAACCTGTTCCATGTCAAAGTTGTACGGTTTGACTTCTTTGCCCAGTTTCGCCTGTTGCTTTTCTATCCTCGCGAGAATCTTTTCGTCGTTCTCCGTAGATTCTACCCAGGTGGGGACATGCTTCCTGTACTGTTCTCGGGGGATGACGAAGGAGAGAGCCATGCCGCGCTGGCCAGCCCGTCCTGTCCTTCCTATCCTGTGCGTGTATGACTTGGCGGACGTGGGGAGGTCAAAGTTGATGACGCAGGCGACGTTCTTGAAATCGATTCCTCTGGAGACGCCAAACTCCTTGTCTCTCCGTGACGTCTTCCGCTTCTTCTTCTTCGGAGGTTCTTGGGACTTTGACTCGGTCGTGCCGTCTTCCGCCGCGACCGCCTCTTCCGATCCATCTTTGGGCGTCTGTTCGTCGCCAATTACCTCATTTTCGTCAGACGCGATGATGATATCGTAAACATTCTTGTTGAACTCTTCGACGACATGTATCCTCGAGTTCACTGGAAGCTCGGAGTTGAGAATACAGCTGCGGATGCCGAATTGTTCAAAGTAGAGCTTTAAGCGGTAGCAGCGATCCACATCGGAAACGAATATTATGCTCTTTCCCTTGATAAGTTTTAGTTTGAAGATGACGTAGATGAGAAGGAACTTTTCGTCTTCAGCACATCTGCCGCGAATAGAGTTAGTGTAACTGCCGGCTAGAAAGGAGGTGCCTATTGAGGATACGTACTTGACAACATATTGTTCAATACCTTCACCGTCACCGTCCTTCTCTTCCAGATTAAGAATGGCGGGATTCCGAGAAAAGATGCCCTTGAGCGTGTTGACTTCTGTTGTAAGGGTCGCGCTCATAAGGATCGTTTGGACGCCCTTGGGAAGCTTCTTAGCAATGTTCCGCAAATCATCCTCGTAGCCATATGAAAGCACAAGATCAGCCTCATCGAGTACAAGGTGTGTGAGCTTATCAAGTGATAAAGCAGACGAGCTTATATTCGACCAAGTCCTTGCAGGGGTAGAAACGACGATGTCGGGGGAGTTGGAGAGGAGGGAGCGCTGGACAGCCTCGGAGACTTTATCGGTCAACTTGACAGCCTGGATGTCCTTTGCACAGAAGGCGGCGAGAGATTCGATGACCTTGTGGACTTGATCAGCAAGTTCTCGGGTCGGTACAAGGATTAGCGCGGAGGTGAATGCATCGGAGTTTGTCTGTAGAAAGAAAGAATTAGTTTCCGTCGCTTTGATCACTTATGCGCTGGAAAAGAGCTTCGACTAACCTGCTTCCTCTTCAAGACCGCTTGAAGGACTGGGAGGAGATATGCAGCAGTCTTGCCCGAACCGGTCTTTGCCTTTGCTAGGACATCCTTTCCTTCCAAAGCAAGTGGTATGGCCTTGGCCTGGACCAAAGTCGGCTCTCTGTACTGTTCTTGGGCTATGGCCTGTACGAGTCGAGGGTCGAGGCCAAAGTCGGAAAACGAAGCCTTCTTCTCGGCATTTTCTTTGGTTGTAGGCTGCGATTCTTTGGCGGCCGGCTCGTTGTTTTCGTCAAGTTTGCGCTTCATTGTGGGCGGACTTGGTGGATCGGTTGTTGTCCTGTGGTCTATTGCAGTCTGCTCGAGGACAAAATCACAAGCGTTCGAGAAGTCGACTTCGACCTTCACTTTTCTTGAAAATTTCTGGCTTATCGCAGTGGAGGGGCTCTTATCGGAAATTTCCTTTTGGCCGATTACCCTCTTAGAGAGATAGTTTTGCGTTTGCATGCATATGGAGAGGCAATGGAGCTATCGTACATATTGGTTAATGGTTTGAAACTCGATGCCACCTTAAAATGCAGGAATAAATTGGTGGTCCGTGCATAGGGTGTGCTTCCTCCAGTCAGAATCGGGCGTTGCACCAGTTCAAGGTCGCAGTTTCCACAGCAACGCGCCCTCGATCTTCCCGAACCGACTTCTTCTGACCATTCCTTGTTTGTTTACCTGCACCACCACATCTTGGTAGCTGTGTGTAGCATCCTGCGGCTATATCTCAGGAGCCCTTGAACCATTCTTAAACAACGAACCGAACACCCAGACACACACCCTCCAACGAACACTTGTACAAAAAAGACAATATTATCCCATCCCAAAACAAATCGTCTTCCTCCTTTTGGCATTCCGCCAGACAACTGCTCGCAGTTTATCAGAGAGAAAGGCGCAATATCGTCTGCGATATAACTCTTGCCTGCCTTGTCCATAAAGAAGAGAGTCTACGGATTCGGCTACAAGGTTCGCCTGCGCGCTTGCTAACGACGGAGAGTGGTCTTCCTCTACACAGCATTGAGCTCTACTCTGGTTAGAAGCAATCTTGGGGCCGATCTTACCAGCCTTTTGATTGATATAACCTCTCGTGTCGCCCACCTTTCCCAATCGGCCCCAACCCTGACCTCATGCACCCAACAACATCAATTGCCTCTATTTAACCTTTGGGAGTTGAGAAACTAAAGGCATTGCATGCTGGGAAGCATGCCATCTACCGACCCGGTAAGGATCACCAGAATTGATCGAGGTTAAGAGGTAAGAAGAACAACGACAAAGCTAACGGAATCCACCAGGTTCAACCTTTGCGCCTATCTAGAAACTCAGCAATGTCGTCGCCGACCAAGAAGGGCGCCATCCCTCGCGCCCTCACAGAGATTTCCCCATCCGAGAAGCGGAGAAATTCCCCGAGCTGGAACCAAACAACAAAGGTTAGTCGATGTCTCTAGCAATACCTAGATAGAGACAGAGCGACGCTGACGGGATTGAATCTAGAAGATGAACTTCCAGCAGGATTCCTCTCCTTTCCAGTCCTCGCCTCTTGAGGCCAAGACGTCACCGAGGGTCTTCTGGCAGAATCGTAACTCGAGCACCGAGAATAGCCTGTACGGTGGGCACTCCGGCTCTCCTTCGCCACTCCGACGCTCCTCCCTAGAGCGCCTCCAGAAGGCATCCAGGGTAAAGAACAGCAACATTCTCGCCCTAGAGCAGAAGCAGGAATACGATCCTACCCGTATTCCCCATATTGAGCGGCCCCTTGCTAAGGTTCAAGGGAATGCCTTCGGCGGAAGAGGGGCTCTTGGCCTGCGCTCCGAGGCGCCAGCAGCCTCTGAAAGGAAAGGCCACCAAAGGAGCCAAAGCAAGACCGATATTCCTTTGTACAGCCCCGCGAAGACCGCTGCTCCAGAATCTTCCCAAACGGACAACCCACCCCAGACGCCAAAGAGGGAGCAAGGCTCACCTATCAAGTCCTCTCTCTCCACCTCTAGGTTCAAGAGTAGCTTCGACGAAGCCACAGGAACTTGGACTATGGAGTCGCAGGCTGAGACGTATCGGACCCTCCATCGACACACCAAGAGCGTCACCTTCGATGCTGCACCTCCCCAAGTGAATGAGTATGAGATGGCGACTCCCGACTTGTCATCTATTGGTTCCAACTCCCGCGAGGGTAGCTATGAGTCGGATGAGGACGATGAGTACAACCCGTTCTACCACCATCATGAGGGTGACGAAGCAGACGACAGCTTCGATGCCTCGCTTGAGGATACAGATAAGACTCCTGTAGTGGGGCCGGATGACTGGCGACACGACAGCCCAATGAGAGGCGGTGACGACCCTTTCTATGACTCTAGCCCTGCCCCCGAGGGCATGCTTACCCGAGCTTCAGTCGGACACCAAACTCATCAGCGAACCGATTCCAGCAACTCGAACTCCGAACACAGACCTCTTCCCCCTCTGCCTGGGATGGGTTCTGGTTCGTTCTCGCGGGGCTCTCCCGGACTTTCGGCTACTGCTGAGAGGATGCTTGGCTCTCACAGGAGCCTGCCCTCGCCACCCCCGGCCCCGGTTAGCAAGTCTGAGATCCAAAACATTGGCAACGGCAAGATGACTCTCGAGGAACGGTTGAAGCTTATGATGCTCTCCGATGACGGTAATGCCGCTAAGACCGCTGCCGAACAGCAACGTGAGCGTCGCATGCGCCGGGCTGGTGCTCGAGACAGGTTCGGTAGCCCGTCCTCCGAGACGACGGACACAGCCAGCCAGGCTGCCCTTGAGGCTGAGGAAGAAGGTGACACTATTGGCGATATCTCTGGCTTGGAGGAGTACCAGCTTCCTCCTCGCATTTCCCGCGAGTCCATTCTTCGCCGTGTCAATGGCAATCGCATTTTTGACAGAGAATCGGATTACCACTTCTCCTCGCCTCCTCCTTTCAGCCCCGAGCGCCCTCTTCCACTAGATCCTGATGTTCCCATCCCATCTACCGAAGAGGACTCTATTCTGGATGATGATCAAGGTAGCGTTATTGTCCGACCTGATTTGGCTGAAAGGGAGGACAGCTACTCGTACCGAGAGATTTCTATGGATCAAGATGAGGAGCTTGTCATCCACGAGGACAAGGATGATGACTCGGCTAGCCACTACTCTGAGAGCGCAGCTTCTGTTCAGGCTGCGGAGCAACAGAAGATGGAGGACATGGAAGATCCCGCCGAGGAAGATCTCACTCCACACGCTAGCCCTATCGAGGAGAAACTGCCTCTCCCCGAGGAGGCTGCCGCTCCTCCTAACCGACCCAGTTTAAACGGCCCAGTTCTCCCTCGCCCCGACCAAATCGAAGGACCTACGATGGCGGAGGCCCATGCTTACCTCCAGCGACCATTCACTCCTGATGAGCGACCTCCTCTCTCAAAACCTGAGTATGACGGCTCTGGGTGGGGAGAACCTGATGAGTATGAGGACGACGAGTCTGTTTCTGGATCGGTGATCCACCACCCTGTCAACGACTACGATGAGGAGGAAGAGGAACAGGAGGAGGAAGAAGAGGAGGAGGAGGAGGAGGAGACACCTCCGACTCCTGAAATCCCTGAGCAACTAGCCACTATCAAGTCCGCCTCTGGCTCGAAGCTGAGGACTCGTCCCTCGGCAACCCCCTCTGACATTATGGCCATGCGAGAGGCTAGGCGGCAAGTGAGCCGTGAGCTCGCCCCAGAAGTTCCTCCCATCCCCGAGCGCCACCTGAGCCGACGCTCTCGTGATCTTGAGAACGATTTTTCCAGCAGCACGGAGGACTACTTGGAGAGACACCCCAGCTTTAAGAAGCGCAGTCTCACGTTGGATCTTGACTTGGGCCTGAGTCTCGATCAGGATTTCGACAGGGTTATTGAGGCACAAAAGGTGGCTTTTAACCAACTCCTAAACGATTCGCCAGAGAAGGCCACAAGTAGTGGCCACCAAGCCGGACAAGCGTCGGGCACTGCGACTAAAAAAGATGCGTCGTTAGAATTACAGAATGCTAACTCTACTACTCAAAAACAGCGTGGCTACCTCATGCGCCAGAACACCAAGCTCGTTGCCGCGAGCGACAAGGATCCTGATGATAGGTGGAAGGCTCGATCTGCCGGCAACTCACCCGTCAAGGCTGACCGACCCCAGTCGTGGACTGTTGAGCCTTGGAATGGTAAGGTTCGACCAAGGAGTGTTAGGAAGCGACATGGTGGTATGAGTGGACCAGTCCCTCCTCTTCCGGGCCAGGAGAGCAATGCCGTTGGACTGAATCCTCTCGCGGAGGAGGACTTTAACGCTGAGCTTGCTACCGAAGAAAGCGGCGAGAGGGGACGATTGTTTGTCAAGGTGATGGGTGTCAAGGACCTCGACTTGCCACTTGCCAAGAGTAGGTTTATCTTTTTTTTTTTTTTTTTTTTTTTTTTTTTTTTTGCTCGGCAAAACGACTTGAAGGGTGAAATGAAAAACTAACCTTTACACAGCTGAGAGGACATGGTTCAGCTTGACGCTGGATAACGGTGTGCACTGCGTTACGACGGCCTGGCTTGAACTTGCCCGCAACGCGCCCATCGGCCAAGAGTTTGAGCTCGTGGTTCCTAATGACCTCGAGTTCCAGCTCACGCTTAATGTGAAGCTCGAGAAGCCTGCTCCTGCTCCCATTGCTGCTTCTCCCACCAAGGCCAAGGCCACCAAGACCAAGACTTCGACCTTTGGTCGCATGTTCGCGTCGCCGAAGAAGCGCAGGGAAATGGAGATGCTAAGGCGGGAGGAGGAGCAAAGACTCGCCATGCAGAGAGATGCCCAGACCCGTCAACTAAACGCAGCCCCTTCGGCCTACGACCTCCTCTCTCCCCTTGTCGCCGAGGACGGTAGCTTCGCTCGCTCCTACGTCTGCCTCAAGGAGCACGAGTCGAGGTGCTTCGGTCGACCCTACCTCGTTGAAGTTGCCTGCTTCAACGAGTGGGCCACTGAGGAGGCCGGCTTCGCGTCGAGCGTCAAGAGCAAGCGCGGGACGACGGCCGTCGTCAGGCGTGCGCCGTACAAGATTGGCAAGCTTGAGCTCCAGCTCCTCTTCGTCCCCCGACCCAAGGGATCTACCGATGATGATATGCCCAAGAGCATGAACTCGTGCATTCGGGAGTTGAAGGCCGCCGAGGAACGTCTTTCCAGGAATTGGGAGGGCCATCTCAGCCAGCAGGGTGGTGACTGTCCTGTAAGTGCCAGACTCCAATTGTCATTTATTTCCCATATACGAGGAGTAATCATTCTAATGCGTGTTCTTAGTACTGGCGTCGTCGTTACTTCAAGCTCGTCGGTACCAAGCTGACAGCTTATCACGAGGCTACTCGCCAACCTCGTGCGACTATCAACTTGGGCAACGCCAAGCGTCTCATTGATGATAGGCGCACACTAACAGAAAAGGAGACAACCGGCAAGGGAGGCAAGCGCCGTCGATCTGCATTCGCCGAAGAAGAGGAAGGTTACATGTTCGTCGAAGAGGGCTTCCGCATCCGTTTCAACAATGGCGAAGTCATCGACTTCTACGCCGACACAGCCGAAGACAAGGAAGGCTGGATGAAGGTCCTCGGCGAGCTCATCGGCCGTGGTGACACAGGCAGCATAGACGATGATGGCCAGGGGCCTCGCCGCAACAAGTGGTGCGAGGTTGTCCTCAAGCGAGAGGAAGCTCTCCGCCGCCGTGCTGAGGGTCGTCGCGTACACTCGAGGACGAAGAGCATGTACGTCTAAGGGGTTCATCGGTGTGGCCTACATGTTTGCCTGCCTCTGCATATTTTTACACCCTCGATACCCCTTTTTCTACAGTTCTTCATCCCCCACCTTTTTTACGAACGTTGCGACGACGACTATGAAACGAGGCACGCAGGACATGTTTGACATGATGCATTTTCTCCCACCACCACCCTTACATTAACCCACACACTCTCTCCGACCACCCGAGAGAGACTTTAGAACACATTTCTTTCCTTTGGCCCTTACGGGGAAATTTCTTAAATCGGTGCCGATGTCGTGGTTTAATATCAGCCTTTCGGGTATCTTGTTTTGTCTACCACGTCAGCGGCTGGACCTCGTCGTGCGGTGCACTCTTCTGTCTTATCTTCTTGTTCTGAGGGGGCTTCCTCCTCTCTTTTTTTTGCGAGGACTCGCGAATTTTCTTTATGTTTGTTTTTCACTGTTAACGGTCGTGGGAGTATTACATCATTTTATGGTGATGAGACGGATAGGGGGACTGAGCAGACAGCTACGCTACGGGTAGGAGTGTGAATATTTTTCTTCAAGACTTTTTTTCCTCGAGACTTTCCTGAAGCTTAGAAGATGTTGGCTGTTTCCCAGCCTGGGCTTCTTCTCTTCGCTTGACTTCGTCCGTTTTTATGTGTTGGTTGAAACGGATTGGGGGCATTGTATTAAAAGGTGCATGATTTTTCGAATCGTTTGTTTCTCTCAAATGACATTATTTCTTTACTATCGGTCCACTTTGCGAGTGTTGCTTGTTGTCTGCGTGAGCTGATATGACCTATTTTGTGACCTTGTCCTGCATGAATTTAATGTAATGAAGGCTGATGGTATGGATCTGAGTACTACTCTGTTGCTCTTGGTGACGGAGCTGGGATGGAAACATTGAAGAGCTCGGCCGAGTGCATGCGAACTATGGGGCAGCATCATACACGCATGAAGCTAGGCCACGATGTTGGGATTCCATGTAGTTCAAGCAGGGAATCCTGATGATGATGCGAACTTCCACGCGGCATCTCGAGAGTTTTGGCTCGGCGCATATTGGCAGATGACCGCCTGAAGCCGCCGTAAAGACAACAATTTGAACATTAACATGGGATGACCCAGTCCAGGTAAATCTAAACTAACAGCGTGCTGTTTCTTGATACTGTTCCGCCATGGAACGTTGAACATTTGATAGGATCTAGTAAGGCGATCCTGGTGGTCAGGCCCGGAGCGTGAATTGACTCGGCAAAAGGGAAAAGAAAACTGCCGGTTTGCACTCTTAAGGTTGCCCAGAAATTAGACAAGCAAGAACCATGTGGGACCGAGGCGATAGGCAGTCCAGTCATAGACTCACTTGCCGAGAGGGTAAGCGTCGAACGCGGAGCCCAAGAGCATGATAGGAGATCCAGAAGGGTCCAGTTCTCTAAAGAGTAGCCTGGAGGGATTCGATGCCTTGGACTTAAGCCACTGTGTCCTCGATCAGCACTTGCGAGTCACTTGTGCCTTCTTTCTCCCAGTCCCAGGGATAGGACTCGATGTTCTCTTGGTCCCGGTCCCCATGATAGGACTGGATAAGGTGGGGCGCGAACCTTGCGACAAGATCCTCGGCTTCGAGCCTCAAATGGGCTTCGGAATCCTCCCATGGGTACTCTTCTAGCTTCGGTGCCAGTAGAATGGCCAGACGGGTGGCGAGATCCTCGTTTATCCTTCGTAAGACGTCTTCCGGATCGTCTATGTGTGGAAGGTCGCTGTGAGGAGGTTGGACCCCTGGGCATAGCGTTGGTGTTGCGTCAGTCGGTAGTCCGGAGACTTGCTGTGCTCCTTGCTGGGGAGTAGAGCTCAGTGACGCGAGGAAGTTTGCTCCAGTCGATTTTGTGGTCGTGGTCGTTTCGGAAGACAAAGTTCTAAAAGAAGTCACCGTCGGAGACGAGTGATCGCCTGTGAGTGGTCCTTCGAAAACCTTGATTTTCTTTCGCCTTGAGATGACGGTAACTCGAACAAGACCGCTTAAATCCTCGTCGTCAGACTCATAATCGTCGCTGTCATTGTCGTCAGAGATTCCATCACCAAGGCGTCGCTTTCTCCCGCGGTTCCGATCCCAATCGAGGGGTACATCCATGTTAAAGGAAAGTTGGCCGAACCGGCGAGCTTCGCGTATATTGGCTGGTGGCGAAGGAAGTCCTATATCATCCAGCTCTACTACTCGTGTGTAAAACATGTTGCAGTTTTGACTGGTGCGGATCTATCAGCCGTGGACTTGAATCTTCATCTTGGTTTTGCATAGGACTGATAGACCTACCAGCGGACTTGAACGCTCGTATCCCCGCTCGATTGAGCCTTGCACCAGGGACAAGTAGCAAGACGGCCGGCTTCGGTGGCGGAAAGCTCGGTATCTCGACAAAGAAGACTCATATCGATCCTCCGGTATGGCAGGAATGTCCTTTCCCAGCTTCCCCCTTGCTCGATCTCTCGCCCAGTCGCGCGATCGAGGAGTTTGTACCGCCTGTGGCGAACCCGCCGGGCGCCTCTTCCCCCCTTGAACTTCTCGCTGAGTACGAACGAAAAGGCATCCCATGAGGTGATGGTCCTTAGGTGGATTGGGAAAACCCTTCCTAAAGCATCCTCAAATGTGAAGTACTCGTCGATCGGTGGTCGTTCCAGTGTCGTGAGCAAGGAGCGGAAGCTCGCCAGCTCTCTAGACATTGAAAAGACCGTGGAAGCAACTTGTGACGTGGATCTCTTGATGTCCAGCGCTACATGGGCTAAAAAGGTAATCTTCGCAATAACTTGCCGTCCTAGGTCCTTGAGCTGCTCTTGCAAGGACCGGCTCGTCGTCTGTAGCTCTTCGTAGTTTTGTTCGACAGTATGGCTTCATTTCAGAAGTCAGTGCCCAAGGCTCCGTGTTCCAAGGTGATTGCGACAGACATACAGTATCATCGTTTCCAACACCATTTTCAACTCAAGCACATACCCCGTTATCTTCTCCTTTGTTTTCTCAATGTCTTTCCCTTCGAGCTTGAACTGGATCCTCCTCGCTGCATCTTTGAGGCGGTCGCCGGACCCTCCGGGGGCGAGACTGGAACGGAACTTTTCAAGTTGGCTGTTGAAGCTGTGGAGAAATGCTCGGATTTGTTGTAGACGCTTTAAAGCTATAGAGCAGAGAACCTTGTCGGCACTCGTCCGCCGCGGATTGCGAACGATTTGATCCACCTGGTGCAGAGTCTCGTCCAAGATGCTGAGGCTATGCACTAGATCCTGGTATTCCTTGGAGGAACCGCGACAGTCGCCAAGGGAGCGGATGATGTCTTTGATTAGGAGACTTACCGCAATGATATCTCCTACAGAACCGAATGTTAGCGCCAGCTCCATGTCATTCAGGAAGTGTAGTCTGGATTTTGGAGGATTGCGAAACGTCGTCGAGCATTTCTTGGGCAAAAATGCGGGGGTGAGAAGGGGGCGCGACTGCCAGCACACATCTATTACTGGTATAAATAGGCAGACTACAGGGCGGTTTGGGGCAGGCTGTGTTGGCGGTCTTCGTTACGTGCCACACCAATCAGAGGCCTCGAGGTCGTTCTTTCAACATACTCATGCCCCTACTTCGTGAAGGAGGTGTTCTAACAGTGGTGGCAGTACAGTAGTTAGAAGTTCTGGAATGCCTGGGGTTTGCGAGGCTCTTAGTATGCGAGAGGGAGGTGCTGCCAAGCTGCATGTGGCCAGGTGATGAGGGAGGGGCGGTGATGGTTATGGTGTTCGGAATACAGTCTTAATGGGCCTAATAGAAGCGGTTTTGATATGTGCGCATACTGAGAGGTATTGAAGTTGCATTGACAACTGTGTGTATATTAGAGTTGGGGAGTGGTTGATATCAAATGTGTTGCACTAGATGACCTGAGGCTCACCGAGAGCCATCGTTTCCCCTATATGTGCTACTCAGGTGTTAATATTGTAAGATGGGTTGGAGTTCAAGGCGGGATCAATCGTTGAGCTGTAAGAGCTTGGATGGAGTTGGGCCAGGGCGTTGGAGTTATATTCTTGTGAGCTACGATCTCGCCATAGCTTCTCATCTCTACAGACTCTCCCTGCGAGGTAGTGAAATCTCTCTACATGAGCGGCAATGAAAGCTCGGTGGGAGCGGAAGAATTTGCTTGGGGCTTGGCAGACCGCAGCTATTGGAAGCTGACGGGAAGGGAGCCTGTCTGTCTATCGCCAGGCCAGCTCTACTTCGCTTTCTTGCTTTAGGATTCGCATGTCGTCATCCGATTTGCTTGGCTGCAAGTACGAAGTACGAAGGAGGTGCGTTCGATGGGTCTAGACCGTCCACCTCAACTCAACGGGGAAGGACATGATTCGGTACCTGCAATATAGTGCCGCTAGATATTTTCTCTATTGGTGAAGCTCAAAGAATGCGATAAATTACCATTAATCGCTTCAACTGCTTTGCAGAACGAAGCTTGTGATTTGGAGAATATGCGTTTAACGAGGATCCTGATTGTCAATAGTCCAGCTGATGTTGAAACTAGCGGGGGACCTCCCCAGCATTGACATTTGACTTGTACAATTATAGCATAGCACTTTGAGGTCCTCCTCGCAACCAACCTTGGTCGTGTACGAAGTACACAACCAACCTGCATCCATATCCATTGTTTCATTCGCGCCCTCGACGACTGGTAGAACCGTCCTTTTTTCCCACTTCCATAAACCCAATCTAGTGCTTCCTTGTTGCTTCGAGAGACGAAGCTATTATCCATGGCCCACCGGTTCGTTCGAGCGTCGAAATATCGTAAGTTCCCGTCGCAAAAGCTAGGAATCAGCATCAGTCTTTCCCACCCCTGAATATGCTCCCTCCCGCCTGGTTGCGCGGCACGGCATTCTCCCTGCCTGAAGCCCCTCTTCCCCTCATCCATCCCACATTATTCGGAAAGACTGACGTCGAGGAACCTCTACGGCTTTGATCAGGACATGTTTTCGGCAAGTCGACGAGAAAGGAGTTCTGTTATGATAATCTGCACATCAGCCGCAATGCGTGGGATACCAACCTCGTAAAGGTACGGTGATGAACGAAGCTTCCCCTCTTCCTTAGGGAAGCCTTTGAAGACCAGAGACCTCGTGCATTGACGGAAACTGACGTTTTACAATGTCTCGATAGGCCAATCCCGAGTTTCTCTCTGTTAACTGGGAGTCGAGCGGCGGCGGCGCTTTCGCCGTCATACCACTCGAGGAGCGAGGAAAGCTCCCTGACCAGATCCCCCTCTTTCGAGGACACACCGCTGCCGTCCTAGATACCGATTGGTACGTGGTCCTATATGCCGACCCTATACTGCTATGACTAGGTGTCTAGCGCTATGTCTATATATGCTTTTCTTTTGCTAACCGACATTCGTGACGCACTCTAGGAACCCTTTCAACGACCACCTCATTGCGTCCGGTTCCGAAGATGGCAAGATCTTTATATGGCAGGTTCCCAAGAACTTTACACTCCACGTAGACGCTGAGGAAATTCCCGACGTCTCGCCCGTTGCTAAGCTCGCCGGCCACTCAAGGTAACCGATGCCCCTTCCTCTCTCATAGACGATACCCACCTCTAAAGTGGTCGCGTGACATAGCTCTAACAAAGTCAACCTCCCTTTGTAGAAAAGTTGGACAAGTCCTCTTCAACCCCGCCGCCGAAAACATCATCGCCTCCGCGTCGGGAGACTTCACCATCAAGCTCTGGGACATCTCTGCCGGCCAGGCCCACCACACCCTGCGCCACAACGACATCGTGCAGAGCCTGACCTGGAACGCCACGGGTACGCTGCTGGCGACGACGTCGCGCGACAAGAAGATCCGCGTGTGGGACGTGCGCCAGGAGAGGGCCGTCAGCGAACATGCCGGCCACGCGGGCGCCAAGAACAGCAGGGCCGTCTGGATGGGCGAGCATAACAGGATCGCGACGACGGGCTTCTCGAGGATGAGTGAGAGGCAGATTGCGCTTTGGGAGCCGGGTAATCCGGAGCCTATTGGCGGATTCACTATGTTGGACTCTATTTCTGGTGTTTGCATGCCCTTCTGGGGTGAGTTCTTTCTCATCTCCCATTTGTTCCGCAGTGCTGGTAAGGAGGTATGCTAATCTGGATGTCTACAGACGAGGGTTCGAACTGCTTGTACCTGGCTGGCAAGGGGTAGGTTGACGATGTCGCATTCAGACAGGCCGAAGATGGCTAATGGTTTTATCACAGTGACGGAAATATCCGCTACTTCGAGTACGAGAACGACAAGTTCGAGTTCCTGACAGAGTACAAGTCGGGTGATCCCCAAAGAGGCATCGCCTTCCTTCCCAGGCGTGGTCTACATGTGAGTTAATACCTATCTCCAAGGACACACAGCACTCCAGCGCTACGGTGACTTTTTACTGACTCGTATCTACTAGGTCCATGAGAATGAAGTCATGAGAGCCTACAAGACGGTCAATGACACCTACATCGAGCCTATCTCCTTCACCGTCCCCCGCAGAGCCGAGACCTTCCAGTCCGACATCTACCCCCCCGCCACCGGGCTCAAACCCGCCGTGAGCGCCAAGGAATGGCTCGACGGCAAGTCGGGTCTCCCTCCCAAGATTGACCTCGAGAGCGTATACGATGGCAAGGCACCCGTCGAAGTAGCCTCCGACTACAAGCCTCCTGCCTCATCTTTCGCCTCGCCTCCCCCTTCAGCGAAACCCGTCCTGAAGGAGGAACCCAAACCCACTCCCGCCCCTGTCCCAGAGCGCCAGCCCGTGTCGGCGGCCGACCAGAAGGCATCCATCTCGGCCATGGCCAACAAATACCAGGACCAAGAGGAGGATGACAGCGGCGACGATGACGATGCCTCGAGTTTCGAAGAGATCTCGAGGCCACCTCAACGAACTACCGCTGCCGCCGCCGCTCCTCCTCCCGTAAGAGAGGAGCCGAGATCTCGGTCGCCTGCAAAGGCGCCCGTCCGGTCACCGATAAGCACGGCCACCCCGGTCTTCTCTTCTACTTCTGTTTCGAGCGGCGGCGCTGCTGCCGGTGGTGCGGGCACACCGGCGGATGTGTCCTCTTCGCTGCGCGAGATCAAGGAGTTGATACAGGCCCAGCACGGGCTCATCCGCGCGCAGAGCGAGCAGATCACTCACTTGACGCAGGAGGTCGAGACGCTGAAGAGGAGGGTCACGTCTGGGTCGCAGGACCAGAGTGAGAGGATTAGGCAGCTTGAGTTGGAGCTTGAGACTTTGAGGTCTTAGGAGGGGGAGGTGGCGGAGAGAGGGGATGAGGAATGAGTGGGTTGGATAGCGGTTGCCGTATTCGTGGCGTTTCTTTCTTTCATTTTGGGAAAACAGGGGGTGGGTGTGTTTGAAGGGAGGTTTACGTTGGCGGATGCATTCGTACTTGGCAGATGTATAAGATATCTCGATGGCTGAAGAAGGACATAACGAGACAGACACCCTCGAACGGAGTCTGGATGAACGTGGAGCTGCTCTCTTTCTCCCTTTTCTTGTTTCTTTTCTTTTTAGAACGGTGCTTTTGCTTTTTTATAGCCGCTTGCTTTGTGATGAAGGGATAGTGTTCTCGTCGGTGTTTGCTGTTTAGTTGAATTGTGCTTCTCTGGCGTGTTTGGTGTTTCTACGTTTCTAGTCGTGTGTGCGTGAGAGTACTTGTGTCTAGTATAAGTCAGCCTGGACGCAAAAAAGTTCTTCGGGGCTAGGATCAATGGAATAAAAGAAGCAAAGCGACGCATTCGATAGTGGTTGCCTCTAGAAGCGTGTTTAAGAGTTTCCCGATGGACCGGAATTAAAAGGGTTACGACGATCGATGCTACAGTTTCTGCCGGTTGGCATGTCTTGGTCTGCGAAGATGTGGAGATCGGAGAGATCTGGGACTGTATTTTCTTTTTCGTTGCTTCGAGTGGGTTTGTGGAAAGAGGTGGCAGGCAATGGTTCGTGGAGTGTATGCATGTCTTGTCTTGATTCAGCTCTTTATCTTGCATCTGTTACGGTGAAGATCGGGTGAGGTCGGCAAGAGTGCTTTTTCGTGTAAGTGGTCAACAACTCACACTGACTACCCCTTTTCGGGCTGTCAAGAGATTCTAATGCTGAGCTTGAGATGGTGAGAGATATGAGTAGTGGCTGGGATATCCCTTCTCTGTTGACCCTGCGGGATCAGGCGATAGATTCTTGAGCTTTAGGCTATGTAGGTTATCTCAAGAGCATCGGGGATGCCGAATTCTGTGCAGCTAACTGTATAGAAATGGGCAAGGGAAGACGATTGAAACGACTGCTGTCTTTGTCCTTTAGAGGTTGTCTTGATGACAGCGGGGTGGGATGAGCAGATAGGGTCGCAGATTCCCGTGATCGACGTTATGCTAGGTAGGTTCATGCAAAGAGGTGCTTGGGGTTGGATTGCACCTTTAGAGTGTTGACTTGAATCGGGGATTGTAGATCTTTGTTTCCGGTTGTGGTGATTTGCTGAGGTTTCGTGATGTTTGTCAAGCACCAAGTCTGCAGATTATAGCTCCAATTCCGCTCTCAGAATACACACTTCGATGCTTCAAACGCCCTCCCCTCCATGTCCATCGGTGCACCCTCAAACCCTGTGCCTTTTACAACTCGCGTCTGACATTCTAGACATTGGCAACGAGTACATCAAACGAACGCGGTTAAATCATAGACGAGGTTAAAGAGGGCGTGAGCTAGTTCTTGAGGTGGAAGCTCACGGAAACATTTAAGTTGGATACAGCTAAAAGTTCTCCCATCTAGGTGTCATGAGGTATATATAACGCGGTTTAAATAATTCTCGAATCGTTCTGTAAAGAGCCGAGAATGCTTAGGAATCCGAGTACATATGAGGGGACAAGATATTAACTAGCAGCTTCGATTTTTCGGCTTGGATAGCTTTATGACCTCTTAAAACTACAACGAATGGATGACGAGGCAGATAGAGCCGCACTCCGAGAGAATGCGTCGTCCTGGGCCACTCTTCAACATGAACTATACTATACTCAAAAGCCTCTATGGCTCTAAGTACCTACTTGACCTGCCAGATATGTCGCAGTTCTTGAGGGTCCGGAGAAACGGCGCCGACGCTTGGACTCGGTGACGATGAGCTGCGGGACATTTTTTCAATCCCCGAGCGCTCGTGGTAATATCGATCGGCACAAGACTACGGCGACAGAAAGTGTTTACGAAGGACTCACCTCAGCGCAATCATCTCATGAAGGATGCAGATTGCGAGGGGCAGAGGAGCAAGGCAAAGGAGAAGAGAAAAAAAGGAACAAGCATGCCATCAAATAGATTATTGCCCCGTACAGAAGCCCAACCCGAAACAAACCAACCTGCTTCCCAACCCGCAGAAGCGAAAGTGGGCGAAAGGCGAGGTGGGGAGGCGGAATGAGACCAGAGGCAAGGGAGGGTGGAGAGATAAAATCGAAGGAAATCTAACAAGGGGGAGCTATACTTAGCTGAGAGGTTCATGTTTCAGATTTTCGGGACGCGAGAATCTCTCTTCCCTTTCGCCACTTTTCTGCCTGCAGCCAACCTGGTTTTTTATTTCCCTATTGTTTCGGGACTCCGTTTGTCTTGGGGCTTTGTTTTTTCCCTCTTCTGGTAAGGAGAGACAGTGAACCCCTGCCACTAGACCTAGAATGTTCCTCGACGATGACATTCGAAAAGCAAACGAGACATTTTCATGGATTGATGACGAATTTAATGGATTCTGTTGTTTCCCCTCCTTCGCCATCTCTTTTTCGAGAACTGGTTCGGCGCACTGAGCTCTCGAGCGCTTTGGGTCTTGGATAAAGTAGCTCTTGCATCCGCTTCTTTTGGCGTGGACCTGTCAAGAGGCAAGAAGTCATATTTCGCACATGCTGTATTGTAGATATCTGCAAGCTCGGCCGAGCTTCCTGTAGAGCACATCACCCGACCTGCAGGTTTTCTGCACTTGGCTGTACTGATACGCGGCGCACTCGGCATGTTTACTTCGTTCGACTGTTTGACTGCAGTAAGACCTAGAGAACCGAAAAGGACCGGATGGATGAATCTTTGGTGATGAGCAACGGTCAAAGCGCAGAGCAGGTGCTTGTACGAAGGAGCAACACCAAGAATGGGGGAAATGCAACTTCCACGAGGGGCCAAAGGAATAGTTTGTACGTATAGGTGGTACCTTGCTCCTAGACCGAGAAAAACCACACACTTGGGGCACGTTTTTCTGGTCTTGTCTCCTCCCTTCCGTCAAAAAAACAGTGCTTTGTATTCTTTGCCTACGAAGTAGAACCCACCTCAAGTTGATGTACCCGAGCGGGGATCGACGAGGGACGTGGGGGAAAACAAGTCCCTCGGGATTCCGCGAAGGATGAAAGGCTCATGGTATTGGATTGATAATATCAGCTTTTGTTTCGGTAATTCCTTTCGTCGACTGGATGATTGAGAAAGACTGGGATGAATCTATCGTCAAACGTATTGAAATTGATTCGAATCTTAGACTCAGGGCCCCAGGAACGTGGCGTCGTAGCATCAAGTCCAGCCAGCTGGGAATTTGGAGCTTGTTGGGATTGAACGTTCAAAACTTGCGCGACTGAAGTGTACTTTGTAATACTTCATGTATCAATGTTGCTCCCTCCCCTTCCCCCCCATAGGCAGATCTTAGACCGTGTTTTGTCAAGCAAACTGCACCGAGAAACCGATTCAAATTTCCCTCATGTCCACACTCAATGCGGAAAGTAAAAGCACAAGCGATTACGGACGCCAAGAGGAGAGTGGCAACGGGCACTGCTCTCCAGGCTCGGAATGTATCTTATAGTTGAGTGGATCTTGCCCTTTTTTCGGTCGCAAGAACCAGGTTCGGATGAGCTCTGGTTTGACAAGAGTGACAGTGACAGAGACGGACTAACGGCGTCATAAAACCCCCATCGCTGGCGTCTCATTCACCAACTTCGCACAAGGAAATGGAGGTTACCCTTATAAGATTAATTCGACTGATATACCCGCAAGATCCGTCCTTGAAGTCAAAGGATGGGCCTGGCCTCGCGTGCGGTGACATCAGAAACCAAGAATGACGGACTCTCTCGTATTATTATGTATTATTATGGGTGCTTCTCCATGACCAAAGAGAGCAGAATTGCCACATACGGCGCCCTAATAAGATTGATGGTCTGCCTTGTGGTGCTTGGAGTGGGGTCCCAATTTTCCATCTGGCAGGGTTCCAACATGCCCCAGTATCTGCCAGTGCCGGTGCCAATCTGGCTCTCATCTTCAAACGTCTTCGCGCAGATTCACCAAGTACTTCGTACAGGTAAGCTGCGCTGCACAAGTAAAGAGTGAGCTTGCTTCGTGCTTTTCATGTGCCCTGCTTGAAGGCTCGGGTGGTTTTCCTTCACATGCAGCACTTGTACCAAGTTGCGCCCGCTGAGAAGCGTTTTGCTATCAACCGAAAGAGAGAGAGCTCCCAGTGTTCCTTCTGAGCTCATTATTCTTCTTTCTTGGTCACTTACACTGTGTCCATTGGGACCTGGGACTGGACATTGATGTTACCACCTGTGACCCACGGTCCCCTGCGTATGCATTGCATCGGGGAAAGATTGGGGTGGCCCCTTCGCCTTGTACCTATTACCTGTTGTACATACTTTACATAGCTTAGAGGAAGGTACGTGATACCTGCTCTCCTGGGCAGTGCCTTTCCAAGAAAGGTAGCTGCAAGGAGGCCAATGCTCCCACATTCGCACATTGACCAATACATGTATCCTATACCAAAGTACCCGACGCAAAGGGAATAGCACGGCTGAGAGGAAACGGTCTTCTCGCCTTCGATAATCTTCCAAGAATACGGTGGGAGATTGGATAGTGTCCCTGCGAGCGCGGTCACTGATTGTCTTTTTCTTGGGTTTCAAACTCAATTGGAAAGAAGCCTTCGAGTCGCTGGTTCTTCATGGTGGAAAATACAAGTATGGACTATCGCTCAGCTTCATGGTTCACGGGGTTTAACTCCATTCCGTCAAAGCATTCGGTAGTGCTTCCAATCCTGTCGTGTGGCTCAGGGGCTCACCTTCGACTGTCTTAGATGACTGGTTAATAATGCTGCGGCATTATGGACGCAGCCCTGGCCCGTTTCGACGACCTGCCCACGGCAAGCAAAAAACGAGACGAGATGCCGTGGATTTCTGACAACTTTTTGCACTGTACCGTGTCAAACCCTCCCGTTTTACGGTCTTCAAACGCACTACAAGACACGAACCAGGCTCACCCCATGCCCATCCATCAATCCCCAGCCCCCCCATGTTTAGCTCTGGTCTTTGTAGCATTCGCGAAGTTGAGAGGATGATGAATGGTAATATTTCCTATTAGCGTGCCTGTAGGTACCTTCTTCAGCCTGTCTCTGCTTGTCTTTAGTGAGTAAACGGGTACATGTAAAACCAGACTTGGAAGATCTAATCCAGTTGTATAATACGCTACTTAGACAACTTGAGCGATGTACGGAGTACGAAGTACACCTGGTCCATATCATAGTGGACATGGGCCGTTGTGAGAAGGAGCTATGGAAGCAGTAGGATTTGATTGATGCGGGCAGGCACAGGCAGACCAAGTACCTGTAAAATAGACGAATGGTACGTACATCATAGTATCAATTGCTATTACCGTATCGAAGCCGTATTATTACACCACTTTCAGTAAAATAGGGCGCAGGGTCCCGGTCCTTGTCCAGGTCCCGGCTTCTCGGTGGTCGATCCCCTTTCTGATTGTTAGTCTCCCCCCTTATTGGGTTATTGGCTCTGGTATGGGTATTGGTCCCCTTCTCATTGACCTTCTCCTTTTCCCTTCCAGTCCGCCCTCGCACCTCTTTGCTCCGTCCCTTTTGACCTTCCCCATCCCATCCCTCTTGTCTTAGGACGTAGCGAGTTGGGTCCGGCTTTCTTTCACTTTATCTTTTCACCCACATCACCAACATTTGCGTGTGTGTGTGCCGGCCAGCCCTGTCTTCGACCTTCAATCGCTGGTGGACAGACTGATTCGCGAATGGCAACACTCGAGCCTCGCGGCTGAACAGTTTCCAGCTTCTCCAGATCGATTTGTCCAGGAATTTCCTTGACCCGTTTCTATTCAGCTTTTTGCCGCAGGTGGAATTCTACGTTCAAACGGCCCATATATTCCAATTGAGAAGCGCGAGGTCGCCTCTCTTTCATAGGATCCTATTCTGTTTCTTGGAACCAACACCACGATCCCACGTCGACTCTACCGATTCTCGTTCTAGAATTTACCTTAGTCGGCCTGTTGTCTTTTAGTAAACTATGGCGCCTTCTCTCACTGCCCACCCATCCTTCACCCGTCCTCGGACGGGTGATCGCGAGGGTCGTCCTAGCACTCGCGATCAGGGTGACACCAGCCTCATTATCCCCAGCAGGACCTCGTCTCTCCACTCTCGGATTACTCAACCGATTCCGTCGACTCTCAACGTGAAGCCCCAGCAGAGGACGCCCAAGACCCTCACCCATGCTTACATGGTATGCGGTGTTGGCCGTGAGCCCTCTCAGTGGGTCAAGGCTCCCGCCCCAGCTCAGGGCAAGATCGGTCACATGAAGGGTGCTGTTGGCCAGTTCTGGCTTCCTGAGATTCTGGGTAGCAGCCCCAGGTTGGAGCAGGACAACGAGATTGCTCGTTCTCTGCATGCTGCCATGAGGGTAAACTAACACCCCCGTCCCTTGTTATTCTCGATGATTGTCAACAAATTTTCTGTAGTGAACGCGAATTGGCGCGTTTCGGAAGAAATGGTTCTCCTAACACTTGTATTATAGGCTTGCTTCCCTCACGATGTCGAGATTTGCACTGGTCGTAGCCAGCCTCACTGCGTTCACCATGCCTTCGTCCTCCAGCAGGACTCTTCTCACACCCTTTACGGTATCTGCCTTCGCGTCTGGTCTCGCGCCGATGAGAAGCGAGCTGAGACGATTCGTGATCTCCGACGACGTACGGAGTCGGACTTTTACGACAACCCCGACGAGACCTACTGGATCCCCTACTGCTTGTCGTTCCTTTCTCGATACCCCCTCTACAACCTCCTTGGCGATTACCTTCGAGGCATGTGGATCCACTGGAACAAGGCCACTAACCTGTTCCACGCTGAGGAGGTGTCTCGCATCCTCAGTTTCCCCGCTCCTCGACTCAACGACCTGGTCCGCATCGACATGAAGGACTATGCTCTGTGCTATCAGTTCCCTTCTTCGCCCACGGGCTTCCAAAACTTCGCCATGTGGCCTCTCTTCTGCTGTTTGTCGATCCCCAACATTGTGGGCGTCATCGAGGCCGCTATCTCGCCCACTCGCCGAATCATCTTCGTCAGCCACTACCCCGCCATGTTGACGATGGCTGCTGAGACCGTCCGATTCTGCGTTCGCGTCTACGAGTGGAGCGGCCTCTATGTCCCCGTCGTCCACGCCCGTCACGCCAAGGAGCTCGTTCAGGAGCCCGGTCCGTACATCCTTGGTATCACTGCGGAGTGCAGGTCGCTGTTCACCGCTCCCACCGACGCGCTTGTTGTCGACTTGGACCGCAACTTCGTTCTCACATCGAGCCCTCCCACCGCCCTGACTGTTGGCCAGCGCAACAAGTTCGTCACCCGCCTCACTCAGTCTCTCAACGGCGATGTCACGCCCTCCGGTGTTCCTCAGCATCTTCGATCCGCCTACGGTGGTGGTAAGCTCGTTCCCGCCGGCCAGATCATCGTCATGCGCGGTGAGGTCGAGTCTATTCAGGATCCTGAGTGGTGGAACCAAGATGCCGTCATGACGGTGATGGACCATGTCTGTGAGAAGATGGGTCGCAACACTGGTCTCAAGGCCGTCTTCGGTGGCTCCGTCAAGAAGCCTCTGATGACCAAGGTCTCCATGCGCCACCTCAACGAGATTGTCCGCGAGCGCAACCAGTACTCTCGTGATGCTCTCGAGGCCTGGCAGGACTTTATTAACCTCAAGGGCCGCATGGATACCGAGCTCAGCAAGGTTACCAAGCGCAACAACTATCTCGTCGAGGAGTTGGAGAGCTGGAAGCAGCAGGTGAGTACAGACAACTCTCGGGGGTTTCCTCGTTTTTGCTTCGATCTGAACGCTAACAAATTTCACAGTTCCTCAAATTCCAGGCCTTCGCCGAGCAGCTCACCAAGGAGACCCAAGACCTCAAGGTCAAGATCGAGAACCACAAGAGGGAGAACCGCCGTCTTGCTGGTCTGCTCGACCAGCAGAAGGACGACAATGCTCGCATGTCTGTCCGTCTTGCCGGTACGGAGAAGCAGCGCGACGACGCTCTCGAGGCTCTCGTCCTCCAGCAGGAGATCGCGGAGGAGCTCGAGCGCGAGCGCAAGAGGAACAAGAAGGAGTTGGCTGCTCTCCAGCATACCAACGCTACTATTCTGCGCCAGCGCGACGAGGCCCGCCGCGTGGTGCTCCACCTCCGCAGCCTCATCAGTGGCCAGCGCCACCACATGGAGCACATTGTCGAGTCGCTGACCAAGCCCGAGGATATCGTCGCCGAGCTCGAGGACGGCTACGATGGTGAGATTCCTGAGGATGAGCTCGATGAGCACATGCTCAACGCCGTGCGCAACAGCAAGCGGTTCTCGAGCTCGAGCTTCCACGACGTTGCCGACAGGCACCTTAAGGACAAGACGGACGCCATCGCGCACATCATCCGCAACATCGCGGAGCAATGCCAGGCTGCCGTCGAAGGTCTCCAACTCGCTCAGGACGCTGAAATCCGCGAGCAGATCCGAAATGCGCGCCGCAACAGCGCTCTCTCGGCCGCGGCCAGCGAGGACGGCACGCAGTCCGCCGTCACCTCGGAGGCTGGCGATGATAGCCTCCTCCACCCCTCCTCGGGACGCGCTTCGAGCATCCCTCCCACTCCTGATCTCATCCCCAACAGGAGCAGCACAGCCATGTCGTTCACCTCTACGGCGACGACGCCAGAGCGCTCGAGCCAGCAGTTCATGGTCCGGGACGACATCCCCACCAAGATCGTCGAGGACGATGCTGAGGACTTTGAGGAGTCAAGGAGCGATGCCGATCCTCTCCCCCACGACGTCGTGGTCGGCAAGCACGCCGAGGGCCTCATCCACAGGCCGTCTGGTGCCAGGATTAGCGCCCTCGGCGGAACCCGTTAAATCGGGAGTGATGTGCCTTTGAGCACCCATTTTATGCATGATACCATTTCTCTCGCGCTCTTCCGCGCTCACTCTCGTATATCTGAATAGCATTCCTCGGGCCTTTTATACAGCCCAGTCTTCTGTCATCGACGCTTAACACATGTCTCTACCTACTGGCTTTTGCATATTGGAGCAAGCCATGAGATGTCATTGCGCCCTCATGTGTGTTCTTTTTGTCTACGATCCACATTCTTCTTTTTTTCTTATAATTCTTGTTTATAGTGACAACGTTTTTTTTTTTTTTCTTGGCTGGGAGATGTCAAAAAAGGTTTGGGGCTTTATACCGTCTTTACTTTGCTTTGTCTCTTGAATCGTTTGTACTAAGGCGTCTTGACTGTTATTTTTATTATGTATCGTGTTTAGTATTCAAGCCTTTCGCTTGAAAATCTCAATAGCTTACTTTTATTGAACCTCCATTCTTCTTGAGATTGTGTTTTTTGTTTCATCGCTGATTTGGCGAGGAGGAAAAGAAAGGTCCTGAAGGAGGAAACGAGGGTCGAAGGGTTATAACATGAAATTGGAGGAGACAGAAGAGACCCAACTCGGGTCGGGTGAGGTTACGTTCAGCTTTTTTTCTCTTGGCCAGGACTCTAAGGTTTTCAGTATGTTATCTGTGCTTGTAGCTAGTTTCCGATATACTCTTCTCCATCTTCCTCCTACCTTCTCATTATTGAGATTTGTTGTTAGAAGCTCAGAGTTTGAAATATATCTTGGCTGTTGGGTTCTTCGAGCCTTGGAGGTCGGAGGTCGCACTTGTCTTGGCCAAGCGAGCGATGGATCAATGATGTACTTCGTACTTGTGCATACTTTGTCTCCACTGCGCTAGACCCAAAGTGCAAATCCAAGATGCGAAGTCACTTTTCGAATTTCTTATCGATAAGAAACTTTTTGGTCTTGATTCCTTGAGGAAACACTCTTCTTATCACTTCATTTACACATGCTCAACTTCAAATAGCTCTGTGCTCTTATTTTTCTCACCGATTCGACTAGGTCACCGCCGATGCCTATACGTACTTAACATATATTATATATCACTATCTCCATCCGATCCTACAATCCGCAACAATCCACTCGATTCGTGCCGCCAAACCCCTCGGAAGAAGGGGACACCCCATCGCGAACAACCCCAAAGAAAGCAACCATGGCCGACACCCTCCTCACCAACCTCTGCGCAATCTGCCACATCGCGCCGCCAAAATACAAATGCCCCCGCTGCTCCACCCGAACCTGCTCCCTCGGCTGCATCCGCAAACACAAATCCTGGTCATCCTGCAGCGGCGTGCGCGACGCAACAGCCTACGTCCCCAAGCGAACGCTCGCGACGCCCGCGGGCGTAGACCATGACTATAATTTCATCAGCGCAATCGAGCGGTCGCGCGAGCGCAGCGAGGGGTTCCTGGTGGAAGAAAAAGGGATAATAAAACGGGGGGAGCTGAGGCCCGTTACGGTCGATAATGTCGAGTATAGGTACAAGGATGGGAAGATGAGGAGGGTGCTTGTGACGAGGGCGTTGAGGAAGGATGGGGATGGGGATGGGTGGGGGGAGATGGGGGGTCGGTTGAGGAGGTTTGGAATTAGAGCTGTTAGGGCGCCGGTGGGGATGAGTAGACGGAAGGAGAATGAGACGAGGTGGTTTAGGAGGACGAGGAGGGTTGAGTGGTTTGTGGAGGTGTTTCTTGTGAGGAGGGACGGAGGGGAGAGGGAGAGGGTGACGATGAAGATTGTGGATGATATGAGGGTGTGCGAGGCATTTTTGATGAACCGGAAGACGAGGGGTTTGGGAAAAGGCGCCGAGGAGCAGGAGGCGAGGGTTGTGGCTGCTGCGGTGAAGCCTTTGAGTTTTACGTTCCAGGATGAGAACACGGGCACTTGGGTCCCTGGGACGACGATCTGCGTGCAGAACCCTCGCACGACGCAGTGGATCGACAACAGGGCGCACCAGGAGCGGCCGAATACCGTTTCTGCAGATGCCATCGAGGCGTTAAAGGGGCGGGTGTCATTCTATCTCTCACGACCCCCTACGACATCGAGCGCGGCTACCACATTAATCCCGTTTGATCCTGAGGAGAAGTTACATGATGTTTTGAGCGGAAGGGTGGTGCTCGAGTATCCTACGATTTATGCCGTCGAGGTTGGGGCTGAGATACCGTCCGGCTTTGCGGTGAAGTCGACACCGAAAATAAAAGGGGAAAAGAGGAAGAGTGTTGGGGGTGATGGGGATGGATCGGCGAAGAGGAGGAAGCTTGTGGAGGAGTTGGAGGATGGGGAGGTGTTGAGTGATGCGCCTGGGCCTTCTTCTCGTAGGAAGGTCGAGGAGGATGGCGACGAGAGTGAGAGTGAGAGCAGTAGTAGCAGCAGCAGCAGCGAGGATGAGAGTGAGGAGGGTGAGGAGGTGCTTGAGGAGGTGGTCTTGTCGGAGGCGGAGGAGGAGAGCGACGATGGTTTAGAAGATATCGAATCTGATGGAGAATAAGCGACAGCTAGGATTGAAGGGCATATGAAGGAACATTGGGCCAGGTTTACGGTTCATTTTTTTTTTTTTTTTTTTTTTTTTTTTTTGTCTCCAATTTTCAGTTGTTGGGGATATGAGATACCCGAAACGTATAGAACTAATTGTAAACTACAATTTAAAGAATTTCTTGAGTCTTTATCAATCTACTCCTCATCCCAAGATGCGTGAAACGAGATGAAGTTGAACCTGAACTCGCTCTTAGATTGTCGATAGATTTGGTCTACTTAAGCTCCCAGGGCCTAGCACGGAAAGCATAGGACCTCAAGGTCAAAGCACCGACAGGGCAGAGGTCGATAAGGTTAGCAAACAGCTCAGAGCCTAGGCTCCTCTCAAGGTATGTAGGTACCGATCTGCAAATCATAAGCACCAACGACATCATTAGCGAATCAAATGCAATACGTGCAGTACGGAGTAGATGCATCAATTCATCGACATCTTAATAAGGGGTCTAATATTCTTGTCCTCGACAGCACGCTTGCTGCCAATCTCGTAAAATCGGTCACGGTCAGCACTTTATCGCATCGACTGGTCCTGGAGATTGCACTCGCCTCCCTGGTCACAGATGGGGCAGTCCAGGGGATAGTTAGCAAGGAGGAACTCCATCACACCCTCGCCGGCCTTGTGGACGAGAGGGGAGTTGGTCTTGACGACCATGCCGAGTTGTACGGGCCACGCGCAGGCTTCTTCTGGCTAGGAACAAATCTGAAATTACATCCTATATTACAATCCATGAGACAGATCCCGTACCGAACGCCGCATAACCCATTTGATGATCATTCCAACCTAAACTCCAAGTCAAGCGCCTTTGCAAGACTAACCGATTCGCTAATAATTGCATGTTCCTCCGCCGAGAGCTCTACAGGTTCCCTTCCCACCATGCAGCTCATTGCCTGTCTGGACGGACCCTTTATCCAGGTCCCGTCAACCATCCAATGCGTGGGAACACCGAACGTCTTCTTATCCACCTTCTTATTCTTAAGGAGGCTGCCATTATACCATAGGAGCTTATCCCGTTCATCGACATGGGCAATCACGAAACTGCAGAGATTCGCCTCGCCTTTCGCCGTAGGCTCTTCCAGCCAGCCGACTATGCTAGCGTAGTGCTCCTCAAAAGCGTATTGCGACCCCGTCAGCTCGAAGCCGAACCACCAAGACTCCTTGTCGCCGTGTCCCATCTCGTAAGTCGTCTTTCTTACTTCTTTCGAGTTTTGCCAGGCGATGTGGAGCAGGCCGACGAGGACATCTAAGCGAGATTTGTCCATGACGACGACACCCGAGTCGCCTTCCTCCGCGTAGTCTTGCGTAAAGGCGAGCGACCTGTTCAGCATGGCGCTGGGATGGGTGACTTGAGATGTCCACCACTCGTGCCGCTCTTTGAAAGCGCCCTTCCAGAGCAGGCGATCGTGGAATAGCAACGCCCCGGTTGAGGCGTACGACTTTTGTTTCAGCAGGGTCTCGGGTGGTTGGAGAAAGACGGCGTCGGCGTCTACAAGAATGACCTCCTCGAACGAGCTGGCCAAAGCCGCGAATGGCTTGATTGCCCACCCGCCGTTCCGGAGGTCGACCGCGTCGTCGTCGAATACATCCAGGACATCACTAAACCGGATGTCGCCGAAGCGTGACTGAAGCTGCTCGCGATCCGCGGGGGAAAGATCGTGGTCGCCAGCATAGGCTACCTCGATGGGGAGAGTGCAGGAGATGACGTCCCGCAGAGAGCTGATTAGGTGGTAGGCGTATCGGAGGGTTCCCGAGCCAGTCGGGAGGACAATTCCTTTCGTTCCCGGCTCGAAGGTATCCAAGAGGTCCGCGAAGGGCGTGTCGGAATGTGGATTGCGCGGGGAACGCTGCAGGAATGGGAACAGTGAAGACGCGGCGACCTCGACCGCTCGCACCAGGCGTTTCTTCTCGTTCATGTTTGGCGAGGCCTCGGCCAAGGCCATCCAGTTCCGAAGCTGCTGTGCTCTCTGGCCTAGCTCACCGAATTTTTCCTTGTATGGTGGCCGCACAGGCGAGTCTGCGAAGGATTGCACCATCTGCTCGATGTGGCCTATCTCTTCCTCGGTGAACATTGGCTGTCCGCCCTTTCCTGAGAATGAGTCTTGTCCTCATGATAATGAAGAAGAAAAAGAAGATCGATGGGGATTATAGGGTGACAGGATGAAGAAAACAGCAGCCAGGCCAGCCGTCCAAAGAACAGCGGTCGCAAAGCGGGTGAGCCGGATCGACTGAGCAACGAAAATCATCGAGTCCGAAGGATATGGAACTGAAGGAAATGAGGAATGGGCTACATAGCTGATAAGATTGGAAGGTGAAAAAGACGAGTACTTGTACTCTGGTGACAACTAACTGGCATTCTGATCCTTCTCTCCCCGGAATCTACCTCGCTCGCCTCGAGTCCTTGGACTGGCATGCATGCCCGGACAGGAGCCGCCGATCAGCATATCAATTGATGCCATCCGTGGTGACTTCGGCCAATGAGTTAAACACCTCGCCCTCGGGCGGCGGCAAAGGGGCGGCGGCAAAGGGGCGGAGCGAATGGCAACTTGGGACCGCTTGGGACGGGCAACCTGCATGCCCCGCAATCAATCAAACGCTGTGTTAGTCCCCTAAGTAATTATATTGGAGCCAACTTCACATTGCAGTCGGCCTCCATCCTGAGAATCCCGAGAATCCTGATAGGAAAGCGTTCAAGACGATGATGAAACCGCCGAGAGTGGCTCTTATGGCGAAGTGCCCTCCTTGGAACCCTCCCATCCTTTCCTTTTTTCCCTCGCTCCGTTCCGAATATATAAAATTTTCGGCTCAGTACTTTTAAAAGGTCTTTCAGTACTTCGGGAATATCGACCATCTTCTTTTACGTGTCGTCTTCACTAATGCCTTAGAGGCTCTCACCTTAACAAGAAATGACTGGCAGAGCACTTTGTTTCTTCCTGACCTTCGCATCCATATTCACCACCGCAGTGCGAACAGCCACTACATGCTACGGCGTCAACGGACTTGCCTACGCAGATCAAGTCATATGTCCCGGGTCTAGAGCATGCTGCGGTGTCAACGCGACGTGCCTGGACAACAGGCTCTGTCATAATCCCGGTGACCCCCAGGATACCTTCGTTAGGGGCCCATGTGCGGACGACCACTACGACGAGAGCAAATGCGCATCGATATGCGTCTACAGTATGGATCTACCCTTTGCCATTTTGGTATTTTTGGGGGCGAGAAGGGGTTGGCTTCTGAGCCTTTTTCAGCTGACTGACTTCTTGTAGACGAGACTCAGTTTCATAACAATTTCTTCCCTCGCGTAAGGCAATGTTCTGACGGGAGTCTTTGCTGCAGCAACGATTCCACGTGCTGTTTTACCGGAAAAGGAGTTTTCCTCGACAATAAAGGCAACATAATAGATGACAAGGCGACCCCTTCATCTTCCTCCTCCTCCTCCTCCTCCTCCTCATCGTCCTCGAGCTCCCCTACTAGCACGACGGACGCTTCCTCCGAAAATTCTTCTTCCACCCCGGATGCACAGAGCGACCGGGCGCAAGACTCGACCGGCTTTAAAGTGGGATTAGGGCTCGGAATCCCACTCGCCGCTATCATCGCCGGCTGCGGCGTGTGGTTCCTGCTAAGGAGGAGGCAACAGGGTGCATCGTCGCCGCCCTCCACGGAAAGTCATGCGAACACGCTGCCGCCAGACGCAAGGTACGATAGTTCTCAACCGTACGCGTATTCTGCATATGGTCCTCCGGGCAAAGTGACAAGCGAGCTACCGGGGATGAACGAACCTGCACCTGCAGAGCTTTGGGCTTCGCCTGTGCCTATGCGTCAGAATTGATGGTAAAGATGCGAAGCCCTCCAATCTCTTTTCTCTCCCTTTCTTCCCTTTTCTCTTTTTTTTTTATTATTATTCTTCTTTTAGTCGAGATTCCGAACGAGGTGCGTGCTGCCGGGATTTTGATGATCTCACTTACGTTGCTGGAGTTCGTGGGCGTACTTGCGTATTAGACGACCCTTTTGTTTTGGATAGTTGAACGGTTCATTGTTTACCTACACGATAAGTCTTCTTTCACCTCCTAGAGACAGACTCAGCCGGGGCCTTGTGGCGGAGGGCGTTACTGTTACTTGTTTGAGGACGTTTGGCGAATTTTGGTCTTGTTGACTAGCGCTCAGCTCGCGAACGCGAGAGGGCGGTTGCCGGATTTAGACGTTTGGATGGATATAAATATGGGATTTACTGTAATATCCTGGAACGATTGATATCCCAATGCTTCGAAGAGACAATCCGGGTAAGTGAGGCGTTGCGAGATGAGGGATATAGATACTTAAAAGTTTGTAGTAATACTATTGAACACATGTACATTCATCTGTTTATATATCTAGATGTGAGGAAGCTAGGAAGCTAGCTGGAGCAGAGGAGACAACGGTCTATGAAGTCCATATATAATCTAGACTTTGCCAGAGCTAATAAAATTAAAATAAAAGGAAACAGAAGAATCGTCCCCTGCCTTGTCTATTACTGGAGTACGTGCGATCACGGGCTGCTCCCCGGTCCCTTCTCCTGGCTGTGATAATAATGAGCCCAAAGAACCCAAAGATTGACGAAGAGCATAGTGCATGAGGGGGCGAGGAGTTGTGAAGCTCTTGCGCCTCGGTATCCGGACCTAAACGCTACATGCCAGTGTTCTGATCGTCCGACCGCCCAGTAGACTTAACATGTTAAGTCTCAGTGGTGATGAAGACCATGCTCCAATTGCTGAGTGCCGAAAAGAGAAGCGCGGCTGGATCAGCTGCCATCGAACTTCGGAGAGGTTGTCTTTGTGACCACCTGCAGTGGTTGCTATAGGTGTCGGACACGGCGGAAACGAGAACCGAAGAAACTCAGTCTGCTCATCCGTCCAGCGCGCTGGAATTTCAACGAGGCGTTTCTGAAACCGGGCTTGCCTGACCAGTGATATGCGGCATGGTGATGACAGGGACGCGGTTGACTTGTCGAAGGGTGGGAAGCGGCGTGAAAGAACCGGGCACCTTCGTATCACGTGCTGATGGGTGGGACGGGGTTTAAAGTACCTCCTCCTCAAAACTGAATTTCCCGGCTTGTACTACGAAGTAGTACGCCCAACCACAGTAACTTTGCCTGTGAGTTTGTGGCAAAAATCCGTCCTCGGGCATGGCATACTACGACCAGGTCTGGGCGCCAAGCGACTTTGCGCTGCAAAAGCGCTAAACTTCAATTTAGTTTAACCGCTCCGCTAAACACCTCTAAACTCCCCTGCTTGAACTCGATCGAAGAAATCATTGTCAAGATCGTCAAAGCCGTGATTATAGGCCCTCTCAACGAAACGTGGGCCGCCATGTCAGGACGGCTAGCACTTCGACGAGGACGGGAAGCTTACCTGGGCGTGACACAGTGATCCCAGCCGCCGCCTGGGCCTCGGCCAGAGCTGCCGCAAGCTCGGGGGGCTGGGGGTAGCTGAACGGGAATATGACACCCGTTCGGGGACGAACACGGAGGATGCGGCAGCCGAAATCGTTGATGGGTCCATCAGCGACCATGTCAGCAGAGTATGCGATGATTATGACTAGTGTTTGCTTTATCAGTGCTCGTTGGATCAGACCCTACCGAGATCCTCGTCTAATATTGGCCGTCCCCATTCTAAGCAATAATCGGTGTACTTCGTACTTTAATTGAAGCACGGAGGGTGAAGGGGATCGGATAGTTTAAGGCACAACAGGTGATGACTAAGCGCATCGTGAGAGGTCGAAAACAGGTGAGGTGACTTGCACGACGAGCTTTTGCATCGAGCTTTCGACCTTGGATCAATAAGACCACACCACTTCCACCTTTGAGAATAGCTTCCGCCAATTGCTCGCGAGCTACTTGCACAAAAGCCTCGACCTTATTGGAACCTGCGATATCAATTGATCTCGTTACATCCCGCCAAAGTGTGGCCCTCTTCGATCCTTACTCGCAGCTCATCCAAGCATGAGCTCCTCTCGCCACACAACATGACCTCCCGACTCGCAACGAGGGCAACGTCCCTCCACTTCCCCAGCCTCAAAGCCCGACCGTCCCTCAAGCTCACCCTCCTCTCCCCCCTTCCAACCCGCTACCTCTCCAACAATTCCTCCTCGCACCCACCACCTCCCGTCCCACCGCCCGCCGACTCGACCACCTCCTCCGCAGCAGCGCCAAAGAGACCAACGACAGCGCCCAAACCCATAATCGACATCCGCCACATCCGCGAAAACCCCGAACTCTACGCCCAAAACTGCATAGAACGAAACTACGCCCGCCAAAGCACCTACCCCTTCCAGATCCGCTCCCTCTTCGAGCAATGGAAAAGACTACAGACGGACTCGCGCCTGCTCCGCGAGGAGGCCAACGCCACGAAGAAGGCTCTGCAGGGGATCAGGGCGGCGGCGGGGAAGACGGTCGATCACGGGCACGGCGAGGGCGGGCAGGAGAACGTGGCCGTCGTGGATAGGGAAAAGGTCCTGCGCAGGGCGAGGGAGTTGAAGGGGGAGTTGCAGGGGGTGGAGGAGGCTGAGGCTGGGTTGATGGAGGAGATGCAGGGGCTTGCGGAGGCGATACCGAATCTTACGAGTGACGATACGCCGAGGGGTGACGAGCCGCTGCTGTTGAGTTACATCAACGAGGCGCCCGCCGGGTTCGGCAGGACGGAACCGGGGAAATCGCACGTCGACATCGGCACGGAGCTGGGGATTTTAGATTTCGCTGCCGCCGCGAACGCCTCGGGCTGGGGCTGGTATTACCTCGTCGACGGCGCGGCGCAGCTCGAGCATGCGCTAACGCAGTACGCACTCGCAGTGGCCACGCGCCACGGCTGGCGCCAGGTTTCGCCCCCGACGATGGTCTACAGCTACGTTGCTGATGCCTGTGGGTTTCAGCCGCGCGATCAGAACGGCGAGCAGCAGATCTACGCTATTGCGCGCGATGCATCAGATATGCAGCGCGGGCGCCCCGAGCTCTGTCTCACCGGCACTTCGGAGATTGCTCTCGCGGGAATGAAAGCCGACACAACCCTCCCCGCCGAGTCGCTACCCCTGCGCCGCGTCGCGGCATCGCGGTGCTACCGCGCCGAGGCGGGCTCACGCGGCCTCGACACAAAGGGCCTCTACCGCGTGCACGAATTCACAAAAGTCGAACTCTTCGCGTGGACGACTCCCGAGCAAGAAGCCACCGAACAAGTCTTCGACGAAATCCTCGACATCCAAACCGAGATCCTCAGCTCCCTCGGCCTCTACTGCCGCGTCCTCGAGATGCCCTCCACAGACCTCGGCGCCTCCGCCACGCGGAAATGCGACATCGAGGCCTACTTCCCCTCCAGGGTCCAGAGGGACGCCGGCTGGGGCGAGGTCACCTCCGCGAGCATCTGCACAGATTATCAGACCAGGCGCCTCGGGACGCGGTTGCGCTCTGCTGATGCCGGGGGCAGGATCGGTGGGTTTCCTTGGACTGTGAATGGGACGGCGTTGGCTGTGCCGAGGGTCGTGGCTGCGTTGTTGGAGAACGGGTGGGATGAGGCGACGAAGAGCGTGGTTATCCCGGAGTGTTTGAGGCCTTGGATGGATGGGAAGGAGAGGATTGAAAAGGTCGAGGAGTGAGAGTTGCGTTGGATAGATTTCTAGAAGGCTTGTGTATCATATAATGTCTTTGTTAAAATGTAGAAACAGTTTTGTATACATCAATCCCTTGTGTCAATAGACTCTCATCCTCATCATCTACACCTTACGCTCACTACATGTGCTCAAGAAAGTATTGGAGAAGTTTTATCAATCTTGCTATCAAAACAAAGAGTTTCCTCCTAGTCAACTTAAAAGTAAGAGAGGAACAGAATAGAAAAAGGCTACTACTGCCGTAAAAAAACCAGCTAACATGTCCAGACTACCCCGACATACCAAAATAACATATCGTAATCGTCACAATAAAACGTGCCTCCTACTCTTTTTCGGCTTCCCAAGCGAAAAACCAACTCCAACAGCTCAAGAACCACCTTGTCGATCCCCAAGACAAAAGAGAGAAGAGTGTAAACGAGAGACGGAGAGAGAGAAGTAGAAAAGACCCAGCTACATACAACACCCTCGATCACTCGCTCACTCACTCACCCATTCACTCACCAACACACTCATCACCGCTGCCTAAGCACAAGCTCATTCCCAGCAACCGGCATATCCGACAACGTCGACCCCACCGCACTCTCCGTCCACTCGCTCCGCGAATCGTAGTCGTCGCTATCATACGACTCGTCGTCCGAGTAATCTCCCGTGCCCACGGCGCTTGAGATTATCGTCGTGCCGCGGCTACTCCTCCTCAACGTCCCCGCATCGCTCACTTCCCCGTCATCATCCGCGCCACTACCATGGCCGTCTTCTTCTTCATCGTCATCATCAAGGTGCTCCATCTCCTCCTCTTCATAATCATCGCCGCCGTTGAGGGTGCTACCCGTCGACAGAGCTGATTCGGTAGGCAGAGGGATGTTCCGCCTCCTCACAACGAGCTCACCTCCGTGGGGGGCGACACCGTCGTCATCATCATCTTCTTCGTCTCCCTCCTTGACCGGCTCGACGACGTTCTCCTTGTCGAGATCGCCGTACTTCTTCTTGGCGAGGGAGCCACCCCAGCTGGTCTTCCTCAAGGCACCGGCGCGTCCTACGCCGGAAGGAGCCTTCACACTATGGCTGCGTTTGAAACCTCCCGCGGGAACATTGTGAGTAATCTGGCTCAGCGAAACGATGCGCCTTGATGCGCCCGCCGGATTGGGAACGAGGTTCCTCTTCGAGGAGAGTGCAATGTTGACGGTTGATTTCACCGAGCGGCGGTCAGACTTCTCCTTGGCGCCCGTTGCCGCCGCTTCATCGCCCTTGACCCTGACGCGCTTGCGGCTCATGGCATCGCTGCCCTTGCTCGCCTTGGACATGAGAAGCACCCGAGAGTGATTCATGACTCCTTCGAGGATCCTGCGCTCGAGACCCTCGGCGCGCTCCTCCATCTCGTTGAGCTCCTCCTTGCGCAGCCTAAGCGCCGTCTCGAGAGACGACACATCGGCTGTGAGCCTTGTCTTCTGCCTGGTGAGGATCTCCTGTTCAGCCTTGAGTCCGAACACGCTTTGCCTGAGGCGTTCCTCCTCGGCACGCAAGTCGGCAAGGGAAGCCTCGACTTGCTGCTTCTCTGTCGTCTTGCGCTCGAGGGCAACTGTAGTCTCTTGGAGTGTCTTGGAGCGATCTTCATGCTCATCAGCAATGCGCTGCGTCTGAGCCGCAAGGAACTCCGAGATGCCCGCCGCCGTCTTGATGACCTCGCCGTGGATCTTGTCTAGCGTGTCAAGCTGGGCATAAGCCTTGCCGGCGGCATGCGTGTGGTCGACAATCTTGTCAAGCTTCTCTTGGACAAAAATGTCGTCGTACCTCTCCGTAATGATCCGGTCTAGCTTCTCTTGGATGGTAGTATCGTCGAATTCCTTGTCCATTAGCTTGTCAAGCTTTTCCTGGACAGCGGTATCATCGTATTCCTTGTCCATGAGTTTGTCGAGTTTTTCCTGAACGGTAGTATCGTCGTACTCCTTCTCCATGAGCCTATCCAGCTTTTCGTGGAGGGCACTGTCATCATACTCCTTGTCCATAAGCTGATCAAGCTTATCTTGGACGAGAATATCGTCGTACCTATCCGCAATAATCCTGTCCAGCTTCTCCTGCATGGTACTATCGTCGTATTCCTTCTCCATGAGCTTGTCGAGCTTCTCTTGGACAGTACTGTCGTCGTACTCTTTATCCATGAGCTTGTCAATCTTCTCATGGAGAGCGCCATCATCGTACTCCTTGTCCATGAGCTTATCGAGCTTCTCTTGAAGAACGCTGTCGTCATACTCCTTTTCCAGAAGTTTATCAATCTTTTCCTGGAGAGAAGTGTCGTCGTACTTGCCCTCGATGAGCCTGTCGAGTTTCTCTTGGACAGGGGCATCATCGTACTTCTCAACCTCGGGCAGCATGAGCGGCTCGGGCTTAGCCTCCTCAATCTTGTCCTGGATGTCCGTCGTGGCAGTCTTGGCATAGTCGTAATGCTGGCCGACAAGCGTGAGAATATCGTTGATCGCCTCGAGAATCTTGGGCTGCATCTCTTGGACGGGGCCCTGGAGGGTTTCGACGGCGGCGATGGCCTGTTTGACCTGGTCGCGCGTCTGCTCGTGCTCGGCCTTGTCTTCACTATTCTTCTCGTCCGCCCGTGTGACGAGGTCCTCAACGCGGTTGAAGACGGTCTTGGACGCCTCTTCCATCTTCTCTAGAGATTCTGTGACGGTCGAGCCGAGCGTGTCAATGAGAAGCTTGAGTTCTTCGGCAACCGCCTTGGTGCTGATGACAGCGGCCTCGGTCTCCTCGTCTCTCACCTCGCCGGCCTTGGCCCGCTCCTCCAGGGTGACCTGGAACTCGTCATACTTGGCCATGAGCTCGTCGACTCGCTCATCAATCTTGGAGCTCAAAGCCTCCGTCGTGGCCTGGAACTTTTCGTCGGCTTCGAGCTTGACTCCAACAACGCCGGCGCGAGACTCCTCGAATTCAATCTTCATCGCCTCGAACATTTCCCGCAGGTCTTCGCTGACCGTTGCGTTGTTAGTGATGGTCTCGCCCATCCTGTCGAGCAACTTGCCGACGGTCTGCATACCGACAACGCCGTCTGCGAGTCGCGACTTGGTCATGTCCTGGAACTCGGTGAGGAAAGTCTTCACCTCATTCACGCGCTCGCCGACGTCGACCATCTCGGCTTGACGCTCCTCCATAGCCTTAGTTTGGGCTTCGCTCAGGGCATCGACGCGGTCCTTGAGGTCGGTGACAAGGGTCGTCAGTTCCTCCTTCGATGGCAGTCCAGAGAGCCCGCTGCTGGAGATTTCGGTGACGAGATTCTTGACGTCCATGCAAACGGATTCGACGGCCTCGATGTCGGTGCGAGTAACCCTCTCCGGGTTCTCAAGCTCCTTGTCTGCTCGCTCCTTCATCTCGTCGTAAGAAGCAGCGACATGGCTAATGAGCGACTCAAGCATTGTGACATCTTCACGGCGTGAGGTGTTCTCCATCTGAGTGGTGATCGAGCTGAGAGTCTCGCGGGTCTCGAGGATGAGGGTCTCAAGTCCGTCAATATGCTCCTTGCGAACGGCGGTCTCACCGTCGATCATGTCGTCGAGACGGGCCTTGGTGTTCCTCAGTATAGTCTCGATGGCCTCGACATCCTCTTTAAGGCTAGTATCGGGCTTCTCGGACTCGGCCTCAGTGTTGCTGTCACTTTCTTTCTCTTCACCGTGCAGGCCCTCGATGGCTTCCTTGACTTGGTTAATCATCTCTTCTATCCGGTGGATGTCTTCCCTTGACGCCGTCTCAGGAGGGGGCGCGGCGTCCATGGCCTCCACCTTGCTGCCTAGTTGCGTCACGAGGACCTCTAGGTTCTTGATGTCATCATGCTTGAGGACGTCGACAGGTGCTGGTACAATAGCATTGTCGGTGATTTGAGCCAGGGCACGGTCGTTCTGGCTATCGCGGATGCCGTCGATGTCAGATCGAACGACATCGATGTTGGATCGAACGCCATCAAGGCCGGTCTTGAGTGCGTCTAGAATCTCATCGTTGGCGGTCAGGTCGGGTGGTTTGTTGGCGAGCTTCTCGAAGCGGATGTGAAGTTCGGATAGACCCTCGTGAATGGCGTCGAGAACTTCCGAAGTTCCAGGCAAGGGTCGCTGAAGCTCTGATCGGATTCTGTCGATGCCATCCTTGATGGAATCGAGGGACTGCTTTGACGGATTCTGCTGCGTTGTGAAAGGTACAAGAGACATGTTGACAGCATCGCGGAGACCCTCAATCTGGCCTGATAAAATATGAGCGACTTCATCCCTTAGGACCTCCAACCTCTTGAGAAGAAGCTCCGTCGCGTCCGGCTTGCCCGAAAGGCCGCTAACACGGCTGATGAAAACCTCCATATCATGACGAATCTTCTCAAATCCGTCCTTGGTCGCGTCGAGAACCTGCTCCGTATCACGCCCGTTGGCAGCAACGTTCTCTTTGGCTTCGTCGGAAACGGCGCGAAACTCGCGCCTCATAAGCTCGATAATCTCGCTAAGCTTCGTCATGATGTAGTCGTTGCTCTCTCCGGGTATCGTAAGGGCTTGGGAGGTTGGTGGCATGGGAAATTCGAACCCGTGAAGACCTTCCTTGACAGCCTGGACCATGTCATCGCGAGACAAGTCATTTCCAAGAGCTGAGGGCGCGACAGGAAACTCGAACTCCTCAAGACACTCTCTAACGGCGTCGAGGATCTCGTCACGAGAGAGGGTGGCGGGTGTCTCCATTTGCGGCGGGACGAAGTGCTTAAGACCTTCCACCACAGCACGGAACACCTCTTCCCGAGTGGCGCCGACAGGCTTGTCATCTCGCGGAGCGTGGCTTTGGAGACCCTCTTTGAGACAGGAGAGAATCTCATCCCTCTCCAGACCGAACTGCTGGACTTCGATCTCGGGCTTGTAATTCTCCCAAGCCTCGCGCACGGCTTCAACGACGTCGTCCCGAGTTGGAGGCTGCTGTTTTCCAGCCTGCGAATCCTTGAGAGCCGCTCGCATGGCATTGTAGATTTCCTGGTAGTCGACTGCATTGGAGGCAGCCGAAGCAGCTGACTGTCTGCGGTGTTCCCGTAGGAGGTTGTCCATATGGTCCTTGAGCTCATCGAGCCCCTCGTTGATGATGCGCTTCATTTCATTCCTCTGCTCTGCCGCGCTCTCGGCCGAACTACTATCTTCATCCTTGGCGACGACCTCATCAAGCCGACGCCGCAATTCGCGACCCATGCCCAAGACTTCGCCTCGGAGTTCGCGTACAAGAGCCTTAACTTCGGCAGTGAGCCCTCCGCCCTGGGAAACGCTGTCCTTAACGGTTCTGATGATCTTCAAAATGTCCTCATTAACGAGGTCATTAGCTGGAGCCTTGGCAGCGGCCTCTCTGGGATGGACCGTGCCACCCCGGCTCATGCTATCGAACGACATTGACCTAGAAGACTCGCCATTCTGCTCAAAGTTGACAGTTCGCAGCCTCGGCTTGTCAGGACCTCCTCCATTGCTGTTTACCGGGGGAATCAAGACCGGCTCTGAGTTCTTAATCAATTGCATCAACTCCTCGACCTTGGTCGCCGAAGCCATGCCAGACAGCTTCTCTGCAACCTCGGTGAGCCGAGTGACGAGCAGGTCTTGACCCTCGCGAGTGCCCATATCTCGGATAATTTTCTCAAGCAGCGCAATCGTGGCCGGCGCATCCGCCGCGGAGCACGGCGGGCTACCGACGGACTCGCGGTCGATAGATGTCGCAAAGCTATTAGGGGAAGGGATGCGTGGCAAGGAGAACGGCCGTCCACCAGCGGTACGGAGGGAAGACGGGGGAGAGGTGGCATTATGGTTGTGCTTGGTATCAATGAACAGGCCGGAGTAAAATGGATCCCTCGAGGACGAGATGGGTTTGACTGGATCATTGAGATTCCCAATCAAGTCTCGAAGGGTCTTTCGAATATCCTCATCCCGAGAGCTAGTTACCTGCTTCAGACTCATGAGGTCAGTCGCATTATCCCGGCTCCTGCGACTGAGAGCAGACATCTCCTTTTGAAGGGATGTGGCGATATTCGTGAGCGTTATTATCTGGTTAGACAGCGCCGCCGCATCGAAATTTGGAGTCCCCTTCGGTACAGCCGTGGAGTTGTTCGTTACGTTGGACAGCGGTGTCTCGACTTCCCTAGGGGCAGCAGGAGTTTGTTGTGGTGGCATACTCGTAGGGCTCTGCGTCGCGCTCGGTGTTTGCATGTTGTGTAGGGCTTGCATCGTGGCGGACTGGGGAGGCGTATTCTCGCCAAGGATACTCTGGTGATGGCGGCGAATAGCCGTTGGCCTAACAATTGGCGTCAGGCTGGGACCCGGTACTGGGGTCGACATCCTATGCTCGCTCATCTTGTCGGGGGACATTGAAAACGAGTCTCGATGTCGAATTGGCGTCGATGGTCTGGTCGATTTGTCCGGGAAGAGGGGAGAGGAGGGAATTCCTTCAATGAGGAAGCCGCGGTCTCGTACGGCGCTGGGTTGGAGGGACTGCATTCGTCGGTGAGGCGTTGGGCGAGGTAGGGGACGCTCCGGCGAGACCTCACTGAGTCGTTTCGACATAAGGGGGCTCGCCATGCTTTCGCGGGCCTTTTCTGTCAAGGCAGCGTGTGCCGACTGGATAGCTGTTGATGTTCCAGGCCGAGACGTGCCGATGCTGGGAGACTGAGGGTTTAGAGGAAGGGGAGGAGGAGCCCGGTCGGGATCTGAGCTGTCCCACCTGTTGTTGTTCATGATGCGTCAGTCACCGAGGCAGGCGGGCAAACAGAGTTTGAGAGGGTACGAATTGGGATCGTAAGGAATGTTCTTCAGTTCGACTTACATTGGGATAGTAAGGGCCTTTCCATGATCAGAGGAAGCCGAGTGCACATGTCGTAAGCCTCTCGGCTCCATCGAGACGTCTCTCTCGATAGGAGGCATTGTGGTGGGTATCGTATATGTAGCTAGCTACTCGAAGTCGAATGAAATGCTGATTGAAAGAACAAAAAACACAGAGAAGAAGATGCCGAAACCGTGCAAGGGTGCCAATGGCCCTTGATAGCAAAGGAAGGGAAATTGGAGAAGAAAGATTCACCACGGTAAGACGGTGTGTTCGAACGTGCGCGGATCCAGACTTTGCGAGGGAGGGAATATAAAGTCGGCAAAGGCTATAAGACGAGGGGATGGCACTTATTATTGTTTTAGCGTGATTTCTTCGCTGTCACCAAGGTTGGTCTGGAATCTGCGCGGCCCTGTCTGGTCGTGGTTGATGGGTTGGTTGATGTTCCATGTTGTGTTTGTTTCCAGCTCGGGAAGGCGGTGGTTGCCGTGACAACACAGTGCGCCACAGCGGTTATCATTGGGCACCCAACATTGTACTTGTACACAACATGGCTCCTTCCCCTTGGCCCATCAAATTGATCATCATGAACGCCCCTTCCATCATTGAATGACGGCTAAACCTGGCTCTGCGGAGACGTTCTGACGTGTTCCTGGTCTCGAACCCTCCCCTCGACGAATGTACAACTGTACAACTGATTGAGGCCAGGCCCGACCACTCACGATGTTTGTTGTTTCCAATTCGGGAGATTCACTCCTGCCATCTTAATATCGGGCAGGTCGTCAATTGGTAACAACTGCGATGGGCTTGTGTACCTGGGAACGAGACCCAGCTCGCAATTAAGCCGAAATATCAATGTCATGTCCAAATGCTGTACATCAGCACATTGTTCCAATACGGAGGTGAAGCAACTGATGTCTCGAGAGCTGCGATATTAAGAAAAAAAAAAAGATTGGTCTATACAAGAACAAGCAAGAATAACAGAAGCACATGAGCAACAGATTTCTCTACTACTACCCTCACCTCGCTCAGCAACACCCAGTTTTACCCATTCCCGCCGCCCATCTATCAAGAGTGAAAGATAAATTCCACGCTCAAAAATCAGACATGTATATAGAGAGTCGGCCGTCCAAACTTTTGCGTCGTCCTGTCGTCTATAACATTAAACCGTTCATATAGGTCGGGGAGACAAATCACCCATCACACACATGTCAGGCAGGAAACACTCCTCGAGGGAGTTCTCCGGGTTAGATCAAACCACTACGCAAGCACCTCTTTTCGTACAGTCTACTCATTTATTTCGCGAGAGCCTTGTCGAAAGCAGGGATGAGGGTTTGCGCGAGCCAGAAGGAGAACACAAGCTTAGGACCAGTCATAAGGAGCTGCAGATACAAGTCAGCATATTTCAAATCTTTGTCGTCCAGAGAGTATTCCGGATCCTGTGCAGTGTGTGTCAGGTGATATTTTACGTACCTTAGGTACCAGACCCTTGAAGAAGCTGCTAAATCCTTCGTGCCTAGCCATGTTCGAGAGAATCCTGAATCCACTCTCGGGGTTGTCGAAGTTCTTGTTCTGGATTCGGGTCTTGATAACGTCGAGAGGAGCGGAAACCACTAGCGAGGCAGAGGCACCGGCGATCGAAGCGACGAAGTTCTGGAACCAGGTGGCCGAGTTGTAATCCTGAAGATGGAAGACGTATTCCTTGGTGAAAGCAGAACCGCCGAAGAGCTGTGGAAAGGGGATGTTAGCTTGAGTCCTCAATGCCGGTTTTCGAGCTCTCCGATTCTCAACTACATACCGCGAAGGATCCGGGAGCGTTTCGGGCCGCAGTCCATCCCCATCCCCGGTAGAGGCCAAAGCCCTCATCCTTAACAATCTTGAGTACACCTCGTCCCTTGAAAGCCTCAGGGTTTGTCTGTCGCTTAATCTTGAGTACGTCGAGGGGAAGGAGGACGATCTCGCCGATACCAATCAAACTATATGCCATCGCCATATGTTAGTGAGTGGCCTCATACCTTCACCGAGAAATCTCCAATGCGCAAAACCCAGTCGTTTTTTGTTCTTACCTTCCGGCCGTAGAGTGCATAATGGCCTTGCCAGTCTTCTTGCCAAAGGCCTGCTCAAAGTCCTTTCCGTAGTGGGTGCCGAGGAAGTCTCGTGCGACGGGCTGACCGCCATACTTGTATATCCTTTGGAGGACCTAGAAATTTCTCGGGTCAGAAAAAAATAGTTCTTGGTCTCCTTTCGCATACCCTTCTTTAGCGAAGAAGAGGAAAATTGCGTTACCTTGTAGCCCGCCGCGTAGCCGAGACCAGGGAAGAGAGAGAAGAACTTGGTGCCAAGTCCCGCCGCGGCCTTCTCCTTGAATATGACGGTATTTAATTGCGAAGCGCTGGTGATACGGGTCTGGTTGCTCATCAATCGCTTGGCAATGGTATCGACCTAAGGCGCGGGTTGTTAGTCCTACATTGTCGCTGTGAAGGGTTTCGTTTTCGCTTTGAAGGGTCATCGGACGAGTCATACAGGGTGGAAGAGCATAAGCTCTGCGATACCGGCGGAGCCTGCAAATTTCGATCGAGGTCAGTATTCGTCTCGCCATCAATTGGCCACCGAAATTCCGTACCGGAGCCCAGGAGACGGGCAACATTCGACTCCTTCTCTCGCGAGGACGACATGGGCGGAGACATTGTGGGCGCAAACTTGGTGAGGTCAACCTCGTCCGATTTGTGATGGGGTGGAAATGGAGTGCCCGGGATGCCGAGAATCTATGCTGCTGAGCCCTTTTCTATAAACAGGACGAAACAAGCAAGGCAGATTCCTTTTTCCTCAGAGGTGAATGGAGTCGTATTAGGATCGAGAGCAAGAAGGTCGGGAGAAGGCGGGGAGAAGAGAGAAAATCGGACTAGGAAGACTGGCAGCGCTATAATGCAATTGAAAGGGTCTGATCTGGGAAATTTTTTTTTTATAGCACTAGACACTGAGTCGGCGCGATAAACTATTTTGGCTAGGCTATCGCCACCCCCTTATGAACCAGGGGGGGTTTCTCCAAATCTCCAACTTGGGTATGGGTGGATATAGCCGACGGCGGCCCTGCCCAGACTTTCTGGAGAAGACCAATCTAGACCGAAGTCGTCTAAAACCTGAAATCTACTGTCGAGTGATATTTGAAGTCCAACCTCACATCTCTCATCTGGTGTCGGAGTTCATGAGGGTAGGCTTGAAAATACTGATCAATTGATGCGTTATTATATTTGATGCGCTCTCGATTGCATACAGCAACACTCGCGTCGCCTCCATCAATTGTCCATGTACAGGCAGTGGCGTGTACGAAGGAATAGCGATCGCCCGAATAATGATTGATTGATGCATTGCTCGAAGCTTGGTAAACCACAGCTTCTCGGTTATGTCACGGTAACCTCTGGGATTCGATCCAGGTGCCGAGGCAAGGAGGATGAGCGGACCACTCCACAGCAAAGCTAAACTCTTTAACGCTTACACTCTCTCTACCCCAACTTCCAAGGAGCCTTTGTGAATGGCTGGTGTCCATCGGACTAGTGGAACAAAAGAGCTGCAGTACTTCGTATTATAGCACGCGATAGCCGTCATTTCCATCAGACGCATTGATCTTAAACAACTGCAATTCAACTAGCGAATCTTAGTAGACTAGTACAACCTCACCTTAGAGATTCGCGGGGTAGTATGGAGGCATTCCCATCGATTATCCCCGCGTAGATTATCTCAGCCTTCTCCGTAGGCATTGGAGAGGATGCAAAGGTATAGGAGACGGCAATTAGCAGTTGGAACCGGCGACAAAGGCCGTGTTGGAGAGGCAGACGGTGATGTGGGCGAAACCTACTGTATCTAGTAAACCCCGATTACTGCATCGATCAAACAATGTCAGTCATCAAATCGCATTGGTCTTCCTTCAAATTGTTCGATCACAACGACAACTTAGGTTTTACAGAGACGAGGTGTTAGGCACAACGCCAGCAGCAAGTCCCGCAACCCTGGCTATAACGGCAACAGGAAGCCTTGAAGCCACGAAATGGAGTAATAGATTGAAACCGCCGGGTCAGCCAAGATCAACCGTAGGTAATTTGATCCTTTCTCAGCTAACGATCCACCCACTCTTAAACCTGTGGGAGTTCCCTCTTCGCCTCACCCCAAAGACACAAATACCAACACACAAAAACCTCAATATTCCGGCTCCGTAAGCCCGTCTTCTCCGAAGTCCCTCCGGCAGTGGCGTCCACTTATCCTTTGAGTCGATACGGCTTGCCAGTCTCAAGGGCTGTGAGTGGTCTTAAGACCACATGCCTCCCTCCCACCTCCACATATCACGTACCAGACGGTCACGCATGAGAACACCAATAGTGTACTTAGATATCAAATCTGGAACCAGCTATGCAGTTTAATCTAAGGAGATGAGAAAGCCTGATCCTGTACGTAAGTAGAAATATCGCCTTCTTCAACTCCTCTAGCATATGTGGTGCAACCCCGGTCCCGAATGAGGTAGTGAGGCATGCCAAGCGGGATTTTCTGCCTTGCCGTTCAAGAAGTTTGACGTCATTCTCATCTTCGCAACTCATCCAAGGCGTGAGAAAATGCCTAAATGGGCGAAACTTGGGAACCTTGATAGAGTCAATTCGGATAAGTCCAGTAGTTCTTCCTCATGCCAGTGGTTCTTTTCACCCTTCTACCCTATTCTCAAAGAAGAATGAGAGTTGGTGGAAGTGGGACCGACACCCGATGGGGCGCTCATGCTGGTATTGGGATGGCCGATGATCCCCGTATCCCCGTATTATTCGTGGCCTCGTTATTGTTCTGCGGTGTTAGTTCGCGACATCTTACTGCCTGAGCCCAACCCAATCAAGTTGAGCTTGACAAATAATCGGGCAGCGGAAGGTGTCGTAAGGGAAGTCGTGTGTTATGCGACTTGGAGTTGTTAGCAAACGTTTCTTTCTGTAATCATCTATGACCCCGAGTTAGAGCTTTTGACCTTACCTGCTCTTGCGCCGACATTCTGGTTCATCACACCTTTTCCACCTATGCTTTCGTAACCTGTCGGGTTGGCTCGCACCAAATACCCCAGAACGATACCGCCAATACCTAAGCCGGAAGGGCAGGGAGAGTCGCCCGGTAGCACGCCGAGGCAGGTAATCTCCTCGGAAGACCAAGACCAGCAGCCCTCGAGCTAGAGCGACTACTCGGATATAGAGAATGGAGACAATCAGAACATGGCATCGAGACGGGGAACCAAGCATCATCTCCCCCGGCCTCACAGGAGATTGAGTAACGGCGATCGCCCGGAGTCGTGCGAAGGCAATGATGCGCCATAGGAGTCCAGAAGTGACCATCATTCATCTTTTAAGGCCCTGGGGGAGACTGTCCGTTACAACTCCCCAAATGCCTTTAAGTCGACGAATAGAGCGTCACCATCGCTATATTCCAACACGCCTCACTCTTCCAGCACGTTGCGGGCTATCCGACATACGCACACGCGTATTCCCCCAGCCCAGCAACCCACAGCGGGTCCCGATCTGTCTCAAGGCCAGTATTGCCATGAGAACTGTGTTAACGACGGCTATCTTCAGCCGACATATTTCTTGCCCAACTCGTTCGGCAATCGTTATTCAGCAAACAACCGCCCTCCACCCCAACGCCAATTCCCACCAGACCCTTACGGCCGCAAGGTCCCTTTTCGGCCAGAAGGGCCTCTCAACCCACATCAAAACGACGGCCGCGACAGCGTAAAATGGATGGAGCGGGAGCAGAGAACGGAGGAAGACGTTGAGAAAGAGCGAAGGGCTGAAGACAAGCGCCTACGTCAGCGTGAAAGGATTCCCGAGCTCAAAGTGCAGCATCTAGTGGAGGCGATTCGGCGCGAGCTTTGGTGCGAGAGAAGCAGGCCGAACAACTGGCATACTGAGCTCTGTAGGGAGCTCCTCTCCGAGTTTGGTACAAGGAACACGATAGAGCTCCTACTAAACCAACAATCGCAGGGGAGACGACTCATTCCTGAACTCGATCTGAGGGACGTAATGGAGCTCCTCCTGAATCAACAATCGCCCGGGACACGGCTCCTTCCCGATCCCAGTAGGAGTGACTTAATAGAGTTCCTGCTAAACCCACAACCGCAGAGGACACGACTGCCACAACGTCTCCTCGACTTTTGGGGGAATAGACTGAGGATCCAAGCTAGTGCTGGCAGGCTACTGGCAATGAATGCTTTCAGAAGCGCGCCAAGAGAAACTCATGTCTGTTGCTCCGACCCAGTGTTAGAAAAAGAGAAGATAGAAGACGTGGTGAGAGATATGCTTAGTCGCCTCATCCTGGGTGATGATGGGGAAGCAGCAGGACTACCTCGCCCATCGACGGCATACCCTACCCCGGAGGGCTACCCTACTACAGATAGTCATCGGCGAGGGCCCGGCGCAGAGGGTTCCAGCCACCACTATCCTGCAGACACAGGCCACAATGGTGATTCGACTCCAGAAGCGCGGGGACAGATAGCATGTCTCCATTCGCAGTGGCATATTGAAGCACATTCTGACGCCAGACGCGGTCCGTCAAGTTCAAGTCCACGCCGTTATCGACTAGCAGCTTCAGGAACTTGCGCTGTCGGTATTTGGCGGCCCAGTGCAGCGCGGTCTCCCGGAACGGGTTCTCGCGTCGACTGCCATATTTTGGGCCTCATTCATCCTGATAGCCTTTTTAACAAGCCTAGTCAGTCAAAAGTACGCCGCAATGTGTAGGCCGATCACAAGTGGGTCTGGCTCGAATGGGAAGCCGCTCATAACCAGGAACGCGCTCCGTAGCTTCGCCGTGTCGCTAAGAAATTCCCAGGCTCGACTGTGCACATCGCCACGGACGGATCGGGAAACGTGGTCTGCGACGTGGCCTCCCCAATGGTTCGCCGCATCTTTAAGAAACGGATACTGCTCGAGGCGGCCATCTCGTTCTCCTGGGCTGGATAGAGTTGTACAGAAGTCATCAAAGGACATGTAGACTAGACACGTTTCTGCAAGGAGAGACTGGGAATCTTGTAAGATATCCGCTGTCCGGAGCAAAGCGCGAACAACAAACAACACCACGACTCCGGAGGAGTCACTGATAGACTGATTGCTTCACTAGACAGAATGGTAAAAGGCGGATCCCCGCAATGGAGCTGAAGCAGACTCGATCGACCAGGCTCTGGACAGCACCGTCCGTCGTGTCTTGACTAGTCAGCGCCGCCATCCTCCACCATTTTTTATCTTGCCGGCGGGCTCCGATCAGTGGACGCTCTGGAAGTGCCCAGAATGCTGCGCGTTTTCGAGATGAGGATTGTTGGGGCCGAAGCCATCACACGCCAAGATGCTGGGCGAACAGCACGCAGAAGAGCCGCAGTTATAGTTAGCGACGTTTAGGAGGGCCAGACCGCTGGCTTCCGAGGATTCGCAGACAATTAATACTGATATAGTCCAGGCAATGTGAGATCAACTGACATGCTTGTGTCTCCATGGAATCTCGATGGAGGTGTCGAGCATGCCGTTTTCTGATTCCTCCAAATCTCGTCACACGAAAGAATCACCTCTCAGGCACTGCAAAACGATACTTCGGTACTTTTCGCCCACTCTTGATGGCAGCTCCCTGCCGGCGATCTTGACCTTGTATCTCTGTATCGCAGATGGGTCTTTGACCGATACGAAGCCATGATTTTCGAAGCTGGGAACCGGCTTGCCTCAGGCCTAGATGCCAGGAGGATCGGCAGGTGAAAAGAAGGTAAAATTAAAGTAGATAGTGTTATTTGCTTGCTTGTCCCTTCGATGATAGAGTCCTGAGAACTATCAACTTTCTGGAGGCACTGACCTTCACTTATACATATATCTATCCATTGCAGTTTTAGTGAGATCCAATCTCCCCCAACCTACCTTAATTGGGTTGGTGAAGTTCGTCTGTTGCCTTCGCACTCGGTTTGGTATCTAAGGATAGCCTTTCCAGATTTTATTCGGCCTGGTGTGCTGCGGTTATCCACATTGATGAGACTCAATCCAGGGTATTGGGCGATGCTCAGACCGTGAAGCGGCTCAGGCTGGAAATAGTTACCTGATAGGGCCTGCCCTCAGGCGATAAGCTCTCTCTGTACAGAGGCCATGGTCAGACACATGACGCAAAGATCTAGGACTAGCTGAATAGTTTAGATGACGAGGGTTGTTCCGAAGGGATAAGTTGGGCGAGGGTAAGAACTGCGATGCTGACAAGAAACGCACGAATGGGGTGAGAAGGCTACTCTAGCAGCAAGCGGCGGAGTTAGCAACCCGAGTTCAGGGAATCAGGCCCATTGGAATGAACGAGTCTATGTATATGGCTAGCGGGAGCGTAGACTCCCATCCTAGCACCAGCTAAGTAGAGATATGGACCGCAAAAACATTATTCCTAATTCTTATACTATTTTCCACTTTCATCATTCCCATATCCTAGAGTCTAGTCTTCTATGTTCCAGTCTTCCCATGCCTCGACAATTCTAACGGCGAATCTTGTTAGTCTAACTTATCAGTTCCCTTACTGGGTACTTATCAGTCCGGTCGGCACCGCTCCACTGGAGTAGGTTATTTGGCGCACTTCTTCGTGAAGGCAGTTGGAAAAGCATCCCTTCAATGGCCACACAGTTGGCATCTCGGTGGCCATACTCGGTACACCAGTCACCATGCAGACAGCTCGCTGCCAATAAAGTGTGGCTTGCGGGGTGAGTCGTGCTGGGCAGCATTCCAGCCTCCTCGCTGCCAATGGCTCAAATAGGTGAATGTCCCCTTTTCTCGACAAAGGCTCAAGTTTTTCTCATGTCCACCGTCATACTTTCGATATCGCGTAAATGCTATGGCTGGAACCGGTAGCTTCTCACTAAGCCGCTTAGCACCTAGTAGTAAGTGGTGGGCAGGGATCCCGCCAGGGCGTCCTTCGAGCAGCCTGTCGGTACCTATGTAATAGCTCGACCACGGCCTCGCGTCTGCTCCCGCCGGCCCGCGATAACGGCGTGTCGCCGTCCTTATTCTTCGAATCCACATCGACGTTTCCCGTCTCGAGTAACAGCTCGACCACAGCCTCGTATCCACACCAGGCAGCCCGCGATAGCGGCGTGTCGCCGTCCTTATTCTTCAAATCTACATCAACCTTCCCTGTTTCAAGTAACAGCTTGACTACGGCCTCGTGTCCGTTCTGGGAGGCCCACCATAACGGCGTTTCGCCGTCCTCATTTGTCAAATCCACATCGACTGCCCCCGTCTCGAGTAACAGCTTGACCACAGCATCGTGTCCATGCCAGGCAGCCCACCATAACGGTGTGTTGCCGTCCTTATCTTTCGAATCCACATCAACATTCCCTGTTTCAAGTAATAGCTTAACCACAGCCTTGTGTCCATTCTGGGCGGCCCACGATAACGGTGTCCCACCATTCGTATCCTTCGAATCTACAGCTACCATCCCCGTCTCAAGTAATATCTTAACCACAGCCTTATGTCCATTCTGGGCAGCCCACGATAACGGCGTCCAACCATAGATGTTATCCTTCACATCTGCATCAACCTTTCCTGTCTCGTGTAACAGCTTGACCACAGCCTCGTGTCCATTCTGGGCGGCCCACCATAACGGCGTCCGGCCGTAGATGTTATCCTTCCAATCCACATCGACCTTTCCCATCTCAAGGAATAGCCTGACAACGGCCTCATGTCCATTCTGGGCGGCCCACCATAATGGTGTCCCACCATATATATCCTTCGAATCCACAGCCACTATTCTCATCTGGAGTAATAGCTTAAGCACAGCCACATGCCCATTCCGGGCAGCCCACGATAGTGGCGTACAGCTGTGATTATCCTTCGAATTCACATCAACCTTTCCTGTCTCAAGTAATACCTTGGCGACGGCCTCATGTCCATTCTCAGCAGCCCACGATAATGGTGTCGCACCCTCCTTATCCTTCAAATCTACATCAACCTTCCCCGTCTCAAGTAACAGCTTGACGATGGCCTCATGTCCATTCTGGGCAGCCCACGATAACGGCGTCCAGCCACAGATGTTATCCTTTGAGTCCACGTCGACCTTTCCCGTCCCAAGTAACAGCTTTACAACGGCCTCGTGTCCGTTCCGGGCGGCCCACGATAGCGGCGTGCAGCTGCTATTATCCTTCGAATCCACGTCGACCTTCCCCGTCTCGAGTAAGAGCTCAGCCATAGCCGCCTGCCCGTTCCCGGCTGTCCACGATAATGGTGTGCGCTTTTCATTATCGAGTTTGTCTGGGAATGAGCCATTCTCTAATAGCGTTTTAGCGATTGCCTGGTTGCCGCCTTCTCCGCTGTATGAAAGCGCTGTTCGCCCCTCCCTGTCCTGACCGTCTACATATGCATTGAGATCAAGAAGGGCCCTAACGACTTCGTGCCAGCCATTCCGAGCAGCTAGAGCAAGTGCCGGCTGCTGGTCAGAGTTGAGGGCTTCGGTAGTAACAGAGCAAAGATAGTACAAGGCCGTGGCTTTGTCCCTCTTCTCTATAGCATCAACAAGGCTCTCATGTTCCTCGACTTGCGTGCTGTTGTCAGGGTACCATTCAACTTGAAACTCTTTTTCCTGACCACGATCTATCGAAACCCGGAGTGTAACCTGGTAATAGAGATCAAGAACCTCCCGTATTCTTTGAACGATTTCTTCTGCGGGCCTTAGCTTTAACTCTCCTCGTCCGTATCTGGCAAGCATCCATTTTATGCCATTATAGCCGAAATTGCTTCTCTCGTTCCTGTCGTAAACAAAGGACCAGCGGTAGAGCTCACACAGTGCCACCAGGGCGCCAGAGAGGTCATCTCTAGGGTGCGCGCCGTGATGGTCCGGGGCCAGGTGTAGCTCCTCACCGAGTTGCTGTTCGTAACGGACACAAGCCGCCTTTAGCAGACTTTCGGCTCGTTCCCACTCATCATTCACGCGATAGTGTCTGGCCGCATCAGCAAGAGCCTTTTCATCAGGATATCTCAGCTTCTTTTGGAGGGCCGGGACGGTACATAGGAATGCATCAGTACTTGATCCCAAGCCGCTCGTGACAAATGTTGTGACGATGTCATTTATTTGACCATTCATCCACCGGAGCTGACCTGAAACTTCTTCGGGTGTTACATTGATCTCGACCTCTGAAGAATCGGCCATCGAAGCCATTGCTGCTGCGAAAAGCTCCATACTGCACTCAGAAAGGAGTGAACTCAGTGTGTGTGTGAATAGAATCTTAATTCTCGGCTCCGATTTCAAGGGGCCGGTTGGAGAAATGGAAGGCAATGCTGCATTCCAACCAAAAATCCAGCGGAATTGTTGTGAATCTTCCCGGGCATATCCCGAAACCGGTCTCCAGCCCTCCGGTCCTTCCTCCCAGAGAGTGAAGCTGTCACAATCATGCTCGCAGTTCGGATTTAAATTGGCCTCGGAGAGATTGACTTTGTTTTTGCCAAGCCATAGGCCCATCTCTCCTTCAGAAATTCCTTGCCGGCTACCCTTGTCGGGAGCACAAGCCGAGATGATTCGTACCTTTCGGATCTGTTCAGCTCCTAGAATCTTGGTCTGATCAAAGTCCCTGCTTAGTCCCCTCGTTGATGCCGGCATTGCGGCATTACCGTTAGCGTCCGGGATCTGGCGTTTCATTAATAGCCAGAGCCAGGGACCTAAAACTCCCTCCAGCTCTGCAGAATCGAGGTCGAACCTACTTTGGGACCCGCCCTCAGGCCGTCTCAGAGTCAACGTGAGAGGGCTTTCAGAAGACCTCTTTTGCCTGCGCGATATGGTAACCGGGAATTGCATAGGTTCCTTCCGTTGGCCAAGGAGGATCTCGGCAGCCTGGCCGATTGCGTCTGCTAGCTTTCGGGCTTGAACACGGACTTTGACTTGATCATCGGCCCATTTCTGACAACTTGGGGGTTGAAGGGGGCCATGGCCGGTTAAGCGGGCTAGACGAGCCCTATGCCGGACTACAGTTTCCTCGAACCGGAACTCTAAAGTGCTCTGAGGCTGTTTGCTGTCTGCGCATTGTAGGCAGTCTGGTGGGGGCGAAGAGTTATTCCCGGCGCTGATGTTTTCAGCTCTGTCGCCGTCGTCCGTGCTTGCGATCTTGAAGGCCAGCCAGTCGAGTTCGTGCCCAGGAACATCATTAAGGATATTATGAAGCTCGTTATCATCACTCTTAAGGCGACGCATCCGCAGGCAGCCGCGGAAGAAACTCATGAGAATAGAGATTCCGAGCTGAGCGATGGAGACATAAGCAGTCATCCCTCTCAGACCGATGAATTGCATTATATAACCTCCAAGTGTGAAGATTATCGCTCCCCACGTATGCAATTGAGAAGGGCTATTTCTCTTTCTCGAAATCGTATACTTGGACAGTCGGCTTTTAGGATCCTCAAGTTTTTCGCTGTAAGCAAACGAGTCGAAAGTTTGGTCACCGACGCGGAGGTTCCCTGGCTGAAGCCAGAAGAGCCGCGATAGCGGCTGCAGGCCATCTTTCCGACGGTAGAAGCATTCGTCCGTGATCTGGCCGATCAAGGCGGCGCACCAAAACATCCCAGCGCATAGACAAGTCGTACCCAACACAAACAAAATCGCGGAGGGGTTATCCGAGATAACGAGTTTAACTTCCATCAGCGATTCTGGCTTTCCGTCTTTCGTCCATTGCTGATGCAGTGACAATACACAGGCCATCACGATTACTCCTGTCTGGAGGATAAAGCCTAAGCCTGCCAGGAAATAAAAGTATCTCATTTGGAGCTTTGCGATGCCGACATTGATTGAGAGATTGGGATTCACGACGGTATCGGGTAATTCTCTTCCGTTCTTTTTCTCTGGATTTTCTAGATCTGGGTGACGAAGACGACCGAAAACACCATGCCGTTTGTCCTCCACCCATTCCGAATTGTCGTCAAGACTTCGAAGGTAGTCTTGGAAGAGGAAAATCCCTATATCGTTCGTGGCGGATGGTTCGCCTGGGATGTGTATGATCTCCAGGATTCTGGATTTTCCAAGGGCTCTCGTGATGCTGCCATTGTTGAAGAGCTCGCAGACGTCACGGCTTGTTGATGTGCATAGCTCTGCTTCAACAGTTCCGTTCCCTTCCTGAGCCCTGCCTATGAACGCACGCAAGGCCGAACTACCGCAAACTCGTATGGTAGAAACGATCGCAGTGATAATGCCGGTAGGAGCCATTGCGAAGATGAAGTAGTCCACGAAGGACGTGCTCTCGCTCAAGTATTGCTTTGTCATATTTTCGCCGAAGAGCGCGAGGAGAGGTCCGAGGTCAGTCGCCAGATTATTTGAGAAGTCGTCTAGGTCGCCGGCCGCGGCCGCGAAGGGTGCGAATGCTGCAACGAAGAACCAAGGTTTGGCCATACTATCTACGCAGGATTGAAAGTACGACAGGAAACAATTTGAGCTTGCTTTAAAGAATTGGGGATATTCAGATATTTGAGCCTTTCCCAGCGAGGGCAGAGGGCTGCCCAGGAGAGCTGAGATACTGCAAGCCGCCATTTTATTGACAGGGTTGTCTGCACGCTGACGGGTCTACGGGAGAGTATTGGTCATTGGGAAGCCAACGAGGTGATCGTCCCTAGCTGCCTTGACAAATTACGCAAGGTAATCTGCTCCATGATCCAGAAAAGAAATCAAAAGATGGATTTTCTTTTCCTTTTTCTTCTTTGTCTTCAGAAATAGCGCTGCTGAACAGAGGACTCCGACTATTTTATATTTTGTTCCATCGCTGTTGGGGCACTTTTCTAATCATCCAGCTTCTTGGCCTCCAGCGCTTAGAGTCGAATTGTATAAGCCCACAGTGGGTGCAGAGCCCGTAGTGTGGACAAAGGAAGGTACAGTACCTTAAGTCCTTAAGTTGGTACTACTGTACATCAAGGTGTTGAGGGTTCTAAAAATGGCACCGCACCCGCCAGCCAAAAACGGCATCCCTGACACCTCCACCTAATGTCGAGGTGGAGTCCAGTCAAGGACAGCAGGTGTCGCGTTTCTGCTGGCGGCCCGAATTGTCTGTCACCAGCTCGCACGAACAGGCGAACTTTGAACCAGGTCTAGCAAATGTTTCGAGAGGACGAGGTGATGAAAAAAGTGCGACGGGCTTTTCGGGGACTGGGCTCAGTCTAATAATGTTCACGGCATACGCCAGATTGCATCGCTCTTGTCCACTATACCGGGGTACGGTCCATCTATCAAAACACCGGACGCTACATGTAGGGGTATAACGGATGCCATCCCCCCGACATCCAGTAACAGAGCAATCCATCTTCCTCCCTTTTTTCTCCCCTTTTCCTTTCTTCTTTTGTACAAAGTTTTCTCGCATAAGCTATGCGCCTGGTAGGCATATGAAAGGCTGACGATGATATGCTTTTTTTTCCTCTCCTCATCAATAATCCCTCAGTACCGCGATGATGTCGTCAAGCTTCATCGCGTGCCCAAGTAGCTTCCTTTCCAGCTCAAGGTGTTTGCTGTACTTGTCGTAATATTCGGGAGTCATCACCTCCTCCTCTTTGCCCTTGACGTCCGTTCGATGCACAAACTCGAGAATGTCTTTGACCTTGTGTCGTTCCACTTCGAGCACCTGCAAGCACCGGAGCATCATCTTGTAAATCCTATCGGGCAGCTGCCGACATGTCCGATCGGCATCATAGTACCAGAAGAACATTGTCCTGTTGGCAAGACGATTATTGTCGCGCGGCACTTCTTGGACATCGACGAAGCCGGCCTTCTGTAGCTCCGCCATTTTTCCTTGCAGGCTAGGCTTCTTCATGAGAGCCTTGTCGGCTATAACCTTTTCGTCCAGACGGCCAAACTGCCGCAGGATGCGCGTTAACCGAAGACCACGTCGGCCAGTTGTTTGCTCAATGATCGAGTCCAACTCGACTTGCCGCAACGTCTGCATGACCAAGTCAAAGTCAACGGTCCATTGGCCCTCGCCCAAGATACCGCAATACCGCGCAAAATGATGTTTGTTTTCGCATAGGAGAAAGAGGTGCCGACGCAGTAGCTCCACCCTTTGTTCGGCGGGAGTCTGAACATTGTCAAACTTCACATGGCCATTGCTGGCGCCGTTTCGTTCGGTGGAGCCTGGTTTGGTGGTTGGTATGTCGTCGTCCGAGTCGAATTCGTCGTCGCTAACGTGACCGTTATGACCCACCTTAACTGTGCTACCTCCGCCGTTGGCATCGAGGCCATTCGTATCGGCAATAGCTGCCAGTTGTAAGAGGCGATCTGAAATATTCGGATCAACGCTGCTCTTGCTGACTCGTCCAATGTCGGTCGACAGGTTGATCGAAGGGTCAAGGCTCTCTAGAATCTCCAAAGTAGTTACTTTAATGTCTCCGGTGCCATCGTCGAACATGTCGCTGTAGGCTCCATCGATTCTCGAGTCTTCCTTGCACCGGGACAGTTTTGTTGTGACGAGCCGCAGGAGAGCCCTGTAAACTTCGGAGGTAGTGTGGCCGATAACGTCGGCTGCGAACCGACCAAGCCTGTCGTTCCTCAAATCGACTTGACACTTTTCGTAATTGATCCGTACAACGGTGGATGACTAGGTTAGTCTTAGTGTCAGCAAATCCCAAATGTCCCTCATATACAAAGCTTGGATTGGAACTAACATCGAGGACTCGTCTTTTGGAAGGGGGGGAGAAGGCACCGTTCGCTTCACCATTCGCCAGCTTTCTCCTCTTGACACTGGGAAACCCATCCTCGGCGTCAAGCTTTCTCTTGAGTCGTTTACCGCGATCTCTAACAGCGCGCAGCTCGGCGGCTTTCTCTCGCGCTAGGTCCTCCTTGCCCTTAGCTGACTTGGTCTGGGAGGCCTTTTTAGTGTATTCTTGTTCGATCTCGGTATAGACGGTTTCCGGGTTGGCGAACGACTCTGGGTCGACGACTTCGAGTATCTCGTATTGGATGAGGCGGCCAATGACCTCGTGAAGCTGGAAGACTGATTTAATGACTGGTCCCGAGTTGGCGCTTACGACCCCATTTCCGTTGGTCGAGTTCTCGTCGTGCGCATGGCCATCGCCATTCGTGGCGGGCTGGGCTGCAGACTTGCCCTGAGTACCAAAAGCTTGGGCAAGATCCGCGATCTGCACATGTCCTAGAGCGAACAGGTTTCGGACAACCTCCTGCTCAGCGCGTCCGTACTGGTAGCCGACGAGATCGACGATTCGCCCTACGCGGATGATGTTATAGCAGGCATCGGCGTTTACCTCGTATGTGGTAACTTTCGTGTCTTTGTTGACGCTATAGTAAATGAGGTTGTGTTGGATGAGAACGGCGAGGCCGTGGCGAACTTGAGGAGGGTTAAGGCCGGTTCGTTCGAAGAGCTGTGGGAGACGGCTAGGTCCTCTCTGGACGAGTGCCTCGATGATGCGCTACAATAAGAGGCAAGACAAGCATTAGTGGAAACGATCGCCCATGACAATATAGCCCGGGGTTTGAAGGGAGCGGACGCTCAAAGGGGCGAAAAGAGGGCACATACCGAAGGCAGTTCGCCGAATGTGTCGTTTACGAGCAGAGTGCAGAGCTCTGCCGCATGCTTTGTCTGTAAATACATCACGAACCGGTTAGGATAGCCCGCAGACACGAAAGGTGTCACTCTGGGAAAAGCATATTAACCCACTATAATCATGATTTGGTGGGGAGGCTATGATATTCTGCTTGGCGTATAGAAGTAGGCTGGAGGGATGGAGGGGTGATTAAGATCTGGAAGGGAGGGGTGGCGATGGAATTTGCTGCTCCAAGAGATCCTCTCACTATCTCTCGCGAGAGCTTCCACAGTCAATCGGATGCTACCGCGGCTTCATTGAATGCTAGTGTAGAGCAGTCGACTAGACGAAAGCGTTAGGGAGTGGCACGCGTTGAGATGTGGTTGACATACTCGATCGTCCTGATGACTCTCACATTTTTTTTTTTCCTCGTTGCGCTTGTCCCCCTCCACACAGTCCGAACGGTGGAGTCAAAAGTCATATGCAATTATGTACATAGTGTTAATCTCCGGGACACATAATCCTGGCAATTGGTATTGGCTGCCAACAGCTGGTTTTTGTGACCAACCGAATTGAAGAGACGAGTTGAGTGATTTCAATTCCTCGGAAAATCACCTGACCAATTGGAGCTTGCCGAAAATAAGACGGAGACACCAAAGATCTTCTTTTTAGCTGTGTCGACCACACAGCAAGTTGTCTGGATCACGCAAAGCACAGGCTGCCCTGATTGTTGTCCACCGCGACACCGAATCCACCCCTTTAGACAATGATCTCGAGATCGTCCCTTACTCGGCTTGCCCTTGGGTCCATGCGCTCTGCGCGGCCCATCCAGGCTCGAGGCTTCGCCGCAGCCGCTTCCGGTCCATCGTTCGAGACGTACGATGCCGCCGGCGTCAAGGTCGCCTCGAGGGATGGCCACGGAGAAACCTCCAAGCTCGCCGTTGTCGTCAAGGCCGGCACCAGGTATCAGCCTCTTCCCGGTCTGACCGTGGGATTGGAGGAGTTTGCTTTCAAGGTCCGTCGTCGTCGTGGTTCCCGGTTGTCCGAGCGTCTCGATTGTCGAATTTGAGCTAAATTTTTCCGTTGACCATCACAGAACACTTCCAAGCGCTCGGCTCTCAGGATCACAAGAGAAACCGAACTCCTCGGCGGCCAATTGAACGCCTACCACACCCGAGAGGCTCTCGTTCTCGAGGCCGGCTTCCTCCGAGAGGATCTCCCCTACTTCGCCGAGCTCCTTGCTGAGGTCCTCACGCAAACCCGATACACCAGTATGACGAACTCATCATCCCATAAGTCCAATTGCGCCATCAATTGTTGTTGATGTACTAATTGCAAATCAACAGCCCACGAGTTCCACGAGGATGTCGAGAGGGCAATCCACCTCAAGCAGGCCAAGCTCGCCGCCAACCCTGCCGCCGTCTCTCAGGATGCTGCCCACACCGTTGCCTTCCACTCCGGCCTCGGTTCGCCCATGTACCCCTCGTCCGCTACTTCCACGAAGGGCTACCTTGACGAATACTCCATCGCCGCGTTCGCCGAGCAGGTCTACACCAAGCCCAACATTGCTCTCGTCGGCGACGGTGCCTCCCAGGGCGCTCTGAGCCAGTGGGCCTCCAAGTTCTTCAACGAGGTTCCGGCTTCCAGCCAGCAGGCCGTCCAGTCCGCCGCTACCACCTACTACGGTGGAGAGCAGCGCATTGAGGGCAGCACCGGCAATGCCATCACTATCGCTTTCCCCACCGCCGCCTCCAGCCCCGAGGCCTCCGTCCTCGCTGCCCTTCTCGGCGGCCAGTCTACCGTCAAGTGGTCTCCTGGATTCTCCCTCCTCGCCAAGATTGCCGCTTCCTCTGGAGCCAACGCTGTGTCCAGCAACCTCGTCTACTCTGACGCCGGTCTCTTGACCATCACCCTTTCCGGCTCTGCCGCTTCGGTTCGCCAGGCCGCCCAGGAGGCCGTCAAGGCTCTCGAGAGCATCGCTGCCGGCTCCGTCAGCAATGAGGACATCACCAAGGCGATTGCCAAGGCCAAGTTCGACGTTCTCGACCAGACGCAGTCCTCCAAGGAGTCGATCCTCTCTGTCGGCTCTGCCCTCGTCAACGGCGCCCAGCCCACCCAGCCGGCCACCCTCGTCCAGAGCTACGCCTCGGTTACTCCTGCTAAGGTTCAAGCTGTATGTAATTCTCTTTCTCTTTCACCTCTTTAGTCGCTTCACGAGGATGACGCAATATGTGTGCTAACAATTAAAACTACCATAGGTTGCCAAGTCTCTCCTCGAGGGCAAGGCCACCGTTGCGACGGTCGGTGACCTCCATGCCCTTCCTTACGCACAAGACTTGGGTCTCAAGGTATAAAAAATTATAGAAGTGAGATTGGGTTACCTTGTCAATGTAGTATTAAAACAGTCATTTAGAGCTTAGGGGGAGCCGGAAAGTCCACTTTGTGAATATAAGCACTCATCTTTTCCTTGCTGTATACAAACACCACCAACCCCCCCCCTTTCCCCAACTCGGCGGGCAGCGGATTTCGGATGGCCGAGAAGACTTGGATCTTGAGTTGATACCGTTTAGAGGGGCGAATAATAGAGTGGTAGTTGTAAAGTTTTTACCCATTGGCCCTGCACTTCAAGGTTATGGCATCCGAATGTGCTTCTTGTGTTTCTTCGGATGCTGGGGCCTCTAGTGGGCAGTTTCCCGTCCATGTTATTGATTCTCTCTCCCGAACAGCCTGTCGATGATTTATTATGCGAAGGTGTCTTTACTGTTCCCATGCAGGATAGATGGGGATGTAGGAGGATATGCACTTTATGCCACGTTGACGTGCAGCTCGAGTGCTCAAGGCTTCGAGGCTTGCCCCTCTTCTAGAGCCTGCATATTGATCCTTACATCCCTCCTAGGGTATATAAGCCATGGTTACGAAGTATAAGAAATGATATATCAGCAATGCAAGAAACCAAAAGAATGGGCCGGTTCCCGAAATCTCTGTGAACTCCCTCGGCCTGATCCGGGTGCTCTCAAGAGCCATTGATTGTCTCATCACCAGCTGCATTTTACAGTCTACACATGATAGCTCTCTAGTAGCATAGTCGTCAAATCTGAAGTATTATGCATGCTTAAAGACTAGAATGTGAGCATCAATCGATATATAATAAGTCCTATCACCAACTACCTGCTAGCTCTAATTAATGACTGCGAGGCGGCGTTTATGAAAGAAACATGAACTTTGAACCCCCCCCCCTCTCCCTTTTTCTCCTTAACTGTGAGAACTCAGGACATATGCTTACTCTTAGCTCCAGACGGTTAATTGCCTAGTCAGATGCTGAAAAGATGAAGCTTTCCGTAGCACCAAGCCATGGGTTCAAGTGACGTCAAAACGTGTGAGACTTTTCCTACCCCCGGAACAATATCAACGTCCACGACCCAGACAAATACAAGCCACTTCGTAACTCCCAAAGCCGGAACAGAAAAGAGGTTCATCCGAGGAGAGATGATCGCCAGGAGAAGCACATTGAAAGGCGAGTGAAAATCATTGCGGGGTGAGCAATCCGTCCATTGTTCCAGAAGTTTCATGTCCTGGAGTCCGAGAGTGTGGCGAGGTTCGTGAGAAGCAAGCCCGCACCCACAATCTGAACAAGGCAAAGAGTCCGCCTTTATTTGCGCGGAGATGCCTCGCTCCAGCGTGGAGACCATCGATGTCTCGTGGTCGAAGGTTTCGGTGCGTGGTCTAGAAATTTGTCCGAAGGGATGCTTTGAATGGTAATAATATTTGGGGCTTTCAACCGAAAGTGACTGCAGAAAAGTACTTCACACTGCCCTTGCCAACTCAAATGTTCGTACCTCAGGCCTGTGAGGTACCTGCGCATTGGTCGTGTGTGTCCGTGGAATTGCTCCACGGCTTGACCCATCCGGTGTCAATTTCAGCAGGAGGTCGAGGAGGGCCAGCAAAGCCATTCGCTGTCCCCGGGCCCGAGCCAAGCCTAGACGGCACCCTGTTTGCGGACTATGGCCCTGTTGATCAAGACAGATTTCGGTGGTCTCGTTCTAAAATTCGCACCAGTCGAGATTGGTACATCGCGCCCGGCTCTTGCTCGAAGAGGAATCAGATCATGCTGACTAGTCTCAATACAGTTTATTCTATTTTTGTACTGTATACAGCATACGAAACAAGTCCCGGTCCGTACTGGAGTCCTTGTAATATCCATCCTTGTACTTATTTACAGTGCGAAATTTTCGTTTGGCAGGTGCGTTCCCCTGGGATTATTATAACACTTAAAATGTTTCCAAACGAAAACAAGTACAATCCTACTTGTACCTCGTAGCGTTCCGGGTCTTAAGAAAGTTACCTCGTACAATCGTGCTGTTGCATTTGTTAGGAACAGCCAGGGGTACCAGTGTATCCCCTACAACTTGCAGCTACGACCGAAGTACCTCTCTTCCCCCCCCCCCCCCCAAAAAAAAGTCTAGGTCGAAGCCTCAACTTCACATTGATTGATCCATCACTTGATGCATGTAGCAAAAAGTGTACTTGACACCACCTGGGCTGTGTTTCTATTTCCACCCTTGGCGGTATTATCCTTTTTTTTTTCCCCCATCCCCAAAAAACTATCCAGCGAAACTCGCCCAACGATCCCAAGTTGCCCATTCGGAGGCAAGTCTTGAACACCTCGAGGATCGGGGCAGCTTGTGAAGACTTTCGTCTTTCCATTCCTCTTCTCCCGCCGCCGCTCCCTTTGTACCACGCATAGTCGGGTCTCTCCAACCCTCCAGCCATTACCATCATCCATCCTCGACCTTCTCGTGCCTTCCTCATTCCGCCGAGTACGAAGTACGAAGTAAGTTACTGGAAAGACCAACTTCTTTCGTCTGGTGGCCTTCCGTTTTGACTCGATCCGTCTCATCGAGCAGGCCTTTCTTCGCGTTTCGTTCCTTCGAGTTCCTCCTGCCCTTCTTCAATCCACAATTTTCTGTATACTGCTAGCCAGGTTCGTTGGCTGCAACTCCCCTGTCATCTGCGATTGCCATCCATCCCCTTTCCATCACACCTCGCCCCTGGGCTTCGTCCTATCCTATCTAAGCTTCTTGTCTGCACAATTGTTCTCTGCTCTTTGCCTCATCCTTGATGTTGGCCTTTGAGTGCTCTTGCTAACAGGGGCAAACAGCTGTCCTTTGTCGACTTCCTCCAACCCCCCTCCATTAGCTCTCCATCCCCCTACAATCCCGAGCCTCGTTCTTCCAACGAGAGGATATCAGCCCAGAATCACTCTGCGAGACAGATTCAAGGTTTGTCCTCCCTGCTACTTTGAAGCGAGAAGCCGCCCCTAATATTCACAATTGACCTCAACCAAGTTGGTCCCCTGATCTCCCTGCTTTTTTGTTCGTATGCCTCGATGCCTTCTTTCAACTCTCTCCCCTAAATGGCGGCGTCAATGTTACACACGCCCTGACCATCCTTTTCATTAATTCCTTAATTCCCTAATGTGTTAAACATTAATCGAAACCATCAACTCAACGGGAGATTCACTGCGATCCAAGAGCTAACAACCCTTGACGGAGAATAGTTCGGCGAGCTTTCCCTCGATTTCCTCGAAACGCACTCGAATAGGCGTAAGATTCTTTGCGCGGCAAGAGTCATTCGACGATTACGAAGGCATGATCTAGTTGAAGAAGAAAGAGCGATCGATAGTTCAGAACGAGGGTATATATTCTTGATATTCGCCCGCGATGCCTCTGCCCAAGAAGGACTCGTCGGACTCTCGATCCGGCGGGGCATCGGGTCGCGTGCAGAATGGTTTGTTCTCAGCCTGCTAACTTCTCCCCCTAGCGCTTGCGCCTCATTTTCTATGTGTTTTCTAACGTCTCCCCCAAGGCAACCGATCTGGTTTTCGCACAGACACGGCCATCTCAAGCAACCGCTTCAACAACGAGCGAACGCTAAAGCCATGGATCCCCGATAGTTCGGACACTTTTGGCGATAGCCTCGAGACTTCCACCTCTTCGGGCCATTGGGACCAGTTTGCTGCCAATGAGAAGCTGTTCGGGCTGCAGACCGATTACGATGAGAACATGTACACGACTGCCATTGACAAGAGCCACCCGCAGTACAAGGAACGAATGGCGGCCGCTGAGAGGAAGGCTCGGGAGATTGAGAGAAGCGCTGCGGTGACATCCCACGTCGCCGAGGAGCGAATTATGGACTTTGTTGGTGGCGATGACCGGAATGGTGATGAAGAGGACAAGTAAGTGAACTCGCCGTTTTCCTGTAAGCAAACGGTATGGACGAGAAAGCCCATGTGCCAACGCCTCTTTTCTTTTCCTTCACTAGATATTCCGGCGTCAAGCGTCAAGATTCTGCGTTTTCTTCTGGTCGCGAAAACAAGTACACACCTCCCGCGAAACGAGCCCCGACATCGAAGGCAACCGTTGTTGGTGCTCCCGTCGACCCAGCCATCATCTCCTCCCAACTCAAGGTGAACCCGCCGAAGAAGTCCACGCCTGCCGTCGCCACCCCGGTCGCCTTGCCAGCTATTAGGGCCTCCACCGATTCCAAAGTCGCGGGTGCTACCGAAAAGCCCGCTACGTCCCGAGCGGAGCAGCCTAAACCAGAGAAAGCCACCGAATCGAAGATTGGTGAGACGTCAGCAGAGTCGAAGGCTTCTGAGAAGGGGGCTCCTTCCCTCCGATCTCCGGCTGTTCCTCCGGCTTCCAGCACAAGGGGAACCACACCCAAGCCTGGAGAAGCTGCGCCCAGCGCAGCCGCAACTGTGGAACGTGACCTATTAAAGTCATTCAAGAACTTCGCCGCAGGCCAACGAAGCCAGGCCGAAAGGGTTCGAATCAGCAAGACCAAGGCTGATAAGGAAGTAAAGCTGACGGAGCTGAAAAACTTTGCGAACACCTTCAAGCTATCGACACCTGTCCCCTCTGATCTGATTGGCATCATTGCGAAGGACCCGGCCCGACAGAAGGAAATCCAAGCCAAGGCTCTGCAGAACGCGGAAGAAGTTCTTCGAGCCAAGGAAACTGCGAAGGCTAAGGAGGCTGCTGCCAAGGAGACCCAATCCAAACAGGCCACCGAGCCCTCCACACCAGCGGCTTCAGAACAAAAACCGGCTCCCCGCCCGACTCCCGTCCATACTACTTCGCACCCGAACTCGCAAAACCGCCACGGCGGTGGTCGTCAAACGTACGGCTCCTCGGGTTACAACGGTCAGCAGTACAACCGCAACGACAGGAGTGGCCAGCACCAAACGCAAGGAAGACCCACTTTAGCGCAACGTCTTAAGATGCAACAAACTCCCCATGTTGCGGTCCAGACGGATGGTCGTCTCCCGCCCACCGCTCCGACTGGCGCTGGCAATGATGGCGCCTTTAATAATCGTCGTCTAAGTGGAACGCCAGGCCACGGCAACAAGCTAAACCCCAACACGCAGGAATTTAGGCCTAATGCCTTTGCTCCAAGCTTCAGCCCCGCCTGCCACCCAAGCACCGCCTCGAGCCCCAGATCCACGGTCACGAATTCGGCCTCTCCAGTTCGCCAGATCATCCGACGCAAGACCAAGAGTGTCGATTGCAAGAAGTGTGATATCTTGAGCTGCATCAAGACGATCAAGCCCCCTCAAGGTCGAAACTGGGAAGACAACGCCGGTCTGCGCCCTACCTACGACACTCCTCCCACCTGGAGGCAGCGCCAAGACGACAACGAAAAGCCCGACTCGACCATGCTCCTTACCTACAAGCAGTACTTTGAGCGCAATCCGTTTGCAGGCCCTCCAGGCACACTGTCGACCCCGAATCCTTCCCATGTGCTGCCTCACCTCGCCCACCAGCACCAGCTTCCCTTCCATCTGCAGCATGGAGCGCACAACATGCCGGCTCGCCCTTCGCCACACATGCCACCCGTGCACATGCATGTTCCTCCTCAACACACGCCTCACGTTGGATATGCCAATACCGATGACCACCGCATGATGCACTCAAATTCGGCTCAGTCATTTGCCTCGCCTAGGATAGCGCAGGCACCTGTCTACCCGCCGGCTGTGAACTCTCCCGCACAAGTGCCTTATGGACAGCCCGTGATGCAACCGTTCGTACCCAACGCTCCGCACATGGGCCAGTACCGAAGCTTCTCGAACAACCCTCAATACATGCCGCAACAGCCTGGCCACATGGGAGCACCCATGATGATACAGCCGCAGTTTGTAACGGGGCCGCAGGGTATGATGGTTACACCTCCTCAGATGCAGATGTACCCTACTTCGCAGGCTCAATTCATGCCTCCAGGAGCCGTCGCGGTGCCTCCGCAGCCAATTGCGGGCTCTAACGGATATCCCAGCCCTGGCCGCCCCGCAGCGCCGCCGATGGCTCACCAAGGCTCTGCCCAAGGCCAGCCTTACGGAATGAGCCCCAGCATGGCTTACCAGCAGCCCGTCTACACACCTCAGCAGCCTAGCCCGAGTAAGTACCCACGCCACTTACGGCCCAGATGAAAACGGGACATGGGTTGTTAACATTCGTGATTTCCGATGCAGTGAACAATGCAAGGGGAAATTACGTTCCCCCAGCGGCCCACCACTATGGCAGTAGTCCGCAACATATTCACCATTTTGGCGGGCCACAGCATAGAGGAGGCGGCAACTATGGCAATAAGAACTTTACTCCTCACGGCCAACAACATCAGTTAAACCAGCCCGCGCACAGCATCCCTTCGGGACCCCAAGGAAGGGTGCCTGATGTGCCCGAAGAAGCGAAATGAACGGGGCGCTTCTCGAGGACAACAGCACCCGCGCCAGTTTCTTGTCGCCCACCAGCGCCATTTAGGTCGTTTAATAGTCTCTTAGGAGCCAGTATATGTTAACAAATCGCCACTCTCATCATCGATTACACGCCATACAATGATGTCCAGCAAGCCATCATTTCCCTACAACAACCAACCCTACATCTGTCAGTGGCGACGCCTCGCGAGGAGGCGTCACACCGATACACTACTTTTTTACTTGACTTTCTAGGAGGCATCTTACAAGAAGGTCTACAGGATGATTCATCGGACAGAGGAAGCCGAGTCCTCGGCATGCTTCTTGGTGGCGAAGCACAAGGTTTTCTTTTTCTTCTTTTCCTCCTCCTGGCTTGCTAGCACCATTGGCTTGAACCAATTGCAAAGCCCCGCCAAGGCTTTCTCCGTCTCCGCCTCCTCCCTTCTTGCTCTTTGGTTCTAAGCCCGCCCTCTCACCGCTGGAACAGCGGTCTTTGGGTGTTACGACACAGGGATACTCTGATAGGTATCAATCATTGACTATTTGGCGACTGGAAAACGGTCAGAATGCGGAGGTCGAGCCTGGAACGTTGATGACCCATCAAAAAGGGGAGGCTTACGGGGCAGCCTTCCCTTTCTTTGCTCCTTTTCTTTATTCTATATTTCCTTCTCGGGCATTGCAATGGTCGGAATCGGCCAACGTCCAGCGTTCCAGATTTAGGTCGGAGAGGGGAGCTGAAGCGGCGTATTTGAAGACAAGGTGGAGTTGGGCGAGTGGCACACGAAGGTGTTTTAAGGGAGAGGTTGTGAAGGCGGGAAAGAAGGAAATATTTTGCAGACATTGGAAGAAGGAGCTTAAAAAGAAAGATGAAGGTCGGGCCGTGAGAGAGGCAGCGGGCACCAAATGGGTTCTCCTCGACAGCCCAGGAGGTCTGCTCATCCGCGTGTCTTCTTTTCTTTTGCTTCTTCTTCTACTTCTTCCTTTTCCCTCCCCTCTTCCTATTTCTAGCGGTTTTGAGGATTTGTGGTAACCGGCCTAAGCATCAACGGTGCATCTTCTCGCATAGGGGCTAGGAGTACAAGGAAAAGGGTAGTGTCTTTCTTTTTCTCCTAGTCGAGCGTTTCTGGGACTATGTGAGAAGGTTTGCGGACCTTAGCTAAAATCGAGATGGGAAAAAAAAGTTCAAAACCTCATGGTCCATTCTTTCGTAGATTGTTGGTGATGGACGTAAGCGAACTTCGTGAAACGAGTGGTCGAAGAGCAAGCAAACATTGAAAACGACACTGGACAGATACGAACAGTCCCGCCGGTACGGGTTTTCGATTTCTCAGACACCTCTGTAGCTCGATGCTCGCAGCAAGCTTTTTTACGATTTCGACGGGAGGGGAGAAGAATCGAGAAGCAAAAGCGAGGACGGTGAACGTTTCAAATCCAAGCCATTCTATTAAAGCAAGAAACGCCAATACCTGCAGCCCAGCAGGACATCATCAAGACATGAAGGAGAAATATAAGAAAAGTCCCCTCCCCTTCCAAAGAGCAAATGCCCAACGAAAAAAAAAAAAAAAAAAAAAAAAAAAAAAAAATAGGAGGCACCGTATATGCAAATTACGAATAACGATAGCACAATTGATGAGACGCACTTGCGCAAGAATGGGGAAGATGACGAGATACGAATGAATAGCACGGGGAATCGAAAAAAAAAAGGAGAAGGCCGTTAACTATCTATGCCATGGGTTGTCCGTTATGCTCATATGTTTCCATGTTTCCATGTTCAAGCTCCCTGTTTTTTTCCTTTCGTGTGTTTCCTCCTGTACTGATGCATGACATGATGGCTAGTCCATAGCCTTAAAAAGAAAAACCCCATTGAAGAAAGAAGAGACAAAAAAAAAGACCCAAATTGAGGGGAAAGAAAAGAGGAGAAGAGAAGAGAAAAAGGACTCGTTCCTCGAAGAGTTACAACACGCTTAAACAACGACCTCGGCGTCCCGAGCAGCGAGCTTTCCGCTGCGTCGGAAACGAGCGCCAAGTCGAGCAATTGTGAGATTGTCAGAGTCGGTAAGCTGACAATAAGTTCCGGCAGCCATGGCGATCGGAGCGGTCCACTGGCCAGCGGCACAGCGCTGGAACTGGGTTCCGCCGATGCAGTTCCACTGGCCCTCAGTGGCACAAGGACCAGACTGGGCAGTGTTGTTGCCGTTTCCAGAGTCATTACCGCCGTCACCGGGGGTGACAGTAGCGGGAGCATCTGCCGACGTCTCGGGCTGCTTCGTCACGGTTAGGAGGGTGGTGGGAGCCTGTGTAGGCTCGGGAGCGGTGGTGGGTTGGGTAACGAAGACTCCGCCAGGGCTGCTTGATTGTGAGCTTGTGGTCACTTGGATTAGAGAAGGAGAGGGGGATACTGACAGCGAAGCAGTCTTGGGAGGGCTGGAGGTTACAGCAGGAGGAGCAATGGCGCTGGTCGGAGGAACGACAGGAGCTACACTCGAAGCAGGCTGAGTGTTGGCACCACCATCGTTACCATTGTTGTTTCCGCTACCGTTGCCCGTGCCAGCGCCAACATCAGGCTGAGTAGCAGCACCGCAGCCAGCGGGAACGGTGGCATCGGGGGAGTTAACGATGACATCCGGACCAGGATTAGGGAACGCCGGGTCGACGCCCTCGGTGGTCGTGCACTGGCCGTTAATGTTGGCGACAAACATGGCAGGGCGGCTGTTGAAAGGAACGGTCTCCCGACGGGTCCTAGACGCCGAGGAGCCGCCCTCGATAGTGACAACGGCGCAAGTTTGGTAAAACTCTCGGTTACCGACCTTGTTGAGCCAAGACCACGAGAAGACGACCTCGTCGCCCGAAGGGGCGTCCGAGGGGATGGTGAATGGGAAAGTTTGGCCCGAGCTGAGAGGGCATCCGCCGACGATGCTCTCGATGACGGTCCAGGTCTCGCCCTTGTCGTAGGACAGAGAAAACTGGCACGATCCGCCGTTGTGGGGGGCGCCTCCGGTGATGGTAGCCTGGTAGGACTGGCCTGCCTTGTAGGTGGCGACGGGGGCACCCTTGGAGGTGCCGAGGAGGCTCAGGGAGCCGCCGCAGGGGAAGTTGCCGCTGCTGAGGGGCGAGGTGATGTCGAAGTCGATGTCGCCGCCGTTGTTGGGGTTGTTGGCGGAGCGGAGCGGGGGAGGGTCGCTCAGGGCCATGTGGGCGTAGGCCGGGGAGGCGACAGCCAAGAGGGCGTAGAGAAGAGTGGCCTTCATTGTGATTGATTGACTGAGATGAGATACCTTGATTGTTTGATAAAATGGAGCGAGTCGGTCGAGATGCAGTGTCTGAGTTCGACTTTGCAGAACGATGGCGAGGAGGTGGAGAGAGGGAGTCGAAAGGATGTTTGGATGCCTTGGGGTGTTTTTATACTCGACAATTGGAGCAAGATGATGCGATGTGGTGGCGGTTGACGAGGCGATGCAATGTTCTGCGTGAGTCAAGGTTGTGGGAGATTCACGAAATCACAAGAGCTCAGTCGAGGAAGGAGCGAAGGAGCAGTTCTTCTTAAGTCAGAGGAAGGAGCCAAGCTCTCAAAGTTGTGAATGGAAGCTGTGAGAAGTGGAAGGTGCCAGGGACAATGGCGATTGTGACTTTTTTTTTTCCAGCAGACTGGACAATAACTTGGTCTGATGATAAAGGAGTGGACTGAAGAGCACTTAGACCGTAGACAAAGGTCCCGGCACGAAATACCCGTTCGAAACGTTTGACTGCTTGACCGGCAAGAAGGCAATTGTTCGCTTATTGATGATATCGAGATCTCGTCTCAAAGAAAGGTTGGTACTCTCGAGGGAAAAGGGAAGAATCGAGGGTTGCCAAAGAAGGAGTGTCAGAAAGGAAGACAAATGGACAACGGGAAACAAAAAATACAAACGGCTGATCGAAGCCTGAAGAAAAGGAACCTGAACTTGAACTTGAACCTGGACCTGGAGCACAAAGGACGAGATGTGAGTTCGATGGTGGCACCCGAGGTTCTTATATCCTCCGTACTTAACAAAGCACCTTGGTGAAAGGGGGCGTGTAGGTCAAGCCGTCCCACCCACACGCCCTCCTTGGCTTCGTCGTCGATCGTATGCATCCACAACTACACGCCCCCGGCCGGCGGCCTTGCGGGAAACGAAAGGAAACAATAGGAGGCAACCCCAAGGGCCCGCCCAGGATGACCTTCCATCAGAGTTGGCCCATGATCCTACGAAGTACGTCTTCTTGGGCCCACATGTGCTAGGACGAGTCGTCATCGTCCTATTCTTTGTCTCACACAGACAAGAAGGAACATGGTGCCGGGGGGGCGGATTTCGATGCCGGGGTGCAGGTACAGATTCGACTCGACAGAGACGGCGGCACATAAGACACACCACCGACAATGCTCCAATCAAGAAAAGGCAGGGGCTCGATTTGGGCTCAACCTGCATGCAAGTGGGATGCGGAGCCCTCTAAAATTTCAGGGGATGTTGATGCGGTGGCTTGGGCACCCGAACCGGGTCCAAACATGGAACCTAAGCGCGAGCAAAGACTGGGGACCTGGGACCTGCCTAGATTGGGAGAAGAGTGAATCGGGCAACGTTCCATTTCATGGTCTCGTTCACTACGAAGTACAGACACGGCGGATTAACTCTCCCCTCATCGAAAGGAAAGCAGAAAAAATGACTTGGGTATCGATTTGACTACCACAGCAAAAAAGAGTGTCCAGAAACCTGGAGCGTTCTCGATTTGACAGGTCACCGGTTTATTCGTGCCACAATCAATGCTAAACGGGATTTGAGGATCGGCTCTCTGCAAGAGTTCTCCATCGCCAGCATTGACCCGGTTTTCCTGCACAGCCAGGCGGTGATCATATTACACAGAAGCTTTGACATTTTCTTTCTTCTCATTTACTCTCCAGTCCCGCCCATGACTGGGTTCTTCTTGGAACTTCCTGACCGGAGACTGAGAGCAATCGATTCGTTGCGGCTTGCGGGGCGATGACGTTGGGTTTTACATTTGCATTCCATCGGGGATGTTGAACCGTTACGCCAAGCGAGAACAAGCTGGCGTTGGAGAGAACGAACGCTTGACTTTAGAAACTTCGGGGAGACACTGAAAACTGGCACTGATGTACGAAGTACAACCGTACAACATTCGCCGGATGCACTTCCGAAAAAATAATCCGTCCTATGGCTGTGACGTGTGAGAAGGGCAGGCAAAGAATAATAATCCAGCATCGTCTCGATGCCAAGTCGCACACATCAAAACGTGAAATACTTCAGAACATCGCAAGTCTGTGGAATCGAATGGTCACGATTGCTCAACTTAGTCCAGGTCAAGCGGGAGCGCAAGGGGCATTATCCATCACGCGGGTTCCCGCACCGGGACCCCCATCACGCAGGGTCTAAAGCTGTGGTTCCTCGTCTTAGCGGCGGGTAAGCACTGGCGAATCGGTGGCGGTGGAGAGACTGGTTCGCAAAACGGTGGGGTCTACATCAATGCTACTGTTCTACTGTTCAAGAATATAGATCAGAATCCTGGGCAGGGAGATACTCTCCAGATCCGATCAATGGCACGCGGCGAGATCAGTATGGGGCCACGAACAGGGAAGAGAGCTTGGAAGTGGAAAAAAACGGCATTCGAGATGAAAAAGAGAACCGATCAGATCGCCTACAATGGTACTCTACGAATCCCTCTTCATTACTAGGTGGTGTCTGGCGACCTGGAAGCTCACCAGCTACGCTAGCGGAGTGGAGTTCAATGCGGTGTGGATTCTCTCTGCTTCTCATCCACCGTCCAGCCATTAAGACGACGTTTCTGGCCGGGCTGCTCTCCATCATGATACAACAATCCGCCCGGCCATCATTCAACGGTGTTCCTGGTGGACCTAAAGTTCAAATGTTACCTTTCTCATCCCTTCTTTAAGCTACCATCATCTGGTTTGGCCGTTTCATCCTCTTTGTGACTCCCAACTTCCTTGCCTTGTTTTCCCCATGTTTGTTTCGAAACTTATTGTGGGTGAGCAAGGAAGGAGAGAAAAGCCCACCCGAAGCAGGACGGAAAGACTCACTCGGGAAGGAGAACCGAGTAGATTTTCTTTTGGTATCCATCATGTCGATCCACCCAAATCCACCTGGAAATTGTATCCTCCACCCACCTCTCTCACAGGGACCATCATTTATGCATGAATTGGTCCTTGCTCGCTCGCATTGCGAACCTGCTCCTAAGCCTCAAGTCGCCACCTGCCACATTGCATCGTTCGGAAATTCCCTATGGGAGGTTCATTATGCGTCTAGTACTTCAACTCCACCTGGGACCAACTCCCGCCCGTGCCCACTCTTTGTGAGATGGCCCGGGGGCCTCTCTTCACGAAATTGGAAGGTTGTGAGGATTACTTCGTACTTTGAATGAGTCTGGGGAAAATAAGGGTCGAGCGACCTTTTGCAGGTCCACAAGTCAGTTTCCTCTTTTAGAGCCCTTCCCTTTCTTCCCTCCTCAATCTGGACCCTAATTTGCGCTCCTACGTGTCTGGTTTACCGCTGTGGCGACCACCTGCTGCGACCAGGCGAGGCTAGTCCAGCCAAGACAGATGCGTCGAACTTCAAGTGTCTTGGTCTCTCTCCCTGTGAGCCGCATTGACCCTTGAGTGCTTGCAGCTGAGCCCGTCCTAGGCATGGCTTTTAGGGCTTCAGGGGCATGGGGGCATCTTTCGCCTGGCCTTCCTATTTGCTCAATCACCCCCGCTGTCGATGAACAGGCGGCTTGCAAAGTCGGCCAGGTCAGGCTTGAGTGACGGGTGCTGAAGGCGAGCTTTTCTGCAACCGCCCTTGCCTGTGATCTTTGCAAGCCGAGCATGACGCGACAATAACTATTTCGCATTGATTTCGACCTGATCAATTGATGTCTCAAGCGTGCTGTCACTCGTTCGTGACATAACAATTACTCGAAAAGATTGATAGATCTTGTTATTGACTTCCCTCAGATCCCAACAGAGCGTCCTTTATCGCTTCGCTTCTGAGCTTATCCCATTTCGGACTTCAATAATATCAATCCAAGAGCCGCACCTGAAACCTGCATGAAGTCTGCTTCTTTCTTTTCTTCTTTTCTCGCCCCTAAAAAAACTTTCCTCTAGACTCTACTGGTGCAGAAGCGAAGCGCGGTTAGGCGGCCAAGGCCGCATCCTTCGTCTCATCTCGCCCCGCATACTAGAGCGCTTGCAACCGACCCACAAAGTCTCACCACCCTGCAGGATCAGGGAGAGTCGAAAAAGGGAGTCGGAGCGACTAGGGAGGCTGGTGACCGAGATGCGATGGAGCACGGGGTCAATATGATTTGTCGCAGTAGACCGAGGGTAGAAAGATGCAGCACAGTGGATCGATCCATTTGGCGCTGGTGGCAGCGAGAGGGAGAGTTGGGGTGTTTTGAGAGGAGGAAAGCTCGTCAAGGATTTAGACCCTCCGTGCAACGTGTGATGGGGGCGTGGCCTCGACGATGACCACCGCGAGGGGATACGTAGGAGCATGACAAGATGAAGCCTAAATTTGGGTTCGGATCTGAGTCTGGGCTAATCACATCTTGGCCACCTGGGGCCTTTTGGCTTGGAGAGAGGCCCTTCATGTTCCCGAGTTCCGCGATGCGTTGTTGAACGTGCCATAGAAGGCTGTGGACCCTGACTTGGTCCTCGAGCTTGCCATTCGACCCGGGAAATTCGAGCCGGGTGGAGGGACCTCACCCTGACCCCGACGGCGAGATTTTTCTTTTCTTATATATATATATATATATATATGTTTTAGCAAATATCTGTGGTGGTCGTCAACCACCCAATCCGTGATGTCTTTTGTGTGAGAAATGAAAATAGAAGGGCCAAGCTGCATTTAGATAGAAAGGCAGGTTGAGAGTAGGAATTTGCCGCGCGGAACAGCCAAGATCTCATGTCCGTTACGGCAGACTCCGGTATTTATGCCGTCGCGGACCGGGAAATGCGTGTGGAACGGTCAAATTGTAAAGGAGGAGCAGGAACCAGGAACCGGGCTGGCGAGAGATCAAATCGACCTGTTCGTTCATAACATTCACAATCTCACCTAAGAAGTAAGACCCCCTCTTTGGGGCGGCCGCCCCCGGAATCCCCCAATCCCAATACACATCTCGCCAAAGCCTTGCAATAAAAAATATTTGTCACTATTGAAGATTTAAAATCACTTCCCGTGTTTCTGTATCCTGTTTTATAGCCCCCCATCAAGATTTCCACTAGCGACCCGACCAAAAATGCAACCATCACCACCTCTCCTCGGCTCCGTGCTCATCACGGGTGGCTGCGGCTTCCTAGGCTACACCCTCGTCGACCAACTCCTCCGTGATCCAGAATGCGGCACAATCCACGTCATAGACCGCGTAATCAGCCATAACCGCCACGACGGCGTGTCCTACTCCCAGGGAAGCATCACCGACCGCGTGCTGATGCGGCAGGTCTTCGACGACGTCCAACCTACTGTCGTCTTTCACCTAGCATCGCCCAATTTCTCCTTTCCTACGAAGGGGCGAGGGGATTTCTACGAGACAAACGTCGAGGGAACTAAGCTTCTCTTGGAACTTTCCGCGGAGAGTCCCTCGGTAAAGGCGTTCGTGCACTGCTCTTCGGTGGACATCTACGCCAGCGCGCCGCACGTCCAAGTGGACGAGACGCATCCTACGCTCACGTCCTACCACGAAGAGTACGCGCGCACGAAAGCCCTTGCGGACAATATCGTCCTCGGAGCGAATGGGAAACAGCTTCGAACGGTTAGCTTACGCCTCGCGCACATGTACGGCACGCGCGATTCTCAGCAGCTCCGAGTCCTGCTGGACATGTGCGCCGGGAACAAACCGCTCTTCCAACTTGGGCCGGGGACGAACTTGCTTTCTGTGATTTCCGTCGACAACGCGGCTGAGGCACATATTCTGGCTGCCAAGGCCCTCGTCGATCCTACTCGCTGTAAGAAGGGGAAGGTCGACGGGGAAGCGTTTAATATCTCGGATGGCGACCCGGTGCTGTTTTGGTATCATACGGGTTTGTTCTGGAGCACCGCGAGGGGGGGGCCGGTGAGGGATGAGCTGATTGTTATTCCGGAGTGGCTGGCGCGGTTGGTCATTGGGATTGTCCAGTGGGTGGTTTGGATCTTCACGTTGGGGTATATAGAGCCTCCGACGAGCGCGAGTAGCACGGCGCTGAGCTTTGCGTTGGAGCATCGTACGTATAGCTCGGCGAAAGCGAGGGAGCGGTTGGGGTTTGAGCCGAAGGCAAACCATGATGAGGTTATTAGGCGGTGTGTGATGGAGGAGTTGCGGAGGAGAGACACGAAGAACGAGAGTAAAGGGTAGCCGTCCCATCGTGGAGGAGGTTGGCTTAGGGTGGAGCTACGAACTCTTCCGCTTCTTGTTTTTACCATGTTATACTTCGCCACGTTTGTGAACGAGCACCCTTGCATCTTGAAAGTCTATATCATGTTCATAAGCACTCCAAGACAGAATGCGCAGCCAGATCTGACACTACAACTACTACAATAATTCCAGCAACGTTTCAAGCTCAAGCTCTAGCGCAAACGGCCACAAGTTCGATAATGTCTAGACGACAACGCGTACGGTCTGCCCTCCACAATCAGGTCAATGCCATGGGCCGCCTCGAGGATGGTGCATGTGCCCTCTTATCTCCTGGCGATGTAGTTCAAGCTCACAAAGCCCAACTTGGACTTGTCTTTTGATGCAATATATCCTTCACCAAGCTCTACTTCTCGGTTCCCTAGCCACCTCATCGATGCACTCCTGGATGGCTGGCCTCCTCTCCAGCACCGCTGGGATCCTCGGTGATTGGGTTCGCCCCGAATTCTCTCGATTAACCGGGGAATTCGCCGAGACATATTGCTATTTGGCCGGGACGACTACTGCCCAGTGTCGAGATCACCCTTAGCTACGCGCCATTCTTCCTATAATCTCCCTTAACATCCCGTTCGTTTTCCCTCTTATAGGGCCGTTGCATCGGACTTGATGTTAATTAATCTCTTGAATAGGGTTTGATGAAGAAAGTCTTTATCACGCTGCCTTCTGGCGAAGGATAGCCTAGCCCTGCTGAGAGCTTAGGTTGGGCTGGTATGGCATTGATGCGGGGGCCCTGGTGTCTCGGCGGCTTGATAGAACATACGCCTACCCATCCCACCACAACCAAGTCTCACTTATCTGTCGCGGCCAAGCCAAGAAAGGACGGAGTCAAACAGCGCGAGCACCAGCGGCCATGGTGTGATATTCTAGCACAGACATCCTTTTTGTCCGGAGCCATGGCGGCTAATGGAGGCGTGGTACATATCCCCTTGAGTGGGAGGAAACGTGAGACTGGAGGTGACGAGAGACTAAGGGCTGCGAGCAGATCTACAGTAGCAGAGATGGAGTTGGGCTCGGAAGCGAGTGATGTGCGTGATGAGGAGTGCCAAAGAATTAGACGGAACTTGCCAGGCTAGTTATATCTCAAGGTGCCGCAGCTCGAGTATAAGGTTTAGCCAGGCTCTTAGTAGATTGCAAGAGGAATCTGACGGCTGCTAGGCTGATCGAGCTGAAATGACTTGGAATTGGGTCAAGAAGAGCTCTGTGGATCAATGCTTTGCGAGACCAAGTGATATTAAGTCGGAGCTTCCCTCAGACTCCAAGTCACGTGTCCCGAAACGTCAACCGTTCAACTCCCAACGTCAGAGCTGTCTGCGACAGCAGGATAGAAGAGACGACATCACACCAAGCCGCCTCCTTTTTTATTCATCTTGATTTTTTTTTTACGGAAATCTGTACCCTGTATTCAGAGGGTTCGACAATGCCCGCGCTGCGGAGCGCTCTTGATCCCTAAACCACCCTTTCTTATTTTCCCCCCTCCCTAAACACTCCGACCGCCCAAAATGGACTCCGTACCGACGCTCGCGGAGCTCCTCCGCCACCCCGAAGACCTCGACAAGATCCCCGCCCTCAAGCAAGAATTCGCGCGCAAAAAAGCGGCCATAGATGGCCAGCTCCGGAGCGGTCTGCGCGAGCAGCTCGAGACGACCCAAAGCGGCATGACAGGCCTGACCGACGGGCTCAAGACGGTGCAGCAGATCAAGGACGAGATGATGAAGATCGACAAGCTGTGCTCCGAGTCGCAAAACATAATCAAAGACATCGGCACGATAAACTTCGTGTCGCAGGCCCACCGGAATTTCGGCGCCGTCGAGACGATGAGGAAGAACCTCGAGACCTTCAACGAGAGGCTGAACGCCGTCGAGGGAATGCTGAGGGAGGACGACGCGGATAGGGAGAACATGCCGAATTTGCTGCCGGTGCACTACGAGCTTACGCAGTTGAGGAATATACGGGACGACGCGATGGAGCAGATACAAAAGGCGGACGATTCGAGTTTGCAGTCGACGCTGGAGGATTACTTCGAGAGGCTGGACGACATGATCGACTGGTTCGACGAGCATGTGGGCCTGCTGGCGCTGAACCTCGTCAACCTCGTCGTCAACGGAAACAACGGGCTCGTGGTGCGCTTCGCCGTCGTAATGGAGGCCGAGGACAAGAGCGACCAAAAGGTGCTGGCGCTGCAGCAGGCGCTCAAGGACCACAAGGAGATGGCGGCGCGGTTCCAGGGCATCACGGACGGCGCGAAGCAGGTGCGCGGATACAAGGGGAAGTTCCTCGAGGCGATACGGCTGAGCGCCGAGCAGCAGTTCAACGAGGCGAAGCAGCTGTTCCTCGAGGACCCGACGAAGCTGGAGAAGACGATGAAGTGGTACTTCAACGACCTCAACGCCGTCAAAATCGGCATGTCGCCCCTGATGCCCAAGAAGTGGAAGATTCTCAAGATGTACGGGAACGTGTACCACAAGCTCATGCACGACACGCTTGTCGGCGTGATAGACGACCCGGCGACGAGCTCGGCCACGACGCTCGAGATCGTCGGCTGGCCCGAGAAATACTACAAGAAGATGACCAAGCTGGGCTTCAAGCAGGATGAGCTGAAGCCCCACGTCATCGACAACCGCGAGGCCGAGCTCGTGCGCGACTTCCGCCAGCTCATCATTAAGTACCTCGACGAGTGGATCGAGCGCATCTTTAAATCGGAGCAAAAGGACTTCGCCGAGCGCAACGTCGAGGGCTCCAACCTCGACCAGGACGAGTACGGCTACTTCCGCACGCGCAACCTTGTCGACCTGTGGCGCATGATGCGCGAGCAGATCGACGTGGCCGCCAACTCGCAGCGCGCCGACGTCGTCGAGGGCGTCATTGACGCCATGCTGCAGCGTCTGCGCTCGCGCCAGCAGGCGTGGCAGAAGATGCTCGAGGACGAGGCAGCGCGCTACGAGAACGCGGGCCCCGAGAATAACCTCGATGGGTTCCAGTCCCTGCAAGACTGGCTCGTGGCCACGGCTAACGACCAGATCGCATGTATAGACGACAACGAGGACGAGAACCGCTTCGGCTATCTCTCCAGCTTCGTGCAGAAGCTCGAACCCCTCGTCACGCCGCAGTACCTCGAGCGCGCCGACTCGGAGATCAACGCCCTGCGCGACGGATACGTCGATTTCTCCACCTGGTGCATGACAAAGTTCGCGCAGCTCATCTTCGCCGTCGACTTTGCGCCCGTGCTGCCCGATTACTTCACGCCCAAGTGGTACTCTGCCACGGCGATGAAGCAAATGGTCGTCACGTTCGACGAGTACGTCTCTGACTACCGCCAGGTCCTGCACCACTCCCTCGTCGACATCTTTATCGAAATCTTCGCCGACGAGCTCCTCATCTCATACCTCTCCTCCGTCCGAAACAAAGGCGCCAAATTCCGCCGCGCCGATCCCTTCCAGGATAAGATCTTCAACGACGTCCAGACGGCCTTCGAGTACTTCGACGGCCTGCCCAATCCGGACGTCGCCGACTCTATTAAGCAGACGTGGCGCGTCACCGAACCGTTCTTGCAGCTCCTTACGGCGCCCAAGGATGAAGTTCCTAATGCCTTTGAAGGGTTCAAGATGGCGTATTGGGACTTGCAGATTGGTTGGGTAGAGGCCGTCTTGAGGTCGCGGGATGACTTTGAGAGGAGCATGTTGAATAGCGTTAAGGCGAGGGCGGCGAGGATTGATGTCGTTAGGGGGCCTGAGACGATAATGGGACGGGTGAAGTAGGAGTAGTGGGCATGGCATATATCTAGATTATGATGGGAGGGATGATGGATGGGGTTTTTTGTCGGATTTTACTTGTTCTCGATTTTTTCTTCTCTCTGTTTCTAGCTTACGGCGTATGGGAATACATCAAATGATAATGGATCAGTACTCTTTTCTTGTTTTCCCCGGGAGAGAGACGAAATTCGGTCTCATATATCGAAGACGCGGAACTCGTTTGGATGTGGACTTGGGGCTATTTGTAGAGAACCGGAAAAGATATCAAATGGACGACGAATTCCACTCTCTCCTCCCTAATTACAACCACATCCCGCCCCAAGTAAAATACAAGACATAATACAACTTGGTTCACAATGCATTACCGCCGCCTCCTACTACAATCTTCTCATCTCCCCTCGTCTCCAAATTCAACGAGACATGTGTCGAAACAAAAATACCTGCTTTCTTGTATGCATTTACGACGTTCAACTCCATCCCATACAAGAAAAGAAAACCAAATAATGATCGTAGTGTTTGTGCGTGGAAAGTAAATAACTACTTCCTCACCTCCACCCTAAAATCCATTCCCCCCCTTGACGCGATTATGATGAGCTGGCAAGAAAATTGGCAGCCTATGCATAAAAAGGAAAGTTAGACAACAACCCTTTTGAAAAAGGAAAGAAAGGCAAAGAAAGTGAAGCGCCTCACGGCTGGTTACAAGGACAAAGGGAAACCCACCCTCTCAATATCATAATCATACTTCTCCAACGCCGCCAAAGCATCCGTCCTCGAATACCCCATACTCGTCAAATTCTTCAACAACGGATCGTCGCCCGTCTCGGCGCGCGAGAGCTCCGGCCGTGTAGCAGTCTCCTTGGGCACCTCGACAGTCTTGGGCGAGTTGCTGGCCGCCGAATCGAGGTTCGAGAACATCGCGTCCCAGTCCTGGGCATCGGTGGCCGAGATGGTTGTCGAGGTCGCGGCAACTCCGGTAGTGGCCGTAGCCGCTGTCGGGGTCACGTTATTGTTGCCAGCAAGTGACCCCGTCGACAAGGTGCCAACAAAATCGAAGCTACTCTCTCCGCCGCCGAAAGCCGTCGAGGACTCGGTCTTGGCCTGGCTGGTCGGTGGGCTGCTGTCGAAGACGGAGTTGAACTCGTCGAGGCCGGACCTAGAGATGTTGGCGAAGTCGTCGTCGGCCGAGCCCTCCTTGGCGTCTTCTAGGCCCTCAAAATCGTCGTCTAGATCGGAGTCGAACGGCGTCTTGGACGGAGCAGGAGGAGCAGAGGCGGAGGAGGTCTGGGGCGCGGGCGCAGTCGTCACCGCGGTTGGGGTGGTGGCTAGTGGAGAGTCGAAGAAGTTATTTGCGGCATTCGCGTTGCTATTACGAAAAGATTGTTAGAGAATGGACTTTATTACGAAATAAACACAACAAGCTCACGAGCTATCGCTATGATATAGAGTATGGTATGGTGGAAAAGGGGTTAAAACAAAACAAGAAAAACAGCAACGGCGAAAGCGAAAGAAAGGAAGAAAGAATCCAAGGGGCCAGGAAGGGAAAACAATCTACCTATTATTATGCCCAGACGACTTGTCAGCAGCACTATCCCCAATCATAGCCATAAAAGCGTCGGAAGTCTCTTGCTTAGCCGCCGAAGAAGCAGCAGGCAAAGCAGTCGCGTTATCCTTGACCGTCACCTGGCTATCCTTCCCCTTGGGAGACGACGGCGCGAAATCGTCGTCGAAACCCGCCTCGCTATCCGACTCCGATTCGTCTCGCTCCAGCTCCGAGATGGGAGGGAACTCGGTGTTGAAGCTCGAGAACGCGTTGGTGCTGTCATCCTTGGCCTTGTTGTCCTGGCTCTTGTGGATCTTAGTGAAGCTAGCAAACGCGTTGTCGAACTCCGCCTTGGCCGTGGCCTGGTCCATCGAAGCGAACGGGTCCGAGTCCCTAACCGATCTTTCTCCCGTAAGCTTCTTCTCCTCGGTTCCAGCTCCGGCAATAGGTGTCTCCGCAGCTGCTCCGCTGGTGTTGCCCGAATCGCCCGTAGCGCTAGATTTCACCTCGGCCGCCGACGCGGTGTTGCTTTGTCCAGTATTGGAGGGCTCAAGAGGTGAGAACGCGCCCGAGAGTGGGGAGCCTAGAGCACCCTTATCGTCTCCGGTCCGCGACAATGGGGGCGACACCTGTCGAGAGGACGACAGAGATTCGCCGAGATCCTTCAACGGAAGGAAGCTTGAGCTGAGTTGACGCGACTCCGGCGGAGCAGGAGGCTCGACGTTCAAGGTAGCCTGGCGGCTGATAGTAGGACTGGTGGTGGCAGGGGTTCCGAATGAACCACCGCTCCCCGTCGAGTTGCCGGTGTGATGGCGGATAGCCGAGGCGGCAGGCGGGGGAGGAGGGGTGGCCGACGCCTGGGGGAATGGCGAACCGAAGATGTCGTCAAATGACTTGTCGGACGCCTTTATGGGCGGAGAGGCAAAAGCGCCAATCATGTCTGTGCTGGCAGTTCTCTTAAAGAATGGGTTGTTCCCACTACCAGCAGACGGAGTGGGGCTGGAGATCCCAGCGGGGCCGGACTGCAAAGAGCTGCCCGTCATCTGTCTCGAGAGCTCCTCGCCTCCCTTAACCAGCTCGTCAGCCTCGGACTTTAGACGATCACGCTCGCCCTCGTTGGTAGAGAGCTGCTTCTTATTGATGGCCACGAGGCCCTTCTGCTGACGGGCTTCGGACTTCAGCTTCTCGATCTGGGGCTTGAGCTGGGCAATCTCGGCGTTGAGAGCCCGGATCTTCTCCTTCAGGCTAGCGTTCTCCTGTTGATCAGCCTGCAATGCCGTGACGACCTGCTGCTTCTGGCCCTGCAAGTCCTGGCACGTTCCCTCCAGGGCCATGCACTCGGCCTGGAGCTTCCTGGTGTCTGACTTGGTCGCGGCAAGCTGTTCCTCTAAAGCCCGGACATCCTTGGCCTCTTTCTCGTACATGGTGCGAAGCTGAGTGAGCCGCTGCTCAAAGTTCTTCTTCTGTTGGCTAGCCTGCGTCAAGTCGTGCTGGGTAGAGGTCCTCTGGGTCTGGAGGTTCGTCATTTGCTTCGTAAGGGTTCCAATCTGGTTGGAGATATTGGCCAGCTCCGTCGTCTCATTGGTGAGCTTGGCGCTGATCTCAGGATCAGCATCGCCGAGAAGATCCTCCGAGCCGCCACCACGCTTCGAATCACCTGTGTGTTGCTGATGCTGAAGCGTGAGGCCCTTTCCGAAAGACGACGAGGGTACGAACGGCCGGAACTGACTGGCAGTTGGCGAAGCACGAACGGGGGATGTAGGCACCGGTCCGCTGCTGAATGGATCACTAGCCGCGGAGCCTCCGGTAGTCAGGGGCGCCTGCATTGTGGCTGCCGGGCCATCGAGTTCGAAGAGATCATCAAGCGCAGATTTCTGCGCTGGCGGCGGCGGCTGTGGTTGGGCCTGTGGAATAGGAGCATCGAATGGAGAGGTAGCAGTCGGCGGCCGGACTTGGTTGCGCATACTGGGCGGGATCAGGTTAGGGGGAAGGGTGGTAGGAAGGACGGCAGTTCCATCGCGATTCGCTCGCTGCTGGCGAATGAGATACATAGCAATAGCGAACTCGTCCTTGTTCAGGACACCCTCCGAATTAATGTCGGCAAGATCCCAAATCTGAGCGAGCGTCGCAGCGCTCAGGTTAGACTGGCTGAAGAAGGGCACGGCCTCCTCGCCGGTAATGAATCCTCGCCTCGTCTTGTCAAGGTCATCGTAGATCGTGTCGAACTTGGCCTTCTCGGCCGGCGTAATGGCCCAGGCGGCTCCCGCGCCACCAGCCAGGCCCGACGGCTGCGGCGCGATTGTGGCATGTCGGCCGAGAGGGCTTCCCGTGCGCAGCTGGGCAGAGCCGCTGAGCTGACGGGGAATGGCAGAGAGAGTGCCGGTCGCGGTGGGTGACTGGCGCGGGGCAGGGCCACGACGGTTGGCGGCTTCGACTAGCGCGGGAGGCAAGGTGCTAGGTATGGCCTTGAGGGCGCCAACCTTCATGGCGTTGAGGAGGTGCATGGCTATCACGAATTCGGAGGCAATAAGGGCGCCGCGCTGCTCTGTATCGACCAACTGCCAGACGAGGCCCAGGGTTTCGTTGGGAAGGCCCGACCTTTCGAAGATTTGCTTGGCTTGGTCGCCGGGCATCAGATTCCCGACGAGGAGGGGCTGTCTCTCGAAAAGGCTTGCATACTGGGCGGCCTTGTCCGGGGTTAGAGGGGGGATCCTGACAGGGCCACCCCCGGTACCCTGAGGTTGGACGGCAGCCGGAGGGGGAGGTGACGTCGGGGTCGCGGTCGGTAGGGCGACGCCATCAAACTGGGGGAGAGGGCCGCTTTGGCGAGCTAGCTCGGGAGTGGGATCGCGACCAGCTTGGGCATGGCCGAGTAGTCGAAGAGCGACGGAGAAGCCGGCGGGAGTTAGGAAACCCCTATTCTCGGTATCTGAAATTTGCCATATCTAGAAAATATGGCAGCCGCGTCTTGTCAGCTAAAGCAGGGCCAAAACATTCCTGAGGGGACAATGACCATCATAGGATGGCTAACGACAGCCATAAATCGAAGACGGAATCTCGTAAATAAAAGCAACCCATACCTTTCCGAGAACTGTCCTATCCAACCTCGTCTTCTCAAAGAAGGTAACAGCAGTCTCCCCAGTCACAACACCAACATTATCGAAGTCCGCCTGGCGAAAGAGCTGCCCATACAGACGCTTCTCCTCCGGCGTCAAGCTAAGATTCTGCGTGGGATCGGTGGTGGAAGACTCCCCCGACATCCTGTAATTGAGGGCTTATGTGGTTGTCGTCGTCTAACGATGGCGGATAAAGGGAATGGGACGGACTAAGTAAATCGACTAACGGGGGGCTATCGTGTTCGGTTCGGGCGGATTGGGTTGATTCGTGGTTTCGTCACCAAGGCTAGCAGGTCATCACATAAAAATAATAAAAAAGGGGGGGAAATGGAAAGAACGAGTCGCAATATTGGCAACTGAGATAATGACAGCTGCAGGAAGGCTTAGAGAGCTTCGTATACGAAGTATTAATCGGATGGGGCCTCGGGCAGAGAGATGATCGAGTGCGCCTGGATTATTGCGAGAGGTTGGTTTCCTAGCAGAGTTGGAGGAAGCGCTGGGACTGGATTGGGACATGGATCGAGATTAATGCTCAGTAATAATTCCATGGGCTGCAGCTGGTACAATTGTACAAGTCTCACTCACAGTCAACTACAGAGTACTTCGTACAGGGTAGCATTGACGTAGTGTAGTGTACAAAATCCGCTAGCAAACAGGCATGAACCCCTAAGTTTGGAAGTACCCCGGCTTTCTTTACCTTTGTACACTACTCATAACAATTCCAGTCCTCGTCACTTCGTCACCAGTCCGACCGTGCATGGTCCAAGCTTCTGGTCCCTCTCCGGCCCGTTTCAGTTGAAATAGCAGAATTACAGCTGGCATCGGAAATATCGATCGAAGCTTGAGCGAAAGCTCCTGGAGAGGGTGATCAAAGAAGCATGCATAGAAGCTTGCTTCTTTTTCTTTTTCTTCCTTTTTTCTTCGTTCGCCCACAGTACAGGGGGAGCACAGTAGACGTCATACAACCTTAAAATGGGTTCTACATTGTCCGGCTTCGGCATCGGTATCGTGGCAAATCATGGGGTTGACGTTGTGGCTTCTCGGGGTCCGAGACCAGTCCAATGTCCCTAGACCCTTCCAGTGTCCCAACACACCGGAGACCGTGTCAAGTAATCTAGGTTGGATACATCAAGCCATCACATCATCCTCTCATTTACAGAGTTTACAAGAACAGCTTGATCCCTATCCTTCGGCGGGTGCATTAAAGGGTCGCTTTTTAAAAAGGGCTAGTAGCTATGTGCATATCGTAAGGCGCAAGCGCAGAAGGGTCTGCCAAAGGCGGCTCAAGTTTCGGGTGTCATCAAAAAAAAAAATAGTAATAAAAGTAATTAGAGCGAGAGAGAAAAAGTGGAAAAAACCGAAAATGAAACATACAACCCATCTACCTTTTCCGTCCTTAGGCTCAGCAGGCATAACAAGAGATATAGCGGCCGAAGAAAGTCAAAAGAAAGTCAAAAAAAGGGGACATGGGTATGATTTTTAGAAACTTCAACTCCTGCCTATCCGACTTCTTTTCTTTTTGTAAAGGAATTTCTCGACGCGCGGGGTGGGTGGATATTGGGTATGGGTAAAGGGGGAGGCGGATGTGAGAGGCATCGTTACATTTTGACCATTATAAAGTGATTAAACAAACGAGGAAGAAACTTTGTGGTGGAGAGTCCAGTCCTCCTAGTACTCGGCCGCCTCTTCGTTATCGATAGAGTCGGCAGCAACCTCCTCGTAATCACGCTCAAGCGCAGCCAAGTCCTCACGAGCCTCGGAGAACTCACCCTCCTCCATACCCTCACCAACGTACCAGTGGACGAAAGCACGCTTCGAGTACATAAGATCGAACTTGTTGGAAAGCGCCGACCAGGCCTCGGCGATGGCGGTGGTGTTGGACAACATGCAGCTATAGGTGAGTTACGTTAGTCTCTTGAAAAGCATACAGCAAGGGCGTACCCCTATGCAGAGTTGACACAACGTCGAGTTGGAGGTTTAAAACTTACACAGCGCGGTTGACCTTGGCGAGGTCGCCGTTGGGGACCATCTCGGGGGGCTGGTAGCAGATACCGAGCTTGAAGCCGGTAGGGCACCAGTCGACGAACTGGATGGTACGCTTGGTCTTGAGGGTGGCGACGGCGGCGTGGGCGTCCTTGGGGACGACATCACCACGGTACAGAAGGCAGGTAGCCATGTACTTGCCGCTGCGGGGGTCACACTTGACCATCTGGTTGTTGGGCTCGAAGCAGGACATGGTGATCTCCTGGACCGAGTTGGCCTCGTGGGCAGCCTTAGCGGCGGAGATGACGGGAGCGTAAGCAACGAGAGGGAAGTGGATACGGGGGTAGGGGACGAGGTTAGTCTGGAACTCGTTCAAGTCGACGTTGAGGGAGCCATCGAATCGGAGAGAGGCGGTGATGGAGGAGACAACTAAAAACCGTACTGGTCAGTATCCAAAGCCATCCGTCTAGGCAAGATGGAGAGCCCGCGAGGAGGTATGTCCACGCAAAAATAGCAGCAGCACGTACCCTGAGCAATAAGCCTGTTGAGGTTCTCGTAATCGGGTCGCTCAAGTCCGAGGTTGCGGCGGCAGATGTCGTAGATGGCCTCGTTGTCGACCATGAAGGAGCAGTCAGAGTGCTCGAGGGTGGTGTGGGTGGTGAGGATAGAGTTGTAAGGCTCAACGACGGAGGTGGCAGTCTGAGGAGCGGGGTAGACGCAGAACTCGAGCTTGCTCTTCTTGCCGTAGTCGAGAGAGAGGCGCTCCATAAGAAGGGCACCGAAACCGGAACCGGTACCACCACCGAAGGAGTGGAAAACGAGGAAGCCTTGAAGACCAACACAGTTGTCGGCAACACGTCGCACCTTGTCCAAAACGGGGTCGATGAGCTCCTTGCCCACCGTGTAGTGTCCACGAGCGTAGTTGTTCGAAGCATCCTCCTTTCCGGTAATCATCTGTTCGGGGTGGAAAAGACTCCTGTAGGGACCGGTGCGGACCTCATCGACGACATTGGGCTCGAGATCGCAGTAGATAGTCCTAGGAACGTACTTTCCTTGACCTATACAAGAGCAAGAGAGGACGGTTAGAGTAGTCTTCCTTCGAGCAGACTTGTCCAGGTTGACGAGAACACATACCAGTCTCGGAGAAGAAGGTGCTGAAGCCATGGTCGGGCTCAGCGGCCTTGCGCTCTTCCGTCAGGTAGCCATCAGGCTGAGTAGAAACTGAAGTTAGAGACATGAAAACCTAGGCGACTCGGATAAGAGTGGCATACCTGAATACCGTGCTCAAGGCAGTAGAGCTAGAAATATCCAACCCGGTTAGCTAGTTCGCCTCCGACGACACTCGTGAAAGCGATAGTCTTCCATCATCACCAGGACGAGGTTTGATATGGAATTGGGACCAGTTGCGAAATGGGGGCGAAAAAAGGGGGGGAAGGGGGGAATCGGGTCGGCCCAGTCCATCAGAACGAGATGCCCAAGAGAGGGGTGCTTCGAAGCAGCGAAGGACGAGATAAACCTACCTCCCAGCACGAGTTGGCGATTTGGCAACCCGCCTGACCGACTAGAGACGCAAAGTTGATTAGCACGATAGCCAGATAGGTGGCGAGAAGCCATCACCACAACACGATGCGGTGAGCAAAACGCGTCCAGGGGAGGGGTTCGAAAAAAAGAAGATGGGGGGCACACACCGTTGATAGAGATAATCTCACGCATTTTGGAATCTCAAGATGACCGAACCAGAGGGGATAACTTGACGACAAACTATGTCGGAGAGGATGCGAGGATGATGGGAGGTTGAAATTGGTTAAAGAAAGGGTCGTGAAGGGTGGAGTGAGGGAAGTAAGGTGTGTTGGTGTCTGTAGCGGAAGGGGAATTTTTCTCTTGTTGACGTTGATAGGGATTAGGGGGTTGCCCGCAAATAGTAGCGGTGGTGCCTCCACCAGAAAAAATAATGGACAGCCTGAGGCGGTTCAGTTCGTTTCCCCCCATGGAAAATTATGGGGTCTTGGGCAGTTAGGGCGTGGGACCAACCCGGAACTTGCCTTCCAGAGCTTGGTAATCAGTACCCGTTGACCCTCTGGATTGGCTCCTTCGGTGGCAGCGGTGGCGCTGGACGGTGAGGTATCTCTACTTCCACGACACAACGGCAGCACCCCTCTTCCACCTCCACCAGTACTGAGTACTTTCAAGGTGTACTTTGACACTGCTCCAAGGTTCTGTCAAAGTGGGACATCAATCAATCAGCTCAACTCCACCACCATCAAATCAATGATCCAGGTCTGTGCTACCTCCATCGATAGCTACGAGGCAATAATGCTGGCTGTCACCAGCAAGTCGCCACTGGCCTCCCCAAAAACGGATCAAAGGTGTATGAAGTATGAGATACTACTATTATTTCATACATAACCTCGATAGATCGATGTAACGACGCGACAACGATGCTCACGCGTCCAGCTAGCTTTACGAAGAAGATATCGAACAGACCAAACAGCACGGAGAGAACGGTGGCAAGTTGATTTGCTAGAGTCCCGTGCTGTCCGTTGATCCATTAATCCTCCCCACACACTACAGTGCTCAGTAGTGTATCCTATGTACACTACTCGCTGTACTGATTCCAGTTCGGCGCAATATCGATAATAGGCCATCATTAAGTTTGATTTCACGGTAGCAACATGGCAATCTCGTACGAAATACCGCAGAGCCGTCGTCTGATTGCCCCTTCAGAAGCTTCCACAGAACTTTGGCCACCACTCCGATATGTACTTTTCGTACGAGCTACAAAAAGTATTCCTTCCTGCTCCTCCTAACAGCTCAGTGTAATTATATGGCCCGTCGTGCAAATTGGGATTGTCTCGAAGCAGTAAGCGCCACGCCGATAATTCCCACCATGGCAGCGAACGACCACTCAAATGCCGATTTCCTCATCAAACTTGGACGTCGCCTCCAATCGAACGGTCCAGGTACGGGCAAATTGAGCACTGCTCGAACCCCTGGAGAGGGGACCTGGGGGCCCTTTCCCACCTGTTGAAGGTCCTGATGTATCGTGTACTTCGTACAAGTGTGAGGTAGCATGTACGAAGTACCACCCGTTCCACCGCACGCTAAGAAACTTCAAGAGCGTGGGTTGGGAAATGGGGAGCCAATGAATCCAGCTTCCCTCGGACGTTTCTCCTCTCCGACTGTTTACATGTGTTTACTTGGTAGATTGCCAGGCAGCCGTAGTTCGTGTCCCCCCGCCAAGGAGTCTCTCGGAGACCTTTCGATATCCATTTGGCTATGAAACAAGTGCCTTGTTTTCGAGGACAAAAGGATCTGTACGACTTGTGCTTCATACGAAGTAAACCACTCGTCAGGGTTGACGGGATTCAGGGTCTATCTGTGTCGAACTTTTGGGCTGCCAAGCTTGTGCAGGGGTTGTCGTGGATTCAACGGATCAGGGGTCCATGCACAGGTGGACACAAGGGACCAGGATCTTGGGCCCAGATTCACTCAGGTTCCCCAGGTCTGCCTGTCTGTCAGCAACGATCCGTTGAGACTCAATCTCGGTGTTCAGCTTTGTATTTGGAACGTGGACATGGACAAAAGCCGCCGTATTTCCAAGCATTATCAACTGCTTCGTACCTCGTAAATTACATGACGGGTTGTCCATTTACCGACGTCTTCCGCAGAGCATCATCTGCACTTGACGATATGCTCTGCTTTTAGTAAAATCTCATCGCCACTGAACACCAGTGATGTACCCAGTCGCCCCATTCAAGACACAAACTCTACTGTAGGGAGGTAGAACAACGGTTCGAAACCCATGCTGCTTCTCGAATTCACCAAGAATCCAAGACAGAATTAAGCCCACCGCCTCAGCTTGATTCTTCATAGGAAAACAAGAACGTTCTGCCATCCCACCCCCCCGAGTCTAAGCCCATCTAGTCTAAGCTCCTCTCTATTGTCTCTTATTCCACGCCACGCAGTCGTCCAACTTGACCCCCTCGCCACCAAAGCAATCCAGAGCGCTCCCAATCGTCAAGTCCACCTTGCCATTGCTGATCCTTTTAACGAGATCCAGGTCTTCAAGATGCCTCGCCCCTCCGGCGTACGTAACCGGGATACTGCACCACTCGGCTAACCTCTTGACGAGCTCCTCGTCGATGCCCTGTTGTAGGCCCTCGTTGTCGGCGGCGTGAATGAGGAACTCGGAGCAATAAGGCTCAAGTTGCCTGATTGAGTCTGGAATTTCACACTTAGCCATGGCTCACAAAGCAGGAAGAGAGTTTTGGACAAGAGCTTACCTTGGGTGACCTCCATATCAGTAATTTTCTGCCATTTATTCATGGCAACATGCCAACTCTGATCCCCCGTCTTCCGGCAACTGAGGTCAATCACGAGCTTGCTCTTGTCGTTCCCGAGACTCCGAAGCACAGAATCTAACCTCTCCTGGTTGAATTTTCCATCCGGGAAGAGGTACGACGTGATGATGACCTGAACACGCCCATCAGCTCACACATTTTTCTTCCCTTAGGGCTACTCTCTTCCAAACTCCTCTCATTCCATGTGCATAGAAGAAAGCAGGGGCAACACACACCTTTTCCGCCCCGGCATCTATCCATTCCCTTGCATTCTGATCCGTAATACCCCCTCCAACCTGAAGACCACCAGGCCACGCCTCCAAAGCCTCTCTCGCCGCTTCGGTATTTCCCGGCCCAAGCATGATGACGTGCGCGCCGGTGAGTCCGTTGTCCCTGTACAGCTTGGCGAAGTGCGCCGGCGGTAATTGAGAGACGAAGTTCGTCTTGAGGGCGGCGGACTCGCTGTCCAGGGTCCCGCCGACGATTTGCTTGACCTGCCCCGCGTGGAGGTCGATGCAGGGCCGTAGCCGAGTCATTATGGGTGATGTGGGGTAAAAAGTAAAAGAACACCCCGAAACAGGCCCAACCGGGGGATTTATTTTCCTCTGTGTGCTCGGCTCGAGAGCAAGCGTTCAGTACGAGGTTGTGTATAATTCCTCCTTAGAAGAGAGCGGAAGAAATTGATTACTTCGTTAGACAACGTTTCACGCCGTGATGCAGGACAATGGAGACAATTGGAGTCATGGAAGGCTGACTAACGCTCCGACCACTTTCATAGATCCAGTGTTAGTTCCTTGATCAGTTTGAAACATTTGATAGAACGTTTTCATTCGCATGAGAGGCGGACTTCACCTTGCGACCCACTGATTTTAGATTTCGAGAGTGGTTACAATATTGCTGCTTTCCATGGTTTGAGAGAGCGGTACAGTGCGAGCACTCGGCCTCATCAGCATACCTGCACGTCATCGATCACAGCTCTTGACAAGCTCGACAAGCTCAACTCTCAGCCAAGCCTCAACTTCAACACGGGAGACTCGACATCACAGTCTCATTGCAACAAACACCGCAATCACCGGGCACACACCACAGCATAATTGGAGCCTCATAAAAGAGCCTAGCCGTCCAAGAACAGCAACCAAAAAGAAACGGCCACCTCATCAACCAGCACCGAGCGTCACATCACCATGCTCATCCCAAAGCTCCCCTCCCTCTCCCTCCTCATCGCTACCCTCTCTATCCTCACCCCGACCCTCGCCAACACCGAAAAAGCCATCTTCATAGCTCCACCTCCCTCCCCCAACACAGCCCAACACCCTTCCCTCTCACCCTGGTACCTCACGTCCCTACCCACCCTCACACCCTCCAACTTCTCCATCCGCACTCATCTCGCATCCCAGTTCCCATCCTCCCTCTCGCCGGGCTCCGAATCATGGTACCTCCTCGATGACCTCAACCCTGACCAACGCTATGAAGTCCGAGTATGCTGGGCCGCGACCGTAAGTTATCTCTCCTTTATATCACCCAATCGCAACGGTTAAGGAAAGGGACTCATCCTTTTAAGCAACCCACATCCTTCACCCTAACAACATACTCCATCCCCCAAGTCCTCGAAGAACCAGACCTCGTCACCTCCCTAGCCCACTACGAAATATCCCACACCCCATCCGCAGAGGAAGACGGGAAAGAAAGAGGCGACTTCGAGACCAAGGAATCCTCAAAGCTGCTCCTACGGGTCGTAACCGCCGCCGATTACTTCACCGACGACGAAAAGCTCATGAAGCACCCGGAACCCGTGCACGTGGATCTCATCCTCGATCCGTTCCTTTACAACGTGCTACCGCGGTCGTTGGCGCCCACGGTGATGTATATCGCTGCTCTTGTGCCGGTGGCGTGGATCGTTGCGAGGTGGGTGTCGGGGAGGATGGTGAGCGTTGCGAAGGCGGGTGCGGAGACGAAGAAGGAGAAGTGAGCGATGGGTTTTGCTTGGTGTTTTGTATTAGTTTTGTAGGATATCAGTTGTGCATTTAGAGAAGAATCTAAAATCCTATGATGTATTCTGTTGCTTGACTGTTAAGAAATGTCATTGATAGTGTTTTACGCTATTCAAACACTCCGGATATCGTACGAAAAACTATACCGACATACGCTTCGCGTCAAGTATTATAAGAAGGGAAAGAGACTAATTCCTCCTGTAGGTGCAATCTCTCTTCAATCACCAAAAAAAGGAAGGGGGATGGGATCCCAGCTGAATAAATATGAACAAGGATATTCGAGAATGATATCGGGAGAGAACATACGGATTATGCATAAAACGAAGGGCATATACGAAAAGAAAAGAAACAAACATCCTTCAAAGACATAATAAATCGTTTCAAAAAAACTGGCTTCAAAAATAGAAATCCTCCAGGCTTGTCAAGTTAATATTGCCCAACAAGATGCGCGCAACAAACGTATATATTCGCCCCCCCCCCCCCCCCCCCCCCAAAAAAAAAAGACGCTTCAAAGCTTCATCAACTCTCAACGTGAACTCTCTTAGTAGTGAGGATTGCTACCATACGATCCCTGCGGGAGCTGGCTCGAGCCTCTATGGTGAGGCGGAGGCTGGTAGGACTGGCCACTGCTGTGACCTCCGTACTGCTGGTGACCACCGCCCTGGTGTCCGTAGGAAGGTTGATTGGGCGGGGCACCGTAGCCCGGTTGGCTCGGCGGTGCTCCGTACGAGGGTTGGCTAGGAGGAGCGCCATAGCTAGGTTGGCTGGGAGGAGCCCCGTAGCTGGGCTGGCTGGGAGGCGCGCCGTAACTATGCTGGCCCGACGGCGGCGCATAGCTGGAATGAGTGTTAGGGGGCTGTCCGTAGCTAGGCTGCTGGCCCGAGGACCCGTGTCCCTGGGATCCATGTCCCTGGCCGCCTGGCGGGTAGTAATCGTGCGATTGCTGGTTCGACGAAGGGGGATGATACGATTGAGACTGCTGCGAGTGGGAGCCGCTCGTGCCGTGCTGGGAATGTTGAGAATGCGAGCTCGGAGGGGGAGCAGAGCCCGGGGCCGGTGCCTGATAGGAGGTAGGGGGGGCCTGGCCAGAGTAGGTGCCGCCGGTCCCCGCGCCAGAGTATCCGTAGTTTTGGCCCTAAAGACGTAACCATTATTGTGAGTATTGTGAAAACAAAATTTCCCTCGTTCCATTCTCAAAATCAACATACCGACTGGTTATGCTTCCCACCAGCACCGCCCAAGAAAGAGGCCACGCCACCAATCAGACCGCCACCACCATGAGCGGGGGAACTGCCATGAGACGAAGAATCACCGTGATAGTTCTGCGGCTGTGCGGGTTTGTTGCCGGACGAGAACAGATTCGAAGCCAGCGCGCCCACGAGCTTTCCGGGGACGGAATTCTTGCCACCGCTGCCGCCGCCGCTGCTACTACCATGACCGCCGCCGGCAACGCTGCCGATAAGCTGGCCAGCGAGTCCGAGGGGGCTACTCGAGTCCTTTTGTTTCTTGTTGCCTCCGGCTAACATCTGGAAGGCCATGCTCTATTCCACCAAAACAAAGAGAAGTTAGCTTTCAAAAAAAACATTGAACAAATTGGGAGGAGGGCGCGTGGAAAACAAAATCTTACACCAAGGCCACGGTCACCATTCCCGCCTCCAATACCCCTTGACCCATCCGAAGGCAACACAGGCTCCATCGTCCCGTCAGCATGCCTCCTGGTCTGGCTCCCATCAGGATGGGTAATAATCTCAGACTGCGGCGTGCCATAAGGATGTTCGACGTGGGGGTTGGGAGTCGCTCCCGTGGGAGCAGCCTCCGTAGGCGTCTCCCATTGCGACACGCCCGTCGAGAGCTGGACGAAATAGTACTTTCTGCTCGCGCCGTCCCACTGGGCGATCCAGCCAGCGGGGAGAGGCGGGGGAGCATAGGTTGGTCCCCCTTCGTTGCTTGGGGATCCTGGCCCCGCCATTGGCGCGTTGTTTGTGTATTTGGAGGGCTTGGGGGGGTGTGTCGAACAGGGGTTCGTGAAGAGGATCGCGGGGTTGATATTTTTTTTTCTTGATCGCCGGGGGTGTAGAGGCGATTCGACCTTCGAGGGGCCCGGAAATCGGGGGGATCCGTAGATGTAAGTTTAGACTGGCGCGAAGGAGGATGGAGCAAAGAAAGACGGGAAGGGGAGAGAAAGAGAGGCTAAACAAGGTGGGATGGGGATTGGGGATGGGGGAGGTGGTTTGGCCCCTCGCTATAAGAATTAGCGATATCTGAGTTGAAGGTGGGGTCACGTAGAGAAAGGGTCGAGAACGGGTCGAACAAGAGACGAGAAAACCAGAGCAAGTGCCTTGGTACTTTGGTCACTTGGTCTCTGGTCTCTCCGGCAGGGTTCTTCCTGGAAACAAAAGAATATGAACAATAGAACCCTCCGTGAAGAAAGAAGCCACCAGTCCAGGGTCCAGCGGGTCAAAAAAGAAGACGAAGCGGAATGTGCGCGCTTGCAACCTTGTGACGGATGGTTTGAAGCTAAACCCACCAGCCCAATCAGATGAAAATGCCCTGCAGGATTGAGCGCTTCCCCGAGAACAGAGAAGGTTCTAAGGTTCGCTTGACACGCAGGCGAGTGGGAAATCGAAAGATGTACAGCGGAGATGTTGGTGTGTCAAGACGAAGAGGGGAAAAGATTGGATTGAATTAATAGTTCGGATTCAAGTCAGAGAGTCAGACCTCCCTTCGTCCAGTGCGATATGGGCGTCCTTATACTTGCTGGCGATGGCGATTCCCTCATTACTTGTACCCCGGACCCATCTTGACTCTGGGGTCTTGGAGGCTAAACTACAACCAAGTTCCCTGCTTGCTGAAAGTGAGCTGAGGAGGGAGCTCGAGGAACATTCGAAGTAGTGTAGTTTCGCGTACCAGCCGCTCAGGGTCCTGCGACACTAGGGGGTACACTAGCTCTACAAGTAGGTGGAGAACAAATGGAATCATGGGCACTGCACATTTGATATTGGCAACATTGAACTATCGAACTACTTCAAAGTTTGTAACCTCGACCGCACTTGACTAGCACTGCCCTCCTCTCCTCAGAGGCTGGATGGATGGCTGGCTAACACTGCGAGATTGAAACAGTATCGGTGCGAATCACACTGTATATTTTTCGCGGTTTTATGCGCAAAATCAGTCAGTTGCTTACAGTGCGGATACGCGCGTCGGAGTCCTCTGAGCCACAGCGACTGCAACGTAAATTCACTTATTAGTGCCGGGAGGACTCCAACGACACCACCAAACCAGACTGAACAAGGCCAGACAGATTTGGAAGTCTTTTCCATCGCGATCGCTAGGTTCGCTCTTGGTCTAGTTTGTTTGATGAGAAGAGATGAGGGACCACATATCATATTGTCCACCGTCCTCTTCACGTGTAATGTTGCCCAGCACTCGACAAGCAGAACACATTCGTGAGAACCAGGATTCACTCCCAGGGTATCAAATCATATCTTGGTCACCTCTCTCTCTCTCTCTCTCTCTCTCTTTCTCTCTCTTATATTTCCCTTTCCCTTCTTATAACACGCCCCATGCTCCAAGAGTCCAAGCTCGATCCTGGCCCCCAGCCGCACCCCTCATCAACCCACCATGACCCAAACTCTGCCTCTGCTGCGTCTTAGCATCGACGTCCCCCGGTCTCGACGCCCCATTAGCACCATGCAGCTGCCACGCCTCCCTCTCAACGTTCGCAACCGCCAGCACCTTGAGCTGACACGCCAAGCTCGCACCGGTCCACGGTCCCAACGACTCGAGAGCCCTAAGCTCCCCCTGGATCGGCTTCGTCTTGCGCCTGTCCAGCTTCTCGTCGATGGCGTTCGTTTCCGGTATGGCGTTCGCCGCGTCGTGCCACACGCCATCCTCCTCGCCAGCTTCGCCTTCTTGACCGAGAACAGCCGTCGGTCCGGTCCCGGCCTGTCGGGAGTTGTAGCGACGGAGTTTGGGGTTTTTCTTGACGGCCTCGGCGGCTCGGCCTGTCACGGGGTCCCAGTCTCGCATACGTACGAGCTCCGAAAGCTCGTCGAATATTCTACCTTTGAGCCCGAGAATCTTGGAGCAGCCTCCCGTGAAAATTATGCGCGGCATGCAGGTAGCTCGCACGTCGAGAGGTAGGTGGAGTAGATGCTTGTAGACGAGCCAGTGGACCGGAAGCTCTTCGTCGTCGAAGCTGCACGGCGCGTTCGGCCTCTCTTCAAAGTACGTGTTCTCACATGCGTCTGCAAGCCGAGAGAAGGGTACAGTTAGATTCGTCGGCGGTCTCGTCGATTGTAGAGGGATCGTAATTGTTTTGGCCTCTTGCGTGGCGGCTGAGGGAGCCTCGGGCTCTTCTTGCTCGAGCTCATCCTGCTCCTGCTCCTCCTGAACGGTGGGTAAGCCTTCGCCTGGTTCTGCCTGCGTAGTTTTATTTTTGTTGGAGGGCTTGCACCACACAGCCCTTGTGCAGATGTCCTCGCACTCCCCGAAGCTCAGAACGTGCCGGTCCTCGGCTTCCTCTTCGTCTGTTTCACGGACTGCCGTTCCCTGTTCTCGTAGCGCATCCCTGATTATCCTATGCAGTGAGGACACTAGGTGCTTGCCCCCTCTTATGCTTCTCGTACACTTAACCTCGCGGTATTCGTACACGGTCGTCACGATGGTTTCTCCCCATCCGAGGTCGACGATCACAGCCGACCGTACACCCGCCGCTATGGTGGACATGGTCGCGTTTGAGAGGAGGGATATCATCGGTGATTGGAATTGGTTGAATAGCAAGTCTAAGATTGTAGAAAGGTGGGGCAGAGGTAAAGAGGACGGTAGCACGAGCGCAATACGTCTTGGTTTCGAGTCGATTAATAGGTGTCTACTCGAAAAGTTAGCAGAGCGGCCCTGCAACGGAGGGAGGGTTGGCAGGGAGTTCATCCGACGAGAGAAACGCACTTTGAGAAGGCCTCACGCAGCAGCCTATGTAACTTATCCTCCACGAGCCCGAGGTCCGTCGTCCTCACATCATTCCTCCACAGCTCGTAATCCTCTCCCCAATGCTGCCCCCTCGGCCGCTTCGTCCAGTCATCCTCGCCGCGCGCCGTCCATATCCTGTAATCTCCCACCCTTCGCTGCTGTTCCGGGGGCAGTTGGAGCTGCACTCTCGGTATGGTATCTCCCGCAAATCCCACTCGTACGAAGCGAGATCCAATCTCTATAACAATAAGGTCTTCTTCAGCGCGAAGAGTCGAAGGGGAACCGAAGGCGGAGGGAGCGGCGCGGGGTGGTGTGTGTGGGCTGGAGGCGCTGATGCTGGGGAGCTGGCCGCCGCGAATGTTTGCGACGGAGCGGTGGGGGGCGGACATTTTCTAGGTTCCCGGGGTTTCGGCCGACTTGAGAGGGCGCTGGGTGTTCGAATTGTTCACGGATTCGTGGGAGAAAGCTTCATGATGTCGCGTCCGTTTTGGCGTTCGTTTGGGTTATTGTCTGGTTGCAGGGGTGCAGAATGCCTGGCTGGTGTGGTTAGCGATTGGAGGTATTAATTAGTACATCCCACACTGTGCACCCGCATTGAAGATCATCACTCCTCAGTTCGAACCCAGTAAAGAGCTTCATCCTCATCTCAGAACTCCAAGTCCCAGAACACGACCAAACAATCCATGGGTTCAAAAAATGGAAAAGCCAGAATAGGAATGCGCGTTTTGTACTAAGAAAAGAACAAAGGAATAATTTCAAGTACTCCCGGAGGAAGGATCGTTACTCCTTGACCCCAGGCATGACTCTGGTCGCGGAGGTTCTGGATTGAACTTCGTGCGTGAGATGAATCTCGACATCAAAATCAAGGCCCCTCTCGGCGGACCAACGCCATCAACCCAAATCCAGCATTTCCCTCTTCTTTCTTTATATATTCTCGAATCACCGTCAAGCCGCCCTCGCCAAGGACATCATCGCCAGCCCCAAGCACCGCTCCCCTATCAATGGGACCCTTGCGATCACCGTCTAGCTCGTAGAGCCGACCATCTACACCCGATTTAACGAAACCTACGTAGTGGAAGTCGACCTCATCTTCCGGGTTGTCCGGCACTGCTGAATCTCCCTGGATGGCTACTACATTATAGACCCTCTCGAGCTCCTCAGACTCCTCCAAGACGAGGGCCTGCTGATGCGGCTGCAACCCTGAGCATGAATCGAGAAGCCTCGATAACAGAGAGCCGGGTTCTAGCCTTTCTGTCAGCTCTCAAGATTATTGGCCCTTGCCGACGGAGGATGGAGAGCTTCATTATTACCGATCAGGCCTCGTGCCTCTCCATTGCTTAGAGCATGGAGTATTGCGTAGAGACCGCATGCGTTATTGATGGTCTGCTTGAACCAAACTACTTCCTCGCCAGGCCTACTTGAACTGCTGTCTTCATGGCTAGCATCTTCAGCTGCCCTTTGCTCCTCGTAGTTTTCCGCCGTGGGAAATATTAAGATCAGGGCCAATGCTGGGTGCGGGAGGAACTCCGGTTCGTCTAGCGTGAACACGTCTTCAAAGACGAGAGACTCGGGTGCTCCCAGAAGGCGGATCAATTGGTTGAAGACGTCGGGGTTCGACTCCAAGGGGATAAAGTGCTTGCGGTACTTTTTAATGACCGGGGTATTCAAATTCGTAGACATCCTTTGGTCTTTCATCCCAGTCATCTTTCGTCGTAAGGCTGCAAATCGAGGGAGGTATTGGCGATCTCCTCCATCGAGGTTAGTTCGATCTTATTGGCAATTTGACCTTCCACCGTCTGGCTTTTTATTGGGTAAGTATTGATTTGATGCTTCACGTTTCACAGCATGTGACGCTACCTCAGGGACATGATTCCAGTTGTCGAGTAAAGATCAATTGGCTATGCCGCTACGACTCTACTCTATCATGCCATTAAATATATTCACTGAGCTCGAGCTTGATGCTGTGCTACTCGTTCATGTTTGTGAGTGCGGTGTTGATCAGATCCTTCCTCTCTTCTCTTACAAATGAGCGATCTAGGCTATTCCCATCCAAGTCCCAACTCTCAGGATCGATTCTCGCAGCGACTCCTGCGGAACTCGTTTTGCCATGACACCAGATCCGCATACCAGTACAGCATTGTCTTCCACTCCGTCGTATCTTCAATTAACTCATCGCGCCACTTGACGTATTCTGGCAGATTTGGGCGCTCGAACCACTTCTCTGCTATAAAGGACACGTACATCCAGGCCCAGGGTAGGTACAGCTCTTTATCAGTAGCCTAGTATGGTAGCTTTAGGAGAGGCTTGCCATCCTCGCACACCTGCATTATTTCGCGGTCGAGCACCCAGAGCCACACACGACAACCGCCACCTATATTAAATGCATCTAATTCATCCTCAGGTGCTGTAAGTGGAGGTTCTTTAGGCAGTGTCAAGAGGGTATCAAGGGACTTGTCGTCAAGGATCAGGCGCTTAGTATTCTGTAAAAGCTGAAACTTTGCATATATATGTGGTCCTGTCACATTAGGTTTCCCATATGCAGCTACTGAGGCGATAAATGCGCGGCCAACAGGAGAGAAATCCTCGGTGCCATTAGGTACGTCAAGACCTGCCACAACAATGCCGAGGGCCTTTTTAGTCTGGAGAAAGTCCCAGCGGACTATGGCTTCAAAGCGGCGGAGACCCTCAGCAAAGCGGGCATCGGCTTCGGGGTCTTGACCAGCAACAGCCTTAGTTGCACGGTAGATAGTAAATCCCCAACAGAAGGGTATACGCGTAGCGTCTAGAGTGGTAGCTTGGGTCAGAAACCGTAAGCATCCGTAGCCAGGAGAGTGTGCGTCATTGGCAAAGTAGTTGACCCGCTCGAAATTAGGTGGCGCCCGGTTAGCAGACATCGTGAAAGAGATGTTCGATCAATGTTATATGTATGTTGAATTGGCAATAGTAAAGGGATACAGGAGGATACAGGAGGATACAGGATAAACCCCGAGGCATAAAATACTCTCTGCTCACACTGATTTTGGCCTCGGCCTCGAAGGAAAAAAGTCTAGAAGGTCACCTTTAAAGAGCCTTCTGACCGTCGGAGCCTAGACAAGAGTTGATGTCAAGAGGAATGTCGAATTTTTGGAGCAGTTTGAAAAGCGATAATGAACGCAAGGCAAGTCAAAGAGAGGTAGACATCAATCCATCCATTTCTTGGCAATTGTTCTTTCCCTTCGTGTCTTTCGTGAAGTTCGAGGTCCAAGTCTCTCGCGGTTTGATGAATGCATTTAACGTAGCGCAGAGCCAGTCTGAGCTTATGCATTTATCAGTGCATTGCCTGGGTAACCACAACAACCAAGAACATCAACGGAAACATCAATTGATGATCACGATTTACACCAGCATCCACACTTGGTATTGTGCATTCCTGAACCCATTAGACCGCGACCAATATCCGACATGCCGTTCTGTTCCTAGACATCGTTATACAGTCGGCCGGGCCCTCGGATGCATTGAGCCTATGCATGTTTAATACGAAGCAAACAAGAGAAAATATCGAAATATTTATGGCGGCAGCTTGGCACTCCGGAGATTAAGCTTTCTCCTGGTTTTGATTTTGGACTCACGAGTGCACGAGATTTCCAAGTCCAATTCCCCCCAGCTTGACGCCCCATTCCGATCCTTAATGTTTTGGATACTGTCTAGCAGTAATGGGTATCAAAGGGTTAGTTATTTCTCAGGACGATGAGACTCGATAACCTAGCGTGAAACCCGCCACTGACATCGCTTCTCAGGATATACGCCGAGCTCGGCCCCGGCGAGCGTGTCTCCCTAGCCAAACTCGCCGCCGAAACGCTCGAGGAGACAGGAAGGCCACTGCGCATAGCAATTGACGTATCCATCTGGCAATTCCAAATCCAAGCCGCCAGGGGTAAGCTCCCAACACGTCATGAGCTAGGTTTCTATGAAGTTCTGACCTCTCGTTAGGTGGCACCAACCCTGCAATACGAACTCTATTCTACCGCCTAGCGCGTCTGCTAAGCCACTCCATCGAGCCCATTTTCGTCTTCGACGGCCCCAGAAAGCCGGTCTTCAAGCGAAACAAGCGCTCCTTCTCCGCCCCAGGCGACAGGACCTCATCAGCACTGGTGCGCCGTCTCATCAAGCTCTTCGGCTTCCAGACCCATGACGCGCCGGGCGAGGCTGAAGCCGAATGCGCGCTCCTGCAGCGCCACGGCATCGTCGACGCCGTGTTGAGCGAGGACGTCGACACCATCATGTTCGGGTGCACTAGGACGCTGAGGAACTGGACGGCGGAGGGGACGAAGGGGGGCAAGACCCCGACCCACGTGTCCATGTACAGCGTCGACGCCGAGGATTTCCTCAAGTCCGGGCTCGATCGCGAGGGGATGGTGTTGGTGGCCCTCATGAGCGGTGGCGATTACCTCCCCGAGGGCGTACCCGGATGTGGACCCAAGGTCGCTTGCGCGGCGGCTAGGGCCGGGTTCGGAAGGTCGTTGTGTGCGCTGAAAAGGTCGGATGAGGCGGGTTTGCGAGAGTGGAGGGAAAAGCTGATTCGGGAGCTGAGGACGAATGAGAGCGGGTACTTTAGGACGAGGCATAAGGCATTGACGATCCCGGAGGATTTTCCGAATTTGGAGATTCTGCGGTATTACACCCACCCCGTCGTCTCGGACCCCGCGACGCTCGAGAAATTCAAGGACGACGGACGATCGTGGAGCCAACCTGTCGACATGGTTACCTTGCGGAGCTTCACCGAAGAAATCTTCGACTGGACGAATCGGATAGGCGCCGAGAAGCTCGTGCGGGTTCTGGCTCCGAGCCTCCTTGTCCAGAAGCTCATGGATAGGTACCGCAGCCGCGCGACGGATTGTTCCTTGGAGGTCGCCGAGCAGGAGGAGTCGGCGCTGATACAAAAGATCTCTGGGAGGCGCGCGCACTTTAGCACGGACGGCACGCAGGAGCTTCGCGTGCACTTTATACCGGCGGATATCGCGGGGCTGGACCTCGACGCTGAGCCGGAGGATGCAATCGTGGCTTTTGCTAGGAATGGTTTGGCGCTTAATAGTGATGATGAGTTTGGTGAAGAGGAGGCTGCTGTCAATGCGCCGAAGAAGAGGTTCGATCCGACGCAGTTGGATGCTATGTGGATACCGGAGTCTGTGGTTAAGCTCGGCAGTCCCCTTAAAGCGGAGGACTTCGAAGCTGCAGAACGCAAGAAACTCTTGCGGAAGAAGGTGTCTAAGCCCAAGACCGTCGCCAGCTCGCCCAAAGGCACTACAATCGCTTCGCCTAAGCGTGCGCCTGCTGCCAAGACGTTAGACAGCTGGATCAAACCGACCAAAGCATCATCATCACGCACCTCTCCTAAGCCAACAACAACCTCGACACAGGCTCCTCCTACCCTCAAAGAACCAACGCCGGAGCTCTCCAAACCCTCACGCGCCCGAGCAAAGCCCAAATCTACCACCGCAGCCAAGGCAACAGCCAAAGCCACCCGGCGCAAATCCCCTCCCGCCGCGCCTCCCTCCGTCCCGAAAAGTAAGCACACGAAACCACTCGAACCCATTACCATTTCCTCCTCTTCCACTTCCTCCCAGAAGCAAACCAAAACCGCGTGGACCCTCACCAACTCACAAACCTCTGGCCCCAGGACCAAAAAGCACCCCACCCCGGACTTCAACCTCTCCGCATCTCCTCCCGCCGCTCCCACATCCTCCCAAGAACCCATCCTCATCTCATCCAGTCCCATCCCCGGCCGCCCGGAAACCCCTCCCCCAACCCACCGCAACGCAGCAGATAAAGAAGACGAAGCTCGAGCCGAAACAACTCCCTCCCGAAGAACAGGCACTCGTGACGACAAGGCGTCGCCCGAGGGTGCGCCGTTCGGTGGTCTCTACACACCGCCGCGCTTACGGCTCCCTTCTGAGCCTCTTGACACGCCGCCGTGGTTGAAGTCTACGGGGTCGAGGAAGGGTGGAGGGAAGGAGACTAGGCAGGGGACGCTGGATGGGTTTTTGTCGAGTCCGAGTAAAGTGCGGGATGGGTCTTCGGTAGACAAGTCGCCGGAGAAGAAGAAGACGAAGAAAGGGACGCCGATGAAGACGGCGTCGGACGCAAAGATTAAAAAGACGACGGCATCTTCTACGGGCGGACAGCAGAGGATTTTGTTCCCTACGTCCAAGGCGGGGAATCTCCGTCCGGCGAAGGTGGGCACATCCCACGTCGGAGCCTCAAAGGTGGGCGTGCCATCTTTGGCGGCTCGGCATATTTTTGATGACGATGACTATGATGTTGAGAGGGAGAAGAGGCGCCAGAGTACCGTATCGGTGATCGACTTGACGGGAGATGATTAGGTCTCTGTAAAACGGAGGGCTATTGCGCCCTATGGCCTGTGTATCGATGTACTACTATCCAACAACTTGGATTTCTACAAACTTAAGAGACGGAATCAAACAAAGAAACAACATTGGAAATCACCAATTCATTCTAAATAAACGTCATAAAGACTATATAAGAAAAAAAAAAAAGAAACGGCTATAAAAGAGAGTAAAGTGGGTATCCGCGCATTTGCCATACATCGTGTCCTGGGAGATAAAAAAGGAAACAAAAAGAAAATTCATCATCAAATGTTGACACCAAGTCTCATCCCTCGTCCGTCCACCCGCCATTCTTTCTTTCTGGCTTCCTCGGGTCATCAGTCGTTTGTAAGTAGTAATATCGTGTTTCCCAATGTCCAACATAGTACAAAACCCTCCCCTTTCAAAAATGATGATATAAAATGTTCATGAACTGTCCTCGCTGTTTCAACCGTGCGTAAGGCGAGATTAGATCCTCCGCGAGGCACAACACACCCACAAATCTAAGACCCAACAAAAGAAGGAGGCTAAAAAAAGGTAAGAAACGAAAGAATAATCCCCTCCAATACGTGAGACAAAGGGAGGGGGCTTTGAAACCAAAAAAAAAAAAAAAGAGTATACTCAAAACCTCACCCCTACTCTACCAACCAGGGTAGATCCCTCTCCCTAACAGTCGTACAAGTCAAATACCCCAACCCCTCCGCCACACGCCCCCCAAACTCCAGCTCCAACCCACTCCCCATCAACGGCCTCACGATATCCCTCGCCATAGCCTTGAGCTCCTCGATCCTCTTCTCGAAGCGCCGGAGGTTGTCGCGGCTGTATAGCTCGGGCGAGAGCTTCAGGAAGCGCTTGCACTCGTCGTGCGAGAGGTACGCCGAGGGGTTCGCGCTTCCTAGCGTGCGGAACGTGCGGCCGAGGGAGGCTAGGGGGAGCGGGGGAGTAGAGGAGGAGGAGGAGGAGGCTGAGCCTGCTTGGACGATGGCGCCGGGGTTGGAGTTGGCGGAGCGGCTGCTTCCGTCGCTCGTGTTTCCGTTGCGGTTGTGCCCGCGGTCGCCGTGGCGGTTGTTGATAGTATTATCGGATGGAGGGGATGGAGGGCAACTCGTATTATCGGCGAGCCATTGTCGGAAAAAGGAAACGGCAAGCCAGTCGAGGAAGGAAGCAGCGGGCGTGATGCGCTCCCCGCGCGGCGTGCATAGATTGAGGCGGAAGAGACGGCTCTCGACGCGGGTGACGTTTTCCTCGAGCTCATCGACCTTGTCTTCGATGATTTCGATGACGCTATCGGGCAACGCGGCGCGGAGGGAGCGTTCGCCGGCGGGCCACTGGCCCACGACGTGGATAAGGGCTTCCTGGAAAATGACCTTGCTGCGGGCGAGGTATCCAAGACGGAGATAGGAGATGGGATATTTCGCAATCTGCTTCCAGAGCCGCGATTGGAACTGAAGGAGGTGGTGGTCGACTCGCGGACCGACGACCACGAGTGCGTCATACTGATCGGCCAGTGTCAGGAGGGACTTGCACTGGACGTAGGCGTCGGCGATGTTGACGCCGTCGAGGAGAGGGGGGTAGTTGTAAAATATGCGGAAGAGGTTGTCGTAGTCGCGGAGGAGATCCTGGTCGGCCTGCGAGAGGTGGTGTTGGTCTGCTGGCGTGGGGGTGTTTGGGACGAGGCTCAAGTTTGCTACGGATCGGAAAAACCCTCCGCGGGTTGAGCTCGTAGACGAGGAATGGTTGTGTCCTCCGGATTTCGTCTTCGGCGTTCCGGCGTTTCCATTCACCGGCCCACCGAAAAGCGACCCTGTGCCGTTGGGCATGATCCCATTGGTGTCGAGAGGAGCATCGGCCTCTTTCTGGACCAGCATCGGGACGTCTCCGTCTTCGTAGCCCGGGTCAAGCTCATACCTCCACCTCCTCTTCCTAGGCACCAGCTCACCACCGCCGGCCGCCGCCGAGGCATGAGCCCCGCCATCGCTCTCCTCCGCTATCCTGTTGAGGTCGTCCTGCGTCGAATCCGCCGCCGCCGCCGCCGCCGCCCCCCGACTCCATTCGAGGCTCGTGCTCGCCTCGAAGAACCCCGAGCACCTCGTCAGCGTGTGCCTGTGCAGCAGATACCGGTTCTCGTGGCCCCCGGCCTTAATCACGATCTCGACATCACCGCTGTTGGAGAAGACGGGGAACTCGTTCTGGGGTATGTATGAAGTGCCGCCTGCGTGGGATCGATTGTACCGTTTCGCCCGAGATCGAGAGGAGTGCGAGAAGGAATGGGGGTGGCGGGACACGACCGAGGACGGGCCCCGAAGGGTGAGCGAGGTCGAGTATTCGGGTTTCGACACCATGAATGCTGCTGGCTGTGGCGTCTAGGATGAGGAGGGTGGGGGAATTAAATCCGGGTGGTGGCCGCAGAAAGCTTTCCAAACAGCGGAAAACTGACGGCCGAAGCTGGACTGGAAGCACAGCCGGGGTATATTGGTCGAGAAGAGAGGGTTATTCAAGTTATTCGAGTTATTCGAGCTGTCGTTCCGTAAAGTCGTGCAGACCCGAGGCTATGCGACGTGTGTAACCATAAACATGGGGTGAGCAGCGTGTTTTCGCCCGTGATACAAATGGCGGACAGCGGGCTGGGCAATTAGTTGTTTTTCGCCGTTGCTCTCGCACCCGTTTACTACACGCAGCTGTACGAAGGTAGCTCGGTTCGTCCTGGAGCGGTGGTGATGGAGCTTCACTGCTTGCACACTGCGCTGAGGGGTTGAGGCTGGGAAGAGGGGCGCCACGGAACCAAAGATTCAATCGAGCAAGGCGAGATCGGTAGAGGTCAAGGTACACCACCACAGCCGCGCCTCGACTTGGCCAGGGTTGAATGAGTCAATGAGGGAACCTTGGCAGAGTCTCCGAAATATCCCATTAAAAATGGACAAAAATAAATTCAAGTTCAAAAAGATAACTGGTAGAAAAGGAAATAAACAACTAGATAACCATTCGGGAAGAGGAAGAAAAATCGGACCCGGTGGATGAAACAGTGAAAGTCCTACGACGCGTGCACTAACAAAAAGCGTAGCAAGGGAACGTGGTGGAGGGGGCTCGCCTGGGAACCAGTTTCGAGTCACGATACCCAGCGGTGTGGCGAGAACAGCGAAGGCGTGCGACGGGAACAAGACTGCACGGGCTCAGCAGGAAAGATGTCTGGCCAGGGGGGTGCTGGATGCTGTCCACTTGCGCTGCAGGATTCGGAGGCGAATAACAAAAATAATATGGAATAAAAATAAATAAATATAATATCCAGAATCGAGGAACCAGTTCAGGGCTGGCACCAGCACCAGTCAAAAACAGACTCCTTGGTTCTCTGCCATCCAATCCAAGAACGCGAGATTGTTACATCAATGACAGCCACGGGGTCGAGGAAAAGTTGTGGAAGCGGGAGAGCGTGTCCTGCCCAGCATCCACAGTCCCAAGCCTGTGGGTGCTTGGAAGCGTCACCCATGTGGTTATTCCATCGATTCTTTGGCTCTCACATCATCGAAAAAGCCTGGCGTCCACGGAAAAGTTCTGCGAGAAATGAGGGAACCAACCGGGGATGAGCTGACTTTCGTCGGTGCTAAAAGGGGAGCTGGAGAACAGGAGCCAGTCGAATCGCCGTTCCTCGGCGGAGAGAGCTTCTCGATGCTCATCCAGGGTTAGTATGGTATTGGCACCTTGAAACAAGAGCTTCCTATTGCCCTGACTGGTTTGCCACCAGCCATTGCCGTGGGCCTCGCCTATAGTGGCTCTCTGGGGCCCTGAGAATCGGACTTAGAGCAAATCCCGTCTCGCTCTTTCGGTCTCTAAATATCATCAGGTGCAATACAGGACCCGTCTCTTTTTGGAAGTTGGCCAGGTCGAGTCTGAAAGTGCTCAAGTCAAGATACTATTTAGCTCTTCACCTCAGTGGCCGGAGGTGCTGGCTGGCATATACGATTGTTCCCCCAATGCACAAGCAAGCACTTCGGTGCAAAAAGGAAAAAAAAAAAAAAAAAAAAAAAGGAAAGGAAAAAGGAGAAAGCCCATCCAACATCATGAAAGATGGCGCTTCAACACTGCGAAGTCATCCTGCTTATTGCTTATCATGATAGACCATCGGCTCGCATCTGTTGCACAACTGCAGCCCCCAAGATGATGTGTTGTATTATTCGATGCTCAATGCCCGCCTCGATGACAAAGTGATCCTTCTGAATAATGAAGCAAACTGCTCTTAGCTCTCGCCCAGAGTCTACAAGCGAAATACCCACCCCGCCACCGGCCTTGCAGCACCTCCAAAAGTACCCCCATGTCTCAGACCGAAGCTCCCCTAACACCCAATGCAACCACCCAAACCACCTCTAAGCCCCCTCCAGGCGCTGCACAAACAGACCACAACCAATCAACACCAGCATAAAACACGGCCTCTTGCACAAAACCGCAGCACTAACGCACATGCAGATAAACTCGGTCTCGACCCTCCCCAAGCACAAATCAAAGCTCGCTTTTCCAACAATCGCCAAACCTTCGTTTCTGGCCAATCAGATCCGCTGACACTGCGCCCCCTTTGCTTCACTGAATTCCCCTTGCGTGACAATGTATATGCACACACTATGAAATGCGAAAGGTAGGTTAAGCAACTTATGCCCGCTCTAGTGTAGGCTGCATAGCGCTAAGAAAACCTCCCGAAAACCTTGAGATTTGAGAGGAAAAACTTTTCTAAATTCGAAAGAACTTACATGTACGAAGGTACGAAATACTCTCTTCTCACAGTTTGTCTTGTTCTCAGGACCAATCAACCTCCGTATTTACGCCCCATCTGTATCTCCGATGCCTCCGTGATGAGAGAGTCCCCCAGGGCGAATGGAATTGGGAATTTCTCTTGGAATTTTCGTCTGGGCCTCAGGCGTCATAACCAGCACTTTGAACAAGTAGACATATCACTTAGAAAGACAATGTTGAATGATTTTTTAATACTTTTTTAATTGCTTCTGTTTTCTATTTCTGCTCGGCTTAAAATTTGCCTGCTAATGATACATACGGCCATTGATGATGCCGCTTCGTTGTTGCTTCCGCTCCATCAGAGAAGGGCGCCGGTTGCCCTCCTCTCCCTGGGTAGCAAATGACCTTCCTCGGAGGTCCTCCGTGGTTACCAGTATCCCCTTGACCAAATGCACACTCAAACCAGAAAACACCGTCCCGGATAGAAGAAAAAAGAGATAAAGCTAACACACAGTTGCGCCGCCGTAAAAATCATCAAAAAAGAACATGTCGAGAAAGATAAAGCAAGATGGCAGGGCGGGAATAACCGCCGAAAAACCAAGGCGATAATCAAGGTTCCGAAGCTTTTTGTCGCCGCGCTAGTGTGAACAAGAGACAAGAAATGGCAGATCGTATAGATGCCTTGCTGATTTAGCAAACCTCCATCTCAATTTCGGTGCTGCCGAAAGGCATAGCGTATCCGGTGTTTGCTTGCTGGACGTAGACCGGAACAATAGGCTGGCTAGCGGCCATCATAGTTTCGGGGCCCTCGAAGACGGGAGGGTTGCTCTTGAGGTTTTGGAGAGCACCATCGCCTGTACGGCTAACAAGACGGCCCTGTCGGAGGTTCTCGTCAAAGAGGAAGTAACCCTCAGATGCCTCAATAAGGTACGACTGGAGACCCTTGCTCTCGAGCTGGATGACCACGTTGGAAATGGGGTAGTGGTTCTCGATGAATTTGGCCCAGCCGCGAGCAGCAGCCTGAATGTGCTCATCGTTGCTGATGCGTCTCCAACCGATGCCTAGGTGGAGGGTGAAATCATCCACCACGAGGTGGTGGGTCGTCTCCGAGGTGGGTGTCGTCAAGCCGGCGCTAGGGCTGTTGTATTCCTTGGTAGGGCTGGCCGCCGCAGAGTTGTGCTCGCGGCGCTGAGTCTTGCAGCTTCGTCCGGAGAGTTGTTGTTCTTGCTGCATCTGCAATGCTGTTTTCACTTCAGCATTGTGGAGGGTGGCGGCCGCAGATGATGCGGCAGGCTGGCCAACGGGGGCGGCGGTGGCAGTCTCCATCATGACCATGTCATTTCCAGACATCCAGTCATTGTTAGAGAAAGAGGCAGGCGAAGACTCAGAAACATCGTCGGAGAGGTTAGGCTCCGCCTCCTCTCGGGACCTCTTGCGCCCGGCGCCGGTGGGCTTCGAGGAAGAAGGAGTCATGTTGGCGAATCGACGCGCGGCGAAGGCGTTGGGCTTAGATTGAAAGGAGGACTTGCCCAGAACGAGGGCTTGGTGTGCAGTTTGAGGTGCAATGGCTAGGACTGGGCCATCGGCAAAGGAGCTTCCGAAGTACACCATTGCTACCTGAGGAAGAAGAAGGAAAAGGCTTGGAGCCGGGAGATGTAGGAAAGCTGGAGGGCTAAAAGGTGGGAGAGACGTGCACGAAACACGCGCCCAAAGGGGACAGAGTTCTGGGGGCACACAGGGTTAGTAATTTCAGAACACACAAAACTACGCAACCTGCTCTTCTGTGTAAGCGCAGTTGTTGGCGTAACCGGTTCCGTAAATGGTCTTCCTTCTAGTAGTGATGGTGACCGTCGTCGTTTGTGCTGATCGATGTGGTTGCGGGATGGTGGAAGCGACAAGGGCGAGGACTAGGATTGGCAAAGTCGCTGGTGACACGGGACTGAGGATGGGATGGTCGTTTGATGATGCAGGGAAGGAAGCGTGTTGACGGACGCGAAGGGGACAGGTCTTTGAGATAAGAGAAACTGCCAGTGAGGGTGAGAAAGATCCGGGACGACGAAGGTGGCACACGACGGAGCCGCTCGTGTCCTACTAGACAAAAGGTAGATGTGGTAGGTCTGGGTGTAAGAGGTTGGAGGTAAGGTATAGTGGATGGAGATGTAAGTTGATGATTATGGTAGACGAGGAGTGACCGGGGGGGAAGAAAAGTAGAAAGTGTGGAAGGGGGAAGAAGAAGGTTATTAAGAGAAGAAGGAGAGGGAAGGGGAGCGGAAGAGACACAAAGAAGGTGTCAATTGGGGTGTGTGTGTGAGCGAGAGAGCAATGTGTGGGTGAGCAGCAGCACGAACAGTAACAGAAGAGAGAGGATCAATGGTTGACTTGCAGGAAGCCGAGCAGCCTGCCTTCCATCTAGCGTAAGATCGGGACTTGGACTAGTCGACGACAGCAGCAGTACATCCGAGCCTATCGACTACTAACATTTATTGGAATAATGTATAGTAAATACCTAAATGGTCTTTTCTCGGTTATTATTTATACTAGGCATTTCAGGTATCGTAAAGTAATTTCAGTACTTCCAAGATAATACATATTAATCTCGCTAAGAGTTTTGTACATGACTTGTGGGGCTAGTGTACTCGATACCTTGTTGGCTGGGGCGACAAGTGCTAGTTGCCCGGGGGGTCGTCCCCTTCTCTCAGAGATCGGTACCTCCACTCTACGCCTAGAAATCCGGCCAACCAGGAAACTGAGTCCTTCGAGGCTGGCCGGCCTGGCTTAGGTAATCCCGCTCAGAGCGCCAAAACCCCGATTGAGAGCTTGGACCCACTCATTGCTCTCCCCAACCCCTGCGTCCGTCTCGCGTTGTGAGGGAAAACGGAACCCCCGCCTCAGTCCAATCCAAGTCACCGGCTATTTTCCCAAGAACGTACGAGCAAGAAAGTACCACCGACTGTACCAGCGAAAGTATATTGTACCCAAGCGGTGGCGATTAAGTAAGCTTTCGCTCCTCGGGCTTAATTCGCACTTTTGTAACCTCCACCAAGGTTCACTTCGCACAAGTCACGTGCAAGAATTTATTACGGATGGGATTTAGTCAGGACCACATGAGACATTCGGAGGAAGGTTTACCGGGTACCTCAGTACGAAGGTACTTCGCACCTTGTGGGCGTACCCCGTATACGGAGTACAAGTAAAAGCGGCAGTTGACTTCCGTCCACGGAGTGTACCAACGTGCTCTGATCCGTTCCTCGACGAACAAAACGCGAGGGTGAAGGTACGAAGTACTTCATACATCAGAAAGTGAATGGTGTAATTATACGTAGTGCCCACGCATCCTCCGTACAAAGTACGTACTTTGCACACTCTCAGAATATTAGAGGCAGAAAATGGTTCGACACGGCAAAAAACTTGGTTCAAACGCCAATAGCTTGAGTGATTGACTTTGAACTCCAAAAGGTGAACTCACCATCACGTGGAGGTCTGACCCCGGTATTAGCTGAATTTCTACGATTTTCCAGTCTTGGCAGCAAACTTGGTTTCTTGATCTCCCCCCAGCTCAGTCAGCCGAAATGAAGATGGCCTCGGTTGCTTGGTCAAGAAGTCTTACTTGCTTTTCTACGGACACAATTTTAACCATGTTGGGGAAAAGGCGAAGAATACGTGAAATAAAAGTAGAAGTCTATTCCGTGGCCAGTCTACCAGTTTTCCCCCCTTTCTATGCCATACCATAATCCCGTGGTGCCCATTAGAAAAAAAAGAAAAAAAGAAAAGAGAGAGAAAAGAGCGGTATCATCTAGGAAGACAAGTCAAGAAAAGAAGAAAGAGGGTAAAAAGAGAAGAGAAAAAGAAAATAGTCGAGCAGTGCAAACGGACTTCCGAAATCACCGCCCCCCCTTTTTGCCTTTTCATCTCCTCCTGTCCAACCTGCGCACAACCGCACCCAGCACCGCCTTGAGGATTCCGTCACCCGTCAAAGTCTGCACCTGGCCATTCTGACCATTCCAAGTAACAGTATCAACCATATCCCTCACACCGCCCTCGACCTGCTCACCGAGCTCATCATCAAGCTCCTTGAGTGCTTCTCGCGCACCGGGCTCGTTTCCCACTTGGAAGAATTGCACGCCGACCTGGTAAGGCGGCGCCTCGATCTTATCAAGTTTCTTGGCGGCAGATAGAAGGACGGACTCGACGTCGTCCGAGGGAACACCGTCCGTGATGACGATGACGTTTACGGGCTTGACGGTTTCCATGGCCTCTTGGTTCGTCTCGAGAAGCTTGATGTAGGGTTTGAGGATGCTTTGTAGACGCGTACCCGTGGGCGTGCCACCAAAGGGCTGGATAGACTCGAAGAGAGACTCGACAGCGCTGGGGTTCTTGAAGCCGCGGTAGCCTCCAGATGCCTTTCCGGCATTGGGGTCGGCAGCAATCTTGGACTTGTGGTTTAGGAAGTAAATATCAATTCCATCGCTGTCGTGAGCCGCGCAGATGGGCGTAATGGTGTGGAGAGCCTCTCGCACTTCGCGCCAAGAGCGGCCTCGCATGGAACCAGAATCATCAATGACGAAGATGGTGTCAAAAGTGCTCAGGAATGCGTAGGGATCCTCACGAGTGCTGAGGCTGGCCACCGACGGAGCGGGGGATGAGGCACGAGGGACGGTAGTACCGACCCTCAGGCTCGAGTTGGCGCCGACGACGTCGTTGTAGGCGGGAGGGGCATCCATGATCGCTATTAGCTGCCTGTTAGCCTATGTGTCCGTTGGGTAACTGCCTTTTTCATCTCGCGACGATGACTTACAAACTGGGCGCCGAGTGGCGGGTGATCGGCCGCGGAAAGGGTTATCAGAAGGGCTGGGAGGTACGGCGACGGCTGTGGTTCCAGCGCCCGAGGCGACGGATTGAACCGGTGACTGGGGAGGAGAGGGTCGCTTTCGGAACTTGTCCTTGACGCTGCCAAATAATTTCTTCGACATCTTGATGCTATTATCAGACTCTGATGATGAACATGATGAAGTCCGAGAGACGAGGAAGTTGAAAGATGATGAGGTAGTCATGGTTGCTTGCTCAAGGGGGAAGTTGTTTGTTTCGATATTGTATAACTGGGCCACAAATAACTGATTCAAGGACAATGAATCTGATGACTTATGGATTTCTTTTCTTTGTTGTTACGGAAGGAGCAATCCTGATCGCAAGGGATGTTGTCAACTCTTTGTTTTGCTGAGCTCTGTTGAATCAAGCAATCGCCATAGGTATCTACAAACAGGATCCAGTCCGTGTTCTTATAGCTTTCATTCATCCCAATACATGAAATAAACAAATCTGCAAATTCCCATAAGGTTTCTCGCAATGCCAGTGCCGATATAGAAAGTGTAAAAAACGAAGCAATCTAAAGTCATCATGTCAGTCAATAGTTATCGTCCGCCCCGAGCCGACATCCATCGGCGAAGCGCTGCCGGAATGTTGCGGTCACAGATCCGTCACATGATTCGCACTAAGTCTCATTTTCCCTGTTTCCCTGCCCCTGTGGCTTAGAGGCCTGGACGGCTGCGCCCCGCCGTTAGGCTGCTGGGCAGGCCAACCACACCTATACCAGGGTTTTAAATGTTATTGTGAGAGATCAGATCCACCACCTGACCTATCTCATGACAGGTACTAAATAAGTATTTTCGAACAAAAACTATTAGAGGCTATACCTGCTTAACACTTGACCTAGGATATGCCCGGTGGCAGTGAGGATCTCTCAAGCTAACGTTTAACCCTAGTATAGGTTTAATTCAAATGCAAAATGCTTTGCGCAAGTGTGTCTCGAATGCAATGCCCCCAAGGCGGCTCATAAGGCTCAAAGGCTGGATTCATTGAAGCAATCGTAATACACACACTGCGGCTCCGCTGCCTTCTCGAGTATCGCACGCGATATCAATATCGGTACATCACAGCAAGCCTCAAACACATCTCTCCGCACTCAGCACGTCACGAACTGGATTTTGTTTCCCCCCCTCCTCCATTTTAAGAAGAGGAATACTTCTGTATGACCCTCTCGATTCCGTCGCACCCCTTCCGTAGTTGGTCCATCTTCGAACCGTAAGAAACCCGCACAAAGTGGTGGCACGGGCTATCAAACAGGTCACGTCGATGCGAAGGGTTCAAGTCGAAGAATATGCCCGGGACGACGATGACCTTTTCCTCGAGGCAGGCTTCGAAGAAACTGAGCCCGTCACGAATAGGCTCTGGTAGGCCTTGCAGGTTGAGCCATCTTTTTTAAGATGCACATGATGGTTAGCACACGCCATGATGGTCATTTATTTGGTTTTTCTTCTTCCTCTTTTTCAACGCCCTGTTTTGGCAGAGATAAAGGCTGGGGTGATGGGGTTTCGGGACTTCAACGAACATGTAGAAGGCCGAATCTGGGACGTAGTTGAACTCAAATCCCATCTTTCGCAGTCTGCCTATGACGTAGTCGCGCTTGTCCTAAGGCCAACGTGAGAAACAACTTCTGCAGTTGGGAGATGCGGCTCTCTGGTGTAAGTTGAGATATCCGCCTTACTCGAAAGTGCCTCTGCAGACATGCCATCTCGTTCCTCACAAGTTCGGGGTCGAGAATCGGTATTGCGGCCTCTTGCAGGCAATGCGCAGCACCGCCGTCTGTGAATAGGAATGTCAGCCCCTCTAAGCACGCCAAGATGAAATTGTTCTCTGCTCGGATACGATTGAGCCTAACCCAGATAGCTGCCGCTTGAACCAATCCTGAAATCACCGTCAGCAATGATATCCCAAGAAGAAAAGTCGGCCGCCGCTCGTTCGACTTACGCCTTGATATATTCTAATATATTTCAATCCAGAAATGTCAGCATAAATTGAAAGAGCATCAACGCACATGGCTAAACCTCACCCTTGGGCCCCAAAACCCACGCAATCCTCCACCCGGGCAATCTAAACCTCTTGGTCAACCCATCGACGATAATCACATCGTCTCTGTCGACATCCTCGACGTTCTCCGCTGCCGACACTGTCGAACCGTCGCACCCGCTCGTGTAGTTATATCCCGAGTAGAACTCGTCAGCCACAAACGTTGCGCGCCCACGGCAGAGCCTCTGGATCTCTGCCAGCTCCGGGTTTTTGACCACTCTCCCCGTAGGATTGCGAGGGTTAGACGTCAAGATGATGGAGGCACCGCGGGCGATTTCGTAGGATATCAGGCCCGGGTCTAGCTGGTAGTCGTTGTCGGCAGATAGAGGTACGGGAACAGAGACAAACTAAAGCGGTTAACAAGTCATAATCAGCTCACCCGGAGGAGAAAGCAGGGAAGGGAGCCTTATCCCAATAACTCACATTCCTAAAAAGAGACAACATCTCATTATACGCCGTATAGTCCGGCAAGAAAAATGACATGTACGCAGACCCCAACACCGCAGCAATCCGTATCAAACCAGCCCTCCCACCAGGAACAATAGCCACGTTCTCCCACGTATACTGGCTCTCCTTCCCCTTCCTGTGCATCTCGTTGTAGAGCTTCGCCACCGCCTCCCGCAGCGGTTTTATCCCCGCTATGGGAGCATATTCCCTCGCCGAGACGGTGATGTCAATGGTGTCCGGGCGACGGAAGCACCCCGCGATGTCGTCCTCGACGTCTGGCGCTCCTTGGCCTAGGTTCGCCCATTGGTCGCGGGCTTCGAGGTAGCCGTGTTCGGTGGCGCGGTCCGTCACCCAGACTACGCCGGTGGATGAGCGGATGGGGTTGAGGCCGGCGTGGGGGAGGTGGCCGCGGGCGTTGCGGAAGTCTGTGTGCGCCTGGGATCGGCTTTCTGCGTGAGGGGGAAGAGAAGTGAGTTGTTAGTTCTATCAGGTCCCTTGCTCTCTGTTCATTCCGAGTGCTGGGGTTTCGGGTTGGAAGGCAGCTAGAGTGTACGAGGTCAGTTTACGAACCGTTCTCAGATGGCTCGCCCTTGGTGAAGTGGTAAGCGTCCTCTGGCAAGCCCGTATGACGGTTAATGTAGAAATGGAATTTGGAGGGCATCTTGTGCGTGCTTCGGCACTGGAGGATTGGGTACACCCGCGGGCCTGTCGGGAGACGGTCACTCAAGGCAGGTTTCAAAGGTCGAAACAAATAAGATGTCCTATTCATGCTTCCCGCCAACCTCGGAGAGGATGAAGCCGTTGATGAGTATTTCCAAAGCACCATTCCAAGCGTCCCATGGCAAAACTCCCATGTCGCGTGCTGTGTTTGTGAAGTGTGAAATTCCCAGTTTCCCCCGTCCCAGTCCAAGAAGCTTTTGATCTAAGGATGATATCATCGAAGAACGAGACTCGTCCTCGACCACGAGGCCCGACGTCCTCTAGAAACCCAGGAAACCAATCACGCCAATTCTATCCCCGGAAAAGCAGAAACTTAGTAAAAAAGGTCTAGATCCTCTGAGAGGCCAGGCCCTTTCCAGACCCTCAGCATACAAAAGATACGTTCCAAGCACTGGCTTGGAAATGGGGAACTTCCTTAAGAGCCACACTTGAGTCTGTAGACAACATCATGAACACACTGCACCACCAGTGCCTTTCGGCTTGCCGGCTACATAGCCCACAACCATTTTATGATCTTCTTTTATTTCTTGAACCCTGATAAATATGCTTACCTCCCTTTTCATTCACCCTTTTGAAACAATCTGAAAAAGCAAAAGAAATCGAACCCCTGAACTTTTGTGATGGCTGCATTTGTTTGTCCGAGATGGCTCTCCAGAACATGAATGCAGAAAAAAAAATCAAAGACCCTCTCCCTTAACCACTTACTCCTCCGCTAATGATACACGCAAATGAAAGGGGAATTGAAAAGAGAGGGACAAAAGAAAAAAACGAAACAACAACCTCCATATTCCAGCCCATGCCACTAGAGACACCAGAGTTCACAGCATAGACTGCAATAGACTGTATCGTGATGCTCCAGATGCCTCTAGCAAAGTGGACGCTTCCTTCCATAAACCATAAAAGAAATCAACCATCCGAATGGTACTTGTGTTGTATTATGTCGTATGCCTCAAAGGATGTCAGAGGTTTCTTCCAAAAGTCCAAGAGTCCTGCTGAGAAAACTCTTCCAGCTTCCTATTCCCAACACGTCAGTTCCTGTTTTGTTTCTCTCTCCCCTCCCAAATCCGCAGAAAACAGAACGCGTCAAACTTACCCGCCTGAGACTTCATTCTTGTCAAACCAACCTCAAATTCCAATTGTATCGGGGCAAAGAAACCAAGAACTTAATCCCAGTATCCATCTCATCGTTCGCCATCGAAAAACAGAGAGCGGGAATCCAATCTGAAAAGAAGCTGGTCGTCCCTCGAGGGGCCCTCGTCGTGGGGCTTCCTTGGGGGAGGGCGTCATTTTGAAAGACAAAAAAGCGAAACAAACCGATCGGCTTGACGATTCTGTCATTAGCCCTGCCACTCATGATTCTAATCACCTTGGTTAGTCACCAGATCTCAAAGCTTTGGAAAACAAGATGCTAATGAAGGGAAAAGAAACGAACCACGCGATGTCGAAAATGGTAACGAAAGAAAAAAAAACCGAAAGCACCAAACCTCGAAACACCCCTTCGACTACCTCGCTCAACCGCCCAGGCTTCACACATTCAGCCCGCGGGAGCAACCGACACCACCATCCTCTTACTGCATGCAGAGGACGTCGGCGAGGAACAAGTCGTACGCCGCGATGCTGCGTCCAGTATCCTTGACGCACGTGATGGCCGGCGAGGCAACCAGGGCGACTCGCCAGTGCTCGCTCTGGAGCTCGTTGGGGTTGCGATGGGGGTGGATCGCATTCATAGAAGTTGTAGTGAACCTCTCGCCAGTGTTGGGAAACCTATAGTTAAATCGCACGCGGGCAAGAGCCATCTCCCTGCCGACCTCCCATCCCTGCTCGATCACAAGCTTGAGCTCCGCGAACGCCTTATCGGAGGTCACGAACCGATTCAAGACGGGTTCGAGCATGCGGCTGAGCTCATCGCAAATTCGACGCACTCGCGAGTCCCGATAGCCGCCGTATGTGGGATGCGCGACGATTCGGGAGACGATGTCTCCCTGGCGATTGAAGAGGTGTTGGTTCTGGTAGGCGGGCTGATGGCCTCCGCCGCGGTTCAACTCTCGCAACAGCTCGTCGATCTGAGCGTTCGACTCGCTGTCGAAACGCTTCCACGCGTCCCACTTCCACACCCTCGACATGAAGAAGTCGATAATCAATCGGGTGATCACAAATGGGCGGTAAACAACGTCCTTGATGTGGACATCCACATATGCCGACGCCTGTCGGTGTGTGAGAGTGGGATAGGTCGCGAGAAGGCTCTCCCACGTGTCGGTGCCCTTAAGGAGAAGGAATTGCCGCGCATCGACATTTCCTGCATACTCGTTCACCCAGCCACGGGCGAGTTGCAAAAACTCCTTGTACGCATTCTTGACACCAGTAAAGGCACGGCCGTCGAGAGTCTCACGGTGAGGATGCCTGTTGTGGCGGGGTCGATGTGGAGGCGGTCCGTTGAAGATGTTCTGGTCGCCACGGCCCACGGGGGTAATAGGAGGTTGCGAATTGGCGTTCACATCCGCTGGTGGATGGGGCCTACGAGTAGGACTGGCGTTGATGCGGGCAGGACCGCGGCGATGGAGGGGACGAAATCCGCCGGCGTTGGAGGAGGGCGGGGGGTTAGACCGGCTGGGCCACTGAGTCGCGAAGTCTCCTGCTCCGGGCAAGGCACCGGGGCGAAACTCAGCCGCCTCGGGGCGGAATGAGCGCGAGCCCTGAGGAAAACCGGCTTGGATGGCGGACTTGGGGGTTTGAGGCACCATTCGGTTCCTGCCGCGATGGGGAGGTTCGAGAGGAGTGGATCTGTCATCATCAAATTGAGTGATGGGAGGTCGCTCGAATGGACGATGATTGATAAGACGGGATCGGTTGCCACTGCCACGGCCGAGTCGCAGCATTGGATGGGCCGTCCTCAAAACAAGAGCTTGACTGCTGATTGGTGATCCCGATGAGATTGCCAAAGGATCTGGCCGCCTACGACCACCAAACCGGCCGTGCGGCCGGTCGTCGTCCTCATCCTCGACGGGGGAGAAGAGGCCGCCGCTGCTAGGAGCCGGATTCTTGAAAGATACGTGCTGGGGCTTACCCTGCTTACCGGAATCACGATGACGCTGCTCCTCAAGGTCCTTGGCCCACATGGTAGGGGGAGGTCGGGGCACGCCACTCACGTACGGAATACCCTTCAACTTTCCGAGACGCTCACGAAGATCATCACTCGAGAAACGGTTAACGGGGCTCTTCGAACCGGAGTTCGGGGGCACATTGGAACCGGGATTGGTCTTCTCCTTGGTGTTCCAAGCCTCCTGAGCCTTATCGAGCAAAGAGCACTTGCTCGAGCGGGGAGAATCATCGGCGCCGGAGCCCGCGCTGACCGGATCGAGAAGGGAGAAAAGTGATTCCTTGTTCTGGATTTGAGCGAGGACTTTCTGTAGCGGAGACATCATTATTATTAGCGAATGAAATATACTTAACCCCCAAAAACTTGTTCCCCCCTCGTGATGTGCTTTACGTACCTTGACAAGGTTGATACGGTCGATATCAGACCTCTCGTCCTCGAGAACATTCACATTCTTGAATTCACCCATGAACTTGTGCGTCTCGTGGCGGAAGTTGTCAACTCGGTCCTTGTAGGCTCGGAGATGGCATCGAAGGTCAAAGTTGTATCGGTTGGTAGATCTGACCTCCTCCCGCTGAGACTCGAGGTCCTTCGTCCAGCCGGCGACCGTCTGCTTGAGTTCGTCGTTCTCAAGAGACAACTCAGCCCAATCGTCGACGATAGACTTGACGGCCAAATTGAACTTCCGGCCGGCCTGCATGAGGAGGTCATTGACCTCCTCGACCTGGCGAGCTGGGATGCCCGCGGAACGTCGGATCTCCTGTTGAGCATGAACAATCATTCCCTGAGCCTCGCGGCACTCGAGGAAGATTTTCTGTATTCGAGTCAGCTGGGCGGGTAACCAGAACCTGGCAGAAACAGGGACTGAACGCGAGAGATGGCAAGGGGATATTAAGGTGAGCTCCAGAGCCACGAAAGCTCGTGTGAACAAGGAAGTTGGAGCAGTAGAGCACCCCACGAGAGGACAGCAATATAGGCCATGACAGGGGAAACTGGGAAGAAGATGCTGGAGAGGAGAATGCAGAGGAACACTGCTGCCAATGCACGAACTCCGTAAGGAAACACAGAAGCAGGAAAAGAAATGATAGGACAGAAACAAGGAAGCATATAGCCCTCACTGCTATCATGCTGCCCATGAGAAAGAACAAAGAAAAGAGTCAACTCACGTGCTGCTGTGATATTTCCTGTAGCTTTTGCCTTCGTGCCTCTCCCTCAAGGGGGGCATTGAAATTGATGTGCAACATGCCAACGTCACAGCTACCAGAAGGATAGCAGGAGGTGGACTATTGCTGAAGATGGACTTGATTGGTAAATTGATAGAACCTGAGAATGAAGATGGTAAGCTTGATGAAGAGGTTGCCAAACCTAATGAAGGTGATGGAGGCAATTGCCTGTGCTTCTCAGGAGCTGAGATGAGCAGAGGGAAAGAGATGTGGTGATGGGAAATGACGTGACGGTAATGGAAATGGAGGAATAGAACAAAGGCTAGATGAACAGGCCCAGATACCCGTGAAGAGACACTGGAGAGGAAAGGCCAGAGGGAAGGGCAGAAACATTACCTGACAGTTCGACAGTGCTCTGGGAAGTGGGAATAATGTTGTGGGAAAAGTGTGAGAAAAGAACGCGTCCGCAGGTAAACGCAACGTGCTTGTAGCAGAAGGACGATGTGTCTGTGGTATGCTCATGGAAGAAAAATGAGAAAATCTACCAAGGGCAAAGAATGTTGAAGGAAGAAGAAGAACGAGAAGAGAGCTCTAGCTTCTATAGTTGAGAAATCGAAGACTGGAGAGCCTGAGCGATCTGGGATCTGCTCTATCTTGAGGGAAGTGACGAAGGGGCAGGTTGAAGAGAAATCTTAAATAGAAATCCTGAATAGGGCCAGTGTTCTGATTCACTAGAGCTTCAATCAATGAATGGCTGGCGGATGAATGGGCCAGCTGCTCCTTCTCTAAGAATCCGGGCCGTGAGCTGGAGCTTCAATTTCGGGAGCACTCGAAGCCTGGGATCGTGTCGAAGGTCGTCGTAGCAGCCTCCTTCCCCCTATCCCTCTCGACTGGAACAACCGCTGGAACAACCATGATGATGGTTTCTTGGACACACGAGACTCGGCCGTACCTTCCCTGGTAAAAGCCTGTAGGAACGCATGTGAGGAGGCAAAACCAGAATACCAAACACTATTGAGAAGAGCCCTGATCTGGAGAGCTATGAAGGGGAGATCGGCATCACTTGACAGGAGTAGGATGTGTATCACAACAACGGGAAGATAATAGGCGAGAGAAAGGCAGTGTATTGAGATATAGCTGAGTTCTAGAAACCAACCACGTCTCGGTCCACTTACGAGATGTAATCGAGTATTGTTTCGCCTTCGATGTTAATTCGTGGAGTTTTATTCGAGCCGGCGAGAGCATCACTTCGGCGACATGCACACACTTAACGAGTCACGGGAATTGCGGACGAGGAACCGAACGAAAAAGAAATTGCTACGAGGACTGTATTTGAGACTTGAGTAAAGTAAAACAGAAGAAGAATCTAAACTGAAACGTCAGGCTGCGTAAAGGATATACATAGCATCCACTGCTAACGAACCTCCCGCGGGAGGTGGTGCGCGGGGCCCCAGGCAAAAAAAGTCCTAAGGTAAAAGATCAGCTAGCAACAAGCGTTGCTTGTGAAGTCAGAACTGAGCAGCATGTCGTGAAAAAAAGGGGATACCAAAGTCGTCGGCTACCACGCGACGGCAGGAAATGCCGAGATGACGAAACGCCGGGGAATCCGAAGCGAAGGTCCATATTGGGAATCGTCGCGAAGGTGGAATGGGGGGGAAAATGGCGAGCGAGGCGGTGGAGGTATGAGTGTGGTGCGAACTCGGACCTGACTGAGCTATGCGAGGTTTGGCCAAGGGGATGGGGAAGTTCTGCAACATGGTTAAGTCTTAGGGAAACCTGGCCTGGGGACATTTCCATCGAAGGGCGTCTGGACATCGAAGTTAATGTATGGGTTGAATGCCTACGTTGAGTGTTAGTTCAGGTTCGTTCCTGGCGAAGAGATGCCGGTTCGGGGCATATAACTAACCATCATAGGTTCCTAGAAAAGAGGGTGGAAAGGCGAAGAAGATTAGCGTCAGATGGCTCGGGTGCGTGAGAACAAACTGCTGTAGACGGCGTCTACAACAGGCGACGCGTCGATCATCCTGCCACCGAAATATCTGCCGTTGAGGCCCTTGATAGCGTTTTCGCCGCCCTGGACCTTGTCGAACTTGAGATAAATATCTCCCTTGGAGTTGGGGTCGACGGAAATGTGTACAACATGACCGTATTTCTTCTCGGCTTCCTGTCGAACGTCGTCCTCTAGTTCTTTAACCCAGGAGTCACCCTCCTCCCTATAAAGTTTTTTCGTGTTAGCATTATATATGTGAAGAAGTAGGGGCGGTAGGGGTATTGTTTGTGGAAAGAATCGTTTACTTACTCGTCGGGATCAAACATATTGTGCAACACTACACAGCGACTAGCCATGTTAACGTTGACAGGGAGGGGCTTAACCTCCGTCTTAGGTTTCAGGATCTGACGCTCCTCCGCAACGGTGGAAGCTTCATCTGTTCTAGCAAGTTTCCTCATCAATGCATCGCGGCTGTAGTTGTTAAAGTTGACACCAGCTACATCGGTATCATCAAGAGCACTTGCACCACCTGCCTTGTCGTTGTCTCTACCACCGGCTCGGTCGAAGGTGGAGTTTTGCTGGTTGCGACCGCCAGCACCGGAGAATGAGGAACCTTGATAAGACGAGTTCTGGCCAGAAAACCTCTGCAGTAGATTGGCAGTACTCTCGGGGGTAAACTTATCGTTTCCTAGACCAACACGGATTGCTCGACCGGCTAGGTCAAATCCATTCATCTTCTCCAAGGCCTCTCTGGCCTGGGTAGCATCACGGAACCTGTTAACCACATGTTAGTAAAAGAGAACTCAGTTCATGGGTGGGTACGAGTGTAGTACTTACTGGACAAAACCATAGCCTCTGCTACGACCGTGCTCATCCTTCTGGAGTTGCACAAATTCAAGTTCACCGAAGGGCTCAAAGACAGCTTGTAAGTCCTGTTCGGTGACATTGAAGTGGATGTTTCCAACGTAGAGGCGGTGGAAGGGAATGGAGTTGGGGTGCCCATTAGTGCCTTCCGTGCTGCGCACCTGGCGGTTCTTCTCCGCTTCGGTGAGTTGAACGATGATGGGAATACCTAGTAGTTTCTGACCGGTGAGCTGTAGGGCTTGGGTAACCGACGCTTCATCCTTGAATTCGACATAGCCCACACTAGATCACATTGTTAGTAAAGAGTAGTAAAAATGATGGCGAGGAAAAGGGGGGATAAAACACGGGAGAGATATCCCGGAATCGAGCAAACTTACCCCTTGGATCGCTGACTGATACGGTCCTTGACAATCTGGGCCTCGGTGACGGCGCCAACCTTTTCGAAAAACTCCTTCAATTCGCGGGTACGCAGGCGGGCTGCAAGCTGCTGGACAAAGACAGTGCGGCGATCTCGCTCATCTTCATTAAGTTGAGGTGTGGCCTCACGCTTTCGAACATCACGACGATCATCATCCCGGCCGCCGCGGTGGCGGTGGTCGCCCGAGTAGCGGTCCGAACGGTCTCGATCTCGGCGGTCCCTGTACTCCCCCCTACGATGATGCCGGCCGCCCGGCGAGCGGGACCGGGAACGCGACCTACCGCCTCGACGATAATAGTCTCCGTCTCCTCCCCGGTGGCGACGCGAGCGTCGGTGGTCGTCGTCGCGGCTTCGGCTCCTACGCCTGCTGCTCTTGTGGCTGCCGGTTTCGCTGCGGGGGGTCCCTTCCTTGTAGGTGCTTCCCGTGGGCGAGTCTCGACGGCTGCGCGTCGAACTACGCTCTCGGCGCTCGCGTCGCTTCCGATCGTAGTATTCCCTATCCCTTTCATGGGATTCGTCGCGATCGCGGCCTCGGCGGTCAGACCTGTCGGATCTTGATGACTTGGGGCGGTCCTCTTCCTCGGAGGGCTTCGGCTTCTTGTCCTCCGCGTTTTTGGCAGTGGCGTCAAGCAGAGCCTCAACGTCCAAGGCAGCCATGGTGATTGGGCCTATTGCGTGTCAGGAGTTGAAATAAATTCTTGAGGGGAGAGAACTTCTGCGGCTTTATAGGATGAAGTTGATGAGTAGGACGGTTGTTTCAGGGGAGTTGGCAACTGGACGTGCAATTCATAGATAAGCCGCCCGAACATCAATCAGCCTGGTCGAATGGAGAATTTTAAGTCGAGTCAAAGTCAAGGTTGGATATCTTTAGAGGGGCAACTTAATAATAGAATCTTATGTCAGATGGGAAATGTCACATGACCGACACTTACTATTGATACGTACCTGCGACACTTCAATATTGACCCACATGCATTGATGAATCAAAATGCCACTAAATTTCCACTGGCGCCAGGCATATGATAGTGGAAGCTTAAGCAAGCGTCTGAGACATTTGATGGGTTGATAGCACGATAAACTGTTCCTTCCATCAATGTGTGGGACGTGAAAAGCACATCAAGCAACCCGTTTGAAATCAACTTGACTTGAGCAATGATCCTTTGCAGAGGCCATTCGCTCCAGCATATGGGTTTGGGTATAAAATGGACAATCCCTTCATAAAACATCAGTCGATGGCGTAAATTGGTATCATATTAATTCTCGTTCCAAGAAGATTAGCGCTGCCCACGGACACAAGTTCTTTTCTAAGCCATCTCACTTCCTCCAACGATGGCGAACCTCGAAACGTGCCTCATTATCGTCCATTATATTAGAGATCAAGCTGAAAAGAGAAACATACCCCGGATTCCCGGCCCATGAACATGTGATTCAAACAGATTCAACCCGCCTCAATACGCCAGCTTCAAGACCAGATGGTTACCCCACACGGACGGCTATTATTCAATAAAATATCCGACAGTTGGTGGGAAAGTATTTTTGGGCCGCTTAGATAGAGGAGTGGAGAGATGGGTCTCAAATCCCAGATCGTAAATCCCGGGCAAGGGTATATATATATTAAAAAAAAAAAAAATCACATCGAGGAATTGGGTCTCACGCAGACTTGCGGTCGGACTTGAGTTCGGTGCCGAAGACGTTGTCCCAGAACTTAGTGGTAACGCCGAAGCCCAGTTCGTAGTCGAGGAAATGGTGCTCAAGATGGTACTTCTTCAGCTCCTTGTACCACAGTGGCAGGTTCTGGTGGTGGAGGAAGTAGTGCGTCATGTCGTAGAGGATGTAGCCGAAGATACCTCCGCAGTAGACAGCAGTCGCGGCGTGCCACGAGTAGGAGAAGAGGGCGTGAGCGAGGAACCAGAAGGGAGTGGCGAGGACAACGAAGAGCGCGGGAGGCATGACGAGACGGTACTTGTCCATGGGAAGGTAGTGGTGAATGCCGTGGAGGAGGAAGTGGAGGGTGATGAAAACCCTGTTATCGGGGAGGTATCTGGAACCGAAAGTTAGTACGGCGTTGGAGCTTCTCGGTTCGGACAGAGCCCAGCAGGACATACTCATCAAGGTGGAAGAGGAAGCGGTGCAGGCAGTACTCGATAAAGGACCAGAGAGAGAATCCAAATAGCCAGTAGGCCGCAAAGTGCAGAGGATTAGAGAAGCCCTGGATGGCCAAGGAACTTCCGTAGACTACCATGGGCACCCATAGAGTAGGCACAACCCACCAGGGAGTCTTGCTGAAGGGCTCCAAGATGTTTCCAAAGAGAGGGGCAGATTGGCCGCCCTTATAATGACGTGGGCGGTGGACTTGGTCGAGGTAAAACCTCTTGCTGAAGCCGCCGAACCAGATTTGGGCGAAGAGCGGCCGGCCGAGGTCGAGGAACTTGTGCGTCTTGTAATCGTTCGAGTAATCCGTCTCCTTTTCTAGGTCTTCCTCGCACGACATGCCAGTACGTGGGTGAACGGGCCTGCCCTGCTCGTCTAGTTCGACCTTCTCGGCGGGCTTGCCATTGGAGGCTTTGGCCGAGCCGTTGGCATTCCCGTTGGTGGCCTTTGCGGTGGCCACAAAGCCGACGAGGCAGTCGTCTAGGATATCGTAGGCCGTCTCGGTGTGGGTATGGGAGACTTCGTCTTTCAGGATGTCCTCGATGTCCTTCCCGCCGTATTCGAAGATCAGATCGGCACCGCCAGGATGGTCCCCCGCGAAGTCGGTAACATCGTAGACCTTTCTTCCGATCGTGACATAGCAAGACTTGGCCGTGCTATGCGCTTCGATCTCGGCGCGGGTGAAGGTAGGGAGAGTCTTCGAAGACATGACGAGTGACAGCGACGACAACTAGGTTAGGAGACGAGAGTAAAACTATCCAGACCGGGTAACGACAAGACAAAGCGTCGGCCGATGGGCGGTTTAGCGGCAGGCTTGAAGCCTCAAAATATAGCCAAAAAAACAAATTCCTGGGGTGACCAGGTCGGAAGCCTCGGGCAAGCAGGGGTCAAAAGTCGAGAAGAACTGGCGAATGAACAGAGCACAATTCAAACTCCAACAACCAGAAACAACATGACCGAGGCAGGGACACAGCGGGGAAGAGAAGGAGATTGGATGCCGGACGTTCAAAAGTAAGGAGAGAAGAGCATTCCAAGTAAACTAAACTATTCGGATCCCGACAGGAGATCAAAAAAAATCAGCCAACACGGGGAGAACGGAACGCGCGGTGAATCAAATCTTCTGCAATAAGACATGCCCGTGCTACTGGCGCTACGACACTAGTGCTACTGGGGTTAAATTGACCGATCAAATCAATCAGGACTGGGACCAGGGGTGGAAGACCCATTGAATCTGATGGGGGGAAGTTGGCCAAAGACCAAGACTGGGACTGTGTCCCAAAGTCCCTCCCAAAGTCCCACAACAACGGCGCGAATAAGGAGACATGGGTGGTGCTACATCTGCCATCTGCACGTGAATTATGGCGTGTCCTGGCGCATGTCGGAACGACTTCAGCCGAAAGCTCCAGTGGAGGAAGAGAGCCAGCCAAAGCTTTGAGACTAGAGGGGATCAAGTGCGATTGATCGATCAATTGATCAATTGATTGATCCGATCCGCTGAGCTGGCAATCGTTGCTCGATCAAGATTTGATCAGTTTGTTGATAAACTCAATACTCCGTACTTCATACCAAGAACATCGAACCGGTTACCCAATCACTCGAAACCATGGTTAGCCATGAAGACACCCAGACCATGTTACCAGGAGCCAGATTGATACAAAGAACAATCAATTAACCCCAGTACTTCGTACTTTCGGTAATGACATTCGGACTGGTCAAGATCTGACCGTGTGGAAATTTCCTCGTACATTACTTCGGACATGTGGTACACATAATCTACTGGTTGCGCATACAAAGAGTATGTACTTTGTACGAAGCACGGAGACGGGGATGGATCCCGACATTTGAAGTTTAGATGTGGATCTCCGAGGAAACTTCCTGGCTTGGCGGACTGGAATTAGGCAACAGAATAAAACAAACTCGACGACCGCCAGCTCTGTTCGAGTCTCGCCGGTCCCCCTTCACAATCCGCCCGAGTCTTGTTGTGGCGGGCGGCTCTCCAATTCATTCGAATATGACCTGCCGGCAGCTGGAAGACGACTCTACCTCGTACTTGGAATCTTGGTGCATCCTCGCCTCTCGCAATCACGATCTTGCCCGTGGAGTTAGACAGGCCATAACGCACTTCAGTCCATGCTTGGCACACGCCGGTGATTACCGAGTACCACTACAAGCTCCAGTTGGTGCTAACTAACTTGGTCGTCATCGTCGTCATCAACCCCGAGAATCCGGTCGAAGATGCTGCCGGATATCTTCATTCTCATCAGGATGGGATTGCCACTTCGTGCAGTGTAGATATTCGAGGTGAGAATACTGGTCTAACACTACTTCGTAGGCGACGAATAATAGCATCCTGCTGCTATTATTCATTTCGTCACTTCCCAGCCAAAACCCCATTCCTTTTGTTGGTAGGGCTGTATTGAACAGCAGGGGTCCTGCGGCTGAGCCTATTTGTAGATCGATGTTCCATCCGGCAAACCATCCCTCCCCGAGCTTGTGGCGCCTGATGTCACGATCCTTCCAGCTTTTTGTCCAAATGCCCTGCTGGGTCAAGACAGTTGCTCAGGCCACACAGGGGATAAAATCGAGATATGGAACATCGAGGAGCCCAAAGTCAACAAAGGGTGCAAATGGTGGTGCGCCCCCAGAGCTTAATGCTTAATTCAACCTCCGGTCCCCTTGCACGGGATTGCGTGGTCACCAATCCGGCACTCGGCATGGCTTGAAGCTTGAGCTTAGCTTGGCGGAAGGAGGGGGAGGGGCAAGGCTCATGCCAATTTGAATGGAGTCATGAGCAGGTCAAAATCTCAGCGGCAGCCAACCCCGCGTCGTCATTACGTCTCTAGCGCACTGTTTGTCTTTGCCTGCCTCCCTCCCTCCTTTGTTCCTTCCCTCTCTCTCTGTGCGTGTCTGCTTGGAGTACAAGTAGGGCAGGTGCTCTTCAGTCCAGCCCATCCAACCATTGATTTCTGACGTCTCAACAAGACTGATCAAGCTTATTCCGTCTCACGTCATCAACTTAGCCTTTTGCGACAAACAGAGCGCAGGCAACTAGACGCCCGAAGAAATCCAGTTGTCGCGAACCTCATTTATGCCTTCACACAATACCCTTGTTGTTAATGCTCCTGAATCACTCCGATAGTTCCAATAATAAACTATTTTGAACCGCTGGCGGCGGCCTCCGAGTCCTCTTGCTGTCGCCTACGCCTTCTCTTCCCCACTCGACTTCCGAACTCAATCCCTCCCGGCCTCGACAATCTCGTGCCTTACTTCCCAATCCCCTCGTGCCAGCTCTGCTTCGAAAGAACCTGCCCTTTCAAAAACTCCATCGCTGTCACGCTTCCGCAACGACGCGCAACATAAGATGGGCGTTTTCACCCTCGGCCACGGGGGCGCTTGGCTCCTCGTGCTGTGTATCATTCTGATTGTGTTACCTTCGCCCGCGGCCGCCTTCGGTGCTGGGAATATTCCATCGATTGCTCAGGTACGTTGACTCGGTTTGGGATATCTCGATACCGGTGTAGGAGCTAATCATTCCGCATGTAGGTTGAGGGACACAATTGGCGCCATGGAGGTTAGTCTTGCCGTCGTTACATATCTTTTGCGCGTGGACCTGTTGGGCACTGACACTTAGCATCCTAGACATCGAGGATATGCTTGCGACAATAGCATTCATAAAAGGAAAGAAGTGGACTTCAATGCTGATCAAGCGAACGTATTTCGGAAACTGGCTGCGAGACTACTCTCAGGCTATCGATGTTGGAAGTTTGAAGGGTCCGGTCAACGCTGAGACCATTCGCGTCCTCGTATGTATTTCTCAACTTCCAGCTCTCAGCCCAGAGAACAGGTAACAGCAATCTAACATGAAAACGACTAGGTCTGGGTGCTGGGGTTCATGAGTTTTGGATACGCAACCGAGGAATTCGAAGTCACGGCCGATCGACTCGGTGTCTACCGAGCGGAAGAACATATCGACAACCCATTAGGTTACTCCGAAGGCTTCGATGCGACGAAGTTCGATAAGCGACTCCGAGGTCCTGTGCGGCCCATCGAGACTGAGATAGACATGCGCACTGGAATGAAAAACTATATCGCCAACGAAGACGGGGATTGGGCTACAAGCGCCGGGTATCTTCGCTTCAGCATTTCGAGATCCGTCCACTACGGGCGTCTCTATACCTGCGGGGGCTCTAAGTCTGGTAAGGAGGAGGACCTCTGCGAAGCACTGCGATGCCTCGGACAGGCCCTCCACTGTCTCGAAGACTGGGGTGCCCACACCAACTATTCCGAGCTTGTTCTGATCGATATGGGCCACCACGAGGTCTTCCCTCATTGCGGACGTGATACTCAAATCTCAATCAGAGGAAAGAGAATGTATCCTCTCGTTACAGGGACTTTTGGAGGTGTTGACTTCCTCCACTCTGTCATTGGGTCAGCCCCTCAGAACCCTCCCTCCCCCTTCCTCTCGTAGTCTTTACGATAGTTCGTCCTCACTAACATGGAAAATACAGCGCTGCATCTGATTCTTTCACCGAATCCGAGGTTGACGAAGTGGACATCGCTTTAAAAAACGCTGAGGCGGGAGGAGGAGTGCCGTCATCGTCGCGAGCCTTTGGCGGCTCGTCTGGAGGAGAGGACTTTATCTCGCTCATCTCAAACCTGCCGAGTGTTGGCGGAGGATTCGCGGCCCAGGCTAGGGACCTGAAGGCCTCGTCCGATGCGCAAGAGCGCGAGAACGCCCTTTACGCTTCCTCTCAGCGCAGCCGTGAGAATGTGAATATCGTCCCCGGCCTAAGCCCCAATATTGATCCCGTCAAGATCTCTCAAAAGATTTACCCAATCCTCGAGTTCCGCGACAAGATTGTCAAGGCAATTAACACCACAATCTCCAAGATCCCTGGTTTGGAGAAGCTCTTGGATCACATCTCGGAGACGCTTACAGCATTTATCCTGGGTCTCCTGGCCCCCTTCATTCGCCCCATCATCCAGCAAGGGTCCAAGATCCTCAAGGAGGGTTCCGAGAATGTCATCGGCGCCAGCGCCAAAGCCCAGCTGGAGCCATGGAATAACCCCCGCTGCAGCGACCCGACCCACTCGATGCTCTCGAAGGATCATTTCACTAACATCCTAAACTCTTGCGGTGGAATGGTCGCTGTAACTATTCTTCAATACGCTGTACCGTAAGTTAATACCTTCGCAGCGGCTGATGTTTCGAATCTTGAGGAAACCGTTCCCACTAACTACTACCGTGGGAAAACTATAGTCGTATTCTCTTTGCTTGGGAGAATCCCAACGTCCCCGTGAATGAAGTCATCAATGACATCCTCCAAGCCTTCCACCACCCGGCCCTCCGTGACGAGCGCATCGAGATCCAACGCAACATGTACAACACGGTGCGTAAATGGTACAACGAGCACCCTAAGCGCCACGAGCTTCCCCACCTCCTCAGCTCCGAATCTGTAAAGAACGGCAAGAACCACGTCCTCCACGGAGACAAAACCAAGTCCCGAAGCCGGGGCGGCGGCGCCCATTCGTGCTACGGTGACTGCGGCCACGGTAAAGTCGCCGGCGGTTTATGGGGCCAGGTCCGCACGAGAGATTTCCGCGAGGATGCCGAGCCCGAAGGCGGCGCGATGTTGTCACCGGGCTTCCCTCCTTCGCGGCAGAGTTATGGGTATGCCGGCGAAGGCCATTCGTCGCAGTACGCGGGCCAGAGCCAGAGCCCACGGCCGTCGCCTCGTCCTTCGTCGGGCTCGGGGTACCAGGCGCCTGCTCAGCAGACGTACTGGCAAGGCCGGCCTGGCTCAGGATATCAGCAGCAGCAGCATGGTAGGCCTGGGTCTGGATATAAGCAGAATGACAGGCCTGGGTCTGGATACCAACAATATGACAGACCGGGATCTGGGTACCAACAACACGACAGGCCCGGATCCGGATACCAGCAGCATGATCGGCCTGGGTCTGGGTATGGCAGGCCTGGTTCCGGCTACCAGCAACCTGCTCCTCCCCCCCAACACCATGGATACTACCAGGGACAGCCGCCGCAGGGTTACCCGCAGCAGCCGTATGGAGGAGGGGGAGGGTACCAGCAAGGGCCGCCACCTCCCGGTCCCAGCTACTATCAGGGTCCTCCACCACCTCAGGGGCAGTATCCCGGTCACGGACCACCCCCCCCTCACGGATATGGAGGTCCCGGATACGGCCAACAACAGCCGCCTTACCCTCCACAGCCTCATTACCAGGGAGGAGGTGGAGGGTACCCCGGTGCGGGCTATCGGTAGAAAAATCCGCTTTGTCCTTGAGTCTCAAAATCCGCGACTGATATCCGAGAAATGAGTTGGGGGGGGGGACATTGAGAAAGGGGTGAATGGCCCCGGGGGACTTGATTATAGAAGATGGATCTCGCGACCATGGCGGCGGGCGGGGGATACAAAAAAAAAGTTGGTTTGTGGAGATGGGATAGGGTAGGACTGAGAGTTTGACTTTCTCGTTCATCGCGGTAGTTTTAAATACTAGGTAGTTTTATATACATCTTGAACACAACTTCCACGATGACCTCTCTCTGATCGGTATATTTCAGCGTGTGCCCAACGCGTCTAAAGACTCCCAATCGCTTTCACACCACTCGACTTGAAATCCGAGACTCGAGAACGAAAAAAAAAAAAGAAAAAAAAAAGAAAAGAAAAAAAGAAAAAAAAAAAGGACAAGGGGGAACGAAACGAATCCTCATACGCCTTGCCTCTATACCGTGACCGTCTAATACCACGCATGTATTTATGAAGAAACGAAAAAAAAAAAAGAAAGAAAGAAAGAAATATGTCAAGTACCAAAATTAAAGACCCTCCTTCATGATAGTGTTGCCTCTTTTCTCTCCTCTCATTTCCTTCCTGCTCGGAAAATGCTTATGGATGTAAATGCTGTGTGCTCTTCCTCTCCCAAACGCCATGATGCCAAAGATATGAGGCCATGAGAAGAAACATGAGAACATAAAAGCGAAAGCTGCCCTCCTTCGAAATCTCCCCGTGTAGTATTAAAGGAGTTTTTCATTACCATGCTTCCTCCCTTCCACGATGATCCCAAAAATGCAAAAAAACAAGGGAAGCAAGGGAGAAGTGGTTGTCCCAACGTCAACGAGCCACAAACCCCCTACCTCAACCTCCTTGGATCCAAAGCCTCAGCTCTCCTCATATCCCTAACCTCCTTCGTCCCCAAACTCCCCAAACCCCCCTCCGACCTCCTTTCCCAGCCGCCCAGCCTAACGACAAGACACGTAGCATTATCCCCGTCCTTCGAAATCTCCGTAGCGAAGTTAATGACGTCCCTGGCCCCTTGGTCAGGCGTCTTCGCCTCCTTGACAATGTCGACGATCTCCTGGTCGCTCAGGGTTCCCGAGACGCCGTCGGAGCAGAGCACGAGGAAGGAGTACTGCGCGGGCGTCATGTCGAGGCGGGTGATTTCCGGCTCGGCGGACACGCCGATGCGCTTGCTTTCGATGTCGCCGAAGGCTCGGCTGTTGGCGAGGCCACTGATGCGTTGCTCGCCGAAGGAGTCGCCTGTTACCATGGACGCGGCGGGGGCGTAGCGGCGGAGACGGCGGGCTTCGGCGGGGGCTGTGGGGTGGTGGTCGGACGTCACGGGGGCTGCGAGACCTGTGCTCGTGTCGCAGAGGATGGCGCGCGTGTCTCCTACGTGCGCGACCATGAGCGTCGCGTGTGCGCTCGGATGCCAAAATGGCGCGGGCGTCGGCGTCGAAAGGAGGGCAACGGAGGCCGTCGACCCGCCCTTGAAGCGCATGCGTCCGCCAATGTGCTGGCCCGAGGGCGTAGCGTGGGGGGCACCGAGGATCTCGTCGTTGTTATAGGGTGCGTCGGTGGCCGTTAGGTCAGCCGGGTCGGGTTTCCGGGCCTGCGCCGATATAAAGTCGAGGTCGGCGCGGAGGAAGGCGTATTCGAGGACGGACTCGACGGTGATGTCAGGCATTTCGGCGTCGTTGAGTTTGAAGTATTCGGGGTGGAAGCGGCGGAAGTAACCGCCGATCGTGTCGCGGTATTCTTTGACTAGGTCCATCAGGCGTTGGTGCGCTGAGGACCAGTCGCGGACTCTGCCGGGGACGGGGTCGGAGCCGTGGATGGCGTCGGCGTGGGCTGGTTCGGTGATGACGCCTTGGCGGTCCTTGGTGGGGACGTGGCCGGCCATCTCTTCCCTGATTTCGGCGGCGGTCTTCATCTTGACTTCTTCGTTCGTCGCCGTAGTGTCCTTCTTCTGTTTCTTCTCCTCATCGTTTGGTGGAACGCCTGGCCGGTGTTTCCTCCCTAGACTGCTACGCAGGCCGAGTTCCGCAGAAGCCTCCTCAATGTACCCATGCAGCTCATCCCTCAAAAACTCTGCACACTCACTACCCCCATGCCCATCAAAGACAGCAAAGTAGAAAATCTGAGGATCCCCAAATGAGCTATCCGCAGGCGTAACCTCCGCCTGCTTCTGCGGATTCCGCACCAAGCTGATAGGAGCGCGCTTAGCAAACGCCGGCATATCAATCGTGCCAGCTTGGTCTGAATCCTCATTATAAGGCCTCGTGCCCCTCGACGTCGCCCTGCCAAAGTGGTGCTTGGCGCTGCGCAGCGGGATGCGCACGACGGTCATGTCGCGGCTCGTCATGCCGCGTCCGGGGATCGAGGCGGGGGAGTGGCCCGAGTTCGGCGTGTGCGGTGTCGACGCGTCGCGGGGTAGCTTGTGGCCCGGGCCCGCGGCCAATCGCTGGTCCGGGTGCATCGACGAGGAGGGGAGATGGGTGATGAAGTAGTTGTGAAACTTGCGTCGGGGGCGAGTGACGGCGTCGGGTGGGTGAGAAGGGTGAAGGGCCGACTTGGGCATCATCTGGCTCGTTGTGCAGATGGGTTGGTGTGTTGAGGGATGACGTGTGGCGGCATCGCGGAGGATGGGGCGGGGACGGTTCGGGGGGAGGAGAGGGTAAGGGTCGGCTTCGATTTCGAAGGTTTGCTGTTGGTCGTGGGCATGTGTTGTTTCTAGGGCCTCTCGCTCGACGCGAGAAGAAGGACTGGGTGAATATGCGCGTCCAGGTTGTAGTTGTAGTTGTAGTGGTAGTGGTTGAGGTTGGAGATGGTGGTGAGGAATGGGAAGTGTTCGAGCACGTAACCGGGCATGACGCGATAGCGTCTGCCAAGGGAGGTTCGTCATGGATATATCGGAAATCGGGAGGAACACCAGCTCCGCTCTTCTTCGAATCGAGTCTTTTTGGGAGCGGCCGCAGTCTCTTGGGAGAGGTTGTGTGTGTTTTTGTTATCAGGACGCCGCCTGAGGAAAAGATAGGCGAGAAAAGAGGTTAATCGCGCTCTTTCTCGCCGTCGAGGCCTCCATCGGATGTCGACGGCTTATTCGCACACTTAGAGAGGCGGCGAGGTCGGAGAGCGAAAGGAGGAGAGCAACAGAAAGAAGAAGAAAAAAATCAAGAAGGAAAAACGGAGGGAAAAAAGAGTTGAGGATTTTGCCTAGAAATTCGTTCAATGGTTTGTACAAAACAGTCGCAACTATGCCTGTTTCGTTTCCCGGTCTTTTACTTGGCAAGGGATATTTGCTCGCTAATGGGAATGGCAACGGCAATGGCAATGGCGAAGAAACCAGCGCCAAAAGCATTGGCAAATTATGACGTTTCGGGAGCCAGGATGGTGGAATATTTCACCTTCAAATCGTGGAGAACATTTTTTTAACAGTTTTTTTTTTTTTTTCTTATGAACAAGGACAGGGGACGCGATATTGGCATTTGACATTTGATGGGGATTGAAGGATCTGAGGGTGCATTTACGATTTGATCAATCACAGTTGCCCAGTTCGGATCGCAGGCACGGCATGTGCGGAGCTGAGCTTTGCGCAGTCCAGGCTCTGAGGCGCTGCAGTGTGTAGTGTCTTCGTACAAGTACTTTGGGTTTGCTCTGGTCCAGGATGATGCCTATTAAGTCGTTTTAGTGGACAGTTACACTGCTTGAATCAAATACTTTACTTGGACAGGGGCTGGTTCAACAGGCCCGGGATTCAGCACCAAGGATCAAGGATCAGGGATCAAGGGTCACTCCGATCAAATGCTGGTCCGAAGAATGTGCGAAGTATTGCGGATTGTTGATAACGGTATGAAAACCAAGGAGGGAGACGAATCCAACGAGCAAACCCGATTCCTGTCTTTTTCCCCTTAAACATTTTAGGCTGCGGCATATTTCCAAACGGTATTGATCTAATCATCGAATCCTCCAAGCAGCTCCCCCGTGGCTCGTCCCGAAGCTGGAAATGGACGAGACGGTTCGGAGAAGTCTCGGCGACGGTGACGTACTTCGCGTTGGAGGGAGAGTGGGAGGGAGAAAACGGCATCTCCGGACTGTGCTGGTCCCTCCCAGCCTGCCAGCGACAAAGGACGGAGCAGGATCATCATGGAGGGTCGGAACGATTATTACTGTTCCGAAGGACAAGATCAATATCATTCGCGTGGGGGGGAGGCACCAAGCCAATGGCATCATGTAACCACACAGTTTCCGATTGCCTCATGCACTGATGGGGATCACTATTATTTCTAGTGAGCGTGTACAGTGCCATATACTTGTTAACACCTACAAAGTACCTGGACTCTCTGCTGCCTCCCAACGCTCAACAAAACCAAACATCAATCGCTGCGTTTGGGCATTGAGCCCATATTTGCTAATTAAGACCATGCAAACCATCCATCCCATCAACACTACTTCGTTGACCCCATGATGGGATACAACTGTAGCAGCATCCTGCCGGGGCTCACAAAAACACAGACTAAGACAGACTGACTGACTACCCCAAAACCAGAATCGTCCACTCCACCCATTCCGACCATCGCCGACTCCCCCGCCGAACCTGAGGTTCTCCGTGTCCTTCGCCTGCAGACGAAAATCTAAACTGTAGACTGCATGTGGTCTGGCCGTCCAAGTCTCGGTTTTCCAGGTCACCACCGATTACGGCGGCCAGACGGGTCATGCTCACAACAATTCACCCACTCACAAATCTCCGGTATAGTCTCCGCATCATCATCATCCGTCAGCCCAGTGGCTTGGGTCAACAACGAGTCTAGCCATTGGTCCATGCGGCTACCGCCCGACTCGTCGCTTGCCTCACCGCGCATGTTCTCGTGTGTTCTGCCATGTTCGTGTTCACACCTCTGTGCATCGTCTTGTTCTTGTTCTGGCGATGAGCTGCTCTGGTCCTCATCTTCCAGACCCACCGGTAACAAGTCCCTCACTACGTCAACAATCTCCTCTCGAGTGTATCGTAGTGCTCGCACCATGCGCGGATCTGGGTCTACCGCCTGTACTTCGTCGATCGTGCGAAAGATTGGGCCCATGGAATCTTCTCGCGCCGGCAGAAGGAGCCTGTGGAATAGAGCATCGCCACCCAGATGCAATGGCAGAGGGGCGTAGAGGAAGCCCGTGGGGAGTAGGCGGTGCACCTGCGGTGGTGGGAGCCAAAGGACTCGGACGCTAAGTCCGGAATGCAAAGTCCTTTCCACCAGATTACTTCCGAAAGTGAGGACACAGTCTGGTGGAATGTAGTATGACTCTCTCGGAGGTATTACGATCCCATTAACGGCGACCTGGCACGTCGCCGAATAGCTCGTGATGACTGGCATCTTAAAAAAGGGGGCAGTCATTTTGTCGGGTCAGTCGGAGATCCCTCTCTCGGCACCCAATATTGATTGGTAGGTCACGTACCATGCAACAAGTTGACCCGTTCTCACCAGCGTGCCGCGCCAACTCGAGATACACATCACGATACAGAAAGGGGCGGTCGAGGCCGTCGAAGATCAGATTGCTTGCGCTGGGCAGCGAGTGCCGGGAACATCCAGCGATCGGAAGCTTCTGTTCGCCGATGAGGGGGTTGCCAATGTGGTCTCGCAGCGGAAAACTGATGAGACGGAGCGGATATCTCTGCTTTGGGCCGTTGCGGCGCATGACAAAAAACCGAAAGTCGATGTCTAGACTTGGGTTTTAGTAACGGCCTTCTTGGCAGAGAACTCGGAATTGCTTGTTGTTTCTAACCCTTGCGGCGGCTGGATTCGGCCCTGAACGGTATTGTGTCCGTCATTTTCACGCCGGGCTTTTGGGGATCGAGATAGGAATATAGTAATAATCTGGAAGGTGCTTGAGGGCTTGTATCAAAGCTGGAGATGGATGCTATTTAGGTAGCGTCTAAGTTTAAATCCTCGTAGGCGGATGGAGTTTGTGATGGATCGGCCATCTTTACAACGACAAAGTCAAGGGGACTCCATCGCATCCGGGAACCAGCTTCCACTCCAAACTGAAGAGTCGCTCCGAAGCAGGAGCCAAGGTCTAGTGACGATTGTCCTGAGCAATTGCCATACTACCCCGATCCGTTGGCAGAATCCCTTGCAGTTACCAGAATCGTTGACATTTCACTAGCCACGTTCTGCTCCTTATTTCTCCCTTGGTTGTCTTAAGATTCCGGAAGATACATCCGGGCCATGGTATCCCGTTCGAGAATATCATGCCTCGTCTCTAATTCTCGTACCCAGATATAGGAGAAGCCTTAAAATTCAAAAGATACAAAAAACTGGAAAGATGAAAGGCCCCGAGCGAAGGGGAAGATAAAAAAGGAAAAAGCTCGCTCGCGGGTTGCTCCGAGGATCGAATCCTGGTTGCCTCCCACGAGCTACGAAAATTGCAATTTTCTAACCTTCTGAGCGCTCCAAACGACCACCTGGCCACTGGTTGTAGTGTCACCACTACTTGAGCTGCTCGGTTGGAAACTCCTTCCGTACCCTCATATATAAAGGATAAGTCTACGAGGGCGGTTAGAATCGAGAGGAAGGTACAGAGCAAGGGCGGGTGGAGTGGGGGATGCGCCTTCCTTCAGTTGGGTTCTGGGTGCTAACGATGCCTTCTGTCGTCCTCGGCTTCCAGCGATATCAGACACTTACAATAGCTCAAAATCGAAGCAGAATCATGATCGATGCCCTTGGAATTGTATTCAATATATACAGTGAAGTGTCCTCGAGCCCAATCCCTTCCCAAGAACAGCCCCCCATGATCTCATCAACGAGTTTTCCATAAAAGAGGGCCAATAAATCCCAAGAAAGGGAAGCCCCCCGAGATTCCCATCCTTCCCTCGCGGAGGCCCGGAGTAATTTCTTCGGTTCGGAGCCCGATAAATGTCTAATTCGGTTTAAAAAAAAAAAAAAAAGATAGAAGACAATATAAACAATGTACACGCAGCAGGGCTGGAAAATGAAGAACGAGAAAAGAGAAAGAGGAAAAAAAGGAAAAGGGGAAAATGGTGTAAAAAGAGGAGGAAAGAACAAGTAAAGAGAAAGATGTTGGTGGTATTATCGGAAATAAGAAGACGTGAACAGATTTGTGCTGCACGCTCAAAAAAATTCGGACTTGGGAGCTTATGAAGAGAGTGGAAACAGGAGAGAAAAGAAACATTAAAAAAGAGATAAAAAAAGTTACTCCCATGAACACAAGAAGAGTCTATGAGATAATGCGCCACCCCTAACAATGGCGCCTGTAAAATCGGTGCCACAAATTGTGATATCCCTTGGAAGATGAAGTGTCATCTCGAGCCATCTGTGGCCTCATAATGGTGCCAAACCACTTTGGTTTGGCGGCACTGGAACGACCTGTTCGGGAGCCCATCCAATGAATGATGCCTGTCCTCAATCATAGGGAGGACAGGTGTCTCCTCTCTGTGCCTCACATATTCCCTCCCTCAGAACTTTCACCATTTTGGGCAGCGACTGTGCCCAGATCCGGGCAAGTTGTCGTGTGCAAGTGCAAGTGCAAGTGCAAGTGCAAGGGTCCCAGTCCCCCACCACCTCAGCTGCCCACTAACTCTGCGTCCCTTTCGCCCCCGAGAGCGAACCACTTCTTTTTTTTCCGTGAGCTCGATCCGAAAGGTTACACGGTCGCAAAGTGGCACCATAGCCACAGACGCTTAGGCAGTCTTCTTCTTCCTGGGCAGACCCTGCAGTTTCCTCTGCTGGACGTCAACCTCAGCCAACCACTTACTCGCCTTGACGAGCTGAATGACGTTGATGATCTGCTTCGCGGCCATGATGGGGAAGCTGATACCGGCGATGATCCACGGGACGGTGGAATCCATCTTGTTGGCTCGCGCAAACTCGAGAGCCGCGGCGCTGTAAGGGTCGGGGAAGATCTGGTTAAGAAGAGACGAGTTGACCTGGGCGCCGGCATGGATGTCGGCTGCCACCTTATCATCGCCGACGGACTTGAGGAGGGAAGGCGAAAGGAGGGGCGATGAGAAAGAGAGGAGGTAAAGCGCAATGAAAAAGAGCTCGTTGAAGGTGCAGAAGACGAACAAGACAGTCTGGCGTAGGATAAATTAGCATAACGAATGGGGGGCTGGTTGGACAACGAAGAAAAAAAGGCAAGTAGAATTGCAATAAACTAATGTAACACTCACCCTGTTCGTGTAGTACAAGTTCAAGATCTTGCTCTGGGACTTGTCAATGTTCTTGTGGCTGTTGTTAGAGCCACCAACAACAAGACTGGCATACATATGCATGTAGTGGCTAGCGAGATCAAGAGAGATAAGGCCCTGGAAGAGAATAGCCCATCGAGGGAAAGCAGAGGAAAGGAAGACGAGGAGGCAGGCTGTGGTGCATCGGTCCGTGACCATGTCCAAGACGGCGCCGAATCGGGTCGACTGTTCGAACCATCGAGCGGCGTAGCCATCGAGGGCATCGAGGAGGCACGATATCGAGTAGAGGATGCAGCATGTGCGCGGATGGAGTGGCATGTAGTAGAGAGATGCGACGGCGAGGACGATTCGCGAGTAGCCTAAATTCAACGCGCCACGGCAACGTCAGCAAAAACATCAAATACAAATAAAAAGTTGCGCCCTCGCACGAAAAGTGGTCCGAAACCACATAAAACCATATTTCTGGCTCCCTGGCAATGCATACCGATGATATTGGGCCAGAAAAGGAAAATGTTCTCCTTCTCCGCGTCTTCCGAGCGTGCCGGTCCGCGGTGGGCAGATCCGTTGCCGTTCATGGCAGAGCCGTTGGGCGTCGCAGATACGGGATCGTTGATTTCGACGCCGGGCACAGCTGAACCTGTTTGAGCGGCCTTAGCGGCCTTGCTCCTTGTCTGGCGTACCGACATTGAGGGCGGGTTGATGAGTGTTGAACGTTGAGAGAGAAATGCTTGGTCGTCGCCAGGTATGGGCGAAAAGGGGCGTGTGCGAATGGTCTGTGAAGAACGAAAGATGCCAAACTCGATACTAGCAAATCAGCTTTCTTGCTTCGGATATCAACACTCCGGTGAGGTCTTCGAGTATTAAGGGCCAGTCGTAAAGGGTGTTGTCGTATCGTGGGCAGATATGATCGACGTCGAGGATGGGGTAGTGATATCGACGGAGCTCGCTGAGGAGACGCTGCCTGCCCAGCTAGTCGTTTCGCAGTGGGGAGAGAAAAAAGGGATTAGATAAAAAAGAAGACTTCTGCGGAGAAAGTGTGATTTAGTAGATAAGGACAAGTGGGTGTAAGGAGCGTCGAGAAGTGGACAAGAAAACGGAAACCACGGAAGACTAGTCAAGGAAAAGCGGGAAAGGAGAGTTCACATTGATTTGATGACTTGAGATGAGCAGAAGGTTGCAGAAGACAGGTCAGGAAGGTTTTTGGTAAGGAGGAGGCTGTCAAGATTGGTGATTGGTCTCTTGGGAAAGGAGGTACCTAGTACTTAGCGGAATAGAAGTAAGTGGACTGCGTGATAAGTATCTGTTACGTAGCACCAATTGATTTGGAGCTCCAGAACCAAGGACGGACCCAATTCTTGTCTAAGATGAGGAGCACCATAAGCTACCATGGGCGAGACGAGGATTCTGATATTTTTTTTCTCTTTTTCTTCTTCAAAGCGATGAATGGCAAAAATAATCGTGGATATTTCTTATTTCATGAAAATCCCAAAATCCATTTTCAACCCGAAAACTGTTGCTCGGCTATAGAACGACTGGCATCGTTATCTTGCTCGAAGGATGGGAAGTCACATGTAGGCACTCAATGGGCACAACGGTCGCGTCTTGATACGACTCTCTGAATAGAAGCAGCAGCGGCGTATATCAGCTTTGACAGCTCGTCAGTCTGATCGGGCATGCTGCTCGACGGGCGAAGTTGAAATCGGATGGTCTCTGGTCGTCTCGCCTATTATCGGATTGCCTAAATACGAAGTACGGATCATTTTCGATCCCGCTGAAGCACTTTCCTTGCTTAGCACAGTCTACAAAGTCGAGAAACCCTTATCCCTTGCGCAAGATAAGCATGCGATGCGATACCAAGTCGATAGAGAATCGCACAGAAGAGCGATGAACTTGACTGTTGTTGACTAAAGTATTTAGTGTACAACTACCAGGCTGCTTCTTAGATCTTAGCGGCGGTTACGATTACATTAGTGATCTTCAAATTTGCAGAGTCGCGTCGTCAAAGGTTCCATTAATGAGGGCTGGCGACAGGGCTCCATTGGAAATGGGGCGGACGCGTATATTAATTGAATCGGTGATGTAAGACCTTGGGACGCCCATGTCAAATATTAATAACAGCAACCCACGTCGAGACCCAACGGTCTGGGTGGACAGGGCTGCGACGGCGTCGCTTCGCCCTACGATCAATCCGTCGATGTACGAAGGAGTTGATAATGGTTTGGAGCCCACCCCTGCAAGTCCTGAAAAGGCTGTTGCCGTGAAAAAAGGAAGAAATTTGCAAGGTTCTACTTGATGCAGATGCATCCGCACCTGTCGGGGGGCCACTCATCCGCTCGAGGATGCAGTAACTTCAAAGAAAGGGCATTCGAACGCAGGACGCAATGCATTTTGCAGATTGACACGACATAATCCTCAACCCAATCATTACAGTCCAGTGTCATGTTCGAACTGGCCGTCGAACCGCAAATCATTACCCTTTGTAGAGCAAGCCATCACCGCAGGACCAAGACCATCAATCTCGATCCTAGTAAAACTCCTCCCAACTCTGGGGCAGACCTGCTTTCTTTACACGCTCTAGAAGGGAAGAACTTGCAGCGTAGACCAACTGGGGCTGGATTCCAACTTCAGATCATTTAATATCAGACGAAGTGAGAAAGGGGCGGTTTCTACACGACCGGGTCACTGTTGAGATCTTCGGTCGATTTGATCGCCCGTATTCATGTATGAGAAAAAAAAAAAAAAAAAAAAAAAAAAAAAAAAAGGAAAAAAAAGCAAGTCAAGCTATGAAGTATGGCGATGAAGGCCAGGTACAACAAACAGCTGATAAAGAGCAGGGGGGCGGATGTCGCCGCGTTGCGAACTTGCTCAAGTCTCCCAATTAAGCTCGTGGGCCAACCTAGTCATGTTGTCCCGCGCCCTCCGCCCACGCATGCAAGGCGTGCTGGACAGCGCCCTTGACTCAAGGCTCCGGACCGGGCAAGGGGTGGACGAGACTCGGTCAATTCGACAAAGCGCGGCAAGGTCCGGATGGATAGAATAACGTCCACTTAAAGTTCAGGGTGGCATCAGTGAAACTTGGGCGTGCACTAATATGGTCACCGATCGAGCATTTGCGGTCATGCTTCAACTAGTCTGACCAGAACCAAGACCCTACATCGCGGATACTCCTGCGCGGATTCATTAATGTGGAGTAAGAGTTCGCCATCTACTAGAGAGAAGTGAGTGGAGCCCTACTTCAAGTGTTCTCGACCAGCCGACATAGGGTTGATATTTAAACTCGGCCTAGGGGAGCAACAGCTACAACTCCAATGGCAATATACACCGAAAATACCGAATTCTACGCGTATTAGTGAGAGGGAGGGGGGAGGGGGCTAAGGAAAAGAGGCCTGAACCCTGGAATCATTCGATGATGCAGCGCGACAGAATGAATACCCCTGCAAGTATCACGACGGGGATTCCGGTAGATGAAAAGATGGGATGGATTTGACGAAGATGGAACTGGACTGTGCGCGGATATCTCGAATTTGGCATGTCGATCCCGGCCCCCTGCGCTGAAGTTCTGTTCTGAACAATGGAGGGAGGAAGGGTCAGTTGAGATATGCTGTTGTTGCTGCGAAACTCCTGGTAACTTCGTACTTGGTACACAGGTACTGTCCGGAGAATTGTGGCGTCGTCAATTGGCGTCGAGACATTCAATAAATGAGATGAGGTATCGCTGAGGGGTCCAGACGGAATGCAAGGCACAAGACCAAAGTGGTCCAGACATTGGTCCGTGAGAAGGGGTCCAACGCAATCCACCAAGTTGATTGGTCGAGGGAACTCAAGGCGTCCCCATCTTTTTCCCCATCTCTAACATCCAGCATCTGGTCTATTCGATAAGTGTCACATGAGAGTTTTAAACTAGGAGCGGCTGGACTGGGGATGGATAGCTGAGGCTTGGGATGGAGACAATGGAGGCAAACTAGTATTGAATACACTACTACTTTGCAGGTCAGCTCTGCTTGTTACGCAGTCGATCAATGGAAACTTACCAGTATGCTACCGCATATTGTAGAATCCTCCGTCGGCAAACCCAGTCCCGGATTGAATTGATGATCAATGTCTTATGAAGGAGCCACCTATCACTCTGCTCTGCTATGCACATGGGCGAGGAAATGTCCAATCCCTTGGGAGCGAACTTCAACTCTTCCAACCCCCCTCCCGAGCCAAACCCCATCAATCATCAATCAGCTCCTCCAATTTGGCTGCACCTACCTGTAACTACCCATCCGCCACTCTGTCTCATGGTCGCCGCTAATGTCGACCGGGGCTTAAGCTATACGCACTTGAGTATCTCGCCAGGCCAGTCAAGGAGAAGAACGGGCGGCCACACACCCTGTGCGACACTGTGTCTTAGACCCCGAGTGTCTCTCTCTTTTTCTCCATTGCTAGTCTTTCCTCCACACAGCTCGCTTCGAAGATCGCTGGGTTTGGTTAAGATCTATTATCCTATCCGTCACACTAAGCCCATTCTCTCCTGATCCCCACCATCCGTTCCAGCCGTAATAGCGTAGTACGAAGTAGTGCGTGTGGCGAGCAAGGCTTACCCACAATTGCGCCCAAGGGACCCCGGGCATGTCAATGATTGATGCTCCGCGCCTGCACATCCCATGCAGAGGCTGGAACTGGGTCTGGGTCTGGGTCGGTCTGGGACTCGGCCTTGCCTAGACCGCGGCGAAAGTTGATGTACTCGCAAAGGGGTGAATTGTGCTACGATGGATGAGGTACCAATACTCATGCCCCGCACCCTTTGAAATAACCTGGTTGGGAGACGAGACAACATCCACTGATGATTGAGCCATCGAATGGTGACCTTTTCAAGCAATTCCTTTGAACGCCCCAATGTACTCCATGTCCATGTGAAGGACGAGTACCGGTAGTACTTCATAGTGGAGTGTGAACTGGACCAAAACCCCGCCCCCTCCAACGAGGGGCGGAGAATTCAATGATTTTCACGCTTCGTGGGCAAGCGTCTTGAGGTACAACGGTACCCTCCCCTCCATTCCTCCCACAGAGATCAATCAAGCCTCCTCCCCTCGAACCTGCACTGGCTTTTGCCGCCCACTAAATCTGACCCAAGGACATTGACCCTCGCGAAACGTCTGGCATCATCCGAAAGGGTCAATTAACCAACCTGCATCAACCCAGCCCAACAAGCAACAAGAGGCAAGGGTCCGCATACATCAATATACGACTAGTCAAACTGGGGTCTGACCTCGTCACTACCTGCCCCCCTCAAAGGAAACTCTTTTTTTCACCTATTTATGGCCTTACTGCCAACCTCGATCCACTGGTCTACGATTATCTCGACTACTACATAGCTTCCCAGGTACCCACAACCTCGTCAATCTTTTTTTTTTTTCTTCTCTCTCTCTCTCTCTCTCCCAACTTCTTCCTTCAATACTACCTCCCCTGCGGACCGTCGAACTCGACCTGCATAACACACCCTGACCTCCCTCTCTCATTGCCCTTTGTCCGTGACTGGACCGGCCCTTTAGAACGACTCTGTTTCGATCCCCCCTTTTTAAGGTGTCCCAACGGCTTCGACCTACCCGATACCGCGCTGTTTCCAGTTGGCACGCTGCTGCTGCATTGCATATCGGCGTCTCCCGGATTCTTCCAGCCAACCAAGTTCAATACTCTCGCAGGAGTGCGTGTGCAGCACGCAGCATACAGGAGGGGAGGGCCGAAAGAGAAAGAAGAAAAAAAAGTTTGAAAGAAGAGAGAGAAAAAAAGTTTGAAAGAAGAGAGAGAAAAAAAAAAAGGACGCGAAAAGAAAATTCTGAAGATAGAGAGGTCCACAAGTCCAAGGTCGAACAAACTACTCGTTGCGAATTTTTATGAGAGGAATCTTAAATATAATACAGCTTTCTCGCTCGTTCGACCAACGAACGATACACTAGCCTTCCGGCTCTTACAATTCCAACCAAGTCAAAACCACTTGGGTCTTTCCAAGAGACCGTCACAATGACGCAACATCCCATACTCAAGAAGTCGTACGCGGCCCGCGCAGAGTCGTCTACTCACCCTCTTACGGCCTACCTCCTCCGGTTGATGGAGCTCAAGAACTCCAATCTCTGCCTCAGCGCCGACGTCACCACCGCACGTGAGCTCCTGAACCTCGCCGACAAGGTTGGCCCGTCCATTGTCGTCCTCAAGACGCACTACGACGTCGTGTCCGGGTGGGACTTTAACCCGCAGAATGGAACCGGAGCCAAGCTTGCGGCGCTGGCGCGGAAACACGGCTTCTTGATCTTCGAGGATCGCAAGTTCGGCGACATTGGCAACACGGTGCAGATGCAGTATACTTCGGGCGCCGCGCGCATCATCGACTGGGCGCATATCATAAACGTCAACATGCTTCCGGGCAAGGCCTCGGTGACCGCGCTTGCCGAAGCCGCCGCGAGATGGCGCGACCGATACCCTTATGAGGTCAAGACGTCTGTGAGCATCGGAACCCCGCGATCTGAGAGCTTCGAGGACGATGAGGATGACGAGATGGCGCCCCCATCACAGCCGGCGGCGCATCCGCCTTTAGCCAACGGATCCGGTGATAACAAGGGGGAGGGCAGGAAAGGCAGCATCGTGTCTGTCACCACTGTCACTCAGCACTACGAGCTTGCGGGTTCGCCGCGCCTGTCTAAGAACATCGCCGAAGGAGACGACTTGGTCTACCAAGGAATCGAGGAGGCCCCCATAGATCGCGGGTTGTTGATCCTAGCGCAAATGTCGACGGTGGATAACCTCGTGACGCCCCAGTATACCCAAGCCTGCATCGAGGCCGCCCGGGAACACAAAGACTTCGTCATGGGCTTCATCAGTCAGGAGAACCTCAACAGCGAGGCGGACGACCAGTTCATCAGCATGACCCCCGGCTGCCAATTGCCCCCCGAGGGCCAAGGAGAGAACGGGATCGCCGGAGACGGCAAAGGCCAGCAGTACAACACGCCGGAAAAGCTTGTTGTCGGACGCGGAGTGGACATTGTTATTGTCGGGCGTGGTATCCTTAAGGGTGATGACCCACCTACGGAAGCGGAACGGTACCGGAGGGAGGCGTGGAAAGCCTACCAGTCGAGGGTGGGCTGAAATTAAGGGATTGCTTTTTGGGAATGCTTGGTACATCTTGCTTGCTTTTACGAATTTATTCAATACGCACTTAGACTCTTGAGGCCTCTTTGCGAAGCGGGCAGGTTTATTTTTCTACTGTTTTCTCCGGGGGTTTTCTTCTCTTTTTCCCCTTCTTCCAGGTGGACATTTTGTACTGATAACTTGTCGATGATTGTATGCAAAGACTTGATCTGTTCGCGTTTTTCTCGTGCTGCTCTATCGTCCGGATCTGGAGTGTGTTTGATCCTCCTTACTGACTCCTGTGTTGTCCGCCTACATAGCTAATGGACTGCGTCCCTTCCCCCGACATCCCTCCTCGACGTGCCCAGTGATGCACGGCATACAAGCAACAAATTGGGCACGTTCGGGCTTACAGCACGCCAGTTATCCCGTCCATCCGACGCGTAGTGCCCGTGCGCTACAGTAGTCGAGACTCCCCTCAATCTTGAAGGGGTAAAACTTTGAAGAAGGCCTTACGCGGTGTTGTTGATTGGCTTGAAGACGGTGGCCCCGAGAGAAGCCGAGGGCTTGGGCGGGACATGCGTAGAGTTTGCATTTTTAGGGTTCCTCCTGATTCCCTTTTTTCCTTTAGTTTTAATTTCCTACATGAGGTCAGTGAGGGACCGGAGAGGAGAAAGCTGGTGAGGGGATGGAATGAAGCTGGAATCTCGGACGAGTGGCTACGAAAATTGATAGGATATACGGCGCTGTAGTTTTATCAAATTGTAGATTTTAAATCAACTTCGGAACGAATCACTGTCATCCATTTAGTGTAAACTACGCTACACCACACTACTTGCCACCAAGTAGCACGAGGTTATCGCCGAATATTCAGATCAAGACCTCGTGCATTGCTTCCCGGCTTAGGCGGAACTCGGCAGTACGTGGTAAGCCACAGCATGCAGACGCCTTCTTTCTGCCTTTTTTTTTTCTTTCTTTTTTGGGATAACTCTCTTTTCGTTTTCGCAAGCTCGGGCCCTCGATAGACTCCGATCTCCGATGAGAGATAAAATCGTGTACTTCGTACTTCGTAAAAAGTACATGCGGATTGGGTCAGGCAGTAAGATCCAGCGAAGTATTATTTATCACCATTATTAAACTACTTTCGTATATTAAATCCGAAAACAGAACATTCCGGGAACCAGGGCCCAGAGTGGAGCCGAGTGTTTTATCGCCAGGCCAGGCCAGGCTATACTTTGACCAAAAAGCAACACTGAAGCCTTGCCAGGACTCCACATTTCTTCAGTAGTGGTGAGAGCTGAGAGGTTTTGTCGATCAGATTCATCATTCGATACTACAAAGTAGAGTATGTACGTCGTAGGAGGCTTCGCAAGACTCTGAATTGGGCTTAGTAGGTACGGAGCTTGGTATAGTAATTTGTCTAGAGCTCAATGTCCAAAAACTCATGTAAAAAGAGCGTGCTATTCTATGGGCCAAGGTCAAGCGACACCCCAAAATGCGTATTCTATCATGAACCACAACTGAAGATTTGGTCTCCGAAAGAAGATCGCAAAACGTCTAGTCCTTTTTAGCTTTTTCGAGGACGCGAAATGAGCGAACCCAGAAACAAATGAAAAGCACTAGTGGCCAACGGCTTAAACTTCGTCGTTGCCATATTTCCATGACAATTTCGACGAGATCCTAGCTTCGAGATTTTCTAAACGCGCTCGAGAGGCGAGGCTGGAAGAGGCGAAAGAGATCCATAGAGATCGCCAGTAAGTGAATCGAGTCACCGGTTCTGCCTGGACATTAATATCTGTCCTTTTCGCTCTCTTTGCCTTTCTTTCTTCCACCTAATAAGAGTTATTTTTACTTCTGGTTTGCTCACCGAGGCTCGGTAATCTGCAAATGCATACCCAGCGTTCTTTATCTCGAGGCCGGAAACCACGGGTCTGACGTTGATTTATCCACAAATATTGAAGTTTCCTTTTGATGTTATCGGCACACTAAGCTCAAATCTTCTAAGCGTCAAGTATGCGAAACACTTTCGCTTCTATGGTTTGTGGGTTTATCTGACTTCCAAAACCTAGGAAGTACTTCACATGGAAAACATTGGGACGAAGGCGAATAGACTGTCTGAAGGACCAGTCTTCACGCCCAGCCCCCGTTAATTGGGCGTAAGTAACTCTTGAGACCATCGGCGTTATCGAGGCGGTGCTCCGCTCGACTCTCAGCAAATCGCGAACAATTTCGGCTTTTGCCCCTCACGCCCTCCTCGGCCACGCCTTGGAAGACATTTTTAAGATTGGCCTTCGTTCCCTTTACCGCCTCTAGAAATTCAACGAGTCGCAGGGCTTAATAATAATAATGGACAGTTAGATACGACTCTACGAGGTATTATCAACCGATGTAAAGGGGAAACAAAAGGTGCACGTGGGGAGATGCCTCAGCTGTTCCTCTCAGCCACCTGCGTTTCGTGGGGGGACCCTGAGAACGGGGATAGCGATGTGATATGAGAAGGTGGGAAAGATGTCGTATTTCGAGATTTTTATCTTCAAATGGTAACATTGATCCCCGATGCTAGCGTCAGCCATTTTCTCGGAGTGGACCACAATATACTTTGATACCTTCAAAATAACCATGGTGATTGTGAGATTTGATGCTGTCATTCCCGACGGAGTTAGGGGATTGAGTTGGGTCCATTGCTTGCATCGGTGTACTTGGTACTTTGTAGTGGGTCGGGGAAGGAGTCGGCCCCACCAGGGGTCCGAGGGAAGCGAACAGGGCGAGCAGAATGAACCACAGGTGACAGGCCACACTACACTATTTCGTACTTTGTACGTTACACTACGACAGAATCAAGCCTTGGAACCTGGAAGGATGGTTGAGCGACTCATGAGGAAGGTCGCTAAATGTGGAAGAGGAAAGGACATTAGTCATGCGACTCGCATTTGCACTTTCTTGGGTCGATTTTGATGTATGTGTGTGTCTGGTCGCTACTTCCCCGCGCCTATCTCTTGGGTCCAAAGTACAAGGTAGACAAATGTCCGAAGTCATATCAACCGATCACGTTGTGGTGCGAATACTCAAGTACTTTGATCGCTCATTTCAATGGAGGCAGGTGCAGAGAAGCTATTGAGATTTGTCTAGTACCCTGCCAATATCTCCGAGGAGAGATCATTGATGCAGATTGTGGCAGATGTCTGATGCATCGAATGGGAGTCGCCCATCCATTAGCAGTTGATCGTACTCGTACTTACGCTTCCATGGTTTAAACTCATCAGGGTACTTCGGACTTCGGGAGACAAGTGACAACCTTGGACAGCCACAATGAATGAAACAGGGATGAGCGACAAACCCCAAGCAAACAACGATGGGGGCGAAGACAGTCGGATCGTCTTGATTTGGTCCAGGGCCCCAGCAGGCAGCGTCGACACAAACATTTGATCAGGTCGAAAAGCGGCGGTACAAAGGACGTGAGTACGTTGTGAGTACACCCCAGCAATCGGTCGTGGCGAGGCACTGATTCGAACAATCGATCCTAGCCCATGCCGTGTCGAGTGTGTGCTTGACCGTTGACAAACACAAACTCGACATAGAAGTACACAGTTACAGTATCTTGATCAAAAAAGTATTATCTCCAATTCGATTACCAATCCTGCTCTCCGGGATTGGACGAGCTAAGCCAAACGACCAATCTGCGCTGGTGATGTTCCCCAAATTAGCACGCAACGTCGGAAATAAGCTCGTCGCTGTGCGAAGCCCTGGACTCGCATGTACTCTCTCTAAATTCCGTCCATGCCGGGCTCTTTCAATCCCCGAATATCGTGTCGTTCCCCCGACCGAAAAAAGCCCCCTTCCCCAGAAATCCCAAACCCGCAAACATTTGTTTTCTAGCCTCGTCTGCCTGCATCAAGACGAGTTGGGTTACTGGTAAGTTTAATTTATCCCAATCCGTCTCTTTCTGTTTCCCCCTCGCTGCTTTACGTCTGTCCATGTTCTTTTCATTACTTTGTGTATCTCCCCCGTTTCCCACTTCCCGCTTCCCGTTTCCTGCCACCCCGTCACTGTCTTGTAGCGCGCCGTAGTTGCAGCCTGCAACTTCACCGAACCGATGATGTTCCACCAGGAGATTTCTCGGATTCTCACTGCGCTCTGCCGTTGTTCATGTCAGGACCCATGAGCCTTACTTCCCTTCTTGGTCTGCCCTTTCTCTTATTCTCTACTCTGTATGTGACACGCGGTCCAGGCCTTGCTTGGAACCTCCTGCGTCATTGGTCCTGTCTGTCGCGTTTTCCTGTAATACGTCTCTGTCTGTCTCTGGTGGGAAGCGGCCCAAGTCTCGTATGCTCCCCTCAAAATGTATTGTAACCATCACCAGTCCTTTCCCATCCGTCAGTCTATTAGTCTCTACCCCCGCAGACAGTCCACAGGTATCCTGTTGCTTGGCCTTCTGACCCTCCCGTTGCCGCATTACAAATTAGCGAATCGCGCTCTGCCCGGTTCCCGCGGCCACTCTCGTCCACACTTGTCTTTCTACACACGGAATCTCAACACTTAATGCCATCTACTGACCCTATAGAACTAGGGTTTCCTCGTCTCTCTTCTAGCGGCGCTCGGCGCTTGTGCCAGCTTTTGTTCCCAGTGTGCTTCCATATCAGCGATGGGGAGCTAAACTCTCAGGCCTTAATAAGGCGGGGTTCAAACAATCGCAGCTTCTCTTTTCCTTTCTAAGAAATGGTGGCTGAGTCGCCTCTCGGCGGCATGACGGGAGGTGTTGGTTCGATAACCCTGACCGAAACCGCCCCTTCTCGTCCGCCGCCGAAGAAGAGGAGACGCGCCGTTATATCATGTGTCGAGTGTCACCGGCGCAAGCAAAAAGTAGGTCAAACAACAATGCTGATATACCCGTCATCGAGTCCCATTGCCCTGAATTCTTTGATTCATTAAGCCGAAAGAGATGGATAAACGTCGAATCTGTCAAGCCTCCCCTCCGAATGACGGGCCCCACCGTGTATGTTGGTGCTGAACCATCATTGCTAACCTTCATGGCGTCTAAAGTGCGACCGGGAGCTCCCTTGCGCCAACTGCAAGTTCCGTAACAAAGAATCGGTCTGCCGTTATGAGTCGTCGGTGCCAAGTCTAAGGTTTGTCTCTAGAAAGAGCGAAATGTATACTTTTCTTGTTCATCCCAGATCTCTTCGTGACTAACCAACTACCGTTATCGCCGCTCATCAGGACGTCTACTCGGTCCATATCACCCGTGACATCTACTTCTACTTCCGATGTAGGCCCTGCGCGCCCACCGGCATCCGCCCGGCGCATGTCAAAGGCGGCGGCGATGGCGGAGTCTAGGGACGATGGCGATGCCAAAACCCAAGCATCCAACTCACCGAGTACCCAGGGCAGCTGCGAGGAGTTGAGGGATCGGTACAAGAGTCTTATTCGACACCTCCCCGCCAAATGCTATATCGACCAGCTTGTGGGCATTTATTTTGCAGAGGTCAACTGGCACACCCATTTCATTGACCCGCACGAGTTTATGAAATTGGCCGAACGATGGAGCCAGATTCCCTTCGCAGTCTTCCAGAAAACGGGCCCCATGTCTCTTCCACCGAAATTGAGGGTCTTTCCCGCTCTGCTGTTCCAGGTTTTAGCAACCGTTCTTCTGGTCGTACCCGACGATCCAAGGGGGCCCTTTGAGTCACTCAAATATGCCGTGACGATGTCGCTTCGGGATCTCGCTATAGATTATAGCGAGACAGGCCACGCCCTCTTGTCCTTGGTCGGCAGGCCTGAAGTTACAATCATAAATGTACAAGCGGGGATGGCCCGTTGCGTTCTTTTCGCCTATCTGGCCGATATTCTTGGATCTGTTAGTTTTTACCTTGGGAATCCCTTCCCACTTCCCTAAAATCCGTTCGATCATTAGCTTTGCCAGAAGATCTTGCCCGCATTCTTTGGGCATGGTATGTATGGTTAACTAACCGACGCTGCTCTAGTGGAATTCCCTCAACGAGGCGCTGACTGACGCGCGGGAGCTCGGCATCCATGACGATTTATTTGATCCCAAGCCTCCGAGTTCGACACTCCGGGATATTCTGGAGACAGAGTGGTTGGTGCAAGAAAGAAGATCACTTTACATGACATTGACGATATGGTAATCATTCTTCGCGTCCTCCTTTTTGCCCTTGCCTTGCCTTCCCTTTTCCTTTCTTTCCTTTTACTGCTACAGCCATTTTGTCTCCGAACTAGAATAGATTATTCAAGAACTAACCTCTTTCCTTTAGGGATACTCACTTTTCTTTGATTCTGGGAAAGCCTCCGTTTATCGATCCTCAGCAGAAGCGACCTAGTCTTCCTGTGGATTGTGTTCCGCCATACGACAAGTCCACTTGCCCTGTGAGATTACGAAATGATGATACTGACCCACCAACACCGTTGACGCGCAGTCTCTGGCTTTTCAAACTTGCCGGCCCTCTGAGAGACTCCAATTTCTCTGAAAATGTAGGCATGGATTGCATGGACTTCGCGCGAGCTGAGCTCGTCGGAAGGCAGGTCGTTGAGACGGCCCAGAAAATCCCTGGCTATTTCCGACTTGAATCGACTGATTGGCGCTGGGATAACCATCCGGACTGCCCTTGGCTAACGTCATCGCGATTCTGCTTCGACCAATGGGTTCAGTTCCATATCATGGTATTGCACCGCTCGTACATTTTAAATCGGTCTCTGAGTCGAACAGAGGCTCTTAGGGCAGCCATCAAACTACTGAGTTCTCAGCAAATCCTTTATCAAGGGACGGTAACGAATTCGTGGAGAAAGTGAGTTTCTCGTATTCACCACTCGAACTTTACGTCTCAATGTGCGCTGTCTATAATTTCCCCTGTTCCTATACTGACAATTTTTTCCCCCTTCCCTTAGCTTCATGCTATTCTTTGGTACTTTCGACGCTCTTATCCTAATCACCATGATCTACACCCTGTTCCCAAGAGAGAACGTCCGTCTCTATGAGGATGCAAAACCGCAGTTCGACTGGACCATCAAGCGCTATCAGGCGATGCAAGATGTCAATCCTCTTGCCACGACGGTAAAGTCGGCGGTTGAGGCGAGCTTTAGGCGAATGAAGAGGACGGTTATGTCGACGATGAGAGCGGCCGATCCTCTGAGCATCGCCAGCATCTGTACGAGCCCGCCGATCCCTAGCTCCCCTATAATGTCGGATGAAGACACCCCTTCCTCAAGCCGTTGCTCTGTTCCCGAGAATCGTCTTTGCTTCTTTACTCGGTGGTTCGGGAATCGTGGTTCCGCCGGAGATGCTGGAGCCCCGGCGTCTCCACCCAAGGCGGGAATACCCGAGCAGAACCTTGATATTTCGGCGTCGTGTCCCGTGGGCTATTTGGTCTTTAACTCTGGGGGGTGTTGTGTGGCGGGCGATACTCCTCAGTCGACGATGGGGGATGATCGGATGGTCAGAAGCGAAGGGTGATCTCGACGACCTTTATATGAGACAGACACAGATGAATGCCGGAGCGGGAGCATGCCTACGTATACGTGGCCAGCCAAAGTGAGGCGCTTGCTCCCGGCAGAAGTGGGAATGGGTGGAAGGGAATATGGATCATCAGCGTCTTGTTTATAAGCATCTTGCGTGTATTTGATGCGCCTTTTTGTTTTCTTTTTATTTTGATTTGTTCCTTTTGGTTGGGAGGGTTTTAAAATTGGTCCAAGAAAACAACCGGGGGATACCGACTTGCCTATGTTTCGTTTTACGCAATTATGGATTCATTGATGAAATGAGAAGTCTTCCAGTTTTCCTTTGTTAGTTTTGGTTATCCTGCACAACCTCTATCTAGATTGGGTTTAGGAAGATCGCTACTGGCTTAGCGAGCTCTTCCGCAACAAGGCCCTTTCCGGAACCTTAGCGAGGCCAGTCATCTATTAAGGGGATGAGAGGAATTTGGGGAAGAACATGGTTATAAGCCATCTCTGCTCTGTTCACCCGGGCGCTCGAGTTATTCGATGGATCGCCCAAGCTTCGATATCTTGTAAGCTCATGAGCCGTGGGTTGTTTGTGGTGGCGACTTGGTGTATATGTATGGATTCAACTCATATATATATAACTCGATCAAGCTACATTTATTCTTCGTTTATTCCTCAAGCTGCCAATTCAACTAGCTACAAATACAATGTACTTCGTCGTAGTGGAGATGTTCCCCACATGCGCAAACTCCCACCGAAATCCCCAAGGTGAAGGTGGGGTAGTCACGTGAACCCCACCAAAAGTCAAGATCTTGGGTCTTGAATGAGGTACATCGCTACTTGCAAGCAAACGACATCCCGGTAACCCTCCTCGACAGCTCACTGTCCTCTATCGAAACCTCGCCCATTTCCCAACCCAGAAAACGAGGAGAGGGTATTCCAAAATAACCCAACCCAACAAACATGTCTCACCCTAGGGTAGAAGAAGCGTCCGATAGCGACCTCTCAGACCCCTCCGAAGGCAACATCTCCGACTTCGACGAATCCGACATCCTCCTCAGCACAACCGCTCCCCCCACCAAACCCCCCTTCGTCGCATCCTCATTCTCCCAGGCCTCCTCATCCTCCTCAGCAGCAGCACGCAACGCAGCCGCCGCCGCCTCCCTCCTCCAAAGACCCCCGCAATACTCCACCGCCACCGACGCGAAGCACTACGTCGATTTCCAATGCCTTTACCCGATCTACTTCTCCGCTCAGCACACGCGGCAAGAGGGCCGGCGCGTTTCGCGGTCGCTGGCGGTGGCGAACCCCATCGCTAGGGATATCGCGCATGCGTGTTCGCAGCTGGGATTTCAGGTGCTTTTCGAGCCGGGGAAGTGTCATCCGCGCGACTGGGCGAATCCGGGGCGGGTTAAAGTTAAGCTACGGGATCCACATAGGCCTGTGGGCGCGCCCGCCGTGAATAATAAGCACCATCTATACAGGCTCGTGGCGGGCTGGTTGCAGAAGCACCCTACCACGGACGACTCGCAGTCCTTGCGGTATCAGATCCCGGGCGTTCCTACGCCTAAGATGGGGGAGAAGTGGCCTAGGCCTGCGGTGCCGAAGGGTTGGAAGATGAATGAGTTGTTGCCGTTTATTAGTCCCGCTATGACGGGTGGTGGGGTTAGTGAGAATTTGTTTAAGGATATGATGAAGGAGATGGCGAGTGGGGGGGATCCTATGTCGGCTTTGATGGGTGCTGGTGCTGGTGCAGGGGCAGGGGCGGGGGGTGAGGAGACGGGGAAGAAGAAGAAGGATAAGAAGGGGAAGAGTAGGGCTTGAATGAGCTTTAGTTGCGGATGGGATCGGAATACTCTATGGGGGACGGACGGGGGACTGGCTTACCCGCCCCAACGCGTGGCGGCCGCGTTGGATGGACTTAGCTAACCATAGGAAGAGGTATTGCTAGCATCACGGCTCCAGCCGCGGGGAGTAGCTGCTATGAGAGCGCGTCGGCCCGATACAAATGCTACACGGAGCATCCTGACCAAGTCGGGCCGGGGGAAATGCCACAAAATAAGTCTTTTAATTCCAACGACAAACTAAATGGTATCTTGCGTCGTGCTGCGCCGTGCATCGTGCACACCAGTAAATCCTCTAACCCCCTGAACTCTTCTTCAACCTTCTTACCTACGCCTGAGACAGGAGATTCAAGACAAACTCCACCTCTTTAATCCGTTTCGACCCTTGCAGCCTGTAACCGCTCCCACTCCGCAGAGCCAACAATTTGCACGTCCTTGCCAGTACCAGGAATCACCTTCCCATCAGCACCAGGGAGACGAATCTGCAGCCTCGCAAGAGCCCTGTTCCCAGCCTTCGCGGCATGCTTCCCACCAAGAACGGTCCTAGACTTCTTCACAACTTCCTCCTGCCAGCTCTTCCAGGCAGCGTAGTCCTCGGCCTGCTTAGCAGCATGATACTGCGGCGTAGTCTTCGCCCTCCTCCAAGCAAGCTTATCCTCGGGCAGCGTCGTCAAATCGTACACCTTAGCCGACGACGCAATGCGCAGAAGCTCCCCGAGCACGTCACGCCCCTCAGCCGCCACGACAGCCCGTCTCCGCTGCTCAACGGAGGGCGGCTTCTTGAGCGGCTCGGCGAGCCACGCGTACTTATGCTGCTCCGTCGTCCTGGCCCGCTGGTTGTCCTCGCGCAGGTAGCGCACGGCGGCCTGCAGATTAGTGATTTCCCCTCTAAGGCCATCCATCTGCCGGGCCGTCGCCACGGCGCGTTCCTGGCCCACCTTGGTGTTGGCCTCGCCGACGCCCTCGACGAAGGCGCGGCTGTCGCCGGCCACCTTCTTCCACTTGTCGCGCTCGGCTTCGAGAACGCGGAGCTCGCGGTCCTGCTTCTCGATGTCCTCCATGAGACCCATGTTCTGCTTCTTGACGCCTTCGAGATCACCTTCGAGCTCGCCCATGCGGTTAACCTTGGCCTGGGCGTCCTTCATCCGAGACTCGAGGGTCTCGATCTTGAGGAGGGCGGTGCTGAGGGTGTCGTCGCGCTGGGCTACCGTCCTACGGGCCTCGTTGTACTCCTCCCTCAGGCGCCTCATGGCTTCCTCGGCGTCGACTGGTCGGGTCTTTTGCGCAGTGAGTTCGTTGGACTTGACGACCCAGGGGGCGGGGTGGACATCGAATTCCTGGACTTGATCGAGATCGGAGCAGAGAGCGGCGAGGTCGTTCAGCTGGTTCGTGGAAACACGGAGACCGGCAAGATACGTAGAGAAGAGATCGGACTCGCTGGACGACGTGACGGCGGTGGTAGTCCTCGAGATGGTGCTCTGCACTTCGGCAAAAGTATAAGGCTCGTTGCGACCTTCCTCAGTGAGAAGAGTGTGCAGATCGATACCAAGCTGGCGTGCCAGATTGGCAAGGTCTTGCGCAGCACTCTCGACCTGCTCAAAGGCGTCTCGAGATTCGGGCTGCAAGGATAGAGACCGAGTCTTGAGATCTTCCAACGCGCGGACTGCCTTGCCAGCAAGAAGCTTGGCACTTCGCGTCTGCCCGATGGCTAGCTCGGCACGCTTGACAAAGTGTTGGCTGAGCTCGTCCTGCCCGTTTTCGGAAGAGGACAAGATCCTCTGCACCATGGCCTTGAGGGTGGTGAACGAAATAGTTGCGGACTCGAGATAGCTCTGCATATTTAGTGTCTGCATATAGGTCTCGTCTGCGAAGGAGGCGAGGTCTTCGGCGAGATGAACTTCGCCAAGGTGAGAAAGGACGGCAATAGTTCGCTGAAGCTCGTCGGCGCACTTCTTCTCCTTGAGCTCATCTTTCCTGAGACCGTCAATCCATGAGTTAAGAGCCCGCTCAACGGGATCTAATTCATGGAGAGTAGATTCGAACTTGGCAAATCCTTCAGGCGAGCAGCGTCGGATCGTGTTGGCAAATCGTTCGCACATGGCCGACACCCAAGTGAGCTTGTCAATAGCATCGCGGCCATAGAACACATCGTCCTCGTGTCCAGGATGAACCTGGCCATCGACTCTCTCCCGAATGAAGCCCTGCAGCATGTTGGCCTTGAACGACACTCGCTGGAAGCGCAAGAAGGCAAGGACAGAGTTCTGATCCTCCTTGTAGCTGTCGGGGAGGAACATTTTGACAATCTCGAGATGCTGCTCCGCCTCCTGCGCTTCGAGTCGACGGAGTTCCAAGTCGATAGCCTTGACTTGAGCTTTGGAGGCAGATAGCTGCAGCTTCATATTGAGGTCCAACATGGCTCTAGACCGGTCGTTCAGCTTCGCCGACTCCGTCTCGGTGACAGCGTGAGAGGCGCGCATATCTTCCAAGTCCGTCTGTAAAGTGGTGACGAGTTGGCGGAACCTGGAGAGTGTATACTCCATGTCTTCCAAGCCTTGCTCCTGTTGAGTAACTCGTCGAACTTGTTCGGCGATAACAGAGTCCTTAAAGTCAAGTTCCTCCTGCATCTCCTTTTCATTCTGAACATGGTTGGCTTCGAGCTCGTCGTTGAGCTCCTTGAGGGTCTCGAGCTCATCAATAACGGCCTTGAGCTCGGTGACCTCCTCGCCTAGGGACATGTTCCGATGCGTAAGGTCCTCAATTAGATCTTCCGCGCCAAGAGCGTTCTCGAGCTGCTGTCGCAAGTCCTCAATGATGTCACTGGACTTTTCGAGCTTCTCCTTGCATTGGCCCAACTGCTCCTTCGTAACGGCAAAGTCCTTAAGGTCCTCCTCCAATGCAGCATTTTGATCCAGCAGCTCGGCTTCCTTCTCACGCGTAATGTCCCGAAACCGCACGAGAGCTTCTCTTAGCCTTTCGTTTTCCCTGTCCTTGGCAATCCAGCTTTCACTAGCTCGCTCTTCGGGAGTAAGACCTTGGACAGCCTCCTCCCGTTCGGCGTGCAAAATATCATACTCGAGCTGGAGAACCTCGAGCCGCTCTTTAGTCATCTCAAGATCCATCTTGACGTGTTCAAGCTGCTCTTCCGCCATCTCACGGTCAAGTAGCATGCTCTCCAGCTCCGTCTCATGGTCAGCTTGGGCATCTTCGAGGGCAGCTATTTTCTGCTCCATCTCTTTTACTTGTTTCCTCGATTCGTTGTTATCTTGGGCCTTTTGCTGCAGTTTTTGGATGATAGTTTGGTATCTCTCAAGGTCCTGCTGAAGCTTGGGAATCGTCGCCAGCTTGTCTCGGTTCTCCATCGCTTTCCGTTCCAGGATTTTAATCTTCGTCTTGAGATCCGCGATCTCGCGGTTGGCAGCGTCGTTCGCCGCAGGCCGGCCCCCTCTTGCTCCAGTAGCAGATCCTTGGGCCACGGCCGTGAGCCTCTCTACCGGGTTAGACTTGGTGAGGATGGGGCTCCTAGGCTTCGGCGACAGGATCTCTGTTTCACTCTTGTCGGAGGCCATAGTTCCCTCTTCCTTACTCGACCTGCGGCTATCAGCCCCGGTTGCTTGTGAATCCGCCGATGGTCGCCGTAAGCTACCAGCCCTGCTGGGAGGCTTGGAGGAGGCTAGCGATAGTCGGTTGGCCAGCCTTGTGGAGCCACTGCTTTGGCGGTTCGCCACCGAACCTGCCATAGGTTTTGCTGCAGTCTTCGGAAGAGGCGGAGGACCCATAGACGTCCGTACACTTCCAACAGTCTTAGGTTTGGTGCCAATGCTAGGGACGCGGGAATTTGAGGGGGTATTCGTTCGTGAGCTCGAGGCACTAGTCGGTGTAATGCCCTTGGTGGGCGATTTCGTAGGAGACTGGTAGGTAACGCCAATGTTAACTTGCTTTCAAGTAGCACCGGGAGAGAAGGAGAGTATGTGCGAGAGGTGTGATATCGATAGGTTAAGTCTTACTCGGGCAATGCTCGTTGGTCGAGCAGACCGAGGACCAGGGCTCGGACTCGGTGCATTCAAACTTATCCTTCTCTTTAACGCTGGATCCGTCACTGCGCTCGAACCGCCGGGATTCTGCAAACTACTCGGTCTTGATGTTCTCCTCACTGCACCCGCCCTGGGAGCCGGCGCCGCCCTCGGCGGAGCTTGGCCGATAATCTTAAGGGCCTGCGGCTTCACAAACATGCCCCGGCCCATATCGCAGGTAAAGTACCGCCTATCATGGACGCTTCCATCATTCTTGCCGCTAGCATCCTCGAGTTCGACTCCTACCCAGATGCCCTGGGAAAACGCCGTCTCACCGACGAACCTGACCTCGCCCTTGCATCCATTGGGGAGCTGGACGATCTGGCCCACAGCTATGTCCGTCATTTTGAGAGGCCGGAAGGGATGTTTCGAGTTATTACTGGTGAGTTTCACCGCGAGGCCGTCGCTACCATTCTGCTGGGGCTTGGCCTGGCTTGTTGGGGTTGAAGCCTACGGGTCGAACTAACCGGGGGAGTGGTATATTAGGTAAGAGGTTCGACCCTCAATTATAGTGCATAGGTCGTCTCGTCGTTTCGTCGGGAAGCTGGGAGAGGTTAGTCGTCGCGGAGCTCGTCGGGGAATGTTGACGGTGATGGTCCCCTTTGGTCATGCAGCTCTTGAATCCAGAGAGTTGTCGTTAGCCTGGGACGCGAACGGATAAACGCGATTGACAACAGTTGCAAAACCCCTAATCTGACAGCTGCGACATGTACCTCCGTACCAATGAACATGAGAGCAACTATCATGTGTTATGCAACTAAAGGGGCGACACGGCATCTTTGGGAGCTTGTCGCGTACCTGAGCTGCTTGCAGCTTCGCGCATTCAACTTCCGTTGATCTTATTTGCGCATCAATTCTTCAATGCCTTGCCATCTTAGGCGCCACCATCATTTTGAAATGCGAAATGCACTTGCGGATATGCCGTTTTGGGAAAATAATCAATTGTGTTCTCATGGCCTCTTCACTAGGCACAATATTCTCCTCGACCGTCTTCAACATCTCGACTCGCAACACTTCGAGACGCGATCGAAAGGATGCGACGAAGAAGCCGGTGCCAGACCACGCCTAAAGAAGAGAAAGCTTGAATGACTATAACTAATTGGTAATAAAAAGGCAGAAATGGCTTTGCCAACATTCAATTGCTCTGTGTATATGCCAGACCAGTGGCAGAAAGATAGGTATCATCACTCAATTCGTTAGATTCCCAACAGTTTCCGACCCTGTTTTTTTTCCACCAGGGAAACTGGTATAAATCCCATTTTTGCCCGTAGCATCACATGCAGGTGGCGGAGGTTGTAACGGAAGCGGATGGCCCGGTCGGCAAAGACAGAGGATGGTCCATCTTTCTTCAGACTCTGTGACCCTGTCCGGCGCGCACCCATTCCGTGATTTCAAATGCCAGCCGTCTCTCAGTCTTCTGGTCGAGACTCATCCCCTTGGGAACCCGCACGAGCATGACATTATGAGACTTTACCTCGACCGTGTTCCTTTGGTTAACATCGGTCTCGGGCGACGGCTTGACATAGACGAAGAGGTCAGGGCTGACGATTCCGCGCCAAAGGGTGGCCATCCATTGCCAGTGGTCTACTGGCGAGTACGTGTCCGTGATGGGAACGGCGCAGGCAAACCGGTCCGACAGAGTCACACTAAAGCCTCCGGGAACCAGCGCAATCGGGATCTTCGAGGAACGCCTTGTTCCCGGCTTCCGGACGTACGTGCCGCCGCAGTTATCGAATCGGTCGTGAGTGGGGATGCCGTATCCATTGTTCTCAGCTTGAGCAGAGCTGCCAAGGGCTATGTTTCCGTCAGACGCTGACCTCTGCATTTCCACGTCCATCTCGCTGGTCGGCACTGGCGCTGTGGTGATGTGGTCAATGATATCCTTCGACAGCTCGTGCCACTGCGATATGAGGCGAATATAAGCATCAAGGTGGTGTGATGGATCCTCGCTAACGCTCATTCCCGACTGGGAATTGTGAAAACCGAATTCAAGCCCACTGATAGCGGGGATTGGCGCCGGGTTTACAAACGTCTTGACAGCAGCGTCGCCATAGGTCTGGAGCGCCCTTTCCACAGCTGCGCCAACTTCACGCAGGGTTGAATCCACCGGTCCGTCGACGGCGATAAAATATCCACGGCCCGCAGCCTTATCGTTATTACGACTGCTAATCTGTGGATACGAAGGAGTGATATTGCACAGGACTTCGATTTTCTTAAGATATGGGATGGACATAATCATGGCTACTACTCCTTTTTCCTGGGAATCTTTGCCCTTAGCGACAGCCAACATCGGTGTCTCAACCGCTTCTTGAGTTGGGGCTAGTTGGGTATGCAGGGGCGGCAACCGAAGAGACTCGTCGAACCGGGGATTAGAACGAAGAGGTGGCAAGGCTACCGGGTCTTGTTGGGAAGCCGAAGGTGCGGAAGTCGACGTCACTAGGCCCTCGTTCGTGGCAGCTTGTTGTGGACCTACCCCGTACAAACGATCAGAGAAAGTTCTGCCCAGCAAATCAGGACGACCAGAGTGCGGTCCGTTTTGGTCAGGGTGGTTTCCAGGCGGCCTTTCGATTGGGTATCCTGGCGGCGTATCAAAGCGCCTGCGCTTGGACTCCGGTCCCGCGAACATGGAATCGTATTCTTCCTCTTGGATATTGCGGAGACCTCCGCTAGGCGAGAAACCATATGGCTGTGGCACCCGGTTCGGACCCAAGCCGCCATGCCCCGGAGGCACGAAATAGGCCTCTTCGCCATGATTCAAGCTGGGGTGGCCGTAAGGAGCGGCGCCGGAGGTTCGACCAGCTTGATAATGGACTGAGGGTGTCCTCGGGGTGGCGATATAACGACCGCCGCACTTGGGGCACCTTCCTCCATCCTCCGATGAAATGGAGGATCGTCCAGAGCCTCGTGCGCCTCGGCGGGGGGTATACCGGTAATCGGGGTATTGTAGCTGATGACGCTGTTTCTCCTCCTCCGCCAGGTTCTTCCAATAGGCCTTCACGGCCTCGGCCTCGTTCCTCCATTGCTCACCGATGATCTTGGACACCTCGGGATTGGGAAGACCTGGGTTCTCGGCCGTAACCGCCGCTTGGTGATGTTGACGGTACAAAATAAATGCTAGGAGAATTGGTGGTATTAGCGCACTGTTTCTCGAGGGTGATACATTCTTTCTCTCCTTTTAGATCGAAGGACCAACACCAACAAAACAAAGAAGGTGGATGAGAAAAGGAGACAATGACAGTGATTCAGACTTGCTGCTCGAGTGTCGAGGTCCAGGGACCAAGTGACACATGGTCGCAGTGGGCATGGTGTACGATGACGAATGTGAAGCAAGAGGGCGTTTGTGGGTTTCGGGAAGAACACGGAAAGAAAGAAAAGGCCATGATTCGACTCACCATTTCGAGGTCGAGGGACCTTGGGGGCAGGCGCACAGAGACAAATATAGTCTCGTCCATCACTATTCGACGTCAGACCTGCCGAGCTCGGGGTGGAGAGACTGAGGTTTTCGAACTTTTGGCGGTTAGCCTGCTCTATGTCGATAGACCCTGCTCGCTTTCGAGTAAGACGCCCGCTAGAAGATGATGAGGGTAGGACCATCTGTTCGTCCCTGGGCCTCTGATGGAAAGAAGTGTCCATGGTATTCATTGGATCTGTGATAGAAAGTAAGTGTTAATTATGGACTGGAAATGAGTATTGACAGTGTGGTAGGAGACAAGGTTGCAAACGCAACGAAGCAGGCGGGTGGTGACGAAAGTCAAGACTCAGCAGTAGTGAGTGGAGAAGGTAGGATGATTGCTTCAAGCCTTGGTGAGATTGATTGCAGCCTGCCTACAAATGAATGTATTTCTCTGAAGAGATCACTCTAAAAGAAGCAGAGAGCGGAATACACGATGTTGAACCTGCGAATGAGAGGAACTCTATGCCGTTGGGATAGGAGGAAGGTTGGGATTTGTGAAAGCAATGATTGGGATGGTAGAGTGTCGGAATATCAAAGGTTCTCCAATTTGGTATCTCATGGCAGCAGGAGTGGCTGTTGTTGGGTATTGTGGATAGAGGAACCAGATTCTGGACAGAGCGAACCGAGAAGGGAAGCACACTTACTCTCGAGTAGGAGATGTTGGAAATCTTGCTGGACGACGGAGAGAGAAGGATGTGGGTGGAGGAGAAGCAATGGGCCAGAGCCACAGGTAAGAAAGGACAGCCCAGGGTCATCCAAGGCGAATGATGAAAGGGGAGGAGTTGAAGGGACGGTAAGATTCAAAGACTTTTTGTTGGATTGTTTTCTTTGTCGGAGGTTCTTCATGGCTTTATCTTGCCCATTGATGCTTTTTTTTACTAGGATCTTCTTCTCTTACGGGCCCATTCAAAACGGAGGAATAGGGACGAATATGAGCAACAAGCCGGGGAGAAGAAGGAGAATAATAAAGAGTTGAGGACGGGGCCCAAAAAGAAAGGTCTCTGGCGAGGGCAGCAGCACCCCGAGGGATGAGAAGCACTTGGCTGAGAGAACAATGGATTTACTTGCTCTGCTTTTTGTTGTTCGTTCGTTCGTCCGGTTTGACTGGTCTTATCCCTCGCCTTGGAGGCCAGAGGATGTTTTTTCCTTTTATGCAGCGAATCGTGGGTATCTGCTGTCTCGCCCGAACCTTGCATCGGTCTCTCTCCTCTCAACACTCTCTCAACTCTCTCTTCACCCTCGGCTAGCAGTATCCGCCATTATCGCCGCGAAGAAGAGACAACAACCCGAGAAGAGGAAAACGAAAGGTGAGAAGCAGGGGAATCCCTTCCATCCCACTCTGAACGAGTCAGCGAAAAACAAGTATCGAGAGAACCTTTGGTGGATGTCGACAAGGAAGTGAGAAATAAAAAATAAACATAAACATAAAAAAAGGCCAGAAGGAAGGCAGAAAAAAAGAGAAGGCTTGAAGATGGCCGATACGATACAGCTTCCCGAAGAATGGGGCAGCGGAGGAAAAACCGAAGAAACCTCTCTACGTTTATTCCATGAAAGGAAAACCCTTGAACGGATGCCACAAGAAGGTCGTTTGGCATCAAGGAATACAGCTCATCCATTACCATCCCTTACGCAACGGACGGGGCCCAGAATGCCTTGTCGAAATGTCTCGGGAATGTACCCAGAGAAATTTAAACATATAATACGCCGGGGGCAATTCTTCAAATCTCACGCTCCCTTTCTGAACAAGACGGAGCCAAAAGGAACTTGCTCCACGGCCTCTGCATCCCAGCTTCCCGTATCCCGTACCGTACTTCTATTACGATGCGGTGTAGATGCATCTAACTTCCTTGCCCGTCTTGTTCTTTTTGTCTTGCAGCGTTTGTAACCCTCGTCCCATTCCTATGCGAAGGTGAATGGGTGGGGGATTATACCCTCCAAGAACCTTGCACATTGGCGAATCCAGCGTCTAAGTTGATTGAGTGAGAGAGAGAGAGAGACACGCACTAATACCCGGCCTTGTCTTTGAATAACCTTGCCTTTGAATAATACCGCTCTCGTACACAAGACACCCCCTAGAAGACTCTTGAGCGGCTCGAAATTCCAAGCCGAGGCCGAAGCTTCACAATAAGGCCCTTCTTTATAGACGGGAGACGAAAAAGAGGAAAGAAGGGAAAAAAGAAAATTAACAATGGTTTTGTGTGGAATGTACGCCTCTCCCAAGTTTCAGCCGACGTTTTCCTTGCAGAGCCCATCATGTGTGGCGGGAAATGGGAGGGTTCGTACAGAGACGCTCTCGGCCATCCTCTGGAATGAAGGGAAGACGTGGTCGTTCGTACTACGGCCAAGTTAACAAGGGCCACGAGATGGCCACGCTCGCACGCGAGGTATAAAATGAGAAAAAGAAGCTGACATGGATCTGCAGAGTAAATTAATGGAGGAAGCTCGGGCTCAGGGATTGTAAAACGATGCCGGCAACTTAGTTCTCGTCCCATCGTACCCGGTTTCCGTGCAGCTACTACGTTGACCTGTGCGACTCGGATAATACCAATAGTGATAGCGCCTCCGGGACCGTTCGGTTCCTGGAGAGCGCATGGAAAAGGGTCAGAGAACATCCAAGCGGGCGTCAAGCCACCGTCCTACACGAGCTTCCATTCTTTGTCCTCGCATCACTTGTACAGGGAAGATCCCTTCCTCATCGGTGAAAAAAGAAAAAAAAAAGATGACATTTTTATTTAAACCACCCAGCCCATTTTCCATCAGTGCTCACAGTGATATATCCCCTTCGCCAATAGCAGAAGAAAAGAAGAAAAAACAGAAAACCACAAGACAGGAGAGAAGAAAAGAAACGAAAAGAAAAAAAAAAACAGTTCCTTCAAGTTGTGTGTTAACAACATGGTTGATCTTCGTCCATCATATTAGAATTCTGACATGGTCCTCGTTTGCAACCCATATGCAGCCTCGTAGAACGGCGGAGACCCCGCCGGCCTTCTTGGATACTTCCGGCATGATCCGCTTCATCTGCCGATTCTAATACCCTAATCCGTGTACCATCTCATCTTAATGTTGGCCTCCTTCCTAACCGGTTGATGGGCCCATTCGATGGCGCCCACTCGCAATCCCGAAGTTTCCTCTCAGTTTAGTGTCAACATCCGCATTGCTGGGTTGTAATCCTGAGACGCTTCACGAAATGTAGCCCTTGCCAGCCTCGCTGGCCAACAGCGACGCGCTTCGCCTAGCATCAAGGAACATATCCGCACACTCGGCAATGTCCTGAACGTCGATTTGAGAGCGGCCATTGGCCTTGGCAAGAATTCTGTTTGTTCCCACTTGTTAGCCTGGTTGTTTTGTCTCGGGTGGCAGAACTTGGTTCCGGCCCCGCAAAAGCAAATGGTGGAAATCAAATCGGAGGACAAGATCCAAATTTTGGTGGAGATAATGGTAGCCGAGTAGAAATACGACCGGGAACTAGGGGAAGAAAATTAAAACGTAAACCAAAAGACTTACCCGGCCGGTGTCAATAGTTGCAAGCAGTATCGCAAGCTGACGCGCTCTCCATGCTCAGCAATCTTCTCCACCGCGCCATCCGTAACGGATGCGCCCTCGGTCGTCGCGCGAATCTTGATGATACGCCTGATCTCGTCGGGCTGGTAGTGAGTGGTGGGGATTACGAGGAGTCGGGCGAGGAAGTCGGGGGGGATGCCGTGGGCGGCCACAATATCGTCCGTTCCCCTGATGGTGCACATTCCCCTGTTGGAGGCGAGGATGACGATGGGCGCTATAGGGGATTCAAGAGCGCGGTTGAGATATGTGAAGCACTCCATGTCGAGCATGTGAGCCTGTTTCAGTTAGTAAGTGGGGTTTCACTCTATCGGGAAACAGCCGACCAACCTCGTCAATGAACAAAACACCGGGAACTAGCTCCGCAACACCTTGATCGATGTACTTGCTGACGACCTTGTTGATCTCCGTCCGCAGCTTATCCGTAATTTCCGTCATCTTAGGCCGCATGAGCTGACCCATCATGCTCATGATATCTTGGCCACCCTGAGGCCTAGCATTGGCAACATCGAGATCATGGAGCGTAACATCCTGCACAATCTCCTTCTTCTTATGCACCTCGCCCTTGGGGATAGGCACATACTCCTCCGCCTCGATATCAAACTCAGTAGCATAAGCATCCGAGCGACCGACCCTCTTACACGCGCCCGTGTTCGCCTCAATGTAAATGACATCACCGACCGTCACCCTCTCCTTCTGGATAGCCTCGTATATGCTCGGGTCGAGCCTCAATTTCTTCTGGCCCTTGGCGCTCTTCAACCCGATCAAGAGAGTGCTGATGGTCTTGCCGTATCCGCCGAGTGGGTTCTCGGCCTCCTCGGGAGTCAGCTCCGTCACCTCGCCCTCATACACTTCCTTCGTCTCGCGGACCTTGAGGCCGATGGCGCGCCGGAAGTTCTCCATGAGGACTTCGGTCTTCTTGACTTCGCTCGAGTAGATCTCGCTGCCGACGATGGGGCAAAAGGGGATCTTGGTTCCTAGCTCCTGGCTTACGGCGAGAGCGAGGGCCGTCTTGCCGGTTCCGGGACCGCCCGCTAGTAGGACGCCGCGGCCGGCCATCTTGTGCGCTCGGATGAGATCGACGACTACACCGCATGCCTATATTTTCGAATTCTGGGTTAGTCGTTTTGTGTTCGCCTCCTTCGCTGTTTACGGTACGGACGGCGGCACCTCAACTGAATGCGGCCAAAGTTGGGAAATGGAGATGATCCTTACCTCTCGAGCTGATGTCTGCCCCACAAAGCCAGAAGCTTGCCTCTCCGCAGTTCCATCAGATTTTAGGCCGAGTCCCTTGATATGGGTGTGGGCCGCCGTGCGGTTGTCCCGCTTGTTTCCCTTGACCTCGCTAATCTGGACCATCGCGACGGGCGTTTTGTGTCGAAAGCTTCAATTGGTTCAAAGGAAGAGGGTATGTAGACCGATTATTCGTGGGGTGTTGTTGTGGATGAGGAGTCGAGTGTTGTCCCTGGAGGCGGGTGTGCGGAAGGGAGAAAGTTGATCAAGATGTTTAGAACCTGAAAACAGGCAGGTTGGTAGGAGCTCCAAAAAAGTTTGGTTGCGCCTTGTTGCTTTCTAGTAATTCTCACAGCCCTGCAGCCTCTGCAGGAGGCGAGCGACAAAAGTAGCACTCGGGGGAGTTGGTTGGATTTTGCTTAGTCAGCCGACAATGACTATGATGCGACATGTCGGTGGTCCTCTTTCACATTCCCAGAAAGATATCAGCTTCGAAGATAATCAGAGCACTTTCCAGGCATTTTCACGGAGTAGCTCGAGGGCCAATCATTAAACTCATTTTCAGATGACTCGAAACTATAAGCTTTCGGGTAAAGAGGATAGGGAATCAAGGCCTCTCAAACAACCCCCTTTCGCCTCGCCTGGCTGACACTTTGCTCCCAATACCGAACACGTCTCTATGAGAAGGGAAAAAAAGACGAATGGATTATTATAAAGTACAGTTGAGTTCGACCATATTAAACATTTAAGCGCTGAAATACTCGATCCCCAAATCTATTAAGCGTCCCCCCCCCCAAGGATCCAAGGCCGAGCCCAACCATAGTGGTACCATCTAGATCACCTATTTCTTCTCGTCATCACTAGATTCGACTTCCTCCACAGAGGGCATACTCGCCGCTCGAGCTGCCGGGTTCTCCACGTTGACAACGCCTGTTGCTCTCAATCTATAGCCAAGCTGTTAATATGCAACAAACCGTAGACAGATGGTGGTGGGTAGCCGGCAACTAACCTTTCGAAAAGAACAAACAATCTCTCAGCCTCGCGCTCCTTCTCCTCATCCGTCATCTCGGGTAAGTCGACTTCCGCCTCCATGTCCATCCTCTGTCCAGTGATCGGGTTAATGGGCCGGGTATCGGTGACGTCACCGCCGCCTGCTGCCATGTCCTCCTGCGAGACGTTGATGCCCTTCGTAGTGAGATATCCGATGGCATTTCCGAAACCCACGTTGCGGATAAACTCTCGGGGGTCTTTATTGGATAGTTCGAAGAGGAGAGATAGAGTAGGATCTCTTAGCTCGGGAGACGTCGAGTTTACGCCGAAGCGCAACAGCCTATGTGGAAGCGTTTGGCCCCTTCCAAGCACTTCTTTCCGGTCCTCCTCTGAGGGGAGTAGGCGTTCTTTCAGCTGTTTTATAGTATCCGACTCCAGATCTGCTGCTTGCGCCACACGGTGTAGGGCCACCATTGGAGTCAACAAATTCATCTCTCCAGCCTTCCCTGCATAGCTCCTGAGGGAAGCATCTACCACGTCTATCAATTTCCCCACGTTGGCCTTGGGGAAGGAAACGCCCTTTCTAGACTTGTCGTGGAACGGAACGGAGGCCAAGCAGCCTACTAGTAGAGAGACGGGGAGCTGCATAGGCGGAGTGGGTATGGTGACCTTGTCGAGGAGGTCGAAAACGGACTGGACAGAGGGGATGAAGAGGTGGGCTTGGGCCTCGTAACTGACTGCTAAGGTAGACATGAGTTTCAAGCTTGCGACGCAAGGTTGGGCGGGGTCGTCGGTCAGTGGTGATTCGGATTTTGCATGACGGGCGAGGTTCTGTGAGTGGGCACGCAAATTATTAAGATTGTGTGTTAGCCGTGATGAAGCGCCAGGCGCCGTGACAATGTACAACCCGTAAAGTGGTATATGTCGGACACAACGTACATTGTTGATCAACTCTGCTAGGCCATCGTTCTCAAATGATGGACTGAGATCGAGCGTAGTTTGTACGGAGGAGAAGAGAAGAAGATTGCCGCAAGCAAGTTCATCGTCAGGCTCACCGTTCTAATTTTCGGGAGAAGATACCAGCTTGTTAGTTTTTGCCTAGAAAGTGTGGCACCTTTGAACAGGGGGTGCGATTTTTGAGAGTCGGCGATATGTTACCTTTAATCGCGCGACGACCTTCTGGGGATAGCCCTCATCGACAAAAACTTGGCGCATTGGCTGAGCTAGCACAATAATGTTGTTTAAACACCGCGCGGCAATGCGCCGTGTGTTGAGCGGGACATTCTCGTTGTCGAAGGCGTAACGGCCAACAACGGACAGGCCGCGCTTGGTTGTGAGGGGGTCTGAGAAGGGATTTCTGATGGTTCGAGTATAGAGATGAAGAGAAGTGAGAATCTCGTCGCATTCTGAAAATTTTCCAAATTGAGTTGGAGTTGTGGTTAGCGGAGATTCTCGCGAAGCAATGAATGGAGCTCACGTCCGGGTGGAGTGAGGGAACATGGAACACGGAACATGGAACATGCGATGAGTCGGAGTGGACGCATGCGGGTTGCAGCATACCAGGTACAGGAACGGCGGAAGGTCTCTCGAGACCGGCCTCGAGGCGGTTCAGAGATTCCCGAACTTGATCGGGTGTTTCTATCGTGAGTAGAGATGGCGTCAGTCATCGGCGAACAATGTCGTGGTGAGCCATCCGGTTGACGGCCCGAGAATCTCGAGAATCGGAGCTAGCTCACTGTTCATGGCAGGCTGGTGAAGATGAAGTTGCGGCTATGGCGGGGAACTTGGTGGTAATTCGGCGCAGTCGAGTCGGGACGCGGTGGGAAGCGGTAGGGCGGACGCTGTACAAATGAAACAAGGCCAGACGATCAGCCTTTATGAGAGAAAGGAAGAAGGCGAAGCTCCAGAGGGAGATGAAAGATGTATATTTAAGTAGATTATGAGGGATGGATCCACAGAGTCGGAGCGGCGGGTGATGGGCAATGGAGCAATGGACAATGGACAATGAATGGACCAGGCTCGATGAAATTGAAATCGTTGATGTAATGATGGAGGGGCAACCTTGGACTGCAATTTCGCGACGGTCGCATGGAGGCTCGTGGCGGGGTACTCCTGCTTTTCTCCTTTCCCAGTTATTGCCAGGGCTGTCCTGATCCTGGTTCTCCTAGGTTCGGGGTTCGAATGTGCCCACTTCAATCCTACGTCCCTGTGGAAGAAACCCTTGGAAAAGCGGTAGTGTAATCAATCAGTCTCGACCTGATAATGATGACGGCAATCTGGCTGGGGCCAAGGGGAGCACGAGCGCGAGGGTAAAAGGTTTCGATCTAGTGATGCGCTAATCCTGTAATTCTCCTTAAAATCCCTCTGACCGCAACATTCCGACAGCATTCCGCAACCTTCCAGACGGGCAACTGTTGCGGCTTGTCGACAAAGTAGCCTTGGAAGGCACAACCCACACACTCTCTGCGAGTGTTACCATCGTGATCCTTGTCTGACAGGTGTGTAGCTGTATGTAGAAGGACTCGTTCCTTTACGATTCTTACGATCCTCCGTTAATATTACCCGCCCGCCTTTAGATGAATGGGACTGTACCACACCCACCGCCCTGAGATGCCAACGTCTCTGTTCTCAGGATGTGTACGATTAAATGACTTCAAGGCTTCGAAGTTCCCCCCCTTTTTTTTTTCTCATCCCGTCAATTTGTCGTCTTTGAAAGCCACGTGCGATCTAGTTCGTCCGACATCCGTTCTCTGTGCATCACATCACTGCCTGCTTATCAGCTCCACTCGCTCGAACTTGCACTAGTTTAGCACGTCCGGTTCCTTAAGGCCGGGTCAGGACTAGGGTCGACATGATTAAAATCGGATGAGGCTAACCCGCTCGGCTCTGCCCCTGACGGCTTGCTCAATTCTCCGACAATACTGGGTTTGTACGTCGTATAATAGTTGATACAAATACTTTGTCAGTAGACGTACAGGGTGCAGGGTACTATGAAGTATCGTAGCATTGGGATGCCGTCTTGCATTTGATGACTGGCAGTGGCATTCGTTACAGAGGAGGGACTGGACTCAAGAGACCGCCGGGCTGAGGTATGATGGGGCTCTCTACTACAATGTAGGTTACAGGACTGATGCACTGCTAATTTACTTCGTGCCTGACATCGAGGCTTGGGGTGGGGAGGGTAGTAGTGTATCGTTTTTCCCTTGCAGAGATGAGGGAAAGAGACCTTGATGTCGACTAATCTCCTTTCCGTCTCGCATTTTCCTCTGCTTCCACCTCCGCCCCTTTCTACACTCCTCGGACACCTCGAACTAGACAAGAAACTATTCCCTCAAATGAATTACGAAATATGGAAGATTGTATCAGACACAGGACTTAGAAAGACCCTCCCACCTGTGCTGAATCTCGGGTGGCCCTTGCGATCCTTGTATCCAACCCTGTCGCGAACCCGTTCCCTTCGACTCCGCCACTAGCTTGTGCCTGTCTGTTCGTACCCTGCACATGGACAGACAGCAGCGACAACGTCTTCGATGACCTCACCTCTACCGTGGGCATCTTGTCATGAAGCCAGTGAGAGATTAGGAGTAAGGGTATCAGTGACAGGCAGGATTATGACATGAGCAATGGCCTCGCCCTCGATGAAGATATGCCAGAACCCACGGTCCCAGGCACTTCTTTCACACAAGTAGCGAGCTGAGAAGAAAAGGGAAGGGGAATTTTTTTCTTCTTTCTTAATCCGGGACCTAGATCTGACTCACATGGACTGCTTCGTACACTACAGGGTCCTTGCTGCTTCCTGGAGACTGTGGCTGGGGCTGGGTCGAAAGAAATGGATGTAAGGCGCACGACACACTATTACATACCTTCCCCCTTTTCTCCACGTTTTTCGATTTTTCTTCTCCTGCCCCTCGTTCGCAAGGTGTGTGCGCGTCATTAGCCGCTAGCCTGGCCTGGGGGACCGATGGCTTGCATCACAGATACCAGGCTGGTGTCACCTTCTATTACAGATGCCACAACCATGAGACTTGCGCAGTAGCTGAATGCACTCAACTCTCTCCTCCTCGCCCTCATCGCGCCTGGAGATGCTTCGATGGCCGAGAATGGGTATCGAGATCCTCACTCAACCCGAGCCCTGCAACTCTCCATCACCTCGAAAGTTGTCATGCACACGGAGATCGTCCAATCAAGATGTCCAGCAAACAGCCACCAGTCTCTGCGCCTCCTATATTGACAATCTCGAAGCATCTGCGGCTTTTACACTTGGCCCTCTCACGCAAAATCCCCCCCCCCCCCTTTAGCCACATTATTTTCGGTTCTGCCGTTCACGAGATGTACCCACCACCAGTCGACATCGTTCTGTCCTGTTCCGCATGGTGCGATGTAAACCTGCATCGGTTACTTCGTGGTCAAAAACGGGCAGGTCTCCAGGGCCTTTGGCCGTGGTGCTTAGAACCCTGTAGACCTAAGCGAGGTACTTACCCTCCAGGGGGCCTACCGGAAGACGTAGAAATGGCTTGCCGGTTTGGGGCCATAGTCACGCGGCGCCAGTCTGAGGCAGACCAGGAAATAATAAAAAGCTCGCTGAGACCGGATTTTGAGGCCGCGCCGTAACTCGTTCGTTGTAACTCCATGTCGTTCATCTAATCTCGAGAGACGCCTCGGACCAGTCTTGAGCGTTCATTCCACTCTTTTGAAGTATAGATCAATAGTGTTGCTCTATAGCTTACAGCCTACGCAAGCGACAGCCTTATATTCGAACCTTCCCCGAAACCACCCTTCAACCTCGAGCAGGATAACTCTGATAATCCATACATCAACCCTCTCTCGTGCATTAGCAAACATCAATATGTGAGTGCCCCCACTCCCCCTCTCCAACCCTATCGTCTTGCCCGTTATCAAGTTTAGGTCTATCAAGTTGTCTAACACCTCCAAGGCTACTGCCAACCTCCAGAATCCTCGCGGTCCGACTACAATCGAATGAGGACGAAAACCGATGCGGCTCAAGTACTTCCGGTCAACTCAGCTGTTACGGCAACAGTCACGGAACCTGTTGCTCGCACGCCAGTTTCTGCGGTTCGACGGAAGACTACTGCGGTGACGGATGCCAAGCGGACTTTGGTATATGCAGCGCCGTTTAGATCAGTGAGGACGGCCATTGCGGCATGATTAACGGGAATCCTGTTGTGTGCAACGGAAGTGGATGGGGCAACTGCTGCGGCTCCGATGGGACTTGCGGAAATTCTACTGCTTTTTGCGGGTCGGGATCGGGATGTCAGGGCAAGTTTGGTCGCTGCATAACCAACCGGGTCTCAACAGACCCGTTGCCTGTGCCATCCTCTGTGGGGTCACCGCCTTTCCTGCCCTCGGCTTCGGTGTGCCCGCCTTCCGCATCTTCCTCTGTGGCGCCCTCGTCGTCTACCACATCCTCGCCTGCCGCATCCTCGCCTCCTGTGCCCTCCCCAGAAGCGTCTTCCAAAGCTCTGCCGACAGGCCAGATTGTTGGTATCGCCATCGGTGCTGTCGTAGGTGTCGTCCTCGTCGCCTACCTATCCATCATCGCAATCCGGTGCTTCAAGAAACGAGACCAGAACAAGCCCCGAAAAAGTCCTGATCAAAATGGAACCTCTATTACAAACCACAATTACTATAATAATAGCCTGGGGCAACAGAATATCCACGGCGGCCCGGGGGATCAGAGCAACTACAACGGCCTTGGCAGTCCATACAACGCCGAACCGTCTACTCGTGACGCCCCAGGTATAAGCGGATGGCCTATGGGTATAATAAGAGACTCCGCCCGGTCTACCCACACTTTCAACAGGCCCATCAATGCCCTACCAAACACGGGGGACGGGGTTCCCAATGGCAACTACGAGCAACGGGCGATGTAAGGGGGGACTTGCAGAATAACAGGATAATACCAGGGTATAAACTCGGGTCTAACACCGGTAAACTCTGGACTGGTTGGTTATTTACGCCAAGTCAGGGATGATGATATGACATGTCGAATATGAGAAGACGGCTTTGCGTAAGGTGGTCAAGTTTATGAAGCATTTAATATCTATTTAGACACGAACGGTACAGCAGAATACATTAATTAGATCGGAGGAGGAAACGCTGCAGAGGGGACCCTCGGTATAGAGCAGTAGATAGGTATTCTGGGACGACTACGACGAGATTGACAAATAGGGAGTATGGCAGGGCGTTTGGGTCATGATTGGAAAAGGCGCTAGACTTATAGGTTTCTGTACAGTCATTTGATGTATTTATTTCACGGGCTATATGGAGTTTTATAGAATCGATTTCGTTCTAATACATAGCTCACTACCTGGAAGCGCTCTTTCACGAGCTGGCTTTGTGTAAAGACTCAACCATGCCAACGAAGTCCTAAGTGTTATTCCTCTGTCCCTCCCCTCCTCCTACTTACCCCATCCCTAGGTCCCATTCGACCTTCTCCCCCGCATTCTCAAAAATCCGCGGCAAACCATTCATGCCTACCCTCACTGACGTCGAATTTTCCCTGGAGGGTGAAGAATCCCGAAATGCTGAACGGTGCATTTAGAGCACCTGGTATTGAAATATGTCCCTTCTTGGTCTTTCAGTCTGGAGAGCGCAGGCTCACTATCTGCGGGCCGTATGTCTTGCGGGACGGGGTTCTCGCCAGGTCGGAGGAGAGTGGCGGCGCTGTAGGGACTGTCCGTGGGTCCGGGGCGCGGAGTAGAGGGACTCAAATAATTCTGGAGTAAAGGCAGGCATGAGAAGTAGGTAGACTTTTCTAATTGATTGACAGAATGCTATTCTAGTAGAAAGCGGCACCAGCCGCAAAACCCCCCTCACATGAAGGGGTATTATCCTTCGACGTCATAATCTCAACCCTAGGCAATCTTCGATAGATCACGGTACCGACGGATGCCAATCGGCGAGCTCGAAGGGAATGCAACATCGCCACGTTAATACAAAATGGTCGGCCGTAGCAGCGGGAGTGAGGTTGGAAATGCGTGAGATCTGGCTGGCCAATCGGGATCTAAGCCCACAAACGGCCCGGGATTCGCGGAGATGTGGGTCGCCGAGGTGCCGTAGCTTTTTGCTGCAGCTCCGATACGACATCACAGAATCTAGCTCGCTACCTAGAGGCAGTTCGATAGACACGGCCTATCCGTCTCGTCGTACATCCGAGAACCAGAATCCAACAGCCTACCTGTTCTTTCAACCGTTAACGCGCAAGAGTACGACACGCCCAAGATAAAGATATACCGATGACCATGTGAGCGGCGATGTTGCTTTCCCGTTCGTGGAACTTCAACATGCGAGTATGACGGAAGATGTGGGGAAGGTTGGCAGCCCCCTTTGTCACTACTCTTCCAGTATTCGCCTCCTTACGGGCAGCATCTACTCTGTACGTTTACTACGCGAGCATATGTTTGCATGTAAACTAATTTTAGTCTTCATTATATTATATTCGCCACCTCGGAACCTTTCAAGGTTCTGTGAAACGGTCTCCTTGAGCCATCACCTTATTAGTGAGCGATCTGGCGACGACCTAAGGGCCGCGAGTTTGGGAAGGACATAGGACCATAGGCAAGAAGCTCTCCTGAGCAGTTGCAGAACTAGATGCAAGCGAGCTGCACTTGCGGTCACTCAAAGCTTTGCCCAACTCGTCAAAGGACACGGAGTCTCGCATATGGCGCCATAGACCCCATCTTTCATTGATGCCCACGTTATCTCTGCATCTTTTCAATGATGAGGTTCCGACACTTAGAGTTGCGGGACGGGTTGTTTTCCCGAATGGATATCGGCAGAATTATCATCCTCGGTAGCATGAAGCGAGCCGAGCCTTTAACCAGGATATGAAAAGGGGCAGATGGTTGTAGGGTATTTCCAGGATATTTGGGCACTGTCAGAGAAGGGGCTCATCGTGAAGGGGCTCTTCTCACGATGCGATCCCCTTTTAACGTTATGAAGAAGAATCTATTTCGATTTCGGTAGATGAGTGTCAGGCCTTTCGGCGATTTCGACAATTCTAGTCAATCAATCGTATTGAGGTGACGGGCTCCCATGATTTTATTGGGTTGGACGGTGCTTGCCGCCGATAATTGGGAAATTTTGTTGGGCAGCACCCACTGAGACCAGCTGGCTGGCGTATGCAGCAGGTAAAGGGTAGGGTAAAGGGTAGTGGGTGCCCTTACAGAGACCAATTGACCTGTGCCTCCGAAGAACTGATTATCTCGGTAGTCCCGAGAGTGACACGATTTCGTAGGAATTGATATCGATCAATTGAGTGATCTCTTCATGTAGATCGGGTACTTCGTAGAAACACTGTCCAATAGTCTTACACTCCATCGCCATCCCGCTGATTTTTAGGTGGTCAAGCATTGAGTTCAATCACTTGAAGTCCACGTTTCAATGCTCTGACTGGTTCCTGACACGTGACGTGATTTTCGATCCTCCCCCCATTCTTCCATTCTCCCATCCCCAGGGTCTTGCAAAGTGCCTCAACCGCCAACGTGGTGGACATTAAAGTCCGTTTAAACCGCAATAGTTCTGTTTTAGTCTCTGTCCCGACTCCGGTTAGCCGCTTTCGATGTGAATGCATCCAAATTCCTTGATCACCCCCTTGCGACGATCGACGACTCCTTTTCCCCCATTCCGCCTCTCGCTCGCCATTTTGTCTCATCTCCCGCCGACCGACCTAAACTAAAACGTGCGTCACTTTCGCTCGTTCTCACGTTCTCACGTTCTCACGGACTGTGGGGGATACCGCCCTACGAAGGTACAAAGGAATTCTTTTCTCCCTGGCGCACACTCAGCCAGACCCACGCTGCCTCGATTCCCAGCCTCCCATTTCGATCGCATCAATTGACCCTGCTCTCGACGATTGCGACACGACACGACACGCCACGAATTCTGTTTTTCCCTTTCTTTTTTATTTCTCCTTTTGGTACGAAGTAGTGCTCTGGTTTCTTCCACCATGCCTTGACCCATGATTCGACTGCATGACAGTTCTCCAACGACCCCCGTTACTCTTCAGAGCCGCGAAGCCTTGCCTACGCAGCCATGAATGGCTTTTCACCCCCTAGAAATCCTTATTCTCGGGATTATAATGACGGCCCTTCTCCCCCGAGACGTGCCCAACCGCCTGGGCCGGGTGCACGAATGATGGTCGACGGCTACCGCAAGGATGCGAACAATAATTTTGGCAGGGACGCCTTGCGAACCAATCCGGCCCAAAGGGACCCTAATCGACCACGAAGTTCTGCCTTAGTAGACCTCAACGACCCTATCCAAGTCCACCTCCTCACCGAGACCGCCCTATTCGACAGCCGCCAATTCGTAATCCTCTCGCAAGAAGAAGTCGACGATTTGAAAAAACAATGTCAGACCATAACCCAACGTATCGAGACGACCCGCGCGAATCTCGCCGTCCAGATCAAGTATCGAGATGCTGCCGCAAATATGGCGAAGCTCTTCTCACCTACCCGATCGTCGCCTGGCAGACGGACCCCATTCGGAAGCCAGGCTGGCAACCGCGATAGCGCTGAGCAGGCAGAGTTAGAGCGTCAAGTCTCCGAGAGGAAATGCGAGGAGCTGGCCTCGGAGCTTTGGGGTCTTGAAAAGCGGATCATGGAGCCGCAACGCCGCCTACTAGAACACACCGCTGCCATATTACAACTAACCCACAAGGGCTCGAGCAAGAAGCAACAACAGCCAAGTCTGCTCCCGATAAATGGCATGCCAGGAAGTCCCGAAAGCCTTTATACTTACTCTAATGGACGGTCTAGCGTAGACCTGGAGTTTCAGAGGTCTATGGAAATTCCTCCAAAATCTCCCATCCGGGAACAGACAACCAAACTCCGTGGGGAGGCCGACCGGTTAAAGCAGGAGAACGACCAGCTACGGGCCCAAACAGATGCCTATAGTTTGGAGATGGATGCTCTACGGCAGGAGTCCTCCGACAACGAACGAGACATTATGGATCTGGAGCAGAAACTGGAATCCTTGAACTCATCTCTCCGCGATGTCATCGTGAAGTTCAACCCCGCGAAGAATTCCGACTTCCGCATGCCTCCTTCGAGCAGAGACTCGCCGAGGGGTGCGCGACCAGCAGCCATTATCGGCGATCAGCTCGACTACCTTGCCAGCACGATATCAGCTGTCAAGCAGGAGCAGGAGCAAGGACATTCCCGCTCCCGCTCTGTCGACGATGAGGCCTCCGCAGCAGTAGCCATAGCTCAAGCTGAAGGCCGCTTAGATGCCGTCAACAGGCAAATCACCGACCTCCTCCTCAGCGTTAATGCAAAACCACCACCGCCTCCTAACCCGGCGCAGCTTCAAGGGGGTGATCTAGAATTAGATGACCGCATTAGCTATCTTCAGTACTCTCTCCGAGTTGTTGAGACGGAGTTGATTCAGGCGGTGGAGGCTGCTGGTAATTTGCAGCCAGTACCTTCAGGAGGCAATTCTGAGCCCTTACTCAGGGAGCTTTGGGATATTATCCAGGACGGATTTTCGGAGCTCCGTCGTCAGCGGGAGGATCGTAAGAAAGTACGCCAGGAGAAGGGTCTGGATGATGATGAGGATGAGATGGCCATCGACGAGTCGTTCGACGCCAATGAGCCATTCTCCGCCACTGGTCTATCTATCCGTATCCGGTCTCTCTCCTCTCAGATTTCCAAATTGACCGAGCACAAGGTCGTGCTGAAGAGGCAGATTAAGCAGCAACGCGAGCTCAACAACAAGTCGAGTGGCGAGAAGGATATCGAGCTGCAGAATAGGGATGAGGAGATCGAGAGGAGAATTCTGGAGGCTCGAAACAAGGAGGACGAGCTGCAGGCTAAGATTGCCATCATTGCGGATAAGGATTCGGAGCTTCTCGACCTCGATAAGAAGGTCTTCGATCTGGAGTCCAAGATTGCCGATCTCGATGCCGAACTGAATGAAGCTCGTAGCTTAAGCGCCAACTCGGTAGCTAGCGCCGGGGATGTCGAGGCCAAGGACCGTCGCATTAAGGAGCTGGAGGCCGAGATGGCCGATATGCAGCAGATTCTCGAGAAATCCCGAGCCGACGCCACCCAAACACAAGGAATGCTCCTGTCAGCCCTCCGTGACCTCGACACGGCCAACCGCAACGCCGAGACGATGGAGTCCGAGAACCTCAAGGCCGCCCGCGCCGAACTCGAGGAGAAGACCGCCAAGCTCGCCGCTCTCGACTCGAGCAGCAAGGACCTCGAAAGCCGCCTCAACATGACGGAAGCAAGCCGCAGCGAGCTGCAGACGCGCATGGACGAGATCGACGGCAAGATCGAGTCCCTCGAAGTCGAGCTCGCCGAGGCGACAGCCGCCCGAAAAGCAGCCGAGCTGTCGTCCGAGTTCAAGCAGAAGGAGCTCGATGGCAAGCAACGCGAGATCAAAGAAAAAGACGACGTCCTCGACAGCCTCAACATGATGGTCGTCGAGCTCAAGACGGAACTCACCATCGCCCAGGCCGAGCTCGAGGGCGCCTACGGCTCCCGCGCCGAACGTGCCGCCGACGTCGCGGCCCTCAAGAGCAGCGACGAAGTCCGCCAGCTCAACGGGCAGATCGACACGCTCAAGGGCGAACTCGAACAGACGCTCAAGCAGCTCGAGGACATCACGCGCGAGACCATCAACGCCGAGCGCGAGAAGCTCGAGATCGAGGGCAAGCTGGACGATGCCGTCGCAGCGAGGTCCTCTCTCGAGGCGGAGATTCAGGACCTTCGCGATAGGTTGGACGCGGAGATTCTTGCGTCGCGCGAGAAGATTAATAAGCTTCAGGAGGAGCTCGATGCGCAGAGGCTCAAGGTCGTGGGGACGGGTGAAGGGGGGTCGGTGAGGGCTGGGGCTGGGGCGTCGATGTTAAGTGAGCAGTTTAGGGCGACGATGAGGGAGGAGAGGAAGAAGTTCCAGGAAGACATGAGGGTAAGGACTTTTCTTTTCTGGAGCCTTGTTTTCGTGTCTATGTTTGGTACTAACGAGTCTTATAGGAAGAGCAAGCTAGGCGGCGGAAGCTCGAGGATGAGCTTGCGCGTTTACGCAAGACACTAGGGCCCGGCAAGAGCCCTCTTAGTCCGAAGCCCTCTTAGTCTGAAATGAACGGACCAAAGAGCGACCAGAGACCTCTTCTTACAGGGAATCTTTCGATGGACGATTCTCCCATCACATATCAATACCTATCAAACGGCTGTCTTCGTTCTTCATTCCCGCAGCCTTTGGAGAGTTTGTCCTTTTTTCCCCTCCCCATTCCTATTCAGCAGCTGTTTTTTCGCATAGCGTTTCCTACTTCGTCGTGGTTGAAGCACTCCCTATCGCATGTTTTTCTTCCTTTCCGGTCTGGTTTGCGCTCATGTTTGATTTTTTTTTATTTTTTTTATCTACTGAGTTGGGCCGCATGGTATATATAGACGGAATTTTTTTTTTTTTCTGTTGTATTCTGCTTATATCTTTGAGAAACCTGAAGGGGGATGAGAGCCATGTACATGTATCATGATGACGATAGGTGACAAGATGAGGCCGGGAGACGAGGGCCGGAGGGCCCCGCCCCCGGTTTTCAAGATGCTTCAGCAGAGTGTGTTTAGCATGTATTTTTTTTGACGCAGCGTACCAAAGGCGGTATAATGAGGAATCAAAAAGGACGATTTCACTTGCTAGAGTGTGGACGAATGTGTGATTTCATGTGTTCGATATTTTTTTTTCTATTTGGGTATCGTATCATAACCTCGTCCTGCTCGGCAATATAATCCTCAAGGGGATATTGATAGCGGCCCTCGTCTCTCCAACTAGTTGATTCTAATTACCCTAGCATCCGGTCTCTCGTTCTCAATAATCGAGACAGACGTAAACGGCCGATTCCTCCTCTCTGGCCGAGAGCGAAGTAAACATATGCATCTCCGCAAATGCACGTAGCCAAGCCTTCTCCAATCCACTAGCAACAGTGGGCGAAGACCAAAGAGTTTTGGAATAACAGGGCAATACCGTCGCTGAAATCCCCATCCCTAAACACCAAAAGTAGCAACAATAGAGACTCCCTCCCCTCCAGCCCTCAGCAAGAGCTTCAACTCCACGACTCACCAAACCGCCCCATCCCCTTTCACCTCTTCCTCAATACATCCGCCTCAGCCTCCACATCATCATCCTGCTCCCCCAAAGCCTCCTCCTCCACCACCTCCACCCTCCCAGCAGCACCCGCACCGCTCCTACTCCTCCCCGCCTCCGAAGAAGCCCTCTTCGCACTCGCGGGAGCGCCCTTGGCCTCCTGCGCCGCGGCATCCTTCACGATATCATCCTCGGTTTCCTTAAAAATGCGCCTGGCGCTCTCAATCTCGTTCTTCTTCTCGAAGACCTCTTGAATCTTTCCGAGGAAGGACGGGTTGCGGCGGAAGGCGAACTGGAAGTCTTCGGCTTTGATCTTTTGCCGGCCCGCGTGGTGGGCCACGCGGTTGGCTTCGAAGGCTACCCCTTGGATGAAGTCGGTGAGGATTTCGTCGCAGACGCGGAGGGTTTCGGGGAGGGGTTGTTTGACGTCGCCGAAGCCGAAGAGGATGAGGCTTACTGTTTTCGCGAAGGGCGTGCGGGTCAGCCAGGAAGGAGGGTTGGGGGAAGGGGAAGGGTTGCGACGTACAGTCGTTAGCGGTAAAGTTCATCTTTCCGACATTTTTGCCGGCGCGAGCTCGGGGCTCCATTTTGGATGATTGGCTTCGGAAACCGTTAGAATGGGGAGAGTGGTGAGTTGAGCAGAGGTTGGTGAGCGAGAGACAGGTTTCGCGTCGATCGTGACCAGCACTTCTTTGATCGATCGGGAGGCTTTATAGAAGGAATTAAACGTAAGAGTAAAAAGTAGGAACAAGATGGACACGGGCTATGGTTTCGGTATCCGCGCGAAGGAGAATGGAAGAGAAAGGGCTGAAGTTGAGGCTGGATTGGCGGATCGAAGTCGAGTCAATGTGAGCTTGGGTTTGAGGCTTTCCAAGTCCAAAGTTCAAAGTTCACATGTTGAAAGTGACGTGGGCGCCATTCGCGTAAATGTCGGCTAAATAGTTCCAGCCAACGTAGCTCCAAAGCATCATTGTCCCTTTCTCAACTTCTCGACGTCTCGACTTGCAACCTGGACAAGATATTCTCGACGACAACCACAGACGGAAATACTAGTTTTACGACCCCAAAACCCCTATTTTCAGCTCATATCATCTATTCGGAGCTCCTATTTTCTATATCGAAAGATTCGGGCGAAGCAGAAAACAATCATCCACCATGGTATGGTTCAAACCCCTAGCTATCGCAAAGCGCAATCCGGTCCTAACCTAGGAAAATATAGTCTGCGCTTTTCAACTTCCAGTCTCTCCTCCTCGTCATCCTCCTCCTCATCTGCACGAGTTCCTACGCGCACGCCATGTTTCCCGCGATCATGGATCGGAACAAGGACGGGTACGTTTAGGCATGCGCCGGAGCCACCCCAAACGGTTTCGGGATTTCAAGGAGGTCGCTAACGGTGTTTCTTATCTCTCAACCAGATTCGCTGGCATCTTTTGGAAGTGCGCGAGGGTAGGAGAACGGCTAAGTCCGTACATAAGTATATGTTGCGTCTTCATGGCCGTAAGACTGCTCTTCCACGCCTCAGCCTCTTTGATGAACCGCACTTGCTAACATTCCGAACTAGGTCTCCATCCTCCTCAACTAAACTAAACTCCAGACGACGACTCGGGAACCCACCTTATGACTATAATGATGTCCCATGCTATGACATTCTTGGGATGCCGATAACGTCAGGGTTCGAGGATACCGATCTAGTCCCAAATTTTTACTTCTATATTCATGTGGAGTTCAAGGCGTTCGGGAAACAACAAACAGCAAAGACTAGAAGGGGCGAATTTTACATGTACAACGTCTTACGTCGGTTATTGCCGGAATATTAATCTATATCCTTGACACGAAAGAGAAGGGATCACCAATATACAGCATGCATTTCTCTTTTTTTCCCCCTTAAACTGGGCTTTCCGGACCCTACGGCTTAGTTTTCCTGGGGCAGTTACAAAGTTTGCGTCGGAAGATAGGGCGTCATCTAGCATCGCGGCAGGATTTTACCACGACAAGTGGCAATTTCACGCAAGGCGCAACGAGCTCGGGAGAGTCCTCGCCCAACGGAGCTTGCGACATACTTTGTCCGCCTTCTCCGCCTATGCGGAAAGCATGTGAACGATGCTGTGCGTTGTTATTTGGAAGCTTAGTTTCCTTCTTGCGCTGCGCTTCTGGTTCCGTCGCTCACAGGATTTGACGTATGGATGATACACGGAAGGGTTGATGGGGCGGGGTATGGTAGGACGTGGGTGCCTAGGGTGCCCCAGCTCGAAGAGATGGGAGAAGGGATCCATTAAAGCGCTGGCCGGGAAGGAAAGGGGACTGTGAAGATGTCGCTGAGGTGGCGAATATAATCCCTCACAGAAAACGCTACCCGGCATTCAAGTGCAACAAAGGCACTCTGCATACATCTCTACAGCGCCGTGTTCAGAAATCAGCCCTGTTGTGTTCAACGAATAGCTACATGAACGAGGATTCGGCTCAAACAAGAACCGATGCCCAATCTTCATCTGCTTGCCGGATCTACCCGCTCTAGAATGGGGGACTTACAACAGGGGACATGGTTGTTTGCCGTGGCAGATCGAGTTTCCGCTTCGGTGACGACATGCTCTACACAAGATAGGATACCAACGGCACAAACAGACGTGAGGCATTCGTGGATGTCTGACGTCAACATCACAGGGCACCATTCGCAGCACGAAGTCATTCAACGACTTGCTCCCTCGTGTCTTGGGGCAACGACAGTAACGAGGGGTTATCCCACCAGTTCCAGCTCGGGCGAATACCGCCGTTCCCATCAAATAGTTACAGTAGTGTCGTCTCGCAGATACAGTAGTCCAAGCAATAGTCTCCTTAGTCTCCTTTTTCTCTCTCTCACAAGTTTTACATAGTTCACTCCGCGATTCAAAAAGAAGAAGGGGGAAAAGGACAGTAAAGCGCAAGATGATGCAAACGTACCCGTATGACGAGGGCTACTGCATGTCTTAATAGTTTTTGGTGGGGATGGGACGGGAACGGACAAGACAGCGTGTCCGTTTGGTAAAGACAATTCGGTGGGTCCTTTTCGGGTCTGTTGTCTCACGAATAGAATGTGTGCGTGTGCGGGGGAGAAGTGGTACAAGAAGAAATTTGATGGTTTCTCGAGGTGATAGCACGTCCACGTCCCGGCGTCGCTGAACTTGCAGCATGCGTGTATCAGGTCGCAGGATGGTTAGCGGCGAGAGCCTGGGGGGAGGGTGAGGAGGTTCCTGGTCTCCGAGTCCCGAGTGATGGAAAGTGGCTTTTCTTTTTGCTTTTTCTTCCTGTCGGCTTACGACGTACGGAGTACGCATAGGTCTCTGGTTTACTATAAGACAACTGCCATAGGAGTCGAGGTTTTTACCGTATGAAGCTAATGCATGCATGCGTCTGTTGATAACTCGATACTAGTGGTGCAGTAGGCCCGATGCGCACACAAGGAAGAGCCCGCGGGTATAAGAAGCAAAGAAAGGAGGTCAGGTCTGCACAACATTGGGCTAGTATATGATGCTGATCCCAATCCTTGAGGACTCGGCTAGATGCACTACTCGGAACTTCACGAGCGGGAAGTTCATGACTATCCATCAGTGCTCAAGATGTGGTGTTATCGGGCTCATGTCTACTAGGGATGAGAGATGCCGTTGTCCTCACAACACACGGTCTTTATCTGCGGGTCTCATTCGCCTAAGACTACCCAGGTTCACGAAGTTCGTGACACTACGTAGGTGTCAGGGTAAACCTGCCAATGCCTGCGGATGCTCCCTGTTTTGGATCAATCGAAACAAGGTAACACGGCACTGACTTAGACATAGATGAGATCGCCAGATTACGAGCCAGACGTCAAAACAGAGAAGCGGGAAAGGAGCCGAGGGGTGTTAGTCGGATGATGCCGATGAGCGCTGTGTACTTCTTCAAACAGACCCTAGGCTTCACGATAGCTTCAGCACGGGTACTAGCGCGTGTATGTTCCAGCCCCAGGTTGCAGGTCATTCAATCGTTTCCATCTTAGAATGTTTGTGTTTGAGGCCATGACGAGACTTCCGGTAGGCTACTTAAAAACGGAAAGAAAAGAGCCATCTCCATTCCGAAGTTAGGCTCCCCACAACAAGCCATTGATACGATGAGGCTAACTGAATGCAAGGACAAATCAGCCGGGAGAGCCTCGCTGCGCCATCTCACATACTCTTATTACTCGATACGCCAGGAGAAGAGAAGAAGTATTTGAAGAAAAAGGTCATCAGTATCGTATTAAGAAGCATCTACACGAGGGCAAAAGGACTCACCTTCCAACTTTGGCAAGTAAAAGGAATGAACCTTGCGCCGTGCATGGGAGATAGAAGCAGACCACGGCGGAGGTTTTCTTCTTGCTTTCCTTCTCTCACATCCCGCGGGGTGGCCTCGACCTGCATCGCATATGCAAGGGAGGACGGGAAACCATGTGTCTTATACGAATGTACAAATGCATGAATACACGAATGCACGAATGTACGAAAGCTGGAAGATTGTCGAGATAAAAACAACAACTTACTTACATGCGCCAGGCTTCTGAGATCTGAGGAGTCGTACTTCGCGGAGGATGTTATTTTGAGACGAGGGATATACCGGTGTTTCTATCAAGCAGTAGCCTTCCACCATCCCGGGTGAGAGCGAGCAAGAAAATTAAGAATGAGAAAAGAAAAAAAGACTCAGACTCGGCGCACGATTTGGTGCGATGTCTCTCCCATCCTGATATGACGATACATTATTGATATATCAGCCCCAGATCATACTAAGTATGAGTGCAAGCTACACCATTGCCTACGTCTTTTTGCTACCCACCCTTTTCTCCTCCCCCAATCTTCTCTCTCTGCTTTTGGTCGTTCAAAACCCTCCGTCCTGCCGCCAAGAACTGCTCCTCGAGCTCCACATCCAGGAGCTTTTCTCCTGATGCAGGTTTGAATAGTGTCTGGGAGAGCAGACAAAGAGGCAGAATGGAAAGCAGGAGCTCCTGTCGGCTAAAATAGCAGGGCGCGACCTTTCCATGATCGACAGCACACAAAAAGAGGCGAAAGGAAATATCAATAAGGAAAAAAAAGAAAGAAGGACAGTTGTTTTGGTGAAACGAAACAGAACAAGTGGTTCTCTGTCTTCTCAGGCTGATTCGTACGCCCGAGGTTAGGTCCAGCTCATACTCGGACAAGAGGAATCGTTTCCCTACGTAGCCACACATAAATGATATCAAGACGCTGAGAGACTGACGTGGAGGCTTCCAACAGGCCATGTGCCTTCTTATTTGCCTTCGTTCCCCAGTCCGCCCGGTCCGGGAGAGGGTGGGAAGAAGGAGCATTGAGAGGGAAGTCGGCGGTTTCTGCAGCTGCGCGATACACAAACGCAAAGCATTTCGCGGGGCAAGCATGCAAGCGCACCTACATCCCGCTGATCCGATGGAAGCTCTGCCTAGCTCCCGCGTTACAGCCGCCGGGCAAAGTGTGGAGGGGGAAGACACTGAGAAGGGGGGGGATGGGAGGCAGACCTGCAGTGGAACGAATCATGAAGGAGGTAAAAGCACACCAGGTCGGATATGGCACGTACATATGAGCTGCGCAGGGTGGGGGCGAGGGGAGGAAGAGGCTGATAGTAATGAAGGTGAGACGAAAAGAGCCTCCTTCTTTCGGGACTGACTCGGCCAATCTCTCCCTAGGCTCTATCCAGATTGTGAGGATGCAGGCTCTGGAAACTTGTCCGCATGAGAAATGTTCCGGTAGCCGCACAGACACACGACAGGTATTCGACACTTCTTCCGGAAGAATCAAGTGAGGGAAGAAGTATAGTGTTAAGATTGAACAATGTCTGTTTTTTTATGCTCTGCATCCCAAGTTCGTTGCAACCCCCCGTTCCTGTTCTCGTTCATGCTGCTCGTGGGGGATAAATCCTGACTCGAGCTTGCCGTCATCTTCGTTTTTTCCCGGAGGTTCGAGCACAGATGTGTGAGTGTGTATGGGAATTGGAGGAGGAATCAACAGAGCACTCCTCTTCAATATAGCTTCGGCCTAGAGCTGAAGTTACACAATTATGTTAGGTTTCGAGTTCGACTTCAATGATCACCCTCTAAAAATTGTCTAGAATAAATCAAAACAAGGAAGGCCCTCAGGAAATGGAGAATGGAGAATGGAGCCCTGTTGCTGGGACTGTTTTGTGACACTTGAGAAGGAAAGTAGGGAAGAAAGAAGAAACTTGGGAGCTCTTCGCCAAGCCAAACAGAATCTCCGGGGTACGAAACGCTGCTACCTTACCTGCAGCAAATTTCAGAAGCTGCTCTCCGTCTTCCGAAAAGCACGTAGATTCTGTTGTTCTGTTACATTTAGCCCAGATTCTTTGGATTTCGGAACGGATAAGCTGGTCGATCAATCGCAAGGACGAGATGAAGTTCGAGGTTGTCAATGGTAAAACAGACGCCTTGGGCTTGAAAGTAGCATTGGGATTTCGATTTCGTGCCAGCATTCTACCAAGTAAAGAACGGGGTGCTCCGTCTTCAATCTTCAACGTTGCCGGCCCCGGCTCGAGGGCCCTGCAGCAGCCAACCAACACTGCTTTAGACATGCCGGGCCGGTGGGTGGTCAAGAAAATCATGCTCCTCAGCCTGCGCTTGGAATGCCTTGTGAGCTGATGATGCCGCAGTGATGCTACGGTTTCTTATTGTCAGGAGGTCAGGAGCTCTGACTGACTCGTTTTCATTCCCCTTCAAACTTGACTATAGCACTTCGTGTGCCCTTTTTCCGGGGCCGTTCCCTTTGATTTGTTGGCCGCTTGTCAAGTTCACACGTTTGCCATTTCCATCCCAGTCGCGTTCCGGATAGACCAATCGTCTACGACCGCTCCCGAGGTCGTGACTCGAGGTGACGGGAAAGGCGGTGGACAACATCTGCTGTTTCCGTTGGGCGGTGTTGGTGCTACCCGAAAAGACCAGAAACATTGCAGAAGTGAAAGCAAACAAACACTGCCCGCTCAACGATGTTCAATACTGCCTCGTACATTTACGGCCAGCCATGGCATACAGCAGTGCGCTGCGCCTCGCCTTTCTGTGCGTTAATCACTGTTCAGTTTCTCCTCTCGAGATTGATATGGTATGTAAGAATATAATTAGCATATTGGAGGACTTGAGATATACCGGTGATGTGTAAAAATGCAGTAACCCTACAGCGGCCTAGACCTAAAATCGTAGGTAGAGCAGGCTCGGCTCCCCGTGACATCCGCCTTAACCCACGAACTCCCGCCAAGTTTCAGTCTTACACAACAGCTCGCATCGAGTGTGGTGATATCGGGCTGCCGGAACAGCAGTCCAGCATCACGAGCAGACTAGCCAAGGGGCAATAAAAAAAAAATCAAAAAATCCTCGGCTGAAATCTCGACCATCCCTCGTGAGAGACAAAAAAAAAAGGCGCCCGCCACGACATCAAGCATATGTAGGACCCAACACCAAGGAAGATTTTTTTTCCCTCCTTCACCGAGGGGAGCAACCTTTCTGGAGCAGCTCCTTACCGATAATGGCCTTCCCTACCCCTTTCGGGAAGATGGAAGGAAAAATTCAATGTCAGAACTGCTCATATGACTCAATGGCGCAGGACTAGGGCGACAAACTTTTTCGGCCCCTGAACTTGAGAAAGATGGAACAGTCTTGAGTCAAAAGCTTGTTGCCGCCAGGCCGGCAGCGTCCGTGACGGTGTCTCAAGAGTGGGGGATGGGTTTTTTTGGGTTGTTAGTGAGGCTGTGATTGGAATTCCTGCTGTGGACTCGGTGGCCCATCACAGCTTGCCACATTGACCTGCTTCTTGTATTTTTGGGTACACTAGAGTTATAGACTAACACTGCCCCGATCCTTGTATTATTTTTATTTTTATTTTTCCGTTTGGCAAAGTGAAGCGTTGGGCTTACTTGGTCTTCTTTAACTCTCCTGTAGTCATGCTGCCACGAACGGGACGAGCTGCAAGATTTAGACGATCCGCCGCACTTGCCAAGCCCTTTTCTCTGAATCATATGGCGAGCAAAAGGATGCCCGACCTCCAAGTCGAGAGTTGGTCTAACGTAAACGATCTAACGTAAACGACGGAACAAGAACAGCTAGTTCTGCATGATCCATAGACTGCAAATATCCGGTGTAGACCGGGCAGGTACATTAGTGACTTGGATCTATCTTGAGTGTAAACTTGGCAGTTTACGGCGAGCGGGCCAGGAGAAGCCCAATCGTGAAAAAGGCCATCTAGATTCGATGATGATCTACTGACTGCCGGGCGGGAAAAAAGAAAAAAAAATAATAATCAACACTAAAGTAGCAAGGCGAATTTCACAGTGGCGCGGTATCCGGTCCAAGAAGAGTTGCCGGGCCGGGTACTTACCGCAAGAAAGCCTTCAGCGTTCGCCAGCCTTTCTAATAAGGCGAGGTTACTGTTAACGCCACGGGCTGGACGCGGAGGGTAGGACAAAAAGTACATTAATTCCGTCTCGCCGTCTCACGTGGCTTTCGAGTTCTCGTCCCCGTCTCCTCCGAGGCGGTGAGAAGGCAGGGAAACGGCGGTTTGATATCGTTGCCTCGCTTCACAACTACCGGTGAAGGCATGTGTCGGGGGGCCTCGACTTGATACACGTCATTGCAGTACTCAGCGGAGTACGGTACGCATCCTGTAGACTACAATGTCCTCATTCCGAGTTGAGGGTTGTTGTGATGAAGATACTTCGTACTCTTCCGGTGTGTGAGTATGCTAATAATACGACCGAGAAGGATCAAGGAGCAAGGGAACCGCTCGAGTCGATGCAGACACCAACTCGCTGTTCGGTGCCGTGGTGCAGTGGTGCATTATTGCCTCGTACTTCATAGAAGGAAGGTGGTGAGAGTCAGCCCACACACATACGAAGGAAGACGTACAAATCCACACTCATGCACTGATGTATCAAGCCCTGCGCCTCACAATTCACTCTTAAGCCGACGAGAAAGTGTTCCAGTGTTACACCTGACCGCGACCAATGATGACTGGCCATATCAAGGACGCCCCCCGAAACACAGCAGTAGCCTTGGCCGAGGTCCCTCTAAGACCGGGAATCGAGGATCGATGCTTCTAATTACAGCATCACCCCCTGGCACTACTTTCGTAAGGGAATAGCTTTATGCTTCGGGATGGTGACGAAGTACTTCGTATACTTCTTGTCAGTCCGATCTTCTTTGTAGATCGACAGCGTACTTCGTAGTGTAGAGAGGCGTAGTACTTCGTAGACGTAGTTTACGTCGCATCTTGGCACCACATAACGATCCGCTTCTTGAAAGACGAGAAAAGAAATGGGTCCTTCCCACTTCTTGGTCGGATCGGATTAGCAAGTTTCGACGTTGCAGCAAAGCCTTCCAGACTCTCTCTAGTGTGCTTCTCGCCTGGTATTATTATGGAGCAAGAAGGCTTCGATTTGGAGCGCTTGACCAAGAGCAGCCATAAGAGCAGCAAAGAGAGAAGACCACCCCTGAATTATCTAAGCCGAAGCAATCTCCCCGTCCCACTCCGCGAAAAGTTAAATCTGGATGGAGTCTTTACCGATGCGTTGGGTTTTGGTACCTGACCAAGAGAGAGGACCTTTTCCCCAATTGGAGAGAGCTGTTCCTCCTCTCTCACCCGCCCTAAAAAGACAGCGCCGAGGCTTACGCCATTTTGATGCGTTAGGACTCTCCTCCGAGGAGGATGGAGGGGAATCGTACGAACAGAGGAGCCCGGGCCAGGGCTGGTCCCCTTTATCGAGTTATCGAACCACTGGGACGTTACTGCCACTCTCTCCTCCTCTGGCCCCCATTCTATCCCGCAGGCAAACTGTTTCCTTTTTTCTCATAGTATTCCGGTGCTAGTGTGGGGAGTAGTTTTTGTTGGAGTCAAATCTCATGCCGTGCGGAGGAGCTTACGACTCCAAATGATACGCTATACCTGTACTAACACGGCAACATTTGAACCAACTTGGTTAAAAATCCCTGACTAATTGGTCATGGCAAACAAGAGGTCTCATCTGGGATATTGCCTGTATCTATAATCTCGTACTCTGTAGAAACATTGTTTACTACATTTGAGGGGGGGGGTTTTGTTTGGACGATATTGAACATGCCTCATACATGTAACCCTCATTTAGACTCGATCCAGCCTCCTCCATCTATTGTACAGCACACTGCGTCAATGCAATGATTGATAGATGATGGTCATTTCGAGCTGCATGGCGGAAATGGTCCCTATCTGCCAAGGGTCAGGGGGCTTCGACGTTCATGCCTCGTGGGGACTGGGGGCGGACGGTCCGGAAATAGGAGCTCACGACTCCACCTTCTTCTGGCTGGTGCGCTGGATCAATTGTTCGGTCCAGCTCAAGGAATACAACATCGAAACAAGATTATTGCCAGGCCAGGTGGTGGAGGTCTGTTCGCACTTAATATCCGTCGTAGATTATGAAGAAGAGCTGTACTCTGGGTCTTTAATAACCGTATTGCATTGACAAAAATGAGACGAAACGGAATTTCCAAATGGTGATCCAGAAGCCTTCTAGATCGTCGACGCATGAATTCCGGGAGAAATCTCGTCTCCCCTTCTTCCCCAAGTTTCCCCTCGACTTATATTGTCCCAGCTTTCCGGGCCGGCTTGGCTTTTCCTAATCACCTTTAAAAGAACCTAAAGGATCCTTGTCGGAGATTATGAGTCGGGCGTTTGTTCAGACGAAAGAAGAGGCAAGAAAAAAGAAAAAAAAAATTGTAATGATGGTAGCTCCAAATCATCTCCAGGCAGATCACTCTGGGAAAAATGACCGAGCGCGGGGACAAGAAGCCGGCTGGCATGAAGAGGAAAGCGGCACTCGAGATTATTATTACTTCCTTTCGTCCACAGAGTCAACATTTGATCTTGAGGCGGCTGGGCTTGCTGCTGTCCGTGTCATTGCGACAGTAAACATGGTATTGGGGTGTTGGAACTAATAACATGGGGAGAGTGAGCATGTGCAGGTTACGTCTCCAAGCTAAACCAGCTTGAGGCCGAGCAAATTATCTTGGCGAGTGCATGAGAAGGGTTGGAGATTAGTCTTATTGTGCGTGAACTGGTCGCATCCAGGATGCATTGACGCAAGTTCAAATGGGTTCCCCTCCTTCCTCGCCCCCGATTTTTCGGCGATGCCGTCTCAAGCTCGACGTGTTGGTGGTCTTTGATTCACCAGTGTGCCCCCCCGCCAAATTGCGTCTGCTACCTTGCGGTTCCGAGGTGATTGCCTCAACTGGCAGGGTACGACGAAGCTGAGTGTCATCACGGTCAAGATGGGACACCCTAGTGTAAACTAGAAGGGACCAAATCGCACTGAGGGTTACTTCGACGTCATACACTAAAATTTGGCGTGGTCTTCACCAAGATATAGTGTCTTAGTTGAGTGCCATCAAAAATCATTCCATTTATCCCAATATTGCAACCACAAGTCGATGTTGAGGCTAGAAGATCCTAATCTCTCGTGGCGCAACATGTGGAAGAAAAAAAAAAAAAAAAAACTCAATTGCATATGCAACCGGATAGATCCCGGACGAATGTCTGAGTGTGTTGATGCTCCTTTATACGCTCCAGATACGTGTGCCTCGTAACTCTTAGCGTCTGAACATAAATCCCACGCACGCCCACGTACGTCTGTCCCACCCCACGAACCGAGCCGGCGAACATGTCCCGGGGAGTGAACAAGATCGTGATATTCGCGTGATCTGGATCTTTTTGCCTCCCCCTCACCTGCGCCAACCAACTTCCCCAGTGCAATCGCCTGCGTTTACCTGGAAAGTGGCAAAAAGATGCACACTGACCGCGATTTAGTCGATTTGGGACAAGAAATGGGGGCAAATAGGAAGAAACATTAAATGCAATGCGACCTTAGTGTCTGTCGAGGAATCGAACCAGCAAAGCGCGTACTCCAGAATAGGAAGAATAAGAAAACAAAAATAAATGCACACATCGATAGAGATCCCTCAGCTTTCGTTGAAAGATTCCTCGGCCAAACTACCGGCGCGGGACATTGTCGCACGAAGTACTTTGTCTACGAGACGAGAATGGATCTTGACTGACATAATACGCTACAGGTAATAGGAACGAAGTTGAGTGTTCAATCTTTGATGTGGCCTCCCTTTTTGCCATGCGATTCTAATTTGATCTGAAGAAATCTGCAAGAGGAAAAGCCACTTGACGCCACCACTGGTTGCTTTCGGCGATTAGTCGTGGGAATGCGTGGGAATGAGTACTTCGCAGGAGACAAGAAAAAAGAAGGGAGTTGCCCCGCTGAAGTGTCGCCGTCTTGGGTATTGTACACTGCTTCCTACACTACTTCCGTATGTTTGTAAGGGTCTAGATCATCAACGTCCACTCGACATGCAACATTTGCAAGTCTCGGTCTGGCTGAGAATTCCAATACTTCGACCTTGGAAGTTTAGCTCCAATGTGGGTAACACTCCCCGCTAGCTCCTGCATGTTCTTAGGGCAGTCCAAAACGTCACAGGTACCGAGCTTGAGTCCACAAAAATCTCGAGGGTAATAAGACTTTTCTTGGCGTAGCCACTTGTACGGATCAGGATGGAGCAGCTCCAAGGAGGAATCCCAAGGACGAGGTAAATACAACACACCCGCGTGGAAAGGTGCATATTTTGAGGAAAAAAAAGCCCCGTCTTTTCTCCCCTTCCCCCTTCCCTCGAAGTCTGGCTTTGAGCGTGAGGGGAGAGGAGTCAGAGGGCAACGGGACACAGTTTGCCCTATCTGGGTTTCTTTTTGTTCAAAATAGGACTTGGGCAAGCATGCACCCTGCGGGATTGCGTCAGTCCTAACACGACCACGTCGACAAGCTGAGCCTCTGTGGAACTGAAAAGTGCAGTGTGGAACCTGATGATTATGAGGCCTGGTTTCCGGTTCGGCATATATTTGGATCGAGGATGGGGGGATCAGCGGTTTGCGTTGTGGCATGGGCGTGGCTGCTAATTTCGTTGTTCTTGTTGGGCGCTGAGCTACGACGCACGAAGGAAGTAGTGAGGGTTTTTGGCTGCTTTTGCCTTTGCTGCTTTTGTAACTGCCTGCTTACTTCGTAGGTCTCAGTTAAGAGAGCTGGACCATGTCAGTTTTTGGGAAGTCTAGATCCTTTTTTTGGCATCTGACTCTCATTCTCCTCTACGAATTGGAGCTGATGATGGCTGATGCTTTTGGGGAGTGGGATTGATGTGAAGATATTTAGATGAGGTTGACCTCTCCAGTGCGAAGCAAATGGACACTCCCACCGGTTCCGCCGGAAACAATGTCTGTTGGAAAGAGGAAGAATGCGATTAATATCCCTCTGCGCTCTGCATCCGGCTACTTCATACACTCTCCACTTGACTGACTTAGACCGGCGTTGGTCGATCAGGGAAAGGGTCTGAGAAGTCCCGAGTTGACCACACCATGATTGATCCAATCTGTCTGATTACGATGTATCAATCGCCGTCTCATTGTATCACTGTATCAGCGTATAAGACGGTGGCTCCGGCCTGGGCCTGACCCACCGCGACAAAATGCACCTACCGTTTTAATTAAAACGTATACATACTTATACGATGCGTGTCCCCCCCGTATCAACTAATCCCACTTCGTACTTTCACACACTTCACGTCATGGCGCGGGGGATGGACAGACACTCTCCCGTTCCAAGACAGACTCGCACAGCGCGTCGCCCATTGATATGCTCCTTGCAACTGTGCCCATCCCGGCATATCTGGGGGGTGCTGCTTGCAGCCAAGCTGAGACGGACCAGCCAGGGTTAACCGACCGAACACACAACGACGTTGCGTCCCATGTTTTACCAGCCGTACGACTTTCCAGAGGCATTGGGTTGCGTTGTATGGTATGGATTGGGATTGAGATCGGACTTTTTGATGCACTGCAAGGTATCTTATGCGAAGCATGCCTACTACGATGGGAGTCATTCCAGGAGCCCACAGCTCGTAATATTTTGCTCGGAATGCATCGCACCAAAGGAAAAAGATGCACTGAGACGCGCCGGTTCGAATAGGCAAGGGGTTTTTCTTTGGTGGGTGCAACTCCATTTCATTCCGCCACTGGCGATGGTTTTCTGTGGGCGTGTAGGTTTTCCCTTGCGGCTCGGCCCCACCTGAAATAGAGCGGAGCAAGAAAAGAAAAAAAGACGAAGCGAAATAGTAAAGAGAAAATTTGGTGCGAAGGAACGTCTCCAGCGTGTAACCAATGGATTTACTCGATCTACTCAACATCAGACGGGGCGACAGGCAAGTGCTTGGGCACAGAAGGGACGATTCGATCCCAGGCGTTTTGTTTGATAGCCTCAGCTCCGGGCTCCGGGGAGGACCTGCCCGATCCCTGCAGTGGTGCTATGACGGATGGATAGGGTCCTCACTCTGAAAATCTCATGCAAGTGAAGCATGAGAAGATGGAGAATGCCCATTTAGACCCATTCCATGAGCTGTGTGAGCTGTGTCGTGGTTCACGGCTCATCTCGCTGCCTGGGTACATGGAGTTCTCATTGTATTGGTTCCAGTTGAAGAGTTATTGTACCATAGATGGGGAATGTGGGACATGGACATTGGTGCTATGCAGCATCTCGTAGCTTGATGGTGGAATGGATCGAACCGATGGCAAATACATTCATAGACCCTAACTAGCTCCGCGTCGTGCTGCAGCGTAATACATCAATTCATTGATTCAATCGATTCATCGAGTGCCCCTTGCGAGACCGCCTTGCTCAGGCATTAAGCCATAGATTGCAAACGGCAAGCCTCTTTTGGTTCCTGAAGAACGGGGATTTAACTTTTAGGGGCTAGGTTCAGTGCTGAAGTAATATCCGAGAGGTTTGTCCCGTAATATTACTATGCAATAATTGATCAAGATATCATTGATAATTTGGTCTTGGGAGTGTAGCTCACAGAGTAGTACTAACTGATGGAGCTCGTGAGTGTTTGAGCAAAACGCCATGCCCTGTAATCGTCAAGGCGTAATGTGCAGCAGGACTACGGGCTGATAGACCATTGACCTCGAGCGAGGTTAGGTACGCTGCGTTACTTTAGGCTGCGAAGTACAAGATGCTGGGCCGAGTGGTTCTTGAGCTGGCCTGGCTGTGTACATTAATACTTCATGTTGTAGTGAGGTCAACAGTGGGGGGTATCAATCCTGCCTTAGACGTAGTGTATACGGCTATTGCAGAATCAAATACGGAGTATGCGTAATATGAAATTGGAGTCCAGTCTGAGAATTGAGCCCAAATGATCTAGGGCCGTCCGGGCGTATGAATGTGGATCTTCTCGTGCGCGTTGTCTTGATTCTGCCCTTGCTCACCCCCCAAACTTGGAGCAGGTTCATGGTAAAAGACACTACGACATACGAAGGAGACTTGATTTCGATTAATCCAACTGAAGGGGAAACGCCCACGACTCTTGGCAAGGGTCCGGCACGGATTGTACCTCAATCTCAACTCCGTTTTATACTCTCTGCCCTGCGCTTGCCCTTTTTATCTAGTATTGGATCTATTGATTGGCTCAGATTCGATTGTACTTTGCTGCTGATTGTGCTTGTATTACTACAATTGTATGGCGCCCCAAGTAGAGCACCGTATTACCCACACAACCCCAATGCCACCAACATTGAATACTTAGATACATTCGTGACATGGAGGGCACTTGAGGCACATTGAAATTGATCATGGACCTCGTCTCATCCAGTCGGGTACTTGCCCCGGACACTAAATACTACTGGTACTTTCTCTACTTGTAACTTGTAGGAAGCCAGCTGCATGCCCCGTTCTACAAAGTAGTGTAGCAATGCAATGCTGGCTTTGGCACACATTGCCCATTGCCCATTGCCCATTAATCCCTAGTACAATCCAATGTATCGCATGGCCTGGGCAGCCCCTGGCTCCTCTTGTCTGGCTGGCGTGCTTTCCGCTCTCTTCTTGTTCCTTTTTCCTTTGGGCTCATTTGTTCTCAGCTCTTCTTTCCCTCCCTCCATTCTCTCTTACATCTGATACTATTATAGCCCAATTCTCTTCGTCTACTCTCCTTTTGATCCTCAATTTTTCCTTGTCTCTTTTTCCCGACTTCGTTCAGTCGTGTCCCTCCTTGATATTTCTTCCTTTGCTGTTGCTCATTCCTGTCGCTCCTTACCCACGTCAGATTGTTTCCTTTTATTCTCAAGGAAATCCGCCACCGCCACCACCACGACCACCAACCACTACTGCTGCTGCCACCATCGCCTTGCTGCAAGTCCACTTCCGTCCGTGGTCTTTTTAAACCTCGCTCATATTTAGCTCGACACCAGAGGCGATTGGAGGCAGGAATAGGAAAAGAGAAGTGCTGCCTCGCATATCGGTAGAGCCACGCTGGAATCCCCATCTTGCCACTACCTTGGATTATAAGCGCCATTGTGTCCCATCTTCCGCAATCCACCCACCGAGACGGATCCAGTCCAAGTCTCCCCCCTTCTTCTTGGCTGCCGAACCTTCGATTTCGTATACGTCTGGACAACACACCGCATGGGCAACGTCTAACGCCACGTCTTGTCGACCAGACCCTTCAGCGACATAGAGACCTCTTCGGTAAGGAAACCCCGTCTCATCTCGGCAATTCCACATTTCCACCTCGAAGGCCTTTGGCCTTTCTCCACTACCTTCTCCCTTACCTTAGTTGCGGGGAATAATACCAGACCCTTTGCCCTGAGGAGACCCTGACCCTTTTTCTTGTCTTGCCTTTCTTTGAGTCTAGTGACAAAAGCCATTGCATTGGTACCTCTCATACACACCCACCGCCCACCCACATATATACACTCTCGCTCAAGACCTTCACTCATACCCTCAAGAGTCCACACACCTTCTCTTTTCCTACCAGTTCAGCTCTCTCTTGGCTCTTGACTTCATACATTCCTTCCATTCTTCCAATTGTCAGGTCATTCCACTCCTTGCTTTTTCTCTTAACCAATTGGTACTTGAGAAGTCTGTTCCTCTCTCGTCCTACACTCGTCGAGTGCACCTCTTCCTGTTACCCTAAACCGCGCATCTTCCATACACCGCTTCTATCTTCCTGCTTCCGTCTCTCGCGGGGGATCACCTGCGTAAGCCCTTACATCCTATTCTCACCTTGGCTACACCCTGCGGGCAAACGTTTTGTTTCTTCTTCCCCGACCTCCTTGTAGCCCCGGCCCCTCTCGAATCACAGGGCGGTCTACGGCAAAGGCTCTGCGGTTACCCGCTTTCACGAGGCCCGTCGTCTTACTTGGAACTTCCCTTGCTCCGTGTTTGCAACACCCTTTCCTGTCACCTTCGTCGTTCCTGACTCTTCACTCCGTTTCAGCTCCACGCGCTTTATATACAAGGGACACTAACCCAAGGTGCCGCTAGTGATAGTGATCTCGACTTGTCTACACACCTATACTCTTTTCTCTCTTACACGGCACACGCACCACCTCGCTACGTAAGAGAACAAGAATCTACACCTTGAACCAAAATCTTGATTTTAGACATCAGCCACTCTTGATAGACGCCGAATCACCTCGAACCGACGACGTCTTGGATTTACCTTCGACTGTCAACGATTCTGGACCAATCGTCACTTCCGGATACGGGTAGTAGTTAACGTTGGACCCTTGGCCTTCCTCACACACCCCTCCCCTCCAGGATAGCCCACCATATCGGCCCACCACCATGACGACGGAGCAAGGAACTGGTGGGGGTGCCCTTGGAGGATCCCCGCCTAGGCCGAATACGCAGAGCGAGCCCTTGCCGGAGGCTGAGGTGGAGAACCGCATCCCCCAACAACAAGAAGACACTCAGACCCAGTATGCCGAACCCACTGCACAGTCAGGCGGAAAGCTAGCGAACACCTACCCGCCGGCTTGTACATCAGGCCTCCCAACACACAGCCGCTCAGGCAGCTGCTACATTCCCTACTCTCGACGGATATCCAGGCCATTGGAGCCTCCTGTGACCAGGGCAACCCTCAGCGAACTAGACGTCACTAAAATCATCCACAACCCCAAGCTCCGCCACGATATCAACTTCGACCCCGACTTACATTTCCGGCCTAACTTAGAGGGAGAAAAGGGAAGGAGGAAGCAGGAGAGGGCGAATCTGTTTTGGAATGCGCTTCTGGAGCAGCTGTGCGAGTTTGTGATGGACCGTCCGACTTTTGAGGAGAAGCACGGCAGAGGCGATGACTGGTGTTTACCAGCTCTTCTTAAGGCCGTGAAGGAAATAATTCAGACTCTAGTGCCTCAACGTGACCGAGTATACCTCGACGAGGGCCTAAATGTCGACCTGCTTATGCAACAGTTCAACATGGGAGTGGCGGATCTAGAGAAGCTCGCCTTGTGGCTTTCCAAGGTCCTGAAGTCGCACTGCGCACCCATGCGTGATGAGTGGGTAGACGAGATGTACAACGAACTAAGCCGCGGCAACCGAAACAATGATATGAGCGAGCTGGTCAAGGGAATGAGGAGTCTGCTAAGTGTCTTGGAGGCAATGAAGTTGGACGTTGCGAACCACCAGATAAGATGCCTCCGCCCGGCCCTGATCGAGGATACCGTGAACTTCGAACAACGCTTCTTCCTCAAGAAGATTGCAGCTGGAAAGATCGATGTCGATTCGGCCAAGATGTGGTACGGGGACGCCTGCGAACGATTCTCGCCTGCCTTGTCGAGCTCCACCAACACCCAAGCTTTCGGCGACATGACAGTCTTTTTCGAGGGTCTCGCCCGACTTCTGCTGCCCTCGGTAAACGAGAAGACGGTGCCGAATACCTTCCTCTTCGACGAAGAACGGATAATGAAACTCCGATCCGACATGATGGACGCCATCAATCTCGAGATCTGCATGAAGGCGTACGAGGATATGGAGTCGGGATACGGCGCCCTTCTCCTGTCTTCTGCCCTGCATAATCTCGGAGAGCAAATTCGACCAGGTACTCCCGACTCGGTTTTTGGTGGATCAGCTGCATCCGTGTCTTCGTCTAGGCCATCCAGCCTCGTTTGGAGCAACGCCGGCTCCGCAAACTCCTCGCCGCGATCCTCTCTCATTCTCCCCTCGCAAACGGCCGCCGATGCCACACGCTCCAAGGCGAAGGCAAACGAGCTATACAACTCGCTCATCGCCCTCCTCCAAACCGCACCATCCGCGGCGAAGCCCGCAGCTCGTTGGAAGGCCATCGCTCCTTCGATGGCTCTCCAGGTCTTCCGGTACACGAATGCTCCTCAGCAAGCGCTTCCCGTGATAGAGGCCAACATTACCTCTCTCGTCTGCGACGTCCACTCGGATAGGTACCGGGAGCTAGAGGAGCACTTCCTCAACAAACTCCATGTTGAACTCGCTGCTCGCGTCAAGCAGTTCCGCGGTTTGTCGGGTGTGAGCCTCTTCAGCATTGCCTCCGGCAGCCGGCCCCAAAATGCCTACGGATTCCCAGAGCGGGAGAGGAGTGACGGTTCCACGAGGGAAGCTCGCGAAGACGAGACCATCGAAGACATGGCTATCCGTTTAGCTCATCTGGGCGTCATTCACTGGAGGGTATGGTCCGGCCTCGTTTACTCGGACGACGTTGAGATGACAACGGAGCCTGAACAAATTTAAAAGACCCTGCCGGATCTGCCTCTCTCGGGGTACCTCGACTATGCGATTTAATAGATCCCGAGAGTTGGCGGAGTGCCACTGTTGTCAGAACTCGAGAGGCAAATCTGACAACCCAACCTATACGTTTATCAACGTTTAATCTCCCTTCGAACCATTTTGACGGAACACAATAATCCTCGTGCTTCGTCGGATTAACCTTATCCTTGCGTCTTTACCTATGCCATTCACCCCATTCTTGACTGATATCCTTCCTCCTGAGAAGATCAGTCGTTCGCTTCCAATTGCATTTTTCCTACCACCCTCACTTTATTTCCTTTATCTTGGCATTCTTGAAAAATTTTTTTTTTCTTTTTTTCTCTTCATTTTTCTTTATGGAGTTTCCGGCTATAGACGGGGTTTTGGGTGGGGATATCCATTGACATGCAAAATGTCGATTCATCTTTCGAGTTGTCCTTTTTCTGTCTTCATTTCTCTAATCAAGGCGTTTTACAACATTGGGAACCACCACACATTATTTCCATACACACACACAACAGAGCCAGACACCACACACCACACGAAGCCGCTACACACATCCACATCTCCACTATGTGATGCAATTTTTCAAGGGGGGAGGCAACGCCCAGGTTGCAAGGAAGGTCGTTGATCGACCTTGCGTATTGCGGTATTGAAGGGGAGGGGATGAGGGAGAAGTTTGAGGAGATGCATTTGCGGAAGACGGCTCGTCCGAAAATGAAGGAAGAGAAAGAAACAGGAGGAGCTGCAACACTTAAAGCATAACCTTAGATTCGAGGATGAGGGGCACTCTCCTAGAGAACTTACTTCAAAGTAGTCATCTCCTCGTTCGACGATATTGCAATACAACAAAAATTTTGAGGGAACCATAAATTGTTGAAACGTGACGTCCGTTGTTTCGTGTAGGCTTCTCAACTCCAGGCTTGAGAGTTTGACGTCTCTGCTTCTGATGCTCATCGGCTCTTGTCGTAGGCACTGGATATCAACGGGTTAGTGTCCACGTAGAACTTCTTTCGGAATTTCCATACCTCCTTCCATGGGATAGCGAGTGTTTTCACAATGGAACGACGGCAGATGGGGTAATCGCTTGAAATAGTCTATTTCCTACAAGTGAAAATAAAGGGGAAAGAGGGTATTTTTCTCCCATCTTCCTCTTGAATCTATACACATACAACACACTCGCCTGTTCACCTCTAGCCAACCATTTTAAACGATCCTCGCTACCTCTCCTGATTCCACTCGTCCCACCTCTTTTGCTCTTTTGGTTCACAAAAACTGCTGAAATATCGCCTGCGTAACCGTCCTCCTCTGCGGACCTCCCTCCCCCCTCCCCTCCGCCCCCTGAACCCCCGTAGCAATAGCCGTCGTCGCCTCCGTAATATCCTCGTCCTCCAACCTCCTCCTCAGCCCCTCAAACTGCGCCGAGGGTTTCTGGGACGACGCGCCGACGAGCCACCCGGGGAGCCGCCAGCTGGTAAGGCGCGAAGGAAACAGTCCCGAGCGCCACGCGTAACCTAGAGCCCAGCCTACGGGGGCCGTGATGAGGGAGGCGGGGAATTGGAACACGGCGAGTTGGAGGGGGAGGAGGTAGCGGTATGATTTGTCGGAGAAGGTGAGGCCGGAGAAGGAGTCGTCGTCTCCGGGGCGGTTGTTGGTCGTTGAGGATGAAGAAGAAGGGTCGGTGGGAGGAGGAGGGGGTTTAGGAGAAGAGGTGGCGACGCGGTAGCGGTAGATGTGGGGGATTATGGCGTAGTATTGGGCGAGGATGGCGAAGATGAGGGAGGTGGGACCGGCGGGGAGGTAGTTGAAGTAGCTGGCCGTGAGGGGTTGAAGGAGGGATATGAGGACGGGGGGGATGATGGCTGTGAAGATGGATGTGACTATGAGGAAGGACTGTATCGAAGAGCGTTAGAAGATAGAGCTCGGTAGGGAACGCCGGAGTTAAGGGAGCTTACAGCGAATTTCCTGGACCCCCACATGCGCTCGACAACTCGGAGCTGGTACAGGGCCACGCAGGCGAAGAGGACCTCGCTCGAGTTGATGTAGCACAGTTGGTATGTGAGGGGGCGCCAGAGCTGGTGGTAGTGCCAGATGTGGGAGTCGGCGAAGATGTAGAAGTAGTGCTTTATGTCGAAGAGGCTTGCGGCTATGGAGGTGCCGACGAGGCTGACGGCGAGGGAGCGCGTCACCGGGGCATTGGTGAAGGACATCGTGTCGTCTTTCCAGGGGGATGTCGGCGGCGGAAGAAATATGGGCTTTGTCGGTGGGAAGCTTCTGGTCGAGTTTCGGGAATGTAAAGCGAAGTTCGATCTCAATGGGGGAGATCTGCCATCGACAACATTCTTTGAGCGAGGGCTCTTGGGCGTCGTCGAGAGATATTGGCCAAGTCGGGGAGAGAAGAAAGGAAGAATAGATAGCAGGAGCTGGATTAATAGCAATATGTATGAAGTATTAATATGCGATAAGGAGTGAGAGTGGTTTCCTCGATGGGCAAGGTTTAAACGTGGTGATGATGGATGCTTTCTAGAAGCTCAATGCTGGAAGGTGGGTTTGTTTAATTGATAGTGGACAAATTGCATCACCAGAGACCAAGTGCAGACAGCACAGCACAGTCAACAAAGTGGGCTATTTTAGGCCCCTCGTCCCCACAGGCAGAGACAGCATCTGAATCCATTTGATAGTGAAGTAAAAAGGCCAACTAGCACTTATTTGAACGTTGACAGATTGCCAAAGCCAAGCATCAATCGATGCTTAAACATTTTCTAATACACTCAGACCTGGCTAGAAGCTGGACTCTAAATAAGTAGTAGACCACTCAATTTGTTCTCTGAAATTATTTCCCTATTGTACTTCGTGGTTTAAGAAGAGCATTAGCTCTCTACTTGTGTCATGAGAGCGACTTCATTCAGTAATAACAGCACCTGCCAGAAGTAGAACCTGTGCTGAATCTGATTGATCGTGTCCTTATGTAAGACACGGTTTTCCAACACCAAGACAGCAACAATGAGAGTTGAGCAGTAAAATTCGACATCTAGAGTACCATACTGCAGCTATCCAATCCATGTTACAGCCTGGCCGTGGCAAAGAGCAGACCAGCAGCCAACCACACCACCTGCCAGGATGCAGGAGTAACACCTGTAAGCTCACTTCATGCTGCGAGATACGAGGATGCCTTCGTACGAGTGCTGCACTGCCCAGCGCTGACGTCGTCCTTCACCTGTGCTGCCTTTTTTTTTTTTTTTTTTTTTTTCCGGTTGCACATCCTGCAGCTAACCATTCTCACTTCTCAACATTTCGCCAAAATCGCCAAACTGTTTCTTTCACTTAAAGCTGCCCTTTTTTCCTCCATGTCCCTCGTTTAACACCCCAAGTCGATCCCTAGAACTTTAATAGACCGCCGAAACCGAACACGTCGACCACTCGAGTTCCCCTGAAATCCGAACGCTCTTTAATTTTAATATTCTTCCCACCCGCCCATACCATAATGGCCGAGCCGTCGCAGATTAGGAAATGGTTCTTTAGCTCGCCTCCTGCAGAATGGGCCTTGAAGCAGCTCAGGGAGCTGACTATAGGCGCTCTGCGCCAAGGTCCCATCCCTCAGCACGTCGCTTTCGAGATGGACGGCAATCGTCGATATGCCCGGCGCCACCGGATGGAGACCGTTGAGGGCCACCACTACGGTTTCGAAGCTTTGGCAAGGGTACGTTCGCGCGACAAGAGCGATTCCTTCACAGCAATTGCATCCCCCTCCATGCTCCCCGCCCTTGACCTCTAGGAGAGGTCCACCGCACTGGTGCAAGGCGTAGTCTAACACAAATGTGGCAGATTCTGGAAGTATGTTATAAGTGCGGCGTCAAGACTGTTACAGTTTATGCCTTCAGTATCGAAAACTTCAACCGACCCAAGTATGAGGTGGATGGCCTCATGGAGATGGCCAAGGTCAAGCTTGAGCAGCTTGCGCGGCACGGGGATATCCTAGACCGCTACGGCGCCCGCGTTCGAGTGTTGGGACAGAGGAGTTTGATCCGGCCCGACGTGATGGAGGTTGTGGACCGCGCCGTCAACATGACCAAACATAACAACCTGTAAGTTGCATATATATACATGTCCCGTCGAAGAATCTGGGTGGAGTGAAACGTGTTGCGCTAACACTTTATTCTTCCGCCATAGCGTCGCGCTCAACATCTGCTTCCCATATACTTCTCGCGAGGAAATGACGACGGCAATGCGATCGACGGTTGAGGAATACCTATCCCCTCCACTCCCCAAGAGCAACCCTTTCTCCCAGTCGCGCATCACCCGAAATATCCTAACGAAGCACCTTGATATGCGGGGTGAGCCCCTACCCACTATCAGAGATGCATCGCCTGCGCCGTCTTCCAAGTCCGACGCGGACGACGACAATGATGCGAACTCCTCGACCACACTCTCTCCCGAGACCCTGTCACCCACCCTTACCGGACGTCGCCTTTCCTCCTCCCGAAACGCGCTCCCCAACCCCGAGACTATCACGGCGGAAACTCTAGATAAACATATGTACACGTCCGAGGACCCGCCGTTAGATATCTTTGTGCGCACCAGCGGCGTCGAACGTCTCAGTGACTTCATGCTCTGGCAATGCCACCAAGACACCCAGATCTTCTTCCTGCAATGCATGTGGCCCGAGTTTGATCTCAAGCACTTCATTCCCGTTCTTCTAGAATGGCAGCGCCAGCAGAAGCAGAAGGCGCGAGAAGCTTCTCCTCTGAAGGCAGAGCGTTCTGCCAAGGTGCAACGGGTCGTTGCTTAATGAGATGAGAAGAAGGAGAAAAAGATGGTGTTTCGCAGCACACATAGCCCTTGATGTTTTGCATCTTTAGGATCCATAATGCGAAGTTCGTCGTCGGAGGTGAAGTTTGTTTGTCAGAGTTGGAATGCGGAAAAGATGCATCAATCAATGTTGCGAGACATGTCGCGGGTGGGCATTTTCTTTTGTTGGCATAATCACGTCTCGTCCCTGACAGACTCTCATGTTTCTAAGTTTTGCGTTTTGCTTTTATTGATCTCTTTCTATACCCCGAAGTTGACGGACACCAGCATCAATTTTTCTTTCTCTCAGCTGTCTACCCTTAATTCCCCCTGGGTTCGCGTTTACGTTGCGCTGGGTAATGGATAGAACAAGTCATGGAATGCCGGCCGTATGATGCTATAGAATATTGGTATCAACATATTGATAGGCATTATTATAGAACATCTCCTCTCGGGCACAGTTCGTGTCGTTCCAAACGAGGTTCATGAAAACCCCAGGCCAGGCCACTCTCTGTGGCGCTTTTTGTTTTCTTATTTTATTTTTATTTTATTTTATTCTTTTTCCCTCTCTTGTAAACCCGTTGTTGTCCAATCTCTTCAACGAGCTTGTGAAACCGAGCTAGATCATCCCCTGCAGAATATGAGCTCATCGAGCATTTATGACAAGTGATCCCAGCTGGCACATCACATCATCGGAAAAAGGATTCTTCCGATAATCAATGGCAGGTGCCTGTCTCCGCCCACACCTGTTCCCGCCCGCGCTAACCCGCGCCCCCCCGGCAGAAACTCGCTCTGCCCGCCCACTCTACGCCAGTCGTGTTGCTCAAAGAAAGGTCATTTGGGGAGAATGCCGAATCGAACCCTCCCCCAACTCTTCCCTCCCGCCTTTTTTTTAACACCCAATTCTGAGAGATCTCACCCACTATTCTCCAGTACCCCCTAGAGGATCCTGATCGATCAAACGCCGTACTCAGGCGCAGGATGTCCTAGGACCATCCCAATCCAAGCTTCAGCGACTTTCTCAGCATTACTACTTTGCTGCTTTCCACGCCAGAAAAAAACCTAGCACCGATCTCGTCGAACCCTCTCCTGCTTCCTCGATCCCGAGCCACACCCGACGGCATCTACTACGACCCTTCTCGACGGGAACACGTATACTGTATACCCCTTCTTCGAGTTTGATATTTTTCCCGCAACAATCGCCTGCATGAAGTCTGCAAAATCGCCGGCCGTCGTCGACGGTCGCAGGTCGCAGCCGGTGCGGCAGACGCGAACGAACCCATCCAAGGCCACGGGCGCCGCCCTCCAACGCAGCGCCAGCGGCCGCGGCGCCATCAACGGATCCGCCGTCGTCCATGATCAACCCATCGATATTTTCCCCGGCCTCACGCATTTCACCGATGCCATCACCGCTCTGCCCAAGGAGCTCGTTCGCCACTTTACGCTCCTGAAGGAAGTCGACGCCAAGATCTCCACGCCGACGGAGCAGCTCCGCGAGCTTGTCACCGCCTGTGCAAGCTCACCGTTTCCACAGTTAAAAAATACCGACGATGCGACGTCGACCTCCAGTGCCGCCGCGGCGTCGCCGGCCTCGGCTACTGCCGCCAGTGTCCATAATGGCTCAGCCAGCAGTAGCTCTACGAGCAGCACCAGCATCCTTCTCAACAACGCCCTGCGCCCGGTTCCCATCCACGACGACGCTTATCAGGCTGCCGTTTCGGATCCGAGCAACGTGCCGCGTCGGCGGCTCTTCCACGAGACGGCGAGCCACATAAAGGACATGCTCATAGCCCTCGATGAGAAGAACCACGTCATCAATACAGCGAACGAGGTGCTGCAGCGTCACCTGTCCCGCATTGAGGGCGTCTGGCCGCACCTCGAGACGGAGTTTAGCGAAGAGGCGAAATGGGGAAGCACGACGCATTGGGCTTACCCCGAAAACAGACTCGGGAAACCCGCTCACAACGAGCGCGGGAGCCGCCGCGATGGCCCGTCGGCCGCTGCGCAGCAGGCGGCGGAGGAAGCGGCTGCCCGGAGCGAATCCCGAAAGCAGGCCGTTCAGGCAAAGAAGCAACAGAGACATCAGGCCCACGAGGCTGATGCCGACGATCACAAGGCAGAGGGCACCAAGAAGTCCCAGAGCACCAAGGGCCGCAAGAATAATAATAATAATACGGAGAGTAATAATGCTGGACTGGGTCTCGGTATTACCGCGCCCGGTACTTCTAATGGCGCGAACCCGCCTAGCAAGCGGCGCAAGGTTGAGAAGCCTGTTAATGGTGGAGGTCTGCCTACTGAGCGGGCGATGAGTACGGTCTTTGGCAACAGCGCGTCCAAATCGGCGAAATCGACGACAAGTCCGAGGACAACACCGGTGCCGGAGGGCGGCCAAAAGAAACGGAAGGCCCTTCCTAGCGGCCCTACTCAATCAAAGAAAAGGTTCGTTGTAATCCCATACCCGGACCAGGTTCTTACGTATCACGTTAGTGTCTTTTCGTTTACTAACTCTTTTCCCTCTTTTTAATAGCAAAAACGGTTCCGGTACAACCCCCTCGGCGACCGCTTCCCCCATTCTCAGCTCCTTCCCCGATAACAAGGCTCCCGGCCGTGCCTCGCCGGCGCCAGGCTCTTCGACCCCACGTCCCAGCTCCTCGCGATCTCGTCAACCCCCCGCCCAGAACGCTACTGAGACTAGCAATACTGCCGCCGCCACCAATAACAACGGGAACAGCAAGGCCCGTCCGTCATCCTCAGCTTCAAACAAGCCTAATGGCGTTATCCCGGGTACCCCGGATGTTGTTCCGACGGTGGACTCTAAGCCTACTGAAGAACCCAGCGAAGCTCCCAAGCCAGAAGTTGCGACTGCAACAACGGCGAAAGAGCCGGACGTGAACGCCGACAGGCCCGTTTCGGCATCGACCTCAACTAAGAAAGACCCACCCCCGAAACCCGAGGAGACGGAGAAGAAGGCCGAGACCGCGCCATCGGTACCCGCCCCCGTCGCGACCACCACCTCCGCTCCCGCTCCACCTGTGACCAACAGCACCACCACCACGATAGCCACGGTTACGACGAAGAGCGGGCGGGCAAGCAAGCCGTCCACGCCCGCTCTCGCCACGTTCCAGGAAGCGGCGCGGTCGAGATCGTCTCGAACGACGGAGTCGACATCCAAGCGCAGCCACAAGAAGTCGTCGGCGGCGCAGGTCAACAGCGCGAACCAGACTTCTGGCGAGAGCGCAAACAATAAGAGTCCCCGCGGCGAGGAAGACGAGGATGGAGATATTGATGCTGATGAGCCGACGTATTGCTACTGCAATAGTGTGAGCTACGGTGCGATGGTGGCTTGTGATGCCGAGGGGTGTGAGAGGGAGTGGTTCCATTTGGAGTGTGTGGGGTTGAAGGTGCCGCCGAAGCAGAATGGTAAGTTTCTTCGGCCCTCATCTCTTTTTGCTCTTTCGGTTTTGGGGATATGAAGCTAATATTGAACTTGTATAGTGAAATGGTACTGTGAGGACTGTAAGGAGCGGATGAAGGCAGGTGGAAAGAAGACAAGTACTCGGTAAATAAGAGCCGGGCTGCTTCTCCTCCTGGCAGTTATAAACTTTTTCTTTTTACCTTCGATGTTTTTTCTTTTCAAGTATAATTTTACTTGCAACTCTTGGCTGCATAATTGCCATTGTAGGGATCACGAGGGACGGAAACGGCGCAGGCTTGTTTGAGTATATTTGATGTTTTCTCGACCCTTCTTCTTTCTCGAATCAATCTCTCTTCTCTAGGCGAGGGCTTTCATTGGCAAGAAGCCTCATCATCAATGGACAATGAGGCGTTAGCAGTTGATAGTTTGGGGCACCGTTTTTCTTTTTACCTACGGAGCCGTTAAGATGTCTTTATATCGGAATCTTTTCCCTCCTTTGCATCGTTTCGGTTGGTTTTCTTTTCCCCCAGCGGGCGTGCCTGGATACCACCAAACTCACCATAACATTGTTGTCTTTCCCCCTTCAAACTACGGAGAAATGGGATCTTCCAAGTACGAAATGGCATTTTATCTACCTAACCCACGGGAAACTCATCATCCCTGGGGACAATCAGACTTCTTCGGCATTGAACTTCTTTTCTTCACAGGATTGCTGTCTCTCCTCCTCGTGAAGCGCTGTATATTCCGAATTTTGTCGTCCTTCGGCCCCGATCTATGCCTTGTTGATTCGTGTGGAGAGAGACAAGTCGAGAGACCCCCTCCCCGAAAGCATATCAGAGCACGACAACTCAACGCCCAAGATTGTGAGAAGCCACGGGCGGTGCACGTTCAGCAAGGGCCCCCATTGTCGTCGCTCGAGTTTGATGGCATAGAGGAGCCAATGATTCTCGCCCATCCGGCGACTTGCGCATTGCATATGCACCGCGTCCAAGGACGAATCACCATCGAAAAACGGCGAGCCTAAGACGAAGACCTGCCTATTCCATTTCCCTTTTTCCTCCTTCTTTGGAGTCTTCTGAGCTTGCCGCCTCCTTCACTTAAGGGCTATACATGCTTACTTTTTGGACAAGATGACTCGTTGGTAACATCGTGATATGTACGTTGGTAATGTTTTTGCGGGGTAGGGTGGGGAGGGCAGGGATTTTCCGCATCAGCGGTCGGGCCTAGCTGGATTATCAGCGAACCTCTTGGAATCACGGTATTAGCAAGAAAATCGGTTAGTATGGGTCCAGTAGGCGGTGGGTGAAGCGGTGGATCCTTTGATCCTCGTCATGGCTCTCTGGGTTTGAATCAAAGAAGAGGAGCCTGCAAGGTCGTTGAGGCGCCTTGGTCACGTTGAACACGTTCATCTCAACCGTGAAGTTTGATCGGAGGCCAAAGGCTGGGGTCTAGGTATGCAAATCCTCAGCGGGAAAGAGTTGGATATCCGTTGACTAGTTATCTTTCGGAATGAGGCACAAGGAAATCATAATTCTGATTTGTATAGTTTATCTTGGGGATACCCGAGCAACAATCCCCAATACTAATAAGGCCCCGAGGGCTTCTGGAATTTTCTAACGTCGGAGAGAAAGAGTAAATGATGGACATAAGACATAATAAGAATAAACGGAAAATGGGAGAAGCAATGCAAAAAATGATATGTAATACGGCGATAGAGTGTGAAGCTGCGGGGAGCGGCAAGAAGCGTACACTAGAAAGTCGGTGACGACATTCCATCGAGTTAAAGTTCTTCCTTCAGAACAAATCGGAAGCGCCGTTGCCTTAAGAAGGGCAGCGTTGCTCGGGAGGCGAGAAAGTTAGGACTCCAGAAAAAAACTTGGAATTGCCGATGCCGGGGCGAAGCCACATCTTCGGCTCGAGCGAATCAGCCAATTGCCACCACAGCCCAGTTAAAACTTGCCCTTTCCAGCCCAGCTCGGCCAGCTCACTCGCTCCCCTGAGGCGGCCAGCTGGCGGAGCCCATTCGGACCCGCCCGTAGACAAGGGTCTTCAGAGGTTAAAAGTGCATGACCGATGCCAACTTTGGATGTGGTGCCCTAACGCTCGGCTTCAATTTGTGTCCTAGCTGACCTTTTTGGAGAACCTATGGCAGCATCGGTTTAGGGCACATGATCTGAACCAGTCGCTGGGCGCATCGACACTCGAAGGAGTGTACTTCGTACATACATTTCGATGACTCGACCCGACCATTCTATAACCTGCGTAAGATGTGAGGCGGTTCAACTGCAATGATCGGAGTCTGCGGTGATGAATACGGGTAGTACGAAGTCCAAGTCCTCCCTCTACTCCGGCTGTGAAATCTCGGCATCCGAGGACACTGCTGTTGGTGATAGATCGATGAGGAATGGTCAGGAAAGTCGCCAGAGCCGAAAGAGTTCAAGCGCCCATCGATGTTGTGACCCGTGCATCTGTTTGAATGTGCAGTGGTGTAGCAGGCCACACTTGGTAGAACTGACGTGATGATGGGTGCAGGTTACTGACTTCCGCAGCTGGGCGACAATTCAGTCTTCTGCAAGCCAATAGCACGACGGAAAATTCTCCATCAAGGTAGACATCATCGAAATTTGTTATCTATTGGACACCCCTTCGTATCTTTCTCGTTCAATTTGAATTGCGAGTTTAGGATTCGACGGAAGGATAGAGCCGTCGGAGTTAAAGAGCCTCGCTGACATCAAATCGCTCGCTTTTTGGGCATTTCAATGTTCAAGTCATGTTGTCCCGCCTCCAGCGCCTTGCATCGGGTTACTTGGGACGTGGGTTTGTGGTGTGTTGCAATTAATATCCCGTTTTAATCCGTATCAAAATTAGCGAGCCCGCGACATGTTGGAATAAGTACGAAGTAGCCGTCCTCGAGGAGAACGTTGTAAGAAGGAGGCACATCGCAAAAAGGCTACATCGATATTGGTTTGATTGATCCCTTGCCTCCGCGGAGAAAGTGTATCCAGCCCTACTCCATACTTGTAGGCCCCTTTGCCCAACGCAATCCATGATCTATTTGCAGGATTGGTGATTTCTTCCCGTATTGGCATACTCCGTACAGGAAGGAAAATGCCCTTCCACTTGAGGCTTGGTTGATTGTGCTCTCTCGTCCGCATGATGGTCCCATGTAAATTCCATCGGGTGCCACAACACCATTATATCTGTTCAGCAAGCTGTCGGGAGCATCAATTGATGTTTCCACGGATTCCGTTATCGCAAGAATCAGCTGCGCTTGATGATTCAACTGGGGCATCGTTCTTGTCAGCCTTCAGGTTTCCCTCGCGGCCCTGCTACAAAGTAGGCTCTCCGGCAAAGCCTTGTGAAGGGGGAGTTCTTTTTTCAATGTCTTAAATTGGGATTTTTCATCCAGCCACAACTCCGCCCGCCGTCTGTTGGTGAGTCGATTCCGCCGAGGTTCGCAGCACGCAGCGGAGCGGACAAAGGAACCAGGTACACACCGGTAATAAGCTTCCTGCCGCATTCGATTCGCAAGAGTCCACGTCATTGACGAGCTCCCCTGCCAGCATTCGGTTATTCTGCGGTCTGCGTTCTGCTGCATGCTGTCGGCGTGAGGTCTGCTGTCTGTGTCACCCACCACTGACCAGTGGCCTGGCCAGTCAGGGGTGGTGCCGAATGCTATGGGCCACCACGATGCACGCTGACCGTCTTGGATTTATTCCAATGCTTCTCTTAGTCTAACACCACACCCGTCAATGTTTCACACACCCATCGGCGTATGCGTACGGAGTATGTTGATGGAACATTGATGTCTGGTATAAATGCTGCACTCATGTCCAGAAGCCGCATAAACTCCCAACGTTGAAATTGCTTCGCCCCAGCCAGCCAACGACCCGGAAGGATGAAGGAGATCGACTGGATCAGGGACCTTTCTCCTGCCAAGTCACGCGACTAATATAGGGATCCTCGTCCTCCGTAATAACCTCGCCAGGCCAGGCCATTCGCCGACCCGGTATTCCTTCCGTAGAGGTCCGGTGTACCTGGAGTCATCAATGATCCCATCGGGCAGAGAAAAATAGATACAAGTAGTACTTTGAGGCCTCACTTATAAGTAGATTAGCTTCCACGTCGGCTTGGCAAATTTATCAGCAGATATCGAGGCCTTGCCACTTTGCGGTAATGGAAGAGTCATCTTGGGATACATGTAGCGTATGTGGCCACTGCCATACGGGCGCCGATGGATACATAATGCCATATTACATCCACCTCTCTTCAATTGTTCCCCCCAAAAAGAGATGCTCTCTCACCTTTCTCTATTTGGGCTGAAGTCAACTACCAAGTACATTTGTACAAACCCGACTCCCTGTCAAACCCCAGTACCACGCGCAACGCAAGATCGCTTCCGAGATCCACTTCACATCCCTGACGATCACCAACGACAAGCCCTCGAAGAACATTCAACAAGACGCTACCTCACCGCACTCCTTCGAATTGCCTGTCGAACCTTCCAAACGCTGGGGCTCTAAAACGCAGGTGCAACCTTTCTCAACGCTATTTCCATGAGCCAAAGGAAGGAAAGCTTCGAAAAACATCCCTTCCCCGCACCACTAGGCCATCGCACCCCCCCAATACGGGATACTCTTACCTAAAAACTTAAAGCTTTGACTAACACAAACCTCCCTGATTCCTTGGGCTCGCAATATTTTCTGGGCCCTTGCCGCCAAAGAAACCGTCCAAGTTGTCCTTGTGACCTATTTACATACAACCCAAACCCCCCGGCCCGTTTCCGCTGGGGGCGCTTGATCGCTCTTTCTCATTTTCTTAGGGTCTTTGTGTATTATACACTATACACTGTCCTTGATATTATTGCATATAAAGTTTGGCTCTTGGACTCAAGTGCTCTTTCTTCTGCAAATTTCGGAGAAGGCTCCACTGGATCCCGGGAAATAAAAGCACCATTAAAGAACAACGAACACCACCCCCCGTCGTCCGACGCCATAATACTTCCTTCTCTTCCTTTCCCCCTTTCTAGTCTTACGATGCCATCTCGATTGCGAGGGCCTGTCGCCCCAATAATTTCCAAGCATTCGTACCACGGTCCCATGATCCCTGTCTGCTCCCCAACCTCACCTACCATCGAGGCCATGCAGCGCTCGGCCTCGCCAGACACTGTCGGGCGAGGCTCGTTCTCGTCTGTCCGAGAACACGAGTCTGGCCTCGCCCAATCTTTCACCTCAACCAAAATTTCCTCCTACGCTGAAGCCTACGAAGAAGCCGTCGACGATACTGGCGATGTGGTCATGGCGAACGCCGAATTTATTCCCCCCATCACGAAACCTGCGAGCAAGCTTCATGGTGCCTGGTATCCCGCCGGCACCCCTTGGGGCCGGGGATGGAAGGAGATCAGGGTAAAGGGCAGATACGCAAGCAAGAGTTACAGCGATCTTCACGCCCTCCATCGGTTCACGACCTTGCCCCCGTCCCCCAAACTTGAAGCTCATGAAGAGACTCCTAATACTCAAGAAGGCGAGCCCGGAATACGACCCGGCAATTCGGCCCTCGAGCGGCTCCCCACCGAGATTCTAAGTATGTTGCCCTATCCGATTTTCCAATATCATCAATTTTTTTTTTCCTCTTTCTCTCCTGACTCTTTTTTTCGCCCCTCCCCGATTTCGCTGGGAAGTGGGTGCTGGTCAAACTTTTGCTAGACTCGATGGGATTGGTTCCGTTGTTTAGCGTTCTCTGTCTTACTAACGTGCTTTTTGATAGCCGCCATCATCTCGTTGCTTGTCGTCGAGACCCCTACGAACAGCACCGCAAAACGAAACGCTGATCTCCGTGCGATGCTCCTCACGTCCAAGACACTGCACGGAGCCACCCTGGGGACGCTGTACACCCACATCACTATCCCTCACTCCAAGATTTTCCGAAAATTCCTTACCCAGATCTCTACGCATCCTGAGTTAGGTGGCTTTGTCCGACGGCTTGACTTTAGCCATTTCAATCCTACCTCGCTTTTCTCCACTGAGCGGGAAAGATCAAATGCTCACAATCTGACTTCCAGCACGCTTCTTGAGTGCCTCGAGCTGATTCCCAATGTCAAGGAGTTCCTCGCTCAAGAGCATATTGGGGAAAATCTAAGCCCAGAGGTCCTCCAAAAGCTATTCTTTGGCAGCTTGCCCAAGCTACGCGCCCTTGACTTTTGTGGCTGCTGGCATGCCGACTTCAGACGCTCCTTTGAGGCGCTCCTCACTGTTCAGTGGCCCAAGGAGTTGACGATTTCGCGTCTTTCATTTCACAAGACTTCGACGCTGCCTGCTGCCATCTTCGAGACCATCTTGCCACGTCTCACGAGACTTACTCATCTCGATGTAGCAGGGTGCCAAATAACTGCCAAAGCTTTGTTCTCCATCCCAACGTCTGCCCGCATCACTCATCTAAATTTGGCCAAGTGCAAGCGGTTAAAGGCTGATGAAATCATCACTTTCCTAACCCGCCACCCGGCAGTCAAGGATTCTATTCAGGTCTTGAGTCTGGCACACGATGCTTCTAATCATGAATTGCTGGGCGCGGACGATTTGTTCGATCTTCTAACTGTTCTACCCCCTACTCTCAAGTCTCTGAATCTGAAGGGTAGCAAGATGAAGCCCATCCATCTTCCTTTAGTCGCACCTCTTACCCGAAGACTCGAGGAACTGTCACTTGGTCGATGTCTCATGGCTTCCGATGTCGATTCCCTCCTAGCCCCACGAGATGACATGGGCCCCCATACTCTACGTTACCTCGATGTGTCTGACCTGGTAGCAAGCAATGATATTGACCCTCTCTTTGACTTGCGTTACACCCTTCTGAAGCCAGTCTCGGCTCCGCTATGTGTCCTCGAAATTGCAGAGAGACCCTTCAAGCGGCTTAAGGAGCGCCGCAAGGCTGTCGAGATTGCAGGCTGGACACTGAAGGAGAGCGGTCAACGCTACTGGCTGGTCAGGAACGCTGGCCAAATCCCCAAGGAAAATCCGTATAGGTCCTGGAAGATGGGCGCGGAGTCTTGGGGTGCCCGAAAGATCCCTGTGGCTGTCGCCGAAGTTGGTGGCATGTACGGATGGCACATGTTTACTCGGAAGCTTTGAGTTCAAGTGCTTGTCCCTGCCCTTCTCCCAACTTCCCCTAGCAGACTCACAGGATGCTGTATGATACCCAGCTGAACTGTCACACTTCTTCTGGTTCTTCTAGCCCTGGCGTTATCGTTTGCACTACAGTCCTTTGCATTGCGTTGTTGTCATGATCCCTATATTTTTCCCCTCCCTCTTCTACATTTTCTATTTTTTTTCTCTCCTGTGTGTCGGCGCCTATATGTTTCTTGTTAACTATGACTCTTTCAGCATCATATCATGACCTGCGATTGTTTCAATACTTTCTTCAGCACTAGATATCACGAGCAGTCCTTGTATTTAAAGGCGTGGAGTTTGGGAAAGCATTGATATCACTGGCCATGAAGCGGAGGTGGGAAAAAAGAGGCAAGCCAACAGGAGTCGGGGATTGTTAAATTTGTTTTATGAGAGCGAAAACTACGGCTGTCCTGCTTTTTGTTTGTGGTCTTTCATGGAATTATAGTGCATCTCGATACTCTTTACTGAAAATAATTCTACTCTGCTTGTACTCCGTACCCGTGTTTCCTTTTCCCTGCTCATGGTGCTAGTGTCCCCCTCAAGTTGTTTTTCGCTTTCTAGGCAAAGTAGTGTAGGCTAGGGTCTATTAGTGGCCACCTGTACCGACGTGTAGTGTCTGTCAGATGTGCTGTCCAGTCTCTATGACAGTGGTTTCCACTTCCCAAAGAAACGAGCGAAACTACAGAGATGTGTGTGAATTCCACATTGCTGCTCTCATCGCTTCCGTTTTCCCATGATGTTGACTTACAGAGTCCTCCCCATAAATGAATGACTGGTAATTTACCATGACATCATAGAATGACGAACTCGGCGCCGATATTCCGACCGATGCTCCGGACTCAGGTGAGTAATCACGTGATATAACTGGCTTTTTCAAGTCGACTGTAGTCTTACGTAACGTAGCCTTCTTCGAGCTTGGACTTCGTTGCTTGGTTTTGGTTGGCAATCTCACAAGGGCCTCGACCTTTCCTCATTAAGAACCTCAAGTGCAGCATCTCGATTCGGCTTCTGCCGCCCATGATCCGTCGTCGACGAGCTTCAATACCAGGAACGACAGCTTCCGACGCGGAGCCAGAATACGACGAACCCAATAGCCCCGTCCGGGTCCGTGACCCTAAATACAATAAGATGGCTCCTGTGCAGGACACCATGTTTCGCTCTTCGGAGATGAGCATGGTGCAGCTGTACATGAGCAACGAAATTGGCCGTGAGGTTGTGACGGCGCTCGGCGACCTTGGCATGCTTCATTTTCGAGATGTACGATGATTCCGAGCAGTCCCCCGGCATGAGAGATTCCCAAGAGGAGGCGAGCGATTGATGGGAATTCGGCCGTTGTTAAGAGGAGGTTGCTAACATTTAATTCTGTTGCCTAGCTTAACGGCGAGCTGAGTGCTTTTCAACGAACGTATACCAACGAGATCCGTCGACTTGATAATGTTGAGCGACAGCTTCGTATGTTCCGTCTCGATGGAGTACCTCCAAATAATTATGTTTCTGTCCCAAATCGCACCAAAATGCTAACGTTGATGGCAACTTCTAGGGTACTTCCATTCGCAGATGGAAAAAGCGAAAATCCCCCTCCGCAAGCTCGACCTTGACACCGAAGGCGATAACTTCGGAACTCTGGCCCCTGCCGACATTGACGAAGTCGTGGAGCGAAGCCAGGTCCTTGAGCAGCGCATCCAAGAGTTGAATGAAAGCTACGAGACGCTCAAGAAACGCGAGGTCGATCTTACCGAATGGCGATGGGTGCTCCGCGAGGCCGGCAGCTTCTTCGACCGTGCCCATGGAAACGTCGAGGAGATCCGCGCTTCGACGGAGGGTGATGAGGCTCCGCTTCTGCAAGATATCGAGGCACACGCTCGTGCTGCCGATGCCGAGCGATCCTTTTCTGGGATGAACATCGGATTCGTTGCTGGTGTTATTGCCCGAGACCGCGTTGATACTTTTGAGAGGATTCTTTGGAGAACTCTGCGCGGTAATCTTTACATGAACCAGTCCGAGATTCCCGAACCCCTCGTTGACCCTACCACCAACGAGACCGTCAACAAGAATGTTTTCGTCATCTTTGCCCACGGCAAGGAAATTCTTGCCAAGATTCGAAAGATCTCGGAGTCGATGGGTGCCGATGTTTATAGCGTTGATGAGAACAGCGATCTTCGTCGGGATCAGATTCACGAGGTCAATGCTCGCCTTGCCGACGTCCAGAACGTGTTGCAGAACACGCAGACGACGCTCAACATCGAGCTCAACCAGATTTCCCAATCCCTGTCGGTATGGATGGTCCTTATGGCCAAGGAGAAGGCGGTGTACAGCACGCTTAACCTCTTCTCTTACGACCGAGCCCGGCGAACGCTTATCGCTGAGGGTTGGTGTCCCACCTCGGACCTCCCACGCATCCGGTCCACGCTTCATGATGTGACGAACCGCGCTGGTCTTTCGATTCCGTCTATTATCAACGAGGTTCGAACTAACAAGACGCCGCCGACCTACATCCGCACGAACAAGTTTACCGATGCTTTCCAGACCATCGTCAACGCCTATGGAACGGCCACGTACCAGGAGGTCAACCCTGCCATCCCTGTCATTGTCACGTTTCCCTTCCTCTTTGCTGTCATGTTCGGTGATGTCGGCCACGCGCTCATCATGCTCTTCGCTTCGATAGCTATGATCTACTGGGAAAAGTCACTCAAGAAGGTTACTTTTGAACTTTTCGCTATGCTTTTCTACGGAAGATATATTGCTCTCGTCATGGCCATCTTTTCGGTCTTCACCGGTCTCATTTATAACGATATCTTCTCCCTGTCCTTCACCTTCTGGCCTAGCGCCTGGGAGTGGGAGCATCCCCCCGAGACAGACGGAGCTCCTGTTGTCGGACAGCTCAAGGGCGACTACCGATACCCGTTCGGACTCGACTGGATGTGGCACGGAACCGAGAACAATCTGCTCTTCACCAACAGTTACAAGATGAAGATGAGCATTATCCTTGGATGGGTTCACATGACCTACTCTCTCTGCTTCTCGTACATCAACGCTAGACACTTCCGGAAGCGAGAAGATCTTTTCGGTAACTTCATCCCCGGCATGATTTTCTTCCAGGCGATTTTCGGATACCTAGTCATCTGCATCATCTACAAGTGGTCTATCGACTGGTTCGGCATCGGTCGGCAGCCCCCCGGCCTGTTGAACATGTTGATTTACATGTTCCTGCAGCCCGGCACGATCGACGTCCAGCTGTATCCCGGCCAGGCGTTCGTTCAGAACGTCCTGCTCCTCGTCGCTATGGTTCAGGTCCCCATCATGTTGGGTCTCAAGCCCTACATGCTCTGGAAGGAGCATAAGAAGGCGAGAGCCAAGGGTTATCGTACTATTGGCGAGACGGCGCATATTGTTGCCGCTGATAGTGATGACGAAGATGGCGATCGGCCCGTTAATGGCAACGGTCGCGATAGCCTTGATGCTGGCATTCATATGGTCACGGAAAATGTTGATGACGAGGAGCATGAGGAGTTTGAGCTGAGTGAAGTAATTATTCACCAGGTTATTCACACCATTGGTAAGTTGATGCTTATGAAAACAGGTGGTTTTGAGACGACTTTGCTAACTTGACTTGTGTAGAATTCTGCCTCAACTGCGTGTCCCACACTGCGTCTTACCTCCGTCTCTGGGCTCTGTCGCTTGCCCATCAGCAACTCAGTACCGTGCTCTGGAACATGACCATTGGCCCTTGCCTTAAGATGACTGGCCCAATTGGTATCATTGCCATCGTTATCGGATTCACCATGTGGCTCAATCTCAGTAAGTCTAGAGTGTAAGCCGCCTGTATTCAGTGTAGCATGAGACTGACCTTTCTCTTTTTTCCAGCAATTGCTATTCTCGTGCTCATGGAGGGAACTAGCGCTATGGTAAGTCGAGGAAACCCACGAACCCTTCTTTTCTTAGGCAAAGATTCTAACTTTTGATCAACAGCTTCACTCTCTCAGGTTGGCCTGGGTCGAATCCTTCTCCAAGTTCGCCGAATTTGCAGGCTGGGCCTTCACCCCGTTCTCTTTCAAGACTTTGATAGAAGAGTCGGAAGACTTGAAAGAGTTTATCGGGTAGAACCGACCGATCGGTCTCGATGTATTAAGTATTATTAGTTGCTTTTTGTCTTTTTTTTTTTTAGTTTACCCTCCTTTTTTTTTTGGTTTCCTTGGTCCTTTGTAAGAGATGGGGATTATGCATTGTGGTGCATTTATTGGGTAGGGAATAAACATGCATCTCACTGCTATTCTTCTTCTTATCATGCTCCTCGTGCCTATAGTCTGTGGTGTTTTCATGTAGAATTGATGTAGAACTAATTTGGGAGATGTACTCTCTCACCACTGGATTGAGACGTCCCGTGGATGTTGGGAGAGAAGTTGAATTCTGCTTCCCTGCAATCCTCCTTGACTCTCCTGTCCGACACTAGACACCGTGGACAGTTGAACGCCATAGGAAAATAGTTGACTTCCTAATCATCGTATACACACTGGATTCACCTGTTCTGGCCAGGTTCCTCTTTTCCATTTCCGTTATCGCTGTGTAAAGTACATTTCGTTTAATCCCCATCAGACCGTTTTTTTTCCTCAATTCCCTGTGAAACAAACCCTCATTCCGCCTCTCCAAGGTATCAAAAGCACGTCATAACACAAGAGAAAAGACACGAAAACCCCTCCTTCTTCATCCCCAAAGCGGCGCAATCGTTTCACAAGCCCTCTCCACAACGGCCCTAACCCGATCCGCAAACACCCTACTCGAGGACTCTACCTCGAGATCCTCCAGCCACACCTTGGCCGACATCTTGTCGAGGCGGATAAACACGCCAGGAACGGGGATTCCAATTTTGTGGAGGCGCTCGAGCTCGGCGGCGCGGCGCTGCGCAAGGGATTCGGGCGATTCGTCGAGGGACATGGCGTCGGCGGCTTGTTGTTGTTGGTCGGCAGGAGCGGAACTGTCTTTTGAAGGGGGGGAGGCAGTGAGGGGAGGGAGTTTGGGGTCGGCGATGGGGGAGACATTGTCGGCGCCGAATTGGGCTTCGAGGAAGAGGAAGAGGCGGCTGAGGCGCTCTTCGGGGGTGACGTAGGCGTGGGGGTTGCGGGCGGGGAGGGTGTGATGGTGATGAGGGGATTGTGATCCGGAGCCTTTGATATGCAAGCGTTAGTTTGAGTCGTCATATCTTCGTGGAAAGGGAAAAATCAAAAGGAGGCAAAGGGGGAGGTTCTCTTACGCTTCACGGCGGCAGGGCTAGTCTCGACCATCATGAGAACTGCCATGACGGAGTCGGCGATACTGTCGTTGTGCAGATTCCCTTCCCACTCCATCTCGACTTCGCGGTTACTCTTGTACCGCACAATGACGCATCCCATGATGAGGTACGCAGCCACGAGGTGAGGAACCTCTTCGTCCGCCGCCTCAACCATCTCCTTGTCGCCGTTCTCTCCACCGTGCTCATCGTCGCCATTCTCATCTTGTCCATCGCCATCCGTAGCCTTTCGTGTGTGCATCTCGGGGAGTTCCTCGATGGCACCGTACGTTCCCTCGAGAGCCCATCGAATCAAGTCGATGCCAGCATAGCCCAGTACGAACTTTTGCTTGCAAGTCACCGTGGTCGTGTTAAGACCGGCGTATTCGCGTAGGTCTTCGGGTGCCATGAGAGATAGCTTAAAGTCGTTCTGGACGAGTACGCCAGTTACGAGACGCGATTCTGGGTCGTCGGGGCCAATGACGTGGGTTGGAGGTTGGATGGATGCCAGTTTGCCAACCACCTTGGCCATCTTGTCTGACTTGAATGGGATAAGGAGTTCCTCGCAATTTCGGGGCGAGTATACTTTGACCTTGTGGATCTTTTGTGCGTTGAGGGAGAGAAGCTTTGACTTGAGACGCATCATGTTGTGCTGCTCTCCGTGGACAAGAATCTACAAAGTGAAGTTCTTGGTTAGTGATTGACGGGCCTGGGCACCAAAGAGCAAAATGGAATTGGACTGATCAACTTACAACAACAGGAGCAGCAACCTCCTCTATGAACTCACGGTTCTCATTTCCATCAACGTGAGCTGAGAATGAATATTCCTCAACACTGCATCGCCTCGGAATCATGACTTTGTCACCATCTGGACCTCTCCTTCCTGTAGCAGCACCTTTCGACATGACAACAGGAATCTGATCTGGCTCTTGCATGATTTGTTTCGCCATCGTTCCCTCGACGCTGTAACCGGTAATGATGACGCCGTTCTTCTCATTCGGAGCCCACCTTTCTAGTAGCTCGCGGCTTACGCCGTTCTGCAGCATACCGGGACTGGCAAGCATGACGCAGCCGCCGAAATCTTCGAATCGATCGAGGTTTTTGAGCGAACGAATGTATTTAAAGTCCCAGGGTCCGCCCTTGCCGGCGGTGTCACCGGACTCGGCGGCTTCTGCCATTCTCTCGCTGAAAAGACGCTTGATGTTTTCGTTCATGGATCCGATATACGTCTGGTAGACCTGCATACAACGACGGGCGAGGTTACTGGCGTAGTAGATTGGTATCTTCTGGTAGTCGGGATGCTTTCCCCAGTATTCGTCGAGGATGAGCAGTAACTCCTGGGCTCGACCAAGAGCGAAGACGGGCATCAGAACGCGTCCTCCGCGGTTGAGAATGTTTGTGATTGACTTCATCAGCTGCTGCTCGCGCTCTTCCCTTGGCGTGTGGGATGAGATACCATAGGTCGACTCGGTGATGAGAACGTCAATCTTGATTCCCCTGGGGACCTCTGCGGAAACCAAATGTCGATCCTGCTCTCGGGAATAGTCTCCGGTGAAGAAGATGTTGAGACCCGCAATCTCGATAAGGAACATCGCCGCTCCCAGGACGTGGCCCGCCGGGAAAGGTGTGATCCTGATGGACGATACAGTGTGCGTAGTGTGATAGTCTATGGCCTCGATCATAGGGAAAGTACTGAGATGGTCCTGCTCCGAATAGACAGGTTGAGAGGTCGGGTTTGACGAGGTGTTGCCAACTCGTACGCTATCCTGGATCAGCCATTTGTAGATGGCTTTCGTGGCATGCGTCATGAAGACGCGACCACGAAAGTTGGTTTTGGCCAGGACGTATGGAAGAGATGCCGCATGATCGACGTGGAAACTAGAGTTGTGTGTTAGCCTAGGACTGGCCGCATGGTGCGAGAATAAGAGCATATTCAAGCCATCACTCGAACGAAACAAAGAGCCGAACTGCAGGGCAAGAGACAAAGGCAAAGGCAGCTGAGGGATGAAAATAGTATATTGATATTCTCTCTGTCTACAATAGAACTGGGAACAACAAGGCGGCGACAGTCCTGGAGCTCGATGCCACTGTGGCAGGGCTGAAGGGCGTATCCAACCTCTTCTGGTGTCACCCGCGTCATATCCATACGTCTGGTATGTCGTAGTAGAAATGGGGGGGAGTGGTCTTTCCCCATGACGTCGCTGACCGAGTCCATGTACATACATCATCCTGCAGCCGCCTTGCCCTGCAACACGAATATTACAATGCTATGGGGGTATAGAGGGGATCCGCTTACTGGCTGATAAGAAGGACATCCACGGTACTAAGGTCGAAGTCATCAAAGAAGGGTAGGGCCGCGAGACCATCGTATGCTGGATGTTGTCCGGCATCAAGCTAGAAAGAAAGAGAGACTGTCAGCCCATTGCTCTAGATCCACATCGCCTCAGGACGTGCAGTGGCACACGAGACACAACGAACGAGGTGGTGGTGTGCTTACCATTACTGTCTTGCCCTTGTACTGGATGATGTGACATGATCGTCCGACTTCATTGCCTCCACCAAGGCAAAGAAACTTTAGCTGATCTGCTGGGTCAATTGGCTCTTCCGGCTCAGTCGCTGTCATGGCAGCCGCCTTCCTCTTGGACGCCATGGTGCTTTACAGCTATAGTGCAATACTCGTGTCGTGGTCGAAGGAAAATCAGAGGAGAATCAAATTCGAATCCGGAGATTTTTGATATTGGGCTGCATGTACTGGCAACCGAAAGAGCGCGGAACCCTAGGAAAGGGAAGGTTGGAAGCTCTGGGGTTGTCGAGGTTTGAGAGGACCATCGCTGTCCTGTCGTCGGCTTGATTGTTCAACGCGGCGAAGGCTGAGGCAACAAAAGAGTTGTTCGGAAATACTTCGGGTATTTGTTGGAGCAAGCTCTCTGGAGTCAGCCTTCCGTTTCCTCTGTTGTCAGTGGTCGCGTCACGTGATTATAAATTGTCGACGCAAGCAAGTGCCAGCCAAGCTACTCCTTGCTCCTCATTCTCATCAGACAGAGGCGCGACTCGTCCAAGCTTTTTACATCAACGACAGCTACAACAGCAAATCCCGCGTCTCCTACAAGCAGCAGCCATCTAATTCTGCCGGTGTCGCTTCCTATACCCATACCCATACGTTGATCGCGACCGTCCCCAACGATCCATCTTCGCAGATCCGCCGAATGGGTCGCCTAGCCGCGCCCTTTACCAGGCTTCGCTGCCTGGTGTGCACGTCTTGAGGATCTTCAACGCCACATCGAGATCCATCGCCACTTCCCGAGTTCGACGTCGTGATTCATCTTCGAATAAAGGAGGAAAGCCGTTCGGGGCTTTCGCATACTCGCAACCATGGCGCAACCACAGTCACAACCGCCCATCCCAAAACCCGTGTCGACACCCGCCTTCTCTCCGCCATCTGGGCCTCAGCAATCGCCATCCCCCGCCCAATCCCAATCTGCCTTTACGTTGCCCCCAAACAAACGTCCCAGACTATCTCCAGCGCCCGCGTCGCAACCACAGTCGCCATATAACTCTCCCTATGCTCAAAGCCCTGGTGCAACGGGAGCTTCCACACCAGGTCACACTCCGTCCAGCGCCGCCGCGTCTCCTCAGTTTACAGGCATACCGCTTCCTACCACTACGCCAACCGCATCTTCTGCTGCGCGTGCCACGACACCCACCACTCTCCCGATGCCAACCCATCAGATACCCATGCCGACAGCGACTCCCGTTTCAACTAACGGCCACACACCTGGCCTTAGCCTTCCCGACTCCCGTCCACATGTCCCGACAATAGCTACCCCACAACTGCCCGCGGCCCCGAGTCCTGGGCCACCATCCCAGTATACATCGGCCACTATGGCACCGATTGCGCCCGCGCCCAGCCCGGGCGCCCCTTCTCCGGCTGCCATCTCCCAGAGCATGCCGCCGCCAGCTCGTCCCCTCGATCGACCGACCAAGGAATTTGATTACGAGCCGACCGATATGTTAGCGGGGACAGGAATTGATCTACGCGCCGAAGAGAATTATGCAACGGAAATGCTACTCAATAGCTATGAGGCATCGTATGGCTTCCCCCAGCATCCTCCGGGTCCTAGAGAGACCCTATATGGAGCGGGTCAGTTGAATCAGCCCCCGGAGCGTACCGACGCGCAGTCGCAGGAAGAGCTCGTATCTCAGGCCGCTAAGAAAGCGTGGGACGACGCAGCGAGGAAGCTAGCGCAGATACGTGTCCAGGAATTAATCGAGCCCTATGTCCTCGTCCCCGCCGTCCACAGGAAGCTGGAGAAGTTCGCCAAAGAACAGGGTCTGCAGCTTCACGTGGACTTGAAAACTGGCCAGCAGCATGGAAAGATGCGCGCTCCTGAGAATTTCCCACAACCCCGCGTCAACGTCACTGTGAAGACTCTCCCGGACGCGACTATAGTGACTACCGCTGGCTCATTCATTCCACATGACGCCTACCTGGTCGACCAACTCGGACTATTGTCCATTGCTTGCAAGCAAAGAATGCGCACCCTGCTAGAGGATGCGCATCGAGTATCTGTCAACAGGCAAGCCTCATCCCACGGGCATATCCCCGAGGAGTGGGCGGATGTAGCTGCTCCGCTCAAGGGAATGGCGGCCGTTGAGGAGGCAGCTCTGGTAGCGAACGACGAAACGGCGAGTGCGGAGCCAAATCCTCTTAAGAGTATGTTCTACCCTAACCCCACTGCCCTCCCCCCCCAAAAACAGCCCCCCATCTGATGCTTTATACTTACCACCCTGAAACCCTAGGGACGCAAGCCGCCGCCGAACTCGAACCTGCGAATGGTACTCCTGCAAAGCTGCAACGGATCGATAAGAACGAAACCATTACCACTGTTCGAGACGCCGTAAGAACCGAACGAGATTGGGAGGAAGTGCGTCTAAGGAAGCGAAACGCACGCAAGGAAGGAACAACAGAATCCGGCGCTCCATCGCGCGCCGGCTCGGTCGGGCCCGGCACGCCTGGCTCCACGGCCGGAGATGGTGGCACGAAGAAGGAAATGACCAAGAAGGAGCAGCGGAAGAGCGCGAAAGCGGCAGAGGCTAGTAATCACGCCTCTCAGAACTTGACCAGCAGCATGTTTGTCGGCAAGATGGGTAGCGTCTTCGGAAAGAAGAAGTATGGATGGATGACGGGTGGCGGTGCTCGAAGTGGTGCCTCGACACCAGCACGCGCGGGTACTCCTGGCCCCGGAGGCGGTGCGGGTGCGGCACCAGCGGCACAGCCCGAGGCTATGCCCCTAACGACGGATAGTCGCAATAGGCTTGGAAACTGGCGGGAAGATAAGGATAAGGGTAAGGGCGTTCAGCTCAGAGATTGGATCGCGGCCTTGGAGGCGGATGGTGTTGAACACGCGACGTTACAAAGTGCTTACGATAAGCTCGATACCTCGGGGCCAAAGTAAGCTAAACGAGAGAAGTACTCTCGAGGGTATTATCTGTCTCTTTTTTTCTTCTTCGTCTCAACTCCCTCGGCGTGTCACGGTTATTGGACACGAATAGAGTATTACTTCATGACAGACCGGAACCAGGAAAGAAAAAAAGACCGTTCGAGGCAGACCCAAATCCTCCCCCTTTTTCATACTCATACCAGACAGGAAGTTGATACACAGACCGAAAGCAAACTCATGCTCGGAAATTCTCTTTGTGTTGGCCCCAGACCTCCTCCTTCTCGATTTCCCCTTGTACATTTTTTACACGTTCTTGATTCTCGACACCCTTTTTTTTTTTTTTGCTGCCGTTATTTCGAAAGGACCCTTCTATTGATCATGTCCTTTCAGAGTTTGGTCTCCTTTCCTCATCTTTCCTCTTTTGTTCTTTTTGGTTTCTTACTCCTTTTCTTCTTCTTGTTTTGGTCCCAAGTACGTCTGGCCTTGTATGTTAAACAAAAAAAACTCGGGGATATTCTTTATTAATTCGCTGGAGCGTCGGAAGGGGGAGTTCAAGAATAAAGGGAAAGGCTCTGTTGCCATTTTTAAGAACCTTACGTTTTAATCATTTCTTCATGAAAGGGAGAAAAAAAAATAAGAATGGTGCCATTGTATGTTTCTTTTTGAGTGTTATCTTCCATGTAAGTGTCCAGTCTCAGGCGAGAGGTGAAGTTCAACTTGTATTACAAATAATCCAGCATCTTCGTAATCGGTCGCGGATGGAACCGGTCCCAAGCCAGTTTCGCCCATTCGCGCCATTTCTTAGTTGCGGCTCATACTGGGGAATGGGCGACTTGACCAGGCAATGAATCCCATCCTGACTCGTAGAATCAGCGCCATCAGGCTTCTTAGACTCACTTCCCGTTTCCAGGCGCCGGTGACTCGGCGCTCTTACAGCATGGCGATTGCGGTAAATCGGGATGCTTTTTCAAGATACAAAGAATGGTGAGGCTAACACTCAAAACAAACAGGCGGTTGGGCAGCTCACGTCGACGGCGGACGTGTTGCTGAACTTGGAGAAGTGCAAGAAACTAGTTCGCGAGGCAGCCCAAGGGGGAGCAAAGGTAAGAGAATTTTGTCTTTCAATTATCAGTTTGATGACAAGAAGGATCTGCAAGAGAACTCACTCGAGCGAGGGCCGGCGATCGGTACGTTCTAGGTGATCTTCCTCCCCGAAGCCGCAGACTACATCGCTTCATCGCCTCAAGAGTCACTTTCCCTAGCGAAGCCGCAAGAAGAGTCCCCATTCGTCAATGGTCTCCGCTCAGCAGCAAAGGAGCACGGGATCGAGATCAACGTCGGCATCCACGTGCCCGTGACGGAGCAGTCTGACTCTCCGGGCTCGGTGTCGACAAGACTCTACAACCGGTCGCTGTGGATCCGCTCCGATGGCGGGATCGACGACGGAACAGGTTACGACAAGCTCCACCTCTTCGACTATGGAGCCCTACGGGAGAGCGCGACGGTTAAGCCGGGGACTCGGCTGACACCGCCGTTCGAGACCCCTCTCGGGCGCGTCGGCAGTCTCATTTGCTTCGATCTTCGGTTCCCCGAACCGGCGCTGGCACTTGCGCATCGTGGCTCTGGCGCGTCGGCGCAGATTCTCACGTACCCATCGGCGTTTACGGTGCCGACGGGAGGGGCGCACTGGGAGGTTTTGCTCCGGGCGAGGGCTATCGAGACGCAGAGCTGGGTCATTGCTGCGGCGCAGGTGGGTCGTCACAATGAGAAGAGGGTGAGCTACGGGCACAGTCTAGTGGTGGATCCTTGGGGGAGGGTGGTGCTACACCTTGGCGGTGTGGATTCAGACGGGAACCCCGATGATGGCTCGGACGGCACGGCGGTTGGCTTCGTGGATATCGATCTAGACTTGGTTCAGAAGGTCCGGGCAGAGATGCCTCTAGTAAGAAGAACGTGAGTCATCTCCCCTTCGCAAAGCCAAACACTGAGTTGAGTGTCGGCTGCGCTACCGTTTCGGCTCATCCGCGCATCGGAGAGTACCATAACACCGAGATCCTTTATTCCCCGATTCGCAATATGGGGCTAACATGAGTCGATCAGAGACATATATCCCGAGATATGAACCCGCCGTCCCGTCAACAGCGGGCCAGTCACCGCCAAGTGCCACGGATTCCTCGATCTCAAACTACCGGATCCTGATACGTGCCGGCAGATGAACCGCTAGGCTGCATTGGTGTGCATGGAGACTCGTCCAGATCGGAGATCGGTTAGCAAGCGAAGGGCTGGGTCCAAATGAGGAGCACTGACTGCCTTTGGTTCCTTACTCCTCGAACGCCTTCAAGCCCTTTCGGGGCATCACTGGGGCGGTTCAGGGCTCGTGCAGATGAAGAGATACAGAGCCCCACAGGTTCATAAAGCAAGGTTTTGCGTTTAAGCCAGCCAAGGTCGTACATTCAGTGCCTTGGTCGTAAGAGGCGGCACGATTCGAGACATGACAATTTCACGGCAGCCGGGTGGGTAGGGTATTCCGGCAGGAGGTGATGGTTTCGAACCACTGATACTACTTCGTAGAGGTGTTCATCCTTTTTCATAGGAAAAAAGTAAAGCAAGAGCAAAGCAAACATGGTCAGTAAAAAGCTTCATTACACACCTCCCCATGCTTGTACTCCGTGCGCAGAAAAGCATCGCAGGTACTTCAAGATGCCCTGATGCAAAGTAGAGGTGTACGTTCGGTGCCTGACGACTTGGTGGAAATGATCACCATCAAGCAGGCAAGTAGTGGCTCTATTCTCCTATATACGAAGGCTGAAGAACAATATAAAGTGAGGTGGATCGGGGGCGAAAAATATCCGATGTGACGAGGCAGTGGAACGAGGGCTGATGAGATTCTAATTCCTCAGACCCTATCGAGAATGAGGAGAAACAGAAGATCGGAGAAAAAGAGGAAAACATTGGGGGCAATGCAATGTTGTGAGGTCAGGGTCCACGCGGGAAACAGTGAATGGGGGCTTCCAATTTAAGCTGAGGTGATCTCACGCTGTCATCACCGATCATCAGCTGGTCACCGAGCTGGGAAAGAGCGTGGGGGCTGAAGACCGGGGAGAAGGGGGCAACGGAAAGAGCGTGGGTGGCTGTGTGGTCAAACCGGCACATTCTTCCGATTTACCCTCGTCGGTATCGCCTTCCGCGGCGGTCCTTGTCCACGGGTTCGGCCTGCCTGATGACAAGGGACGAGGGGCGCGCTGCGCTTTTCGAGCCGATATTATGCCGTCAAGATTATGAGAAAATGCAATACGAAGAATAGGAAGATGCAGAGAAGACGGCAAGGGGATTAATATCCCCTCGTACCCTGACTCAGATTCGCCGAATCAACGGTGGTGGGCAGCGGGCCGGATCGAAGCTGCAAAATGACATAACGCTACCGCAGCAGATGGAATCCTTTGTAATTTAGTTTTTGATGTGTTACAATGTTCACTGGTCAGCATCAGATTCTTCCCTGTTTGGTTCTTAAGCGATCGCTTGATTCATTGACGTTGACATTAGCGAGCGTTCGGTGTGCTGAGATTGATCTCACCTAAGACGCCGCCACCACTCTTGGGGCGTGCTGTAGGTGGAGAAAAGTACCACAACGTCAGGCAGTAAATTCTCCTCTGAGATGTGTTAATGCGCTCATTTGTCTCGATCGAGACGGGGGCATGTCTGAATGTCTGACCTGCACTGATCTACGAAGTACCACGGGCAAGCAGAAACGCCTCCGCCTCTGTCTGCGTCCCAGGTTGATATCTTGACACTGGCAGCTTGCCGTTGGAAGTCGGTTTGCGACGTCAGGAGTGCCCAGTGTAGTGGGAGACACGGTACAACGACAATCGACTGAGTGACAGCCGCAAAACACCAAACAGTGGCATCGATCCTATCATCTTGCAATGGTGTACCTAACCGACTTAACAAAAGTGTTCTGCTTTTTCTTGCGAAGCAGGTCTCGCGATCTGAACCCAAGCACTTTGAGACCGGAAAGCCATCCCGGAAAACTGGGGTCAAGGACGTGACTGGTAATAGAGGTATACACTACAAATGTAGGGCGGCTCATAGCTCGTAAACTTGATTAGACATTGAAGGAGTGACAACATTGAACTCTTGAAACACAGAACGAAATTATCAATTTGCTCAAAGTAGTAGGTAGTTGACAAGATGATTAATGAGCAATACGGTGTTGTCTGACCATTTTGCTTTAGGGGCACCATTGACCAAACAGCAAACGCTGAGAAAACAAAAGACCAACCCAAGATCCCCCCTTAGAGCACGAGGCGTTGGTTAAAGCTGGAGCCTAATTTAATCCCCGATGTCATAATATCTCGTACGACCCTCTTCCTGCCGCGCAAACGATCAACGAGATTCGAATCCTAATGACACCATTGACTATTGGGTATAATTACGGTTAATAGCCACTATAGGAGTTTGGTCAATCCGTTAGTCGTTGATCGTTGACAATATCCCCGCAGAGAACCAGCTACAGAGCAGAGGAAATATTCCTAGGTCGTAGATTTCCCACGTTTTTGCAAGAATTAAAGATAATTCTTGTACGAGGCAAATTACCATTTCGGTCCCCTGCAGAATAGAATGTTCGGGGAGTCGTTTCTCGGTGGGGAGGGAGCAGTAAGGAACATTGCAATGTGATCGATCAATTGATGTACCCTCCCAGCTACTCCCCCTGACCCTTGCTATAGTGTAGAGTACACCCTGTACTTTCGTCCCAGCCAGCAGATACGAGGTAGTGCCAGGTAGGTACCTTCTCAAGTTCAGATGGTACCTCTCCTCTGGTTCATCCACAAACCAGGTCCCCCGGTCCACCGCGGGAGAGTCCCGGGAAATAGCACCGCGCCTTTTTGGTCCCAACGAACTGGTTCTCGGGAAGCTCGTTAAAGTGCAGCGAACGCCCTGCATTAGCCCACGTCTTTTTCGAGCCAGCTGACGCCCTCCCTGCCACAAGTTCCACACGAACGAAGGTACCCCCTATTTTCTGTTTGCGTCCCTCCTTGCGCCTCCCCTTGTATCAATCTCGCAAGGCATGGCAAGGAGGCGCATGAGAAGCAAACAAGAAAAATGGAAAATGGGGAAAATGTACTGACACTAAATTTATAGGTACGATGAAAGAAGGAAGAACATGAAAAAAAAAAAAAAGTAAAACGGAAACGGCAAAGTAACATCGGCACGGTTTTTGGTTGGTTTGCGAGGGTTTCCTTTTTCTGCTTCCTCGGATGTAGCTTTGCACCTCCCCCAAAACTCTCATCATTTCTCAGAAAAGAGGAATTTTTAGGCACCCTCCAACATCCCAGATTCGGTATTTCCAAGTAGGTATGGTTGTATCAATCCCCACCATTTCTCTGCCCGTCCCGGAACTACGGCTAGGTTAAGGCCGAGCAAAAGCTATGAAAAAATGGCCCAATATGGCGGAGGAAGTTGCTTTCTTTGCTGCGCTCATCCGCCCAGAAAGGGGGAGGAGGTGGAAGAAGGAGAGGAGACTTCGCGATGCCCAGTAATGAGAAAAAAATACGAGAGTACGAAGTAATAGTTTCCACCCATCACAGATCAACTGGAAAACATCACCGGCTTCTCCTCCACATCCCCAGGCACAGTTTCGTCAAGCAAGCAGGCACGATGCTTCGGGAGCCCGCGCTGACCGGAAAACTACCACATCTCCCCCCTTTGGTGGGGTTTGCTTCTTCCCCAACAAACGCCTCAAGTAGTAATATCACGAACAAGCAAATCCCATCACATATCCACCTACTAGTAATGATCAAGAAGAAAAAGCAAACATTACCTTTTGGGGCTGCAAGTTGTCGCCGCCTAGACAATAACGGTAATGCAACTGCATAGACAGGACAAAAAGAAAACAAAACATGCAGCAAGCAAGCAGCAAGCAAGCCCGATACAGGAAACATGAACGCCAAACGCTCCCTTGTCAAGGTGCCCGATTTCGGGTTTTTCTTCTTTTTCTCGAATGACAGTGATTGATTGACGCTTGCCACAATGTAACAAGGGGGGTGGGCGAAACGGGCCAAACAACGGCGAAATGTATTTGATCTTGTTGTTATTTGTTCCCCTCAAGAAATTTCCTCGAAGCACGTCGAGATCATCCCGCCAAATAGCTGTGCTGCAACGTAAATCCCGCAGGAGGCAACTGGAACTGGGGAAAACAATAGGGGGTGTGGGGGTTTATCAAGTAAAACTACGAAGTACACCAGTCACAGCCTCATCACCACGCCCCCCATTCGAATATTCCAAACGGGGGAAAACGATACGATGAAAGGGCCAAAACTCTATCACCACTGACATCAAATACTTCGTACAACTGGTCATCCACCCACCTTCTATCACACGTTTTAGCGCGGCGGACCTGCCCGCGAAGTGGGAACAGCTACCCCCATCATCCCACCCCCCCTTCTTCTTTGTTGACTTCGTCCCGGTTTGGTTTGTAAGACCTCGTCGTCAGACGTCTTCCCATCATGCTTGCTTATTTTGGGTCCTGTTGCGCGGCTCCAGGTACGCCAGAAAGATCCATCTCCTACGTAGTATTCGTCTCATATGCTCAGATGACACTTCGCTTCCTGCGTTGTTGCATGGTACTATGCATAGTAGTGAAATGAAGAGACGAAGGCAAATTGCAGAAATCCTGGGAAAGGGAAGAAGAAGAAGGGAGAAAATCATTCAGCTGTGTTTGGCAGAATGCCACCAGCATTGTCTCAGATGCCTCCTCGATCAGGGTGTAATAACGGCCCATCTCTCTTGTCTTGCCTATTCTGACGTAGGGTCATTACGCCCCCCAAGAACGGACCACAAAATGTCTCACCTTCCCAAGACAAGCCTTAAGTGGTATAAGCCTTCTCTTTTGCTTTTCCTGCGCAATGAGAAAAAAGGGTGGGAGCAAAAGCGCAAGAAGGGGAGGAGGAGGAAGAAGGACCGTGGGCCGTCATGACCTCCATTTCGCAAAGTTGTCCTTCAATTGATACTTGAGCTGAAAAGGGATTACTCGATAGCGCCGAGTATGCCTTGGGCATGAGTATCTTCCCTTTTCATTCTTGCCATGCTTGGATACACCTCTATGCAATCGATAATATATACAAAGTCTCATCGTAGTTCGAACGGCAGCTAAGCCACTCAACAACGCCTCAGACAGAGTGCAAAGGGAGAAATAAAACAACGGGCAGCGCATAACAGGCAGACCGCAGACCAGGCTTCAGCATGACATTATAGCTGATGCATTCCTCTGCATCTCCCCAGCTTTCCAATAAGAGATTAGTAAGACGATGAGGATGCCGTCTGATACTCGAGCCAAGAGCTACGGAAGACATGAAGCTAAATCAGTGACAAATACCCTTCTCAGCCTCGCCCACCTGGCTGAGTTGGTAGGTTGCGACTCGCAGTTAGATAGCTCTTGGCAAAAACCTCCTTCCCTTAGTGAGCATTAATAGACGGAGTCCCATGTCAGTTCATCTGGTGTAAAAATAATGATTGTAAAGGGGCCTCGTAAGAAAAAAATGAAAGCAAGTAAAGGTGAAATTAAGACATCTGGACAGGGATCACGATGGAGGGGTCAAACAAGATCTGGGAGGCATATTTAGCGCAAGAAACTGCAAACAGGGCCAAGGATATAGGAAACTGAGTTTGTAAGAAAGCAAAATTCAATAAATCTATGGATATGCTAAAGCATCTTGTTTCTTTTCCCATCCCGCCCTGTCTTTTTAAATCCATCCCATGACATTGTAAATAAAGAAGCATATTCGAGAAAAGGAAACAAAAGAGAAGACCCAAAATCCCGAGATTCACCAGACATTGCTTCTACCCCAGTCTAATTAGGAAACAGAAACTGATCATGACACCTGACCCGCCAACTCACTGCTTGGAGTAACAAACCGTGAATGTTTCCGAGGCAGGAAGAGGTGTTCTGCGATCTTGGGGGTATGGTGTATATCTCTGGAGGGGTAGATATCAGCGCGGAGGGTTGTGGGTATCTGGTAATTCCTCCAAGCGCGATCCGATCGCTAGCACACGAAAAAAATAAAAATAAAAACCATTGACAGAAACGATGAGTGAAACGAGGTGAGGGTAATCAAGCGATATCCGCAGGGACAAAGCATAGGAAAACATATCCAGCAATAGAAATCGATCCTGTCTAGTGGGTAACGCCGTAAAACCAAAATGATCCCTCTTCCGAAAAGAAAAAGAAAAAAGAAAGGAGAAAAAAAAAATCACGTCATAAGATTTCCTCCTCTTTAGATTCTTCCCGTGTTTCCCAACCCTCCACGCTGCTGGGAAGCGATTTGGCAGTGAGCCGATACATGTATAAGATCGATAGAAAGCGAATTAAAAAGGTCGTATCCGAAGCCAAACTGGTCGAAAAAAGGTGAAATGAAAACAGGGCGCAAGTCGTACACAGCGATTGGGAAAGACGTGTTGGTACAGTCGCTTGCTGGCCCGGCCGCGGGATTGATTAAGAGTAGTATTCGGAAGAGGAAAGTAGGGCTCAGCCGTGAGCCGGCGAGAATAGAATTCGTAAATCCGCAGCGGTGGGCGACGTCACTCGGGACAGGACATAGCTCGAGCAGGCAGCAAAGCAAGTTTTGAGGTGTCTGTTGCGGGCCGGTGGTACATCGGATCGCACATAAAATCAGCGTCTTCCAGACTTATCGCGGCTTCGGCTTCGGCGGAGGCTTGGGGATTCCCGTAGTGTCATAAGCACCACGCCCCATGTTCGTGGGACTGGGAGTAGAGTCGCGGACGGCCATTGTGATATAGAAAGTTGTAGTAAGATTCTGGATATGGTTGGAACAACCAGATTAGCCATTGCACTCGCTAATCTTCGTCACGAAACAAAAACGTCAAAAATCCCGGGAAAATAGGATCTCGTGTGTGGCTTTATAAAAAGGGCACACGGAATCAAGCCCTTTGCGGAACCGCAACACACCATTGCGCTGGGCAGCAAAAGGGCAGCAATGGGCCTATATCGAGAGAGGCCATGTGCCCAGGAGCGCACGTCGCGGTTGCATCGCTGTTGGGGAAGCTGAGAAAGAAGCAACGACGAAGCCACAAGACGGAGCGTTCGAAATTCACGATGGAACGCCAGCACATCGCACAGCAACATGGTACAGGAGTTGGTGACTCACAAATTATGGGACCCGTCGCAGGACGTATCAGGAGTAGACGTCGAAGTCAACCACAGGGAGCAGCAGAGCTTCTAGGGAGGTGATTGGTGGTCGAGGAAGTTGGGGGCGATGCAAGGAAGCCTTGCGAGCGGCGAGAGAAGAGCGGTGATGGCTTCCGTGAATGTTAATAGAGGGAAACAAAGGCCTGGGCCTGGAAAGAGTGGAGCGTAAAAAAGTTCCGCTTCAGTTCGGATGCGAGGTCGCGAGGTAGATTATATCCTATCGGTGATGTCGTTGCATGTAGACGGTTTGGAAACACCCTTCACTGAATGGTGTATCTCAGCGGTGGACCTAATATCCTCCTCTTCTTTGATGTTCGGCAATAGGTTTATTTGATGCGACAGCGCGAGCTGTATTATTTTCCTATCTTTGTCTTATAGGTCATGTGTGGTCGGTCTTTGTTGTCCGTTGCGGGATGGAGATGTAAGGCACGTTGCAGGGCTGCAGGAGCGAAGCGACAAGTAACAAGGATTGGGCAGAGATAGAAACTTGAAGAGCGAAGGCTTGCTGTTTATTATACACGGCGGGAACGAAGGAGGGGAAAGATAGAGAAATAAACGTATTAGGATGGAATGAGGAGGAAACGAAAAAGACAGGAAGAGAAGGGAGGCGTGTGATATTATTATAAGAACAAACTTGTGAGGACGTGCCACCAAGCAAAAGGGATAGAGACTCACTCATTATTACCTTCAAATTTTTTTCTTTTTCCCACGGAAATCAATTCGATGGCAAAGGCAGGGGGTAACCCATGCTGGAACTACAAAGTTACTCACTGGGAGATGAGCGAGTAGAGCGGTACCTAGATGTCTTCATTTGTTCGGAGGAAATAGCAGGGGGGGTGGACGACGCCAAGGGGAAGGGGGGAGGGTGTACTCCGTAGTTTCTTACTTCTTCGTAGCTGGGTCTGTTCCTTCCTGAAGCTTCCTAGCTCCTGGTCGTTGTCTCGTACCTTGCCTTGCCGTAGTGTATACGCCAACAATGTACCCAATTTGGGCTAGTAGTACTTTGTCTTGTCACTGACCGTGCCGTGTACTGTTTGTGGTACCATCAATGGAAGTTGGAGTTTGAGTGAGACCCGACTGGGGTGGGCTTCAAATGCTGGAGTACGAAGTACTTCGTCTTTTGTAGAGTACGAAACAGGCAGCGAACAAACACGCTCCACTAATTACATTCAAGATGAAGTAACTAGTGCCTACTTCGTACGGGTCCAGATGGTCCTCTGTACTGAGGTACACGATAACCCACTATATCCCGGTAATTATACAAATATTACTGGAACCACTATCAGGACCAAGAGACCCCGTGTCGCTGGGACAGCAAAAAGCAGGAACTGATCAACCAACTCTAGTGCTGTGTATTGGTCTTGCTGTTGGTGGCTGGACAAATTCTTCAAGAGTCCCTTGCGCAGGTACACTCTTATTTACTCCGGATCCGGCCTGCGTTTGCCCTGTTGATGAGATCGAATTTGCTACAATTGTAATCCCATTCAAGGGAGTTTCGTTCACTGGAATGATGAGAGAATTGATGTTGTTTGAGGAAAGGGGAAATCGTGTGCCTGATAGCCTGATAGCCTGATACAGCTTTTTCAGCATCTTGTTTCGCATGCTTCAGAGTCCCAGTGCCTCCGTGGTAGGAGCGACGGGCTGCTGCGTATGGTAGTTCACAAACTTCCTTGCCAGGGATGAACCTCACGAAGGGTGAATGAATTTGCACTCCCTTTGGTCGCAGTCGTCCTTGAGTACTTGTACAGTGTCATTTGTAGAGTACTTTGTATCGTATCCCATGTCCCTAGGCAAGGATCCAGTCCACTCAGGTACGAAGTACAGGGGAGGAGCTTGTTTCAAGCAGTCGCCAGCCCACCGGGTCAAACTGGTCATCTTCCGAGCCACTGGGACCAAAGACTAGGGTATTAGTCCCCAGCCTGCGCTCTTAGCGCATGCATTCCTTACTCGTTGTGTAGAGCAATACCAACAGGTTGATGTACGTCCTACTACGGCAGTCAAGGAGAGCTCTTCAAAAGAGGGAAGACTCACTCTCTCCATCACATACAACGCGCAACAGCCTCGGTGAATGTCACCGTACTAAAAGCACCACTTGACAAACCCTCATCTGATGCAGACCGCGATACGTACGAGGAAGGTACAGTAGCGACCATATCGACTGTATCGCCTTACAGGTACTTCTCTTGCCCAAAAGCAATAGTGCATAAGTCACAGTACTCTGCCTGACGAATGGAAATAAGCAATTCTGGGGCTTTACGAGCAGCAGGTTGACCCTTTCCCGTAGCCTGTACTTCGAAAGTAAAACCTGTTACCGAGTACTTCGTATGGATCACTCCTGCCACTGGATCAGGGTGGATCTCTTTTTCACCTCTCACCGAGCCTAGGCGTTCTTCACTATCACAAGTAATTACAAAAGTCACACTAAACCATGCAGCTGCGAACGGCATCCCTTAACAAGACTCACAATACCGCTTCCATAAGCACTACGAATATCTGGCTCCTACTGCTCCCGTCTGTGTATTGCGCCATGCGAATGACTCTCGGTGGGTCATCCCAGATCTATCTGATTTGTGAAATAGAAAACCAAGTTGATGCCCGATGAATCCAATCAGCCCGATATCCTTTTACTAGAGGAAAGGGCAGTCGTTGTCAGACTCGGGACACGCCGATGGGATTTTCTTTATCAGATTCGGCAGTTTACACGCCATCCTGCAACAAGACTGCTCTCCCCGTACTAATCGCGGGGCTTTTGTTACAAAAATGCTCGTGAACACCGGTCAATCGGTAAACACTGCCGAGGAGAACAAAATTGTACCTGCACCCGCATTCTTTGATTTTGTCCACAACGCCAGTGCTGCAATCATCGAATGATGCCCACCTAACCTGGCGTAGACTTGGACGAACCACCCACCGACATGGAGATAACTACGAAGTACACGACTTCGATCAGCCAAAGTTCTCATCTCGCGGAAACCAGGACGTGTAACAACAGGGTCGAAGGGTAGACTGCCCAGTCTCGATGTCGCCCACCAAAGTCAGCTATTAATAACTTGTGCACTGTTACTCGCTGCGTAATCTTCCGAATCGTGTCAAGAAGAGGGTAGAATGATCAATGCCGTGCTCCCCTCCCCTTCTATGGAGGCTCGCACGACACTTGATACAGCCACCAGATGACCGTTGGCTGTAGTGCCGATCACAACAAAATATTACAAACACCAGATCCATTCCTGATCTCTAAAAAACGGCCATTCATGAGTACTACAACGCCAACCTCAACAGCAGCCAATTGCGGGTTGGTGATGGATTCCCCATCTGAAGGAGGCGTCACATAACCTGTGTCAACCAGGCGTTTTTGTTGGTCCACGTTTCCCAGGTCGATACAACATCCGGCTCCTTTACGGAGATAACCGCTACGAAGTACAAAGCAGTTCTTTTTTTCGATGGCAAGATTGCTCGGGTGAAGCCTCTATCACCCTTTAGCGATCCTTGTATTACTTCTTCGTACGCAAGAGGCCCTCAGAATCAAGTACTTGCGTGGGACAGGGAACCTAGGCCCAGGAGGTTGGGAAGAGGCATCAACCTACACATTGGGCATAGCTAGAGGGGCTAGTTGGTGGTTAAGCTCGATACTATACAGGGACCTTGGAGATAAGAAAAACATGCAGTTTACGAGCTAGATGGCTTCCTGGCGAATTCCAGCCGGACGGGTCGGTGTAGGATCGGCACCAGGAGAAGGACGCTTATACGAGTTGACCGGGAATAATGCACGAACGTCCCGGGTGAAGATTGATCCTCCGGGATGATATGATTTACTTCTCAATCTTTTGGGATCTGGTGGGTAGCAGGCAGGGAAGCCAAATTTGAGAGAAGTGACGATTCAAGGAAAGAAGGAATCCCGACCCAAGGTCCCGGGTCGATAAGGGGGCCCAGGAATGAGGAACTCTCCTGAGGCTAGTATGGTTATGGAGAGGACTATCGAGTATTGGATCTAGTACGGAGTACAGGGCTGGCCGGTACTTGTTGATAATGTCTCCGGCGGCCTGCAAATTGGAAATTCTCATCCAGGGGTGCCAGGTTAACAAAATAGTATAAGAATATAAGACGAAGTGTTAAGAACAGGGTGAAGAAGCCAGGTTCTGTAGCGCCGTAGAACTCAGGGCCCAGGGATACTGAGAAAGAGGAAGCCAAAAATTCCAACTTCGCCAATCCCACCATAAGCTCTGAAAGCTTCGATTCTTCGGTCGTAAATTCTGCGAGATGTGGATCCATTGACCCCGGTCGCTCCCAAGGTCTCTGCGCTCGCAAGGGAGCCGGTTGATGTGCCTGGCTCAGTGGCTGCCTTTCTTGCACATCTCGTGTAACGGGGAGTGGACACATTGGACTTGATCGACCGCACTTACAAGAAATACTTCTTACGAACTTTACGAAGGGAGCAAACCCTGGACAAGAAAACGGCCTAGTTCGATCTCCTCGTGCTTCCCCGAAGCCACATCCAGACAATCGCCGACGGATTTAGGTTGCCATCTACCCACCTGGAAGCCATCCGGCCGGTTACACCCCTGGCAAAAACAGAAATTTCATTCCCACCCTTGCTCCTTTGATCAGCCTCAACTGTCGCGTCCACCCCTGCCACAAGGGACAAAACCTTTGACCTGGTACAGGAGGATGAACATGGGTTGACCGGCGCAATTCCGGTCCAGCCTGGAGTTTGATGCATTTCTAGTCGTCGAGGCGAGCTGGGAGAGGGGCCGCGGCAGTGAAGTGCCGGCTCTCGGTTTATCGGGGACGCGCCTCTGGGAATGCTCAAAATTCCAACGCGACGTCGAGATCCGGTCAAGGTGCCCGTTTGTGACGCCCCACATTTCCGCTCCCGAACTGCAGGAACATCTTTTTTTGGACGAGGGCTCGTTTGTAGTATTGATTGACGTTCCAACGCTGGGATCTCGCGTGCTGGGTACGAAGGGCTTATTTGGTGGTTTACAAAGCAACAACACAACGAACCTTACCTCGTACACCCTGGCAGAGTGCTGCCTGTTTCATCAATTGATATTTCTCGGGAGGCAAGCCCATTCGGGCAGCCCCTTCCAATTGGCAAGTCCCCTTGCCTTACAAAAATTCCAAAACCAAAGTCAATATACATTACTTCGTACTTTGGTGCTTAAATTTGTCAAGATTGCCCATGGCTTTGGAGAGTACCTTCCAGATCGGTGAACACGGTGAGGATCAACAATTCTGTTTACTCACCGACATCAAGGCGGCCCACGAAGTAGTTTACGAAAGTAAGCCGCTCGCCATCGCATGGACCCGGTTTTTTGCTCATCCCAACAGCTTCAATGTGACGGCCATCGTTGAAACAGTGGGCCAAACTTCCGATTGGAGACCTCAATGGCTTTGCAGGGAGACTTCTTGAAGAAAAGAAGAAATTGGGAACAAACATGCCCTCGAATTTCCGTTGAGAAAAGCCTGGAAAGAGGGCTGAAAAGTACCCCTTCGTATCAGCTTGCAGACCCTGACAAGTCACCAACCCAAGAAAAGCGGCAAGCGGCATCAATAGGGCAAAGTGCAAAGTGCAACTGCAACAAGCAAGCCACAGGTCAACCTGCCATGCGACCTCCATGTGACGAGTCAACGGATCCTCCCGTCGAGCCTTCCCTTCCTGTCACACCAGCTCGGAAATGCCCAAGTTGTTTGTAAAATACGGAATCAAAAGTGACAAAACGTGTTGGGTGTCATCGCCTTACCCATTCAATGTTGCTTGTGCAGTCTCCCGCTAAAATGGCATCCGATGGAGCGACACCATCCATTGATCTGTGTTTGCACCACTGAAGCTCAGTGTTCTTTTCTCTGCATGGAACATTTCTAGAACAGGGGCAAATGTTCCAAACTATTTAGCGTACTAGGGCATGCTTGGAAGTGTCGCTTGGTACCCAGTTCTTATATAATATTACGCACGGAGTACATTAACCCTTGAAAAGTGAAGGGAAGAAGATCCGGAAGGCGTGAGCGGATCCATCACTCACATGAATCGGAACATGTTAAAAGTACTGCCCCTTTTTGTTGGGCCAGGTCAGCCTTCCTCGGTCAACCAGATGAGATCTTACAAATCTCTGGCCGCTCTATGATTACTCAAAGGAGAAACGAGGCTCAGGAGGGAGGTTATAGGATATCCTACCCTCGGACAACCTCCCGGTCCACGTCAATAATACAAATGTATTGCGGATCCCGTTACCCGGCAACAGCAGTGTTAATCGATGATCGATGGAGCCTTCGAGGTAGGGCATCACGATGATGTTCATATGCGGATATTACAGTGCCTGGCCCGAGGTCGCTTCATTGCCTGGGGTTTGCCATCCCTTTTGGTACGTACACTACACACGTGTCCAGCCTGCTTGTGAAGAACTCTACGCCACACCATACTGGTACACTGCAGGCGTTCCTGCGTTAGCTGGGAGAAAACGATACCGGACATGGTTAGTATGGCTCCTCCAGGAATCTCACGGCCAAGTCTCCTGTGACTATGTACTCCGTACTGAGTGGTACTGTGCCAACATTGTTTCTGAACGCCATCACGTTCCTGTCTCTTCGATCATGGCCTTGTAGCTTTCTCCACAGAAGACTACATAGCGCGACGAAGGCCAAAACAAGGGCAATTGAAAGCACGAAGCAAACTTTAGGATAGGGAAGGTAATTTGCAAACGCTCCCATCGGTTGTCCACTCAATCCATTGATCATCGCCCAGGTGCCCAGGGCCAGAGTGGCCGAACAGACAACGGGAAAACAATAGAAAGGGTGAATTTGTCCCATTAACCCCAGGCTTGGCAGGGAGCCGATTTATGCTCCAATGAAGACGCTCACCAGCCAGGCGGCGCAAGAAGAGGCAAAGCCCACACGCCCCACAGCCAATGACGACTCGGCCCTACCCCTCTGCTCTCTTCCGAGTCCACTGTTCGCCCGGCGTTCGCATTCTACAAGAATCATGTGATGCCGGAGCGAATAACCGTCAGCCGTCTTCTCTCCGATGTAGGCATCAATTGGCAAGTGTGCTGTCCAGAGCGGAACAGATTATTACCATAGCCATCACTGGGGACGAGATTCGAGTCGATATCGTGATCCATCAGCCCGGCCCAGGCAACTAATCGGGCCATGCCTGCCCATGTCCACACCATACCATGTCTGGTGGAGCACCAAGGTCAGTGTACCTCATAGGCTCCGACTCGGCAGTACCATACCATACTTGGGCTCGTGCCTCGATCCCTATTTCGTACTTCAGAGCTTCTCGCACAGCGCCTCACGAAGTAAATTCTACGGATCCGCACATGATGGCAACAATCAAGGGCATTCTAGATTACGCACTATCGGCAAGGAAGATGGTCTCAGTGATGCCTGGCTATCAATAGGACAGCTCCGACGAAGGAAACACTGACACTCAGCTTCCAGGGGGCTGGGCATGGTCTGCCCTTTCTCCTTCCCAGACTGTGCACGCTAACTTCGTTTGGAAGTCAGGTCAGTGCCAGTTAGAACCCCCCCTCGTCCCACATTCATTTCGTCGACCGGCCCAGACGGGTAGGTCCCGAGAGCCTGTGTCCACTCGGCCTTCTTGCGCCCCAGAAAAGTGTGGATTTCCCCAGTGTCCTTTGCCATTTCGACACCCAGAACCAGTATCGTAAATTTGAGGGATCTCGGTCCCAAATTGGACAGAGATAGCGAGTGAGTGTGCCAGCAGGTATGAGGCCACCCCGTGTCGAACTCAACTTGAACAACTCCTCGGGCCTACGGCTCATCCTCCCAAGACACTTTCTTATGGCTGAGAAGCGTATGTTCGCTCTGTCGATTGTCAAGGTCATGCAGACAGGCAGGCAAATCCTAGCCTCGATTTATTAAAGTCAAGACACCAACCAGACAGAATATCCTCAGCAGTGCTTAGCTCGAGGTGGCTAGTGGCCCACTAGCCTCCGTAAGTCTTGCGATGACAATAGCATAAACTCAACTTTTACCAGTTCCAACGCTACGAGGTAGCATTTCAAGGAACTTGAATCCACCTATCCGATCCGTGTGGGCGGGAAATTAGGGGCCGAGGTTCCCCCCAGCAACCTCCCCGTTCCTAAAAAAGAGAGAGGAGTCTCGAAAGGGAAATCCCCGTGATTAACTCGTGGTACTTTACAGGGATGGTTTCCAATTCTTCGCCTTCCAGAAGAACCCAGTGCGACTGGACCACGCGAAGGATCAGGGGCTAAATTGATGGTCCTCAGGCTCATCCAATCCAGCGCCCCACTCCGCTGGTGACAGACCCTTTGTCCTACAATCTTTGAAGCAGCATCGTCTTGCCCCTTGACCAAACATGTTCGACAGCCAGGCGTGTAATGAACTCGCCCTGCTCAGTGCCAACCAAGCGGGGACGACACTTCCATCACGACGTTGCGAAACATACAACGAGAGGACTAATACCAGGGACAAGCTGTTTGGCTCGGTGAACCCGTAGTTTCTGGGGTTTTGCTTGTAGGGGTGTAAGAAGTGAATTGACTCATAGGCTACACTCGTGGAGAACCTCTCCAGAAGTTGGGACGCGTATCCGAGCGCGGGAATTAGATTGTTAGTGCACCAGTATTCATTCGTACGAAGTATTAATAGTCCAAACAGTCCAAGCACTCCGTACCTGCAGCAAATACAGTCTGGCACGGTGTCCGTATACGAAGCATTAATGCTTCGTAAAGATACGCGTGAGTGAAGAAACACTTGGGGGCCGGAAGATGCCAAGCGAGCCTCATGGCACCGGGGATGGCTTCCGCCTTGCAGCTACGTTGCAGGAGTTCCACGCGCGTGCTGATCATTCCGAAGCAACAGGCACGGGCTAATTTTAAAAATTTTCTCTCTTGCTCCATTCATTATTCATTGAGTGTTCCTTTGTTGCTGATCGCCTTCAGCCTCCCTTGCCAGGCGGGCAAAATTTTAGGGCCAAGGAATTTCGAGAAACGGAGAAATAGGGATTGGCTACCGATCCGTCTCACCTTGTTGGCCCTGCCTCCCTGAACGCAAAGACTTCAAGATCCACTCTCTGACAACGTCGTGCCGCAGGGAGGATGGAAAAAATAAATGAGGGAGCTACCTGCGACGGATTGGTGGTATGAGTGCCCAATCTCGTTGCATGCGAACGGGCAAACTTGTTTGATGGATATTGTTGATCTCCGGAAGAGGATGGGAACGAAGGGGCAAGACGGGACGAAAAAGAAATCACGGCAGGCGGGAAAAGATAGGATTACCGGTATTAATTCTTGTCTCGGGAAGGAGATAGAACTCCAGATTTTGCCGATGCCCTAGATTTGGTGGCATGTTCGTGTCACGGTCCAGCCAGGACTGGACAACTCAGAGCCTCGAGCATCTGCTTTTGATAAACTTGTGGGAGACCGACGACGAGCTCGGAGAAGCGCTAGATCCTCTGTGCCCGTCCACACCAACCGAGACAATATGTGAAAGATACAGCTCGGGTCAGCTTGGCCATATGCGGGCTCTATCAGCCACTGGACAGGCAGGATCTCGTCGCTCTGGATCGATACACGTCCCGTCCACATCCTGTCAACCAAAAGTCTCACGCATATTAATTCTAATTGCGGCCATACTTAGCGAACGGATGATGAAGAAAGGTTTTACGCGACCGGTGAGTGCGCGGACGTCCATCAAAATGGTACCTTGGTTCGGTGAGTTACGAGTAATATTACCAGAAAATTTTGCCCTCGTTGAGACGCAAAAGCCGACATGAAGGATGAAGCTCGACCCAAAACGGCAGTGTGAGCGCTGTCTCATTGCCCAAAACGGTGCCAGGATACGACTTTGAGATGCGACCCGTTCCTCAGACTCCCGGTGTTCGGTTGGGGCACTTTTCTCTTTCTGGAATTACCGCTTGCCTGATTACGGCCTGCGGTAGCGATGCTGTTTCTTGATCTCCAGAGATGCGACGGATAATACCCCGTAATTCCAAGAGCAGCACACTCCCTTAGGGCAGAAGAGGCACCCCAGATCGTCTATGCGAGGTACATTCTCCCTCCCGTTGACTCTTTTTTTCTTCTGCCTTTTTTTGCTTTCCGCCTATCCGTGAATCCCGACGTGTGGAGATCGTTACGCACCGTCCGTCATCGTCGGTCAGACGACTCGGGCAATTTGAACCAAGCTGTTATGAGGGAATATATCCCTTCATCTTGAATATATTGAGAGATTTTTTTGGAGAGCTGGGGAGGGAAGGCAATTACCTGGTGATATACACGCCTTTGGATAGGTAATTTGTATGATGCTTATTGCTGAGGAATGAGAAAAAGAAGAGAAACGAAAACATCCCAAGATCTACGGGCGAATGTACTTACCTGTGGCATTGCAAGCATTCCTTAAGCACGTATTTTGTGAAGAATGAGCAAAAATGATTGGGGAAACTGTAACAGTGATGCAGAGACTCGAATTGCGCTTGAGGCCTCCTTCACGTAGTTTAGTCCTGTCCGTTCAAAGTGAGAGAGGAAGTGAAGAAACTCTTCCCCTTCACATCGCCCGGCGTTCCTCTCCGCCCTGTGGCGAATATCTATTTCCTAGTGTTCTAGTTTAGTTTCCGCGGGCGCCGGAGGTCCTGATGTTCCTCTATTGATGGAGTCGACCGCACCATCTGTCATACACGTTGATATGCCCACTCCCTCCGGCACTTTCGCACATGAGGCGCAGATGAAGACGAAGGTAGATTCAAGGCATCGTGCAGAGAGCACGCCGTAGAGTGAATGTGCAGCAGAAAGGCCGGAACATTCTTGGCATCGAGAAGCCTGGGCACTTTCACGTTGCAGCCCAAGGAGGGCACAAATAGCTCTAAGTTGGCCACAGCTCCTCATTCTTAAGTCCTCGTGTCGATATCTTACTTGCCGATCCATTCCAGAGTGTATTTTTTGAGTGTTCCGTGTATCAGGCTTCCAGAAGGCAAAGTACCTGTCAAGAGACCGGAAATATATTGGGAGGCATTGAGTCCGCCCAAACGCGAGACTAATGCGGTCAACTATATATATTCTCTTCACTTTGATTCCGTGAACACTGTCCTCCGTCTGGACCTAACTGTGCTCTCGTCGTATATTGACTGTGCAAGGCTCGTGATTCGGACCTCGGTGTTAAAAAGATAGGATTAGGAACATCGCAGAACCGGTGTAGCAACTTTGACTACTAGAACGGCAGGTCTCTATACAGTTAATCCCTGGAAGGTATGGAAGCTTTCATGTCAATCCAAGCTAGGTCAAATGGAAGGTGTAGTCATACCATTTGCTAGGTAGTTTGTTCAGCTGGAGGTGTAGCTAGTCCTGGGCCTAATCTGCTCCTGAAGAACAGGTCCGTTGAGTCCAGGTCCTTGAATCATTGTGAGGGCCTAGTCTTGCCTAATTCCCAACACAGCTTTTCCATGTATTACGAACACCTTAAGAAGGAATTAGGAAGACTCAGCTAAAAGATATTACCACCTTAACATTGTTGGTTCCTTCCCACGCCAGGACAGAGGGTCTTCCCGAGCATATTCGGCCTTGAAAAGCGGAAACTCCGGTGAAGAGTCAAGATATTGCCGTTTTCTGCTACAGGGTATGACTCTCTGTTCCTGTACGTGTCGATCCGTGGTGGGCACGACTTCAGTGGATGCTGTATTCAGGTTATCTTCTAGAGATGCAAGAATGAGGTTCGAGATATGCTAGAGCAGTATTTAGCTCGTGGCCATTTTGCAAATAAAAAGCCTACGGCATGACAATACAGAAACAACTAAGAGGTAAGTGAATAACCGAGTTCCATTACCAGTAGCAAGCTGAACCCTAAGCGTCTCAAGAGCCTTCATATTCGATGTCGACGGTGAGGGACTAGATTCCTACCTTGATCTCTAATTTCGCAATTCAATGAAGTCTTTTAAGAGGCAACTAGTCTGATGAACAGGCCTCTGATTCTAATGCCGAGGTGCATTCTCTTCCGAGCTAGAACACAGAGTGATCAAATACCTTTTCTTGATCTCCTCTCGGCATACTGGAAGGTCTTGATGTGAAGTATGGGATCGGCTGGCCATTGCGTAGAACGATACAAAAATTTTACAGCTTTCCATCGTAAAGAGAGCTACCCATAAGACACAAAGCAGTACAATAATGTACAAGAGGTCCAAGACACCCAGCATCAAAAGACTTCTCGCGACCTCGAGATATGGGTTTCTTCACGCTGGCAATGGCAATTCCGGGTTAGATTGGCGATTTTTAAACCTGGAGAATCAGAGGCTTGTGACGCAACTTGATGAGTTCCCCTGCCTCTTAATTTGAGCCCACTTCTCTATAAGTTTGGCGTCACTACTTGGGGGGCGTTGAGTCTGACCAGGTTGAACGATGTTGAACTTGGCGCTCACTTACACGCAGACGGTGTAGATAGAACCAAACCATACTGTGGATAAGACAGTGCCTTGGGGACCGGTTGATTACTAAGTCATTTTAGGACGTTGAACTGCTGGTGATGATCCTCACTGGGCGGGGTGCTAGCAGCCTCAAGCACCTGCCACACCGAACCCCGCCACGAAACAACCCCAAGCTGTCCACCTGCATCCGCCTACTCGATTTCCACGAGACACAACAGAGACGAGGTAACTCCGAAGGGAACCTAGTCTCTTCAACCCAACCGAATCCTCTCCTCTCCCGACGACATCTCCCCAATCCTACCTTTGTTAAGGGGGAAGCTCCAGAACCACCATGTCCATCATCCAGCAGCACTCCGAGGCGACGCTCGGCGACGCCTGGCGCACAATCAACATCGATGCCCTAGAAGAGGACTCGCCCCTCAACTTCGATACGTCCACATTATCTCCCCCGCAGCCCGAAATCTCCGAAAGCGATGTTCGCGGGCTCGCCCAGCAGGTTAGGCAGCTACTTAGGGGTGGTGATGCGGAGGGTGCGCTTAGGGGATGTTTGGAGTTTCCGGTTTACAATGGCAGCGACGCCGCAAAGGCAGGTTGTTGATTTTTGGTTCTATCCACAATGGGGACTCTACGGGGTGAAGCCTTGAGCTGACTTGATTTTGTTTTTGTCAACAGGATGCGCATCTGCAGACTATCACCGAGGTACTCCAGTCGATCAAGGCAAGCGAAATGACCCCGCTACTTAACCGCATCTACGGATCGGAGGGAGGAAGTGAGCTTTTGGATGTTCTCGTGAAATACTTGTATGGAAATCCACACAAATTCGAACTCTTCCTTTCAAAGTCCGCTAACGTTGGCGTGTCAAAAGGTACAAAGGCATGGCTGCCGGATCTGCGGGGCCTGGGCCTAGGAGTCCTACCCGCATCATTCCACAGGCCACCGGTGGATTCAGCCAAGTAGGGTCGAGGCCAGGCGCGGCGAACGAATCTGTTACTGCTGCTATGAGCGTGCTTCTTAGCTGGCATGAGAAGGCTGTCGAGGTTGCTGGGCTGGGGTCGATTGTGAGGTGTATGACTGATTTCAGGAGAGTCTAGACGGAAGCGGGGATCGATGCATTTCTTGAGCATACATTGGACGGGGACGGAAAAATGCGGGTTAGCAGAGACTTGGCCAGGCGTTTTCAATTGATTTCGTAGTACATGTTCAAGTGCAGTGAGGCTATTTAAGGTTGTCATGTCGATGGTTTCTGTTGTTCGTGTGCTTTTTATGGCTGGTATTGTTACACACAGGCTATGCCTGGGGCGTGGTTTGTAAAGACATGAAAAATCACGCGGCTTTATACAAGAATATATGTTAATCAAATCTCCGCACCCGGCTTATTTTTGTTCCAAGATGTCCTTGAGGTTGACCTGGCCACTACCCCTTGCCAAAGGCTTCGCTTGATTCTCGCCTTCACGCCATCCGATCATATATATAATCCTAAACGTGGCCGGGAGACTGCCGTCCTCGTTTCCGTGAAGCTCGCGGTAGATAGCTTCGCCCGCAAGGAGAACGTCCCTCCCAATGGGGCCCATCTCCCGACCTAGGATAGCGTTACCCTCACCCATGGCCTGCAGATCTTGCATCAAAGCAAACATGTTGGGGTAGTCGACAATGATGTCATCAACGTCGACGGTCAACATCTTGAAGCCGGCCTTTTGTAGCAGGCCACCCACATCTCTGACGTCGGCCAGGGGGGATACATGAGGGGAGATGCCGCCAAGCCTCTCTTGCTCTGCGAGCTGGAGTGACGTGCGAAGTTCGAATAACGTGTCGCCACCAAGCATCGCGCCCATGAAGGCGCAATCTTTCTTCAAAATGTTGTTGATCTGCGAGAGAACACCGGGTAGATCATTGATCCAGTGCATGCTGAGCGAGCTCAGCACGAGGTCAAACGTCTCTGAATCGTAAGGGAGGCTCTCCTCATCGGCGAGAACTTGACGCGTAATGTTTATCTCTTTGTTGAAGGGTAAGTCGGCGTCACGGTAGAGCATTTTCTCAGAGGAATCCGCGGCGATTAACTCTGTGACTCTTTTCGCGATGGGGTCGGAGATGGGATTGTCTGGGTCGGGATCGGGGTTCTCCCTCGTGAGGGCCCGGGCGATATTGCAGGAATTGGCGCCTAGATCAAGGACCTTGGGGAATTCCCGCTTGATATCCTGTGTTGGAGCTACCGTTAGGATTTTTTTTATGACCCTCGATGCGAGGCCAATGCCATAATCGGACGTACCAGCAGCCTTTCACATAGCCTGATGGCGACTTCATCCTTGAGGTAATCTGCCACCCGACTATTTTCTACATCTGACGCAGCGCGCTCCTTCTGAAGCCATTTAGTCCGCCGATTGAAGACTTGGAACCTAGGCGCTCCAGGTGCTTGTGTCGCGAATGCCCGCGTGCAGACGAGGGTATCCAGCCGTAATCCGGTCGCCGCGCGGAAGAATCGCAGGGTTTGGCTCATTGTGGGCAGGGAGTTGGGTTTCAGTGCCACCACATCTGCGTGTGGGTAGACAGGCTACCTCGAAGTTGCACCTTGTTCTCTGGAGGGGCGGGCGATTGACGAGGACTCAATTCATAATTGATCTCGAGATTCAATCTTTCTTGGCTGGGTTATTTTTGGGTGATTGGAGCTCTTATCGATAAGAAACTGGGAGGCACGAAGCAGGAATTGATTAACGTTTAATATGGAGTAAACGGGGCGGAAACAGGGGGGAAACTTGCATAACTATTGACGCACGGTCCTGCAATTCAAAATGTCAAGAACGATCGAAGTCTGGATGAGGTGGGCTCCTTCGTAAGTCCATAGGGGTCTCTCCACTTCTTCGGTCACGTTTTCTGGGAACTAGACCCCGACTCCAGACAGACCTACTTGTCCCTTGGATTAGCTTTCCAGACGTGGATTGATGCGGTAGAGAAGTCTGCTGGCGCTCGTGTGCCGTTCCCCCGTATATATTGCCATCCCGGGCTACATTGCAGTGTATATCAACCCCCCCCTTTGTCGCTGATCACTCAACCCGACGATACCAGCAACGAGAGCTAGAGTCGAGACCCGACATCCCCACACGACGAATCCCTCCCTCGATCGACGACTGACAAAAGAATCTCGCACCCTCGAGGCGCATACTAGAGGAAGAGTTCTCAATACGTTTGTGTCGGCGTATTTCGCGACATATTCCAAGCGAATTGCATTGCTTTACTCTATCCCTTGAGCGAATAGTGACAAGCCGGTCCGGGTGCCCTTCTGGGTTGAATTACATCAAGCTTTACCGTGACCCCCTATTTCCCGGCATTCCCGACATCGCATCCTTGCAGGAGACGACACCCGCCGCCTCCTCACGACTTTAAGCGACCGGTACTCCACTCGACGCTCGAATTTTTGCTTTGGGCGAGCCTGACCCTCTTGACACCACGAATTTATTTCTACCCCGACGTCAGACGCTCATGGACTGCTAGTTCGTGCTGGAAAGGCGTGCGTATAAGTGGTGGTCCATCCGGTCTAGGAATTCTATAGAGCTTGGGCATCGCAGGCAGATACGGCTACTCTGTGTGATAGATTTTAGTGTTGCAAAGGGGAAGTTCGAGCTCAGAAGGCGAAGGCAATCCGAAGCTCCCCTTCATCGGCCCATCATCCGTACACCATGTCGAGCTCTGGGGGCAGTTTTCTGGGCCGTTCGGCCAATAGCAACTCCAACATGCGCGGCCTCGTGCAGTTCATCGCCGATCTGAGGAACGCTAGGGCCCGCGAGTTGGAGGAGAAGAGAATCAATAAAGAGCTGGCTAATATTCGGTGAGCATGGTCTTTGGTGGATTGTGGTGCGAGTCACCAGAAGTTGCTCTCTGCTAACCATGCGGTGTACGTATAGTCAAAAGTTCAAAGGTGACTGTCGACCAACTCTCTGCTTTGTTTGGTATAACGGACTCCCCGAGTGGTCACTAACATGAACTTGTTCGTCTTGTAGATGGGAACTTGAGCGGGTACCATAAAAAGAAATACGTGTGCAAGGTGTGTATTCTCCGTCCACCACCGGGATTGCTCCGTACCCATGTACACGCTGCTGATACTAGGGCAGCTCCTGTACATATATATCCTCGGCTGGAACGTCGACTTCGGACATCTCGAAGCGGTGAATCTTATTTCGGCCAACAAATATTCCGAAAAGCAGATTGGCTACCTTGCCATGACGCTGTTCCTCCACGAGAAGCATGAGCTCCTGCACCTAGTTTTCAACAGCATAAGAAAGGACCTCCTTGACAACAATGAGCTATTCAACTGCCTTGCTCTCCATGCTATTGCCAACGTAGGAGGCCGGGAGATGGGCGAGGCCCTGAGCGGAGAAGTGCACAGGCTCTTGATCTCACCGTAAGCAATAGGAAGAACCCGACTTAGCTCGTAGCAGCGGCTTGGTTTATGTTGCTGAGAGGCTAACCTTCAAACTAGTGCCTCGAAATCATTTGTGAAAAAGAAGGCCGCTCTCACACTTCTACGGCTCTACCGCAAACATCCCGATATCGTTCAGCCACAATGGGCGGAACGTATTATATCACTGATGGATGACCCGGACATCGGCGTTGCGCTCTCCATCACCTCGCTCGTTATGACGCTAGCCCAGGATAACCTGGACCATTACAAGGGAGCGTACGCTAAAGCTGCTGCCAGACTGAAGCGTGTTGTCGTAGATGGAGAGTACACTCAAGACTACCTCTACTACAAGGTTCCTTGCCCCTGGCTTCAGATCAAACTTCTTCGTTTGCTTCAATACTTCCCTCCATCCGGTGTGTACTCTCGCATTATTACAACTTATCCAGTGAGTGGTGAAGCGGTCACTAACAATAGAGCCTACAGATGACACTCACACCCGTACAATGATTCGGGATTCCCTTCAAAAGGTTCTTGATGTGGCTATGGAGCCGACCAAGAACGTACAACAGAACAACGCGCAGAACGCTGTCTTGTTTGAGGCTATTAACCTTATCATCCACCTCGACACGGAAGAAACGCTTATGAAGCAGATTTCATCGCGTCTAGGAAAGTTCATCCAATCGCGCGAGACCAACATCCGATACCTTGGGTTGGAAGCTATGACCCATTTGGCAGCGCGGGCGGAGAACTTAGATCCTATCAAGCAACACCAAGAGATAATCCTTGGCTCTTTGAAGGATAGGGACATCAGTGTTCGGAGAAAGGGACTCGACCTCTTGTACAGCATGTGCGACTTCACCAACGCGAGGGTTATCGTGGGCGAGCTTCTCCAATATCTTCAGAATGCCGACTTCGCCATCCGGGAGGAGATGGTGCTGAAGATTGCGATTCTGACGGAGAAATACGCCACCGATATCAAGTGGTACGTGGACATCTCGTTGAGGCTGATCGCTATGGCTGGCGATCACGTTAGCGATGAAGTTTGGCAACGAGTAATCCAAATCGTGACGAATAACGAAGAACTCCAAGTCTACGCGGCGCAGCATTCGCTGCAGTATGTCAAGCAGGACCACTGCCACGAGACCTTGGTCAAGATTGGTTCCTATATCCTCGGCGAGTTTGGCCACCTTATCGCCGATCAGCCCAGATGCAGCCCGATCGAGCAGCTCCTTGCTTTGCAGGGAAAGCTCGGCGCATGCACTTCAAGCACGAGGGTCATGATTCTCTCTTGCTTCATCAAATTCGTCAACTTGTTCCCCGAAATCAAGCCTCAACTCGTCAACATCTTCCAAATCTACAGCCACGCGATCGATGCTGAGCTTCAGCAGAGAGCTTGCGAATACCTGGCTCTTGCGCATATGCCGACGGACGACCTTCTGAGAACAGTGTGTGATGAGATGCCGCCGTTTCCCGAAAGGCAGTCTGCGCTGCTCTCGCGTCTTCACCAAAAGCATGCAAATACTAGCGATCGGAGAACTTGGATTGTTGGTGGCAAGTCGGCCAACACTGACGCTGCCGAGGTTGGCATGGTTAACAGTGGCGGCCTGAAGCGGAGCTTTAGCTCGGCGGCGACGGTTAAGGCTAATGGCGGAGCAAATGGTGGAGGTGCCAACGGTCACGGAAGTGGCATAGGGGGAGGGGCAAGTGACCTTGCCGGCCTTGACATGTCCAACATCGGGTCGGCCGAGCCTAAGATGCTCAAGGCGCCCAATCTGGCCAGCGCAGCTCACTTGTCGCCCGGTTGGGAGCCTGGGTATAACAGGCTGCTGGTTCGGTCCGACGGTGTCTTGTTCGAGGACGGTCAGATCCAGGTTGGTGTGCGGTCTGAGTACCGTGGCCAGATGGCGTGTCTTATCCTGTACTTCAGGAATAGGACGCCGGCATTCATGGGCTCGTTCACAACGACACTGGACCTCGATGAGAGTGAGAAGAAGAACCTCACGTGGGACGTAAAGGGCCTTCCAGAAAGCAACATTTCCCAAGGAGCGCAATCCCAGCAGGTGATCATGTTCGAGGCCAAGAACGTGTTCGAGAAGAGCCCGACGATCCGAATCAGCTACCTTGCCGGTGCGCTGCAGGCGCTCACCTTGAAGCTACCCGTGGCCATTCACAAGTTCATGGACCCCGCTGACCTCTCGGCCGACGACTTCTTCAAGCGGTGGAAGCAGATTGGCGGGGCGCCTCGCGAGGCGCAGCAGATTTTTGGGCTTTCGCATAGTAGAAATGGGGACCGCGAGCTCACGGAGGGATTCTTGAGGAGGATCATTGAAGGGTTCCGGTGGAGGATCCTGGAGGGCGTGGATCATAACTCGAAGAATTTTGTGGGAGCTAGCGTGCTGCATACTTCGCAGGGCGGCAAGTTTGGTTGTTTGATGAGGTTGGAGCCGAATTACGGCACCCAGGTTCGTGGCTTTCTTCCCCGCTCTCTAAGGTGCTAATTGCGCGTTTTACGAATGGCAAACTAACGCGGGAAACCTTCTTAGATGGTACGCCTGACTATTCGGGCCACTGACGATATCGTTCCCGGCATACTACTCAAGTTGATGGAAGAAAGGATAGCTTCTGGCCATTCGAACCAACCGGAGATGAGAGGGCCCCAGGTTCCTACGCGAACCGAGATATCTGATGCGTTTAAGAACGTCATGGTAACATAGGGTGGTTATTTGGATGGTGGATGGAAGGAGAGATGGCGGTATTGAATTGTACACATCATTGGACGAGTCTCTCTTTCTTCTTGCATTTTCTACAGGATTGACTCTGCAAATAGTATGTACTTCTTAATTATTGCGGCTCGCCAGTCAGAACAAGATATGTTAATACATTTATGTAAGTATAAGTATCGAAGGATGGAGTTGCTGAGAGGCGCAGGGTGATAGTGTGAAGCTAGAGGAACTGCGAGAGAGCACTTTGATACTTGGGATGTTTATATCCCGACTTCCTAAACTTGTCCCTGAATATGATCCGTCTTCGTTCGGTTCGCCCCGCCGTGTGATAGGTTCGCGGTGATGGGAAGCCGGGACGGCAGAGAAAAGCACTTGCGCTGGTCGCCGTTGCCTCGCAAGACGGTTCGATTTGCCTCAAGCTCAGAGGCCATTTACGAGTTGGGTGGATTGAAGTTTCCGTCTATCTTCTATACCTCTACCAGAGACTTAGGCCGGATTCTTAAACATGCTGGTCGAGCTACGCAACAACTCTCTCCTCCTCTCTCTCCCTCAATCTGCATCATTTTTGTTCAGTTGCCCAGGCGCCCCAAACACATCTACACAAACCCTCGAGCTACTCTTATCAAACGCCAGAGAACGACTCCGTCATCACTACTACAATATGATAACCGAGAAGAAAGACGACCGCAATGTCTCCGGCCAATCGACTACTCGTCAGTCTAGGGTCGGCTGGGAAAGGGCACTGGATTCAATGTATACCGCATGTAAGTTCTCTTTTCATTTATCTATACTACGCACTTCAGTGCGACATGTTTTTCGAAGTTCTACCATCCCATGGCGTATTTTCTTCCTGCTGACTGCGTGCAAAGGTCACATCATAGCAACTGTGTCGTTCATAATTGTGGTGTACTCTCATTGGCAAATATTCCTTTGCAAAGTATTGTGTTTCGTTAGAGGACAAAACTTTGGGCCCTGGGAAATAGGCGATGTGTCCATTGTTCTTTACTTAACCATTCATTTGCCAATCATCTTATTCCGAGTCTGGAGGGCGCTTTTCAGGTACTGAGGTTCAGCCGGTGGAAGGCTTTTTCTTTTTGTCTTGATTTGCTCTTACGAACTCACTCCTTCAGCGTGGTGTTAGGTGCTTGAGAGATTCGGTGGAAACGGGAAACATGGGATTGATCAATCGGTATATGGAAAAGCAGCGCCATGGATTAAGTCGGGATTCAAAGATGGAAAAGAACTGGGTGGAGTGAGCTTCATTGTAGGTATATTTTTTCGAGCATCGCGGAATTTCTATTATACGGCCGGCCTACTCCTTAATCTTCGCGTGCGCCTTGGCCGGCCTCTCCCCAAATATCGTGCTCCCGACACGCACCTCCGAGCTCCCTAAAGTAATAGCCCCCTCAAAATCATCACTCATACCCATGCTCAACTCCAAGCTCTCCTTCTCAAGCCCCAGCTTCTCCGCCACGAGATCCCTCTGCTCCCTCAGCGCCACGAAATCCTCATTCTCATTCTCCGGCGTCGTCGCCTTGCTCCGCGCAATGGCGCCGATGGTCATGAGCCCGAGGAGCCGCAGGTTAGGACACGCTTCGGCGACGGCGCGGCAGAGATCTATCGTCTCGTCGCCGGGGGTGCAGCCTGACTTGGATTCTTCACCTGATGTGTTGACTTGGACGTGGACGTTGAGCGGGGGGATGGAGGGGTCGGTGGCGATGAGGTCGCCTCGGGCTTTGTCGAGGAGTTGGGCCTTTTTGAGAGTGTCTACGCTGGAGACGCAGAAGAGGTTGGGGATGCGCGCGAGGGGTCTACAGTGGCCTATTTACACACAAGGGAAAAGAGGGAAAGAAACTTTTAACCTTTGATGCCCTACTGCGGATGTATTCTGGAGACAGAGAGAAAACGAGTGAACTTACCGGATTGGAGACCGCCGATGAAGTGCCATTGAATGGTCTTTGGTAGGATCTCGGCCTTTTGGCGGAGTTCTTGCTGATAGTTTTCGCCGAAGTGGACGTGTGAGACTGGTGGTTGGTGAAGGGCGAGGATGTCGTTGGCGGGTTTTAGCTTTGAGACTGCCACGAGGCGGACCTGATGAGAAGGATGTGAGCACTCGGGTGGGCAACCTTGCGGATGGACTTGACGGCAGTCCTTCCATTTCAGAGGGAGCAGAATTCGATGAGTTTTGAGAGAGAAGGGACCTCGTACATTTCTGCCCTTAGAGACCGCGGCGATCCTTTCGCTCACGCTCTGGAGCTGGGAAACCAGCGTCTTTGCACGGGCTGCATCTATTTTCATCTCCGAGTCTGCTCCCGACATGACTAGTTCAGTCGAGGATGGCTGCTTCTTTTATGCCGAGAGGCGTAGGCGTCGAAGGGGATGTAAGTGAAATAGATACTTGGTGAGATACCCCAGAAAAAGAGACCGTGAGTGGAGGAGCTACATGCGGGGAGAGGTTAGATCGCAGATCTCTGTGGTATATTCTTAGCATGAGAGCACGACTTACAGTCCGAAAAGTGCCTATAACCTGGAGAATCGGAGATTATATTCTCTGAAATTTTTACGCTATGCCCTTATGCTCACAGGACTTGAGTAACTTCGACTCATCTTGGCTTTGGTCTTGGGAGCTGGTTGTGGAGAGGGAGGACGACCCCGCATTGGTCGTTAAACCGTTTATATACGTAACATGCACGAAACAGCACATTCATGAATATTCCTATAATGAGATAAAGCATGTGTTGCTGTCGAGATCAGGTCGAAGCTGCAAGTCTCGGCGAAGAATAGGGGAAAAAAGGTAATAATATTCTTCCCTCTCTAGCCAGCTCAGGGCGTATTCCACTCTCGAACGAAGCTCGTACCCGCTGTGTGAGCTAGTTGGTCGAGTTCATATGACTGTGTTTCACTTCAATTGATCGGGGCTCCGACACTCACGTTTCCACTTCCTTGATTGAATCCAGGGGGCCTGGCAGCCGCACGCCGAAACGATCAAATCGAAGACCTCTCTCCTCCAACCCTCGTTAACATCCCCCCCAGAAGAGTACAGATCTACTGCCGACAATGCCGCGGATCCTCGGCCTCTTCGGCCGCCCAATCCCGCGCCTCGCCAACCGCCGTCTCCTCCGCCTAGTCGGCGGTCTCCTCTTCATCGTCGCTGTCACCATCCTCTTCGCCCTCGCCGGCAACATCCCCGCGGGCCCGAGCCTCTCCCAATACACCTCCCACAAATTCCCCGTGTCCCTACCCAAATTTAAGGACCTCAAGAACCCGCTGTCGAATAGCGTGTTCAACCCTTTCCGCCAGCCGCCCCACGCGCCGCCGAGGCAGAAGAATGACACGTTCGAGGAGTCGTCGTGGTGGGCTGATTGGAAGTGGCTCGTTCCCTTCTCGTCGTCCTTGACGCTTGATGAGGATAGGTCTTTGCTGCCGCCCTTGGCTGAGAGGCCTGCTATTTATTGCTACTATGATGTCGACGCCAAGAAGGACTCGGCGACCAAGGATGCTGAGAGCGAGCTGTTGCTGATGTGGAGGATGGCGTGGTGGGCGAAGGGTTTCAAGCCCATCATTTTGACCGCCGCCGAGGCTATGAACAACCCGCTCTACGAAACGCTGCGGCACATCGAGCTCGACGCCGCCATGAAGAACGAGGTCATGAGGTGGTTTGCTTGGGAAAACATGGGAGGAGGCTTAATAGCGGAATATACCCTCGTGCCAATGGGTGCTTACCATGACCCGTTGATTACCTATCTTCGTCGCGGCGAGTATCCGTCTCTAACCATGTGGGCTAAGCTTGATAATGCGCTGTTCGCCGGGTCAAGGGAGCAGGTGTCCGAATTCGTCAAGACCTTCATGGAAAGCGACGCGGCCAAGCTCAAGGAGGTCAAGGAGCTGGTTTTGGCAGCTCCTCAAGGCTCCATCACCATCGATACCGAGCCGCGATCGCTCGCCTCCTACTCCACCACCGTCCTCGAAAAATCATACCCCAAACTCGCCGAGGTCATCAAGAACGAGCCGGTCAAGGGCCTCCAGGGACTCAGGAAGCTCATCAACGCCCACTCCCACGTCATGTGGCAGAATGTCTTCTCCGACGGCATCGCCGTGCTTAAACCCATACCCCGACACACGACGCTCGCCGTCGAGGACGCGTGGGAGCTCGCACACCTCCTCGCCGCTTGTCCCGATACGCCCGTCGCCGAGTCCTGCCCACCGACCTACCCCGATTGCACACCCTGCAAGGGCGAGAGGAACGCCAAGGTCACGACGCCCGAGCACTACAACAACGCCTCAACGATCTTCACCATCGGTACCGTGCCGCACCCGTACACGCTCGCCACGCTCGATAACCTGAGGGAGGACATCGACGTCGATTGGATCCGCCGCGACATGATGCGCGACCCCTGGCTCACCGAAGCGACCCTCGATATCCTCCCCAAGGACTTCGGCGCCGGAGCACGCATCATGCGTCTGAAGGAAGCTATCGCGGGACCAGAACACACGGGCCGCTCCATCTGGTTCACGGCCGAGAAGAAACCGCCCACCGATCTCGAGTGGCACTTTGGCTTCACGCTCCCCGAGAACAAAGATATCCCACCTGCCCCCAGCACCGAGAATGCGTCTGGCGACGACGGTGAACCCGTCGCCGCGTCCTCGGCCGAGAGGGAGCGCGAGCGAGACCTTCTCATGAAGGCCATGGCTGTGGGCGTTAGCTCCGCCAAGGAGAAGATGCGCGTGCGGGACGCTATTGAGGCGTGGAATTTGGGTGATACCGAGGCGTGGAAGTTTGCGAGGGCGTTTTTGGCGAGGCAGGCCGTTGAGAGGTTGGCGTGGGAGAAGGAGGAGGCCAAGTATGGTCAGGGTGCTGGGTCCGAGGGCGGTCGGCATACATTTGATCGGTGGATCGACAAGTTGGAGGATCAGCTTGATAGGGTACGGCGTTAGAAGGAGAGGAGAGCGGAAGCACGCTGGTCTTTTTTTCTTGTTCCGGAAAAAGGGTGGAATGAAAGTGTTGTCCTTGTACGAGAGCGAGAGTGTATGATCGGACGAGACGGGTTGTTTCCTTTTTTGTTGGGTTTTCAGATTTGGGGGATATAACTGAAAGGGAATAGGTTGGAGATGTATAATCTAACCGGGAAGAAAGACATGGAGCTGGGGCGTTCAGAGCAGCTTTTCTCTTTCCTTTTACTTTTGTTTTTGGGTTTCTTCTCGTCTACAGCGTCAATTCATTGATGGCTTGAATCTAAAAGGCCTTTTTGCCTATGTCGCTTACGCTTGGGGCCTTTCGCATCACAATGCCAAGATCTCGGAACAAAAGAGGGGAAGTTTTGGTGAACGAGATGTTCTTTTCATACTTAAACCAAACTAACTCAGCGCCCTGTCGGCCAGCCGGATGTTGAATCAACTGGAACGGACCAAGAGCCATCCGGGCTATATAACATTGCATGCGTCTTTTCTTTTCTTTTGTTTACTTCTTTTCAATCTGTTTCGATGACAGACAGCACCGGATTTCAAAAAATCAAAGGGGGAAGGGGGGTTAAAACTTCCAACTTCCACTCCTTTACTCGATAGGCGTATCTCCACCCATCTCCCCGGACAATTCTCGTGACGTCACTCCCCGTCTCTGGACCCCAGCCTTGCTGTTGGGCTCGCCGTTGGCGACATCGCTGCCGTTAGCGGCCTCGACAGAGGAAAGGACGGCGACTCCGTAGGAGGAGGAGCCGGTGCGAGACTCGAGGTAGGTGGCGAGGGCGGTCTTGGCGGCCTCGACGACCTGCTCGGCGTGCTTGAGCGCGTCTCTCAGCGCGTCGGCCGTCTGATCAACGACCCCGTTCTCAGGGGCGGCGGTGCCGTTCTTCTTGACGACGCCGTTGTTGTCGGTCTTGCCGTTAGTGACGGCGGCGGCACCGTTGGTGGTCTGAGCGGATGAGGGCGAAGGAGAAGAGGTAGAGGTAGAAGAGGCGGCGGCGTCGCGCTCTTCGAGGAGTTCGCGGATGTGCGCGTTGAGCCAGATGCCCTTGAGCTGCTCGGAGGTCATGTCACGAGCGCCCGAGATGCGGCCGCGGCAGGTGGGTTGACCGCATAGGCAGTCGAAGGGTTGGGCCATGAACCATTCTGTGGAAGGATAGAAGAACTGTTCCCGTGGGCGGGAGGTGACCATATGTCGGACCGTGCATTAATAAGGATTCCTTCTTGAAGAAATGGAGGAGCATATTGGACACAATTGGGGGTGGGGGTGGGGAGAATGGAGGAAGGCGTTGGTGTGCTGGAGGGTACTGTCCAGAAGGGTCTCAAGGAGGGCGAGATGATGGGGGAGAACACACGGAAAGCTCGTCGCCTGGCTCCAGGCCTCTGGGTCCGACGATGACATTGAAGCTCGAAGTATCGAACATCTGCACGAGGGTCAAGTTAGTGACGTAGTTGGGTGATAGTGATGACGAGCTACAACTCCTTTGTCCCACATTGTCCACAGAGAGAAGCAAAGCAGGTTGATATCACATTTCCAGGAGCTCACCTGGCTCACATGGGCGCAGTTACAAGGGTGGTAGAAGAGGGTGTGAAGAGTGCGACACAAGCCAGGGTAGCTAGCTCAATAACACCACCATAGCATCGAATGAGAGGAAAACGGGTTCCCAATCCGGGAAATGGGAGGGTAAGACGTGCGTGGTTGGGTGGGTGTGGGAGGGGGGAAGTGGTAGAAAAAAGAGAGACGACAGCATGCGTAAGGCTGCCTTGCTTATCTGCAAGCGCGAGGATCCAAGCACACCGAGGACAGAGGGAGAGACCAGGAAAAGGGACAACTGACCAGCGAAGGTTCGCACGAGTGGTTAATGTAGAGGAGGTCACTGTTCAAGTTCAAGTGCTTATCCTTGCCCATCTGTACCGTGGCGTACGTCACATTCTCAGAGACGGTGCACGGAGGGAAGGACAACTTCGCAAATGTAGCGAAGGGAGGCAGCGAGATTTTCGAAATGCTCTTCGAGGTGAAGGCAGCTTCGTTGACAATGACCTCTAGCCGATCTGGGTGGGACGGCTGGACCCAATGAGGTGTAAGAGGGGCCATCTTTGCTACTTTTTCGAGCGTATGGCGCAAGGATTTCGGAAGAGGAGGATTGGGGTTAACTGAATCGAGAGAGGAGAGGGGGAATGCAAAAAGGGTTGCAATGATACAGGGCTGAACACAATCGAGGAAAAGCAGACAACTTGGGGAATGGTGAGAGATTCAAGAGAAAGAGGAGAAGGGACAGAAGTGCGGGATCGCGGTAAAATAAAAAAAAATAATCGACTAGCTTCTTGCAGGTAAAATCTCTGGCGAGCCCCAGGTCAGTCAAAATCAAATGCTAATGCTGCAGCTCCACGTTTGTTGGAGACCCTTCGTGTTTCTCCTCATCAAGACCGGTGTTCGCCTCGGGAAACCCCACGCGTCAATTAAGAGCCCGAGAGAGCCAACGAGCGTTGAGCGTAGCGCAGCTCCAACTCTTTTTCGTCTGCTCGTGCTCGCTAAAGAGCAAGCCCCTCCCGAGGTAACCCAGAATTGCGGCTTCTGATGCACGTCAATGTGGTCCCTTCCTTTTCCCCAGAGCACCTTAGAATCGCCTGTTTCTCATTTACTAGTGACGTAGCCCATCTTCGCTGGCATTGGAAAGAGAGTCAAACCTGTCAAGCGTTATGCGGCGCAACGCGGGGTGAACTGCAATCCCACGCCTTTCCATCCTCGGCTCTTTCGTCGATTGGTCCCACTAGCCTGGGGTGGAATAAAATCCTCTTGTTAGTGCGTAACGAGCGACTCTGCGACAAGCTTGTGAATGGCCCATAAAGTCGTGCTTTCTCATGGTTCGTGGTTCGCATGCGAAACATAACACTAAGGCACGACAGAGTCTGAGCTTTGCATCTGGTCCCCTGAAAAGTACGTAAAACCTCGGGGAAATGGCTTTAATCTGGCGAATCAGGCCGCGCCCGAAGAAGCGCAGTACTCGGCGGGGTGCGGAGCAGCGTCGTTCCAGACCCCTCTCGCCACCGGGCGTCGCGCCTGTTTTCGCCGGACATCCCCGGAGAACCTGTTCCTGCAAGGCGGCGGTGGAGGCGGAGCGACGTGTTGCCAGGCTGGCAAAACTCGGGGCTGCCTGAATGTTTCTTTTTCTGCTAGATGTTGGACAGCTCTGCTTTGCACCATGCGCATCATTTGCTCCGGGGTAGCTCCAGCCACCATGCCACCGCGGGGTCGATCAGCTCCTATTACCTGCACCTCTTCCCCAGATCAAGCGTAATTCATGCAGACTCCATGCCTCCTCTGCGCGGGGTGAAGAGGTAAGCGAGATATTTATAGGTGCAAAGGAGCCGATAACTCCGGGGAAATTTCGCCGACCATTATTATTCGGCTTCTGGTACTTCAGCTCGTGTTGGTTGGTCAACTTCATTTACTCGTTTGAAGGTGTCCGAGGTAAGCAGGCTGTGGAATTTGCCCTTTCAAAAAGCCTGCTGAAGACGTTTGTCGAGTGCGACAGCAACTTCCGTTAGGAGACGCCTCCTTCAATCCATGACCAGGCGGGCGTGAAAACTTCAAACAGGTTAAGGGTCAAGGCACTTCGGAGGCGTGGTGATCCAGTTTCCATCCAATGCTTCGTGGCATTGTGTCAATGGTGAGAGCCAACAACTACTAATCCTTAGCCCCAGCGTCCGTTCGCGCCCGTGGCTATGCACCTTGGTCCCGACGAGTTTGAAAGCTTGTGATCGCCTCTACTCTTTTCCCCCGGAAGGTGGCGGGACGGACCGCTTGAGAGAGTTTTCGATCATGACATCTCGAGCAGAGTCGCTTGGCATGGTTTTCGATGTTCGTTCGCAGCCGAGGAGATTTCGGGTAACTTCTTTCCAATCGGCCCAACTCTCGAATTGCCAACCCTCGTTGGTGCGCTCAATGTCCACAACCCTTGCCCTACGCATCCGCTACACGGTCCACGCAACGGAAATCACGGTTGAATCGTGGCCTCGGGTGATCTCACGCCATTTCCTGGAAAGTGGTTGGTCTTAAATTCAGGGATGAAGGCTTATGGGGCATGCGTCTCTCCATCTCAACCGAACTCCTTTCTGGGTCGACGACCTGGCATCCTTCTCTCCATCACTCTTTGCGTAGCCTTCCTAATCGAGGCCTGAAGAGATGTCCTTTAACATGGCCGTCGGCGATATCCTACGGAATTCTTTGGTTTCCGTCTTGGCTGAGAAGCTGCACATTGGGATCCCATATCAAGACTCTCTAACAGCCAACAACCTGCTCAGAACTTACCCCCGTCATCTCTCATCGGAGAGAAAATTGCCTCGACCAGCGGCAAAGTCTGGTCCACTGGTCATCTGAGAACCAGCCCATGCGAGCGCAGGTCACTGTTCCGGATACAGCATCGCTCAGACATGCAATGCCGTCCCTCAGGCCTATAAGATGAGATGTTATACCTGGCTGTCTGAAAACCCAAACAGTGATAACCCGCCAGCGGGGTGGTCACCTGGCCCAACGAAACAGGATTATATTCCTTCCACATTGATTGATCTTGTGAGGGGATCTAGACTCGAGCACTTATCCCTCGGGATATAGCTCACCTCTGAGAGTTTCGACTCTGGGAAAGAAGCTGTGAAGGAATTCGTAATGGGAGCGCTGCGTGAGATTGATCGTGAGAGTCCTTGTCGTGTTTCTCGTCGCAGGCGACGAGCCGATAAATACGACCTGGAACTAATCTATGCCTAATACGAAGCACCTACGTTGTCTCCGAGGGCCGAAGGGTTGCTCCGCAGGGTTGGAATAGCCGGATAGACGCGCCGTGCGCGAACGGCGCTTCGGCTTTTGACCCCGAAAAAATGCTGGAGAGCCACCCACCACAAATCCGACCCCTTATATTGGTCCGGGCGAGATAGTAAGCCTAGATCCCGTAGTCTAGGCCACGTAGTCGTGGATGCATCGAGCGTGCTAGTCGGTAGGTCATGGTCATATCCGGAAAGAACTTTCCACAATGGTCAGGGTGGGCAGCGTTTGTGGCTCAGCACGACTCTTGGCCCCCTACGACTTGTCACCAGGACAAAACAGTGCAGCCCAATATATAGAAATGCTCGCCCGTCAGAAAGTGATACAAGCGTGCATGCCAATAGGTTGGATTCGAGCGGGTGCTGGAAGGATTTCTTGCGGTGTTCCCCTGCTGCCTACATGCCGGCCAGTGGTTTTGAACAAAAATCCATGTAGGATTATGTCCGAATGAGATGTTTAGGCTCGACCGGTTTTGTCTATGTCGAAACGAAGCTCATGAGCGCGCATTAGTTTCGTTTGCTGGTGGCATTGTAATGGTCAGGGACGCCAGTTAATAGCAGCTCTTATGGAAGGACGAGAGAATTCTGTGACGGGCGTGTTCTTTGGCGGGGAACACTCAATACTGGCCATCATGAAGCCCCTTGTAATAATCTGGCCCATCCTTGGCTTGGTCGTGTCACCGTAAGTGGGGCCGAGCGGCGGTCGTGCAAAGGCCCTCGACATGCATGGTGTGAGACAGGCTGCAACATATCACCAGCATGCATGTGTCGCCCACGCCCATCCACCCAACCCCGGGGCAGCTCCCACGAACGCGTCTCGGTGATTTACCTGGTGGGGTGTAAGCCTTTAATTATTGCCACTCGAAAGATTTCTGACTACCGTCTGGAGTGGAAGGATGGCGATGACGTATATTCCCCGGATGCACCATCCAAACCATCCTTCTGCCATCAGGGTCTGCGAGTATTCTTCGCAATGTTCTTCGCGGAGTGAGCTTTTTTAATGGTGAGCTGGGGTATCATAATGGTGCGTTGGGCTCTGTTTCCGGAGCCTGTCATCTGATACAGAGTTACACGAAGGCTTTCCGACCCCGACGGAATGACTCTCCAGTCATAAGACCGGTGCCGATTCTGTAGTATCGAGGATGGAGAAGCTTGCCATATATCCTATCACACTGATTAGAGTGAATTCAGCATTTCGCCAAGCAACATGAACGAACCACAGGAGTCTTTGTAGATGACACCACGCATTGCAGGGCTGCGAGCACCAACCCTTGCGGCTCAATCTTGGGATACCGAGGGTGGTGGGGGTTAATAGATATGGGTGTATCGAGATGAATCCTTTTAAGCCAGGCGTATGCCCTCTTCAGAATGCGTGTCGTCATATCTCTCGATCTCTCGCCCACATCCTCGAAGTGATCCTCGCGCTCGCAGACTCCAGTTCAAAATCCGTCTTCTTTTTTCAAGTCATATCAAGCTCACCCACCATTCCTAAAAACCTCTTAGAAGTCTTTAATTTGATTCGTTTACCGACCCGGAAGCTTCGCCATGCAGCATCGGGTCGAAGCATCAAGAACGCTCTTGTTATCGAGCGAAGATAAGAACAGCCCTCGGCCTCATCCTCAGCCCGACCCTCCAAATCCAGAACCACCAGAGCCTCCGGATAGCTCCTCTTAACGAGACCGAGAGTCAAACCACAATGCCTTTTTGGCTTTTGTTTTCCGAATCGGTGCGAATGCTCTGACAGGGAATACAACGAAGGGAGGATATATCCCTTATGGTGACGGTCATGTTCGGTGGAAATTGCGAGGGTATATGCGGTTATCGGGCAACAAATCACATCGCTTATGAAAAACCGAGAGTTGGATTTTGAGCCGAATGTTTCTGGTCATGGCTGGTATCTCAAGAGTTGTCAGTGGATTAAGACCGTAGAGGTCGGAGTTATCTTGGCATATCGCTGGCTGGCTTCCTTGCGTTTCTTCGATATGAGACCTTCCGCTTGATGTGCACTTGGGTAGTTACTTTTAGGACATACTCGGTGAGGATATATCTGGAATACATCGATGATCAGTTTCGCAACATCCAGAACCGACCTAGTTGACAATGTGGCGACTGAAGGATGGAAGCCTGAGCAAAATCCGTGTAGGCGTGTCAAGGCCCATGTATACGTCTATTCCATCCGGAAACGCACTTGCACAATTCTCTCTCCTAGATCCTTCCACAAAACAGTAGAACCGATCTCGGTGGATGGAATGGGAACCGGAGATGCTGGATCTCTACATGACTGATGCAGAAGACCACGGGTATAAGAAAGGCAGAATCGGGGCAGTCGATGGCGGGAAAGACGTGGCGGACTTGATGGTAACTGACGGCCAGACAAGGCACAGAGTGAGAGAAAGAGATCAGTGCCCTCGGCTTCTTCCATTGTCTTCTTGAGCAGAGGAGCAGAGGAGCATCCTCACCGAGCGGAAGCCAGAAACGTTGCTGATGCAATGACTGCACCGGTCTGAGGAAAGAGAAAAGAATCGACTAAGAATGTACAGGAAACTATTAACATGAGTAACAAGAAGGAGCAGGCAGGACCCACGCAGGGCAGGACTCACGCAGGAGTGTACTTGAAAAGATACCTTAGCGCTTCCTTCCATAGATCGATGTCTCCTGCCGTGGAAGCGTCAATGGCAGTTGCATCCTTGACCTGTGGAAAGTGTGATGGCCCATCCGGACTTTCCCCGCCAGGGATAGGAACCGAAGGTACCTCTTTCCATCTCTTCGTAATCAAATACGGTTTCCTCCAACCTCTCTCTAAGGGCAGGCACGATCTCGAATGGGTACCTTTGCCGATTCCCTTCTAGAATGATGTTCACGTCGGTCCTGCTCCCCGAACCTCACCCACAACATCTCCCTCGATACTCTCGCGTCCACTTCACGTTCCAACACAAGACACCGCTGCACCTTCGTCTCCTTCCCTGATCCCGTTCCACATCTTCTAGGGACTCTGTTTTGATTCCCCCGTTTTTGCCATCTCAGACTCGCGGGAGCCTGTTAATTCTGCTCCTACGTCGCGGTTCCAACCAAAAGCCTCCACAGGGTGAGGCCTATATGAGTATCTATCTCGCGTGATCACTTGTTGGCGAGTTTCCAAACATCCAACCCTGAGTCCTCTGCGTATCTCGCATCTCGTCCACCCTTGCAATTGCGCTACACATCTACAACCAACCTGGGCCAGCATTACACACTGCGAGGAGTAAGAGGTAGTAGGTCTTTGTGCAAAAGGTGTGCGATCTCGCCGCAAGCTCCCAGTGTAGCCCCCTCAATATATCCTCTTGCTGGCCCAAGGTATTCATTCGTTGACATCACTCATGACATCTCATCAAACGGGCTATGGATGGCGTTAACTAACTCTTTATACTCCCGGCCTCTAGATTCCGTCGATTTCTGAAATCCTGTTCGCCTATTGTGGTCCCGAAGCCCTTGTCTCCCAAAAACTACAGCAGCGCCGAGGAGCCTGTCCGTGAAATAGGGTTTTGTTTTGTACTGGACCCATTTTCCTAGCTGTCGCCTGATCGAGAGCGACTGGGGAAGATTGGATGGCCATGCCTAAATCTTACACTATCAAAGACCTCCTTCGGTTGAGGACTGACGGTGTTGTCACCGTAACTCCAGCCGAAATGAAGAGGATCTGTGACAAAGCAGGCGCAGGTAAGTCATCCTCCATATTGTGGAGAACATTGAGAACCACCCGACTCTGACTACGTCTTTAGGAGAGATTTCCGTTTCAAATGCGAACAAGAAGTCCGGTCACGGTGAGAGGGGCCGAGAGCGTCGTCGGACACTCACGCAGAAAACCTCATCAAGCGATTCTAGGGATGTTGTCGTGACCCTCCCAGAAGCTAGTGAATGGCATTACCGCGGAAGAACCGGCCCCGAAGCCGCCGCAACGCAACCTATTCCAGCGCCTACCGGCCTTGGGGCCCAAAAGGATGAGGGTTTCCAGAGGTTCTATAAAGCTGTTGTTTCGCCCACTCATGTGCGGGTTACTGCTGGTGGAAGGATTGTCCCCAACACTAGGGGGGCTCAATCCCCAAACCAGAAGAATGAGAGCCCCGCTGAACAGCAACCGAACAACCACGTGGAAACCCAGCCGGCTCAGGAGCAGGCACCTGCAGGAGCTTCTGTTCCGTTGCCTATCGGGTATCCTGCGCCTTGGCCGGGCTATCCTGCGGGCCTATTCGGCCCGCAACAGTTCCCATTTCCTCATATCCCTATGGGATTTAACTTTGCCAGCGGCCTCGCAATCCCTCAAGCGGTTGGTCGAAACGGATATGGGCAAGTCGACCCGGTCACCCCCCAGGTGGCCTCCCATGGCCAGGGTTTAGATGGGGCAGGAGGTGTTAGAATGCCGCCCACAGGTCAGTTCGATGCCTCTCGGCCATGTTTCCTTAATGGCCAGTGGATGCTCCCGCTTGGTACCTCGCCGTATCCGTACGCACTCCATCCCCTTATGGCATCACCTGGATATATGGGAGGGCAATACGCTGGCTCTATATTGGGCCAGGCACAGATACACGCCCAAATGCCAGCCGGGAGCGCACCATATCCCAACTTTGATGCGCAAGGAACCCAGAATGCGGGGATCCACCGTCCTACACCGCTTGGAGCACCGACGACGCCTCCTATTTCATCAATCCGTCCGAGCCAGATCACAAGGTCTCACATCGAGTCTCTTAAACAGAATCTGAAGCGAGTGGAGGATCAACTTCAGTACAATGTCCACCAGATCGACGTAAAGCATATGGAGGGCCTTGCCAGGGAAATCCGTCACTCCATCAAGGCCTTGGAGGATGCTCTACCAAGGCAGCTGGAGTTCGAAGAATTGCATTATCCTAAACTGGAGAAGCAAGAGCCGAGACTCAACGGTATACCCTTTGGCTCAGTAGGCCTACAGGCCACAACTGGGGGCAGCTCAACGATCAAAGAGAACGGCGTTCCGAGCCAAGTTACTGGAAAGCCTAGCAAGGCGGTACGGGGAATATTTTCTGGCGACAACAACACCTTCCAAAGATCCGTGAGTTCGGATAGCGACCAGTCTAGGCAGTTTTCTGGTTTGCCAATGACGGCTGCTGCTGCAACCCCTTTCCAGCCTTCGGTGCAACCTTCGAACCACGGGCTAGGATCAAGCTCCGAGGATGGTTACAAGGAGTCTAGGGAGGCAGCTCGAAAGAGGCTCATGTCTTTGGGAGGTAATAGCTTCCGCGAAATGGCAATAAACTTGACGACGAAGGAGCATGGCACTCCTGTCCGTGGCAAGGCGAATGCCCATCAGAATGGTTTCGTCGGAGCAACCAACAACCCAAAATTGTCCATTCAACAGTCTTCCCAGCAACGCCCGTATCTGGTTGGCAGTCTTCCTCCGGGTTCCAATTCGAAGGATGCCGCACATGGAAATTTCATATATCCTCGTGAGCTTACGGCCGAGGAGATCAGAGCTCGGCATTTATACTGGGGCCAGGCTCCCCGTTCAGCAATGAAGGGCTTGCCAAAATTCGACGGCAAAGACTTCTACCCTCCGTCCCCATCGAAGGTGCGAGAAGATGTTGTGTTGGGAGCCCTGGGAACCATCGATTCATCCCAGACCGCCACCGATCCTTTCTCGTCAACAGATTCTCGGAAGACCGAAGGACCCACCATCGCCACGAGCTGCTCCGAATCTGAAGATTTGGTAAACGGACATTCCAAGAAAAAAAAGGATGGAAGCAATGTGAGAGACAATCAATTAATACCTGTGAGGTAGCGCATGGAATTGCTAACAGTATTTCGCAGGGTTTCGAGCAACCGAAGATCGTTCGAGTTCGCCGTCAGGAGGAGCCTTCGAGGTAGGAATTTTTCTCACGGATGGTGTTTTTTTTTTTCCCTCTCGATGTGATAGAGAGGCTAATTCGGAACCAACAGCGGCCGGAAAGGAAATGACCTGTTGCAAAGCATGCTGAAGAAAGGAAGTCCCAGCAGCAATGCGCTGCCCGGAGAAATCACGTCGACTACGGCTCACGGTCTTCTCCCTCAATACGGAGGACACGCTGCGGCTTCCTTGACGCCTACGATTGCCAACACGGCGTCTTCCAGGGGGTCCACATCCAAGGGCAGCGAGCATGAAGATAAAACCGGAGCCACGGGTTCATTGGCAGACAAGCGGGGTGAGAATCGGCCACCCGTCGATGACACATTGGGAGAGCCGGTGCGCCACTTGCGAATATGAGCAATGGCGGCTAACCACTGCTACATCTTGTTTGCGAGATATGTGCAGAGAGAGTCAGCTACAGAGATTTCTCAGCATACTTAGGGTTGTTATTGTCATAGGGGGCATGCATGTTTGGAGGTTGTGTGGGAAGGAAGTATATCAGTTAGAGAGCACGTGGAACTGTGAGGGAAGAATAAGGTATCGGAACAGTTATTCAGGGTCATGGCGAGGCTCGGGGAGAGCTAATAACATACTCTCTGTATAATTCCGGATTAACCATCAGGTTTATGGAAGATTACTCACAGGAGTAGAGATTAGATCCCAACCAATAGAGAGAATAGTGTTTTGAGAAAGTCCATGTTCGATGCCCAAGGCGAGGAGCCACGACAACCTAGATGAATAGACACCGAGACACCAAGATTGTGTTGGAGTGATGAGGGACATGGGATGGTAAGATGAAGATGATTGGTATTATTACTCTACAGACCGAAAAACCCTGATAACTCCGTGGTGTCTTGTTCAAAGCAAAGACAAAATAAGAATAGCCCAACGAACGACGTATGCATAAATTGAACGGGTGGGTGTGTAGTGACTTTATGTGATAGCACATTCCACGACTGATAGAAGAACGAGGATTCTAGCAATGGTTGAAAAAAGCGACGTGGTGGAATCACCTGAACTTGCTGAAAATGACGGCCATGATGAGGAGGACAAGCACGGTGATGATGGCGATGGTGATTACCCGGTTGGTAGCCATCCTACAGAAACGAAGAAACAAAAGGTTAGCTGCGACTTGCCCCAGTTTTACCAACATCCATCAAGCAAAGGGAACAGACCTACGGGCCATGCCCCTCAGCGTCTTAACGCTCCTATCGACATAACCCTCGCTCTGCCCCAGCACGCCCTGGGTATGCAGAATGGTCTCCCTCTGCTGATGCAGATCCGCCAGGGCCGCCGCGCCGATAGCCTCCGTCTCGTTAGCGAGGGCCTGAGAGGCCTTGAGGCGCTGGGTAGAGCGATCGAGGCGCTCGGTGCCCGAGAGGAGCTGCTGGCGCTGGGCGAGCTGGATGTCGGCGTTGGCGGAGGAGGAAGGGTTCTCGGGGTCGTCGCGGTAGCGGGCGCCGAAGAGGGAGGCGCGGTCGGAGGCTAGGGAGGCGAGTTTGGATTTTGCGGCGGAGACGGCGGATTCGTGGGTGCGCAGGCGGGAGTTTATTTTGGGGCGTTGGGAAGAGGGGATGTTTTGTTTTTCGAGGCGCATTTGGGCGAGCTGGTTTGGGGGATCTGTGTGTTAGTTTGCGTAATTCGTTGGACGATACCGGGGAGCAATCTTGAAGGGGATTGGGGGGGGGGAGGATATAAAGAGAGGGGACGTACGAGTTCGTCAGCTTCCTCGAGAGCGCGCTCTGCTTGGGAAATGGCTGCCTTGCGGGGTTCGCCGGTGAGTTCGGGGACTTGGTCTAGTTTCTGGTCTAGATCGGCTTGGACGAGCTTGAACTCGGCCTCGTAGGAGGCGAAGAGCTCGGAGCCCGCATCGGTGTCGAGAGGGTTCGCCATTGTTCGTCTGGGAAGGGGGAGTGGGTGGATAGATGGCTGTTTGCGGACGGTGATGGCGCGAGACCTTTGGGGGAAAGCGAAGCGCTTTGCGATCGAGCGCTCAATCGAGATATCCGCCGGGGAAACTGCGTTGGTGGTTTTGGATTCGAGAGGGATCGTTGGATGAGAGGATTACAGGTGGTCGGGGATGGTTATAGGCAGACGAATAGAACGAGGCAGTGGTTGGTTGATTGTCCGACTCCAACGGCGTTCAACGACGCTACGTATCGATAAGTCGACTTACATCATCAGTCCGGAATCTGACACTAGTGAAGCTTTGAGTGTCTGGAACAACGCAGTTTGATTTGCATCACGTGCGTGGCTTATCTCCGGGCTGCAGAAGCGGATCTGGAGTGAAGATCACGTGGAATCGAAAAAACATCTCGTGGGTATAAAGATTTTCACACTCGATGCTGGTTTGGTCTGTTTCTTTCTTTCCTCTCCATAGAAAGTTGAATCCCCCGGTGCGAAGATTATTGGCTCAACTCCAGGGGCCGAAGAGTCTAAGTTTTCCGCAAGGAAAAACTTTTTCTTCGGTCTCGGTTGGGGTAGAGTTGTTTTATCCGGGCAGAGAAACCATTCCAGCGGCGCTTCTAAGAATTGGTGCTTCTTTTGTTTTACAGGTTACCAGTCCCGTTGAGTGTCCGACATACCATTTCAAAATCCGAATTGGCGATGCATAATATAGATGTAGAAGGGGAGAGTAGGCTCTGGATCTGAGGATGGATGAACCCTCAGTATCTGGACTCTCAGGGTAGTCGGAGAAAGATTCTTGGGTTTCCTTCCAACAAGTGTTTTGTGCGTTGGCTCGATTATGCGAATAGTCTCGCAGAAATTGGTGTTAATAGCCCGCAACCTTGAGTCGAGCACCGAACTAAAGGCGCATGAGTGTAGCAGCATTTGGTCGGTTGTTGCCCCGGAACTCTATTCATGGCATGGACTCGTATAAACCGACTCGGTCCGCGTGGGAGACTCGACATTCTCAAGAAATCATTGGATCAATTCGTAGACAAGACTGACCAAGACGCTGATGCTTGAGATGATGGAGCGCACAGCGTGCACTGGCGGTTACTGGCGGGTGATTAGTGTGCAGTTCCCCAGCCAGGCCAGGCGGTGTGAGTGCCAACAGGGCTGATCCAGCGACTCTCTTCTTAGCAGTGCCAGGCATTGCGTTGATCCTGATGAGAATTGCGGTGAAGTGATTCGGCGACGTGCATTGTACTTCGTACTTCGTACATGATTGTACATGCACCTTCGCCTGGTGCCAGCCTATCAGCTTGTAAACGGCCTGTCGGAGCCACGCCCGGTTGTACCTGCTGTACTTCGTACCTGCCGTGCCCCATCAAAATCTCTCCAGGCCTTGAGCCTTGGTTCTTTGAGTCAACTTTTTGGAGGTCTGTGACACTCGAGCTTTTCCCCCATCCAACTCAACTTACACACTTGCATCTTCAAATTCCTCCCTCACCAGCACACTCTCCATCTTCTTGCCATTGAGCTTGCTGCCGACGCAAAATCATCCAATTATACCCAGAATTATCCTTCCAGACTCTCTTCAACGTAAATTAAACGAAGCTTCCCAACAAAAAGAGCTTATCTATAGCTTCAAAATCCCCAATTCTCCCCATCACCCAAAAAATCGGAGAGAGCCAACGTGAGCCACCATCATGCGAAACCAAGCAAATCGCCTCGCCAAAAAGGCCCTTACCGGCCTCAGGACGCAGACTCGCTCCTACACCAATGCCACCTCTCAGATCCCCCCTCGTCATCTCATGACGATAGCTGATCTCACACCGGTCGAGTTCACTAACTTGGTCCGCAATGCCGCATCTCACAAGACCCTCGTGAAGGGCCGTGATGCGAAGCATCTCGAGGAGCTCAGGAAAGGGCTCATGGGTACAGCTGTTGCGATGATGTTTAGCAAGAGGAGTACCAGGACTAGGGTATCGACCGAGGCGGCGGTCACGCTTCTGGGTGGACACGCGATGTTCTTGGGCAAGGATGATATTCAGCTCGGTGTTGGTCTCACTTCTCCTACCGCTCAACTGTCATGACCGCTTTACGGAGCGTTCTCGTTCTCGTTTCAAATTTTCATTTTTATTTTCGTATGTTTCCCTTATACTAACCAGGTGTATAGGTGAATGAGTCTCTCTATGACACATCCGTCGTCATCTCCTCAATGACGTCCTGCATGGTTGCCCGAGTCGGCCCGCACTCAGACGTCACCACCCTCGCTCAGCACTCTTCCGTCCCTGTCATCAATGCCCTCTCTGATGACTTCCACCCCCTCCAATCCATCGCTGACTTCCTCACCATCCACGAAAACTTCCCCTCATCAAATCCTTCCGACCTCGGCCTCTCTGGTCTCAAGATCGCCTGGATCGGTGACTCTAACAATGTACTCTTCGACCTCGCTCTTTCGGCGGTTAAGTTAGGTGCTACGATTGCTTCCGCGTCGCCCTCCGGCTATGGCATTCCCCAGGGAATGAAGGATCTCATCAACTCTGCCGCAAAGAGCTCTGCCACCCCCGGAAGGCTCATTGAGACTACAGTGCCCGAGGAGGCCGTCAAGGACGCTGACATCCTCGTGACTGACACGTGGGTCTCCATGGGCCAGGAGGCCGAGGCCAAGAAACGCCTGCAAGCGTTTGCTGGCTACCAGATTACGAATGAGCTCGCGAAGAGGGGCGGTGCCAAGGAGGGCTGGAAGTTTATGCATTGCCTGCCTCGACATGCTGAGGAGGTTGATGACGAGGTATTCTACGGACCCAGGAGTCTTGTCTTCCCCGAGGCGGAGAACAGGCTGTGGGCTGCTGTTTGTAAGTGAACTGATTTTCTGAATTTTTGTCATTCTCTTTTAGTTTTCGCTAACTTTTCTCGTAGCTGCTCTCGAAGGTTTTGTTGTCAACAAGGGCAAGATCTAAATTACTCGACCACTATGGTATTGTTTCCGTATGCAAAGATGCTTGAGACTGAAAAACAGAAATAGCAAAAGTTCCCGATATGGGTTGTATCAACAATTGACATAATTCAAATATCCAATTAACTGAAAACAGAAAAAAACTCTGTGTCTTCAGAGGAAAAAAAAAATTGATATAATTTTGTGTTCAAAGCTGGCAATGTATGCGAATATGCTAATGAAGACAGGCCCCTCCTACTAAAGTTGAGATAACACGACAGCTCCCCTCACGGACTCTGCATCTACGTATACTTCCTCTTTGACATCGGCGCCTGCTGCCTTGTCCTTGCCTTCCTCGACCCAAACACGCGCTCAACAGTCTCTACGATAAAGAGCTGTATGAGAATGAGAAATAGTCTCAGTATCCAATCTCGCAGACCGATTTCTGGCTTCCGCCCACGACTATACGTCGAGTCCCTAAACTCAAACGGCAACTTGGCACCGAGTCTCTCTGCGGCCGCAAGCCCGCTGCTAAACCCGTCCTCATGGAAGCCATACTTTGTCCAGGCGCCGACATAGCTAATGCCCCTGCGCTCTTGGATCCTGTGGAGGCGTTCCTGAGCACGGACGGCCTCGGGGGTATAGAGCGGATGTGTGTAGAGATACTCGCCCTGGGTCTTGCTGGGGTGTGGTTTATGCAGAGGGTTAAGAGTGACGAGGACGTCACCGAACGTGTCGCGGGGGATATGTTGGAGGAGATTCATATTGTAAGTGAGGCAGACGGTGTCGATGTTAGCCTTCCCTGTCGGGCTAGACTTGGTGATGTAGTTCCAGCAAGACCAGGCTTTCCGACTCTGCGGCAGGAGGGAGAGGTCGGAGTGGAGGACGGCCTTGTTGAGGGACGTCTTGAACACGGACATGATGGATTTCTCGTCCTTGGTGGCGGAGTTCTGGATGATGGACCAGGCTTGATCACCGTGGGTGGCTAGGATGACGTGGTCGTATACGGGGGATGATGATCCATTAGAGAGCTTTAACCTTACCTTACCGTCGGGGTCGTTGGCGAGAGACTCGACCGTCGTGTTGAGGAAGAGTCGGCTACGTGGGAAGCCCTGCATGATGGCATCGATATAGCTCTGGCCGCAGCTCCTCAAGGTGAGCCACTGCGGCCGCGAGGATATCGTCGAGAGGAGATGGTGGTTCCAGAGGAAGCGGACAAGGGTGATGGCGGGGAACTCGAGACTGCACTTGTCCGGGCTAGTGCTCCACACGGCAGCCGTCATGGGGATGAGGTAGTCGTCTCTGAAGGCATCAGAGTAGCCCTCTCGCTCTAGATACTCGCCAATGGTGGCGTTGAGAGGGTGGTAGCCGTTCACGAGCGGCTCGTCGCTCGGCGTACTCCTCTCGTGATCCTCGATGAGGAGGTCTAGGGCAAATTGGTTGAAGCGAATGATGTCGAATACCATGCGCCAGAACCGAGGCGAGAAGAGATTCCGCCTTTGACAGAAGATTGAGTCGAGGCTTGTTCCTGCCCATTCGAAGAGTCCGCGGTCACGCGAGACGCTGAAGGTCATGTCTGTGGGATCAATGGGCACATTGACGGACTTGAGAAAGTTGATAAAGTTGGCTGTTTTGAATTCATACAAGTGTCAATGGCTCTAGTTTCCTACATATACCGGTGAAAATAAAATAAAGAGAAGAATTCTCACGGTAGGTGGCCGCGTTCAACACGATGAAGCCCGTGTCGACCGTCGTGGTATACTTCCCCGCTTTCCACTCGACGGTGTTGGTGTGCCCGCCGAGCCGGTCGGCGGATTCGTAGAGGAAGACATCGTGATGAGTCTTCTTTAAAGCCCAGACGGCTGCGAGGCCGGCGCAGCCGCTGCCGACGACGGCGATTTTCTTACTGTAAGTGAGGGTTAGTGAATTGTTGAGGTTGGCACTTGCGCCATGACAGAGTCTCGCTCTCGAGTTGGATTTTGGTGGGGCACTTCAGCCATTGAGAGAGGACTTACGGCTGAGATCGAGGGGACAGAGGAGGCATTGAGCGTACAGAAACAGAAAATTTGATAGTTAAGCCACTGGGAAAGAAACCAAGCTATGATACCGGTATAGCAAAGTGAATTCTCAACAAGACTACGTGAGCAATTCAAGTTCGATGCAAGTGAGCTTGTCCGGCGATCCTCTTGAAACCGGGACTCTGGTGAAGCGGCTCATGTGATCTCCCAGACAGCCAGCTCGGACCTCTATAATTAGGCTGCATAATTCAAGAAGCGACTGTCTCTGGATATGACGGGAATGCATTGGAGATGGTGGCTCATGTATAGCCGAGAGATTGAAATCAATTCTTTACCCAGACCTTGGCTTTGATGATGTTGCTCGTTGCGCTTACACGAGGAGCTAGACGCGGCGAGCTTCGGAAACCTCAACTCAATTGATCACAGAGCACAGGTACCGTGACAGAGGAGATGGAGTTGAACGGTTATGGTGGGGTGGACCACACGAATTGCAGGCCCCGAAATTCTAGTTTATCACCCTACTCGGCCCAGAAACTCCCCGTGGCGTTGATAGGCCCCTGTGGAAAACCACTTCAGGTCCCCGACTTAGTCATCGTATTAGTGAAGTCTTCTCCAGAGAACCTTGAAAACCGTATGATCATTTCCAACGTCCTCTCTTCCAAACCCGCACGCCACTGCGAGCACCGCCATGAACGATGAATAGCTTCCGGAGCCTCTCCTGGCGCCTGCAGCAGTCGCAGCGGGCCCTCGCCTGCTTCGCTCGCCAGAATGCCCGCCAACAATCCCGACAATGGGCCCAGTCCGGCTTCCGTCGCCATGCCTCGAGCACTACACCACCGCCCAAGACGACACCCCATAGGCCCACGGCCGAGGAGACAATAGCACAAGTGCGCGAACATTATAAGCAGAAGAACCGAACGACTAGGTACGTTTGTTTTTTGGAGCCTCGCATTTGTGGAGGAATGAGTTCGGGACCAGTGCCGAGAAGTTCGCTGATCTTGGGCGTATCGTGCAGTTATTATACGCTTAGTGTCATCCTGGCGACGGTCGCGCTCTCCTACGGCTCGGTGCCTTTGTATAAGATGGTGGGTTCTTAATTTATATTATTTTTGTCCTCTTTGGGAAACCGCTTGATCGGCTCGTTTTACTCCTTGCGAAGCCTAACAATTCCCTCCGCCACAGATATGCCAAACGACCGGATGGGGTGGCCAACCCGTCCGCGCCCACTCCGGCCCGGAAGACGCCGAAGAGCTCGCCAGCCGCCTCAAGCCCGTCACTGACGCCCCCCGAATACGCGTAACCTTCGCCTCCTCCGTCTCCGACGTCCTACCGTGGAAGTTCACCCCGCAGCAGAAGGAGGTGCGCGTGCTCCCCGGCGAGACCGCGCTGGCCTTTTACACGGCGACGAACACGAGCGACCAGGACATCATCGGCGTCGCGACGTACAGCGTCACCCCCGCGCAGGTGGCGCCGTACTTTAGCAAGATTCAGTGCTTCTGCTTCGAGGAGCAGAGGCTGAATGCGGGCGAGACGGTGGATATGCCTGTGTTTTTCTATCTCGATCCGGATTTGTTGAATGATTTCAACATGAGGAATGTTAAGACTGTTACCTTGAACTATACTTTCTTCAGTAAGATCTCCCCCTCCTCCATCTCCTGACACCTTCTCGAGTGTCTTTTTTCTAACTGTCAAATGCAGAGGCGCGATATGACAACAATGGCAAGTTTGTGGCGCCACCAAGTCCGGAGTAAAAGAAGCCCGTCCAAGGGTGGGTATGTATTGTATATAGATGCTCAACTGTATGAATAACTGGATAATCACTCCCCTTATATACTAGAAGGAAAAGGCATTATAGACGAAAACTGGATTTTGCAAATTATCCTCTGTATTGACAACGTTATGCCAAAATCACGAACTGATTGGCGTTCTTGGAAGACATGTCGTAGACCTTGACCATTCTTGAATTCTACCCTCAGCCATTGAAATTGATTTAACTTATACAATGCAAGTAATAACCGCTGGTTAACAAATTGACTTCATTAGAGTGTAATAGTTTATTACATACCTCAGTACTGAAGTAATAGATCTAAAGAGGTACGACTTCACCAACTTCATCTCTTGTGTGCTGCTGCCTAACTGCCGGCCCATGAAAACGAAATATCGCTACTCAACACCCAGCATGAGGCTGGCAGATGGGCTAAGCTTCCTTACAAATATAAGGGGCCTGGTTCTTATGTAGGATACTCCCAAGCTTGTGATGATTCTCCAGCAACATTATACCAGACGCCCGAGTTTCGAAGTCTCCCAAGACAGTGAGTTCTTACATCTTAACTAGCAAGATTGCTCCAAACAATTTTCGAACTTATGGATAAATACTGACAATCACGTAGAAAATTCTATTGAATCGCCATGTGCCATTGGGACCGAGTCCTATGCACGAAGTGCAACGGTGTGATCAAGGAAACTTGTTCTCCATGTACAACGGGTGGCCATAGGATATACTCTGCTGGCTCAACTGTGGCTATCACTTATGGCACATGCTCCAACTGTTACCTGCCCACGCCTTGAGACCAGTAGCCGTCGCTCTCATTATTCGAAGAGGCAGTCCAATAGAGCAAGAAAGGGATATAGGATGAAACATGTTATAGACTTGAGATTGAGATTGCCAGTTATCCGCAACACGCCTGTTCATCGTCGGGGGATTCGCGGGTTGTAATAGCGCGGCACCTTTCCATCGATGTGATCGACGGTGAAAGGTGGTCGGCTTCCTAGCCCAGTATCGTTGTGGATTTCTCGGATTTTGTCGTTGATTACTTTGCCCATCCCTCCCACTGCCAGGTTCACGCTCTTCTTCTCGCTGAGGTAGACTAGAATGACAGGAAGATCTTTCTGGTCTATGTGTGCTGTGTCGGGGTCGTAAAGGTCGTGAAATATGTCGAATACAATAAACGTTCGTGCATTCCATCTCTCCTTCACGAGAAATCGGGGTTCTAGAGGTTCATCGTCGAGCGAAATCAGGTTGGACTCCTTTATCAGTCCAAGCGCAATGTTGATCACCTCCTCCGGAGAGTCCCATGCCTTCGCCCAGTGTTGGCCTTTGTTTGACGCGTTGACCACTACCCGAGTCGGCTGGATTTCCCTCTCCATCTGGCGGTTGAGGTTCGTATGGCGAATTATCGAGAAGGTTCAGGCAATGCCGCAGCGGTGCGGGTTCAGCTTGGTCTCGGCGCCGTTGACGTTTCTGAGCGGTGAGTTAATAGGATTTCGGGTTTCTGTTGTGTAATAGTTTTAATTCGAAAGCTGAAGAATGCCGCTTACATTTGATATTTTTTTTTGACACTGTACCTGGAGGAAGGTTTAAACAAAGTGATGTTTACGCAGGCGAGGCGTTGGACACCATCTCGAGGCTTGATGGCCCGTTGACCTGAGTGCCGCAGTATATTTACCGGTCCATGGAGCTTTGGAGAAACGGAACTAAGACATCAGGGGTTTTCTTTTTATCTTCTTCGTCCTTTGAAGGAAGGAAAGGCGCCCGTTTTCGAGTGAACGAGTTTGGGGATGAGGACCTGTCCACCGAAGGTGAGATGCCTCGATAAAGCGATTTCGTTGTAACCGGGCATTGACATCGGCCCCACCCAAGCTTTTATGTCAGCTCCTTCTGGGTCATCCAAAAATTAGTCACGTGCTCAGGGCCACCAGCGCAATTATCACTTTGTTTTTAAAACCCACAGAAGAATATCCCTCCCAGAAATTTCCTCCGTTCAACCCCATCCCGAGTCTACTAACCACCACAACTCTAGATCACCAGCCGACAAAATGAAGAACGGTGAGTAGCAAATTCTGAAAGAGCCTCACAATCGATCGCGTTGAAAGTTCCAAATACTGATGGAAATGATTTCCAGCTTCCCACAACTCCAGGCGCAAGTCGCGCAAGGCTCACTTCGATGCCCCCTCCAGCGTTCGTCGTGTCATCATGAGCGCTCCCCTCAGCAAGGAGCTCCGTGAGAAGCACAACGTAAGAGATATCCCTCGATCCTTGCCTACTACAAGGCATTTTCCCCAGTCGATGCGCTAACTGAGCTTGTGCAGGTCCGCTCCATCCCCATCAGGAAGGACGACGAGGTCACCATTGTCCGTGGTTCGTTCAAGGGTCGCGAGGGCAAGGTCACCTCCGTGTACCGCCTCAAGTACGTGATCCACGTCGACCGCGTCACCCGTGACAAGGCCACCGGCCAGAGCGTCCCCGTCGGCATCCACCCCAGCAGCGTCGTCATCACCAAGCTCAAGATCGACAAGGACCGTGAGGCCATCCTTGAGAACATCAAGCGCGGTCGGGAGACGCGCACCAAGGACGAGTAAATCCTGCTCCCTTTCACAAAAGGAAACAACAAAAACAAAAAAACCATTGGCCCATGGAATGAATTGACGGCATCTCTTTCGCAAACTTGAATTCTGGTTCATATCATGATTTCCCCCTCAAGGAAGCGATGACTTGACGAGGAGGGGAGGGGACGAAGTGAAGATACCAAAAATCGGAGTTTGGTATGGAAAAAAAAGAGAAGGGAGGGACAAGGTTCGTCGGGAGGGGTTCTTTTTTTATGTGGTCTGGTCTTTTTCTTCGTTCCCGACGATACCTCTTGGCGTTCAAGCGTTTTCGACCCGGCATGACATGGCATCAGCATATAGGCCTTGGCCTCGAGACGGGAGCTCTCATTTTTTTACGTCTCTCCCTCGAGGCCAAGCTAGACTTTTGTTTTCAGAGAATTGAAAGAGATGAGATATTCTCAATGGCCATTTCACATCGCCTCGTCTTTGTGAAGTGCTCCATGGGAGGTCCTCCCGAAGCCGATTCTCTGGCCTTCGTAGGCTGGCATTTCCCCAAAAGCCAGGTTTTCACTAACCCTACAGCAGAACATCCACATCGTGCAGTCATTGCTCAACAGCAAGACGTAGAAAAGACGCACAAACCCCCCGCAAAGGTAAAGATGGGAAAAGAAAAATAGTTCCCGAAACCCCCCCGCCAGGATATCTCCTCGTCATCCACTTAGATCGATGGATCCCGAGGTATACGACTGGCGAAGAGTAAATACTTGGTACAGTGGGTTGACACCGGCTTTTCCGGACCCTGCTGGACTTTTGCTTTCTTGCCCGAAGATGTTCACCGAGGTTGTTTCGATGAGGATGGAATTTTGATGGTGAGATACATGAAAAATGCTATAACTCTTGTAGATTTAAGTCATGGGAGCGTTCTCGGGCGATGTAGAACTTGACTACAACCAACCTTCCCTAAGAGAACAAGACTTTCTTCTAACATTGTTTCTTTTTTCTGTTTCAAACGTGGATCTTGGCAATTTAAATAATAAGATCTATAACCGCTTTTATCATTCCTAATGATGGACGAGGTATAATGACTTTTTAAACCAGACCACATGGCCTACAAACTGCAGTTCTAAACCCAAGCAAAAACTTGAAGAAAACGACAAACCTATCCCATGAAATCATCTCAATCTACTTCATATGCTTCACCTCCTCCCCCTAGGCTTCCCAACTCCTCCCCCATTAAACCCTCCACGCCTCTTCTCAACACCCAATCCCCTCCGTCCAGCAGCGATGCCTCCCTTCCCACTCATCCCTCCCCGGCCATGCCCATGTCCACCCCGTCCGCGTCCACCATTAAACAGTCGACCCCTACCCCTGCCGCCCCTCGGCGACTTATTCAGCCTCTCCTTCACAGCCATAGCATCGTCCCGATCCATCTCCTCATCGTCATCGTCATCGTCACCCCCTCCGCTGCGCTTATTCGAAAACTTGAGCTTGCCGCCGCGCATCCTTCGTGCGGCATCTTTCCCCTTGAGCGCGGCGACGTACGCGCCAACACCGGACTCTCCGCCGGCGCCCGATGCGTCGTCAACGTCCATGGCGTCTCCCCCTTCGTCGTCCCGTCCGAGGATGAGCTTGCCGTCGAGATCGAACTTGGCCTTCGACTTGGTGGGTTGGCGCATGCGAACGGGCTTCGTCGTGGAGATGTTGGCGAGGGCGCGCTTGTCGAGGAGATCGAGGGGTTCGTCCTCGTCTTCGATAATGTAGGCCCGACCTCCCTTTTCTCTCTTACTCCTAGGCGCCTTGTTTCGGTTGCGGTTCGCACCTTCGTCACCCTCGGCATCTGATCCGTCCGATGAGTCGGAGCTGTAAAGCGCCTCATCGTACTCATTATCGAATTTCCTATCCTGCTGCTCTTCCTCCTCACCGCTCTCACCCTCCTCACCCTCAGCGCCGCCCTCACGCGCACTATCCTTCTTGCGCTTAGTCCGCTCCTTAGTCTTGCGGATGTTAACGACGAGCTTCCTGTCCGACTCAGGGCAGTTATCGTGCACGACGCCATAGCCGAAGCGGCGCATCATGCGCTCGACGATGTGCTTGACCTTGGCCTTAAAGTGACCCTTGTGCTCGTGGCTCCAGACGATCAGGTTGGGCACCAGCGTGGGCATGCGCGCGAGCATGAGGTCCTGCGGCAGGCGGAGCACGCAGATCTTGATGAACCCCAGCACGCTCTTGACGATCTCGCGATTATTGGACGTAAGGAACAGGTCCATCGTCTCAACGAGGTCCGTGAGCGTCTGGGTGCTCAGCTGCTCGTGGAACTCGTAGAGGATACGGCTCAGCGCCGTGATAGACGCCGAGATCATGTGCGGCGTGCTGCCCGCGAGACCGGCGCTCACCATGGTGAAGTACTCCTCGATACTGGCGGTCACGGGTGGTGCGTCATTAGGCATGTGAGACACCTTGCTATTGTCCACGACGGCGCCCTTGTAGGTCTCGAGCTGGTTGCCCATCTGGACCAGAAGGCTGTAGGCGGTTTCCCGCGCGCGTTCGTTGTTCTCCTTGCAGCAAATGACGACCTCGCTCAGGATCTGGGGGATGAAGTGGAGGGATGTGCTGGGGATGAAGGGGATCAGGGCAGAGATAGCGGCGAGCCTTTCCCGCCTAGCGGGGGCAGAGACTTTTTCGGAGTTGGCGATTAGGAGGGCCTGGAGCTCGCCGTTGCGTTCTTGGAGGGCGAGCTTGCCGATCTCGGACTCGGCAAGGCGCGGGATGAGCTTGTAGGCCTTCTTTTGCAGTTGGGGCTCGGCCTCCCTGGCGATGACGACGGCGGCGATCTCGAAGAGCGCGCCGTAGCTCTCTCGGGGGAGGTAAGGTGACATGGTGATGACGAGGTCCATTAGAGTGTTGCTCGTAGAGGGCATCTTGTCCTCCTGCTTCTGGCCCTTGGGCTTCTCCTTGGGAGGCTCTTGCTGGAGCTCGGCGGCGAGGAGCTTGGAAACACGGTCGAAAGTTTCCATGAGTTCGCTGTTTGGGGTTATGCTGAGGAACGCGTTGATCGTTTGTAGGATAGGGCCGCGAGATTGAGGTAGAGTTTGTGTGTAGACGTTGAATAGAACAGCCAACATATTGGCGGCGAAAGTGCCCAGGTACTCGAGGTTCGCCTTCGCTTGAGCTCTTGTAACGCGGCTCTGGAGAATCAAGTCGTCCTCTTCCTCCTCGATAGAAGCGATTGCTTGGTTCGAGTCCACGAGCATCCTCAGCGCCCTGCAGACATCTAACCTCAAGTCAACCTGCTGATATAGAATATTCGCCAGGATCTCAGCGAAGCCCTGGTCAAACGCCTCCGTCAAATCTAGAGGAAGGTCGCAGTACCCCGGAAGGATGGACCAAACCTGATTGACCAAAGTCTCGAAGATCTTAACCTCCATCGTCTTCTCGGCCTGGCCGTGGTCGAGAACCCGCTGGAACATGGCTTGACTTAGCGGCACCATCTCAGACTTAAAGTGCGCCAAGTTCGTGTTGCTCACGTAGTCACGGAGGATGGGCATCATCCAAGCACGTCCGGGCTGGCCCTTAACGGGCTTAGTGAGGTTTAGGGGAAGGACGGAGAGCACGGCCTCGGGGCCCATGGATCGGACAGCCTTTCCGATGACCTCATCGGCCTGCTTCTTCTTGTGGAAGGAGTCGTTGCCCCTGATCTCGCCGATAAGCCTCGTGATGTTCAGCATGATGGGGTACGCCGCCCACCGCAGCGAGTCGTACATGGCGCCGAGGACGCTAAAAGTCTCCAACCACGCGGCTTGGTACTGAACGCTCAAAAGCGATTCCGCTTGCCTGGCAATCTTCTCGAGGATTTTCTGGTCGTAGATAGAGGGCTCGAGGATAACTTGCCTAGGAACGCAAGTTGCCATGAAAGACACTAGGCACTCCGAGGCAGAAATGCGGATATTTTGGGAGGGAGTCTCGAGGAACTTGGACACCATTATGAAGAGATCAGGGAGCTTTTGGAACGTCTCGTCTGGTTCAACCTGGGCAGATACGTCGTAACCCCTCGACAAGATAGCCAACCACGGGGGTACGAGTTGAGTATCGTTCGGCGCAGGTTGCAGCTCGGAAATAATCTCCATCAAGCGCGGGAGCTTGGAAGAAGATACCTCATCGGCCATGCCGGAGAAGATCATCTCGAATATATCAAAGGTAGCCATAGTCATATGTTCATTTCCAGACTTGGCGATGCGCAGCAGAAGCTCGCAGAGCGGCTCGATCTGCTTGCTCGGCCAGCCACCACTCGAGCTCGCGATGGCCTTGATCAGTTGCAGGGCATGTACGAGAGCCGGGTCCTGATCGGTAGAGTTTTTGTGTTTCCTCTGTCGGGCGGCGGCCTCGGCGAGGTTTTCTAGGTGTTTCATGGCGCTGTGCGCGCACATATCGGAGGCGGGGTGGTCGAGCGAAGGGCTGGGAGGCGGTGTCTTAAGGACGTGCTTCAACGCATCTAACGCTCTCTTGCGGACCTTGGGCTTCGGGTTCAGCGAGAGGTTCAGAAGGTCGAAGACGGCCATTCGAGGCCCGATCTGGGACACGGAAAGCTCCCACGCAGACGAGTCCTGGGCGAGCAGGAGCGACTCGAGACAGCCGATGGACGACCGGAGGAGGATGGCTTCGGCATCTTTGCGCTGTAGTAAGGGGGCGAGAACGGTGAGGATCTGGGTGAATTTGGCCCTGAGGAGGGGCTGCGGGGCGAAGGGCGTAACGACGTCGAGGAGGTAGACTACGGAAGTGAGGATCTCGGTATTGTTGGCATTGCTCGGTTGGTTTAGGAGAGCCAGGAGGGCGGCGAAGTAGCTTGTGGCCGTCTGGGGTGTCTTTTGCTCTTTTAACGTCGCCTCGACAGCTTCGAGGATCAAAGAGTTCTGCAGCCCAGTTAGCTCCAATGACCATAGCGGACTTTGGGTGTAAGTGGGTAAATCCTTTACCTTTTGCTGACTTTGAAGACCGGGGGACTTGATCTTGTCAAGCTTCTCTTGAAGCGTCGGGCTGGCCATCTTGGAATTGGCCTGCGTTTGTGCGCTTCTACGGTCTTAAAGTTGGGGTGTTGTTGGAGGCTTTCTCTCAACTTCCGGCCCCTCTGCTGAAGGCGGTGGGCTACAAAATATTTTTTTTCCTTAATTTTTTTTTTTTCCCTGCCGGTTTCCCACTTTTTTTTGTCGGTCAAAAAACTGTGAAGCAAGTGTCAACGGCAATATAGCAGCTGATGGCATTTGGCTTTGGCCGCCAGGGTCTCTAGGGTCCCTTATCGATAAGCTAGTGTGGGGGAAACCAGTTTGACTTGAAGCCAGTCCAAGTGTCAGGCTCATTCATCATGGATCAAATCGAGGGTTCAGAAATGATCTCAACTCAGTGTAACATTGAGATCGATTAAACATCCCGACAATTGCGACATTGGTCAATTCGATGCTTATTTATGTTGATGTTATTTCAAGAGTTTATGTGAATATGCTCTTCAGTCTGTGCTCAACTATGTCGAAGCCCTATTTACTCCTCCCCCCAAACCAATCGCAGAAAATCCAACCCATCCTAAGCTTGATCCCCAAGTTCCCAAATTCATGACTTCGTGAAGACTCCATCTCTAAATGCAAGAAAATTGCGCTGAATACATCAATATATAATACAGATCAAGCAAAATGAAGCCGAGATGATAAACTAAAACAGTGCACCGAGAACATATAGCAAAGAAAAGAAAAAAAATATAGGGCAAAAGGAGACGTCCATACCCCGAAAAGAGGGACACCGTATCTTAAGATGTCACAAGATCCGGAGGTATAGGTGTGTCTTTCCTCTCACCGCTCCGGTCCTCATCCGCTTCACTCGCTTCACTCCGCGCAAGACTCGCCGCCCTCGTCGCCCTCGTCACCGAAAAGCCCGACTGGCTACTCTGCACCAAGGGCGTAAGCTCATCCAGCTCCATCTCATGAGGAGTCACGGACCGGCTGCTGTTCGCCGATAGGAAGCTACTCGAATCCGACATTTCGATGTCCTCGCGCTCCGGCCCAGAGTCCTCCTGGCTACAGAGGCTCGGCGTTGAGTCGGAGACGTAAATGGTCGGCTGAGGGTAGACCGAAGAGTGAGTCGCCGAAGCAACGGATCTCAGTGGCGTCGTAGGGGTTGCATTCTTCGCCTTTGCGGCCGCTTCGGCAGCGCGAAGCGCCGCGATGGCGCCACCGACTTCTTCATCGGGGTCGTCGTCTTGATTGATGGTCCAAGTCCAATGGCGCCTCTTTCCCTTCCTCTTTCGCTTGCGGATACCTGCCGAGGCCGTGAGGGGCGAGGAGGTTCCGAGTCCAGCCATCTTGCGTCTCATGTCTTCCAAGGGACCCGGAGTCATGCCGCCATCCCTCGTCTCGCCGCCAACAGCGGAGGGTATTTCAACCTCGACTGTGGGCAAGACTTGAGGGATGGGGTCTGGGGACATGGGTGAGGGCGACGCATCCTCGGAAAGGAGGTCGACGTGCGAGAAGATGTACTTGCTATTAACGATTGTTTGTTCGAGGGGGCTATTGTAGCCGACACGCTTTGCCGCCCTCTCTTGTAGACGTAGAGATTGTCTTCGCGGCGAGGGAGGCACGCGAGCACTGGAGGGAGGAAGAGGAGAGTTGCGGAGGATGCTGTGGAGAGATCGCGGGTGTGTGTAAGGTGGCGGGTGGGCTTTGTAGATAGGGCCGCTTCTCCCCTGACGTGGGGTTGTGGGCACTGCCGTTAGGCATGGCGTTGTGACCTCGTTGTTGCTAACACTGAGCTTCCTAGTCATATCGGAAGGCGCAAAAGAAAAGCATGGAGTGTTGGGGTCGACCGGGCCGGCAGAAAGAGGAGGAGTGCTGGTCATTGTGCTGGGAAAGACGAACTCGGGGTTGTTCATGGGAGACTTTGGGTGGGCCGTGAGAGGCGTCTCGGGGTATGTCGGTCCATGGGGGATATAAGGCGTGACTGTCCGTTTGGTGTCTTCGGTAGGTTTGAGTCCCACCGTTTGGATCTGAAGGGGTCGCCGAGTCTTGATGGCGGTAAGAGGTTCCGCTTGTACGGGAGTCTTGCGGTCGATGACGGTGGCGTAGACATTGGAGAGCGTATTGAAAGCGGTCGGGTCCTTTGGATTGACCATGACAATTTTCCTCGAGGAAGATATTTTGGAATGAGGAACTTGAGTAGTGTTGATCTGGAGGGCTGGCCTCCTGGGCTTACTTGGTTGAGAAGCCATCACGGCGAAGAGGGGCTTGGGTATCAAATTGGCCAGACTTTTAGACGTGCAAGTTGGAAAGTGCCAGTAATGGTTTGATCGGAACTGGGGTGACGAAAAGCCCTTATGACGCCTCGTATTAAAATAAGACGAAAGTGATGGCTCGTTAACAAACAAAGAGGCGGGCAGGGCGATCGAAGGAAGCGGAGGCTGAGCAGTGCTGTTGGGTCAAAGTGGAAGAAGCTAAAGCCAACAGCTGGCAACGTCGAAGCCACGGTATGACAATCCGATAAAAATAAAAAAGGATAGGCTGATCAACAGACCCGGATCCTAAGATCAAACCCTAAAACAATAATAATAGCAACTCACGATCAAGAGTTGGGGGCGGAGAAGACAGACGAGGTGGAAGGGGGACTCGGCGTCTATTTAAGAAACAAGAGAAGAAAAACAGACTAACAGTCGACCCCTCACGACCATGGGTCTGTCACACATTCACACACTCTGCGGGCTTGGGAAAAAAACAGAAAGCACTTGATTGACGCCCGCGGGGTGTGAAGGATCCGAGTATCGTATCGAGGGAAGGGTGGGTGATATGTACCATGCTGCATGCTGCATGTCGTGGTGGGAATATTCTCACTCGAATCATCTAATGTATTTCTTGTTTATACTCTTTATTTCGCAATTGATGTGCTCGCCTACTCTGCCGCTTCGTTCCATAGTTAAAGGAACAAAACAAAGAAGATAATTAAGTGAAATTGCCGGGAGAAAGTGACTCGGACTTGATCTTTCATTCCATGTTCCCTCATCAGAGACCTGCAATGTGACGAGAAAATGAGGGTGGCGCACTGGCACCCCAGCGTCCCAAGGCCTTAATTCGTGCTTCCTAGACGCGACCGAAGGATCTCACAGGCTCCACATATTTTCATTCCCCCAAGGGGGTCCAGGGTCTCGAGGGAGAGAGAGACTGGGACAGCAAAACGAACCTCGGGCCTGGGCCATGGAGTGATGAGTGATGTGTGATGGGCGCCTGCTCGAATATCACCAGTGGTCAGGGTCACAACCGAGAGAAAAAGAGCACATCGGAAAACCTCAGCGAGCTGCCATCCCTGGCCTATGGTTGGTGAGGATCGTGCAGGGGACCAGCGATAGCGGCATGCAGGGTGATGGTCGCAAGCGCCAACCAGATCCGGTCTTGGCCGGAAGTGGCATGGATCGTCGCCAATGATGGTTCGAGGCGGGCGGCTGTTTGGGTGTGTTGACTGGTTTTGGCGGCTATTGCCTACAGCAAGCCAGAACAACCCCGCCTTTCGATGAGGAGGAGAAAGGACATGGGATGGGTGATGGGTGATGAGAGGGAGGGATCCATCCTTCCATCGGCCTCCCCATCAATCGGGACTCGGAAACCAAAACCCCGGTGACTGATTGTCGAGGCCCATTCCCCGAAAGAGGCTGGCAATTATTGCCAATATTGCCAAGGCCAAGTCTGTGTCCTGTCCCAATCTGACGGAGGCTCATCACAGATTCACAGACAAGAACGAACCCCTGGCGTCAATGGCGGCTCTGTTATTGCCAATGGCGGCTGCGTTCTGGTTAGATTCGGTCGCCGGAGCAAGTTGTTGAAATACTTGAAATACTGCAGATACAACAGCCCCGGACCAACCAGCGAACTTCGTTGAATGGCTTCATGCGTTCCTACTTCTTGGTCTTTTTGATGCTTGGGCAACTTGGTCTTCCTCATATTACATGCAAAGTCTTACCGGATCACCACAATGCTGCTTGTCTTCGCGAACATTTGACGGGAACAAGCCTGCTCTCTTATACCAGTATCAAAGAACCCCACCTCCATGAATACAAAAGAGCCAGAAAATAAATAAATAGAAAAAGGGCAAAAAGAAAAGAAAAGAAGAAAAGAACGGGGGAAACAGACCTCGGTTGGGCCGATCCAACTGGGTTCGCTTGCTGCCCCGAATTAGTGATTCCCCGCCAACCCCAATCTGGACCAGGCTTTACTGCCTGGAGGCGGCTCGTGAGATTCCCAGCCCGAAAGTTCCAACTGCAATCTCCCCAAGATACAGGTGAGGAGTGAAGAGGGATTAACTGATAACAGGTAGGAATCAAGACCGATTTCCACAAAATCCATGGACAGGGGATATTACAGAGGATCCCGGTTCATTTCTTTCACGTGTTGGCATCGACATGTATGGGACCAGCCCTACTCCAGAACCTGCACCCGCAACACTGGGCCACACAAGTTTTGATCCCCCATTATCGCTTGACCGCCTCCTCTCTATCCCCAACACTTTCGTCTTCGTGACGGCAGTTCGAATACAGTCTAGTCTGTAAGCATTGAGGATGCGGCACTCTCGCTCTCGTCTCTCACTCCTCGTATCCTCTCAGCTGGAGGACTTGGTCTGCCTCTACTACTGTAGCCTTCGTTGACGATATTCCCTCGTCCAGCCATCCTCCTCGGAAATCCCGAATGCATTATAATTTGCAACGCCCCACACTTCAGAGAAGCGTAACACAAGAGGGACTAACCTCAAAGGGTAGGCTAGGCTTTCCTCGCAAGTCCCTCTTCTCTCCCGCCCACCGAATGCTCGAAATGTTAGCCAGGCGGCGTCCACCATCGGACTTGGCTTTTGTGCCTCTTTGCTCTATGGGAGAAGTTTAGCGAGGGGTATCTCCGGACTAGTTCTCCTTGGCGATAGTCCTGAGAGATATTCCGTCAGTTTGTCTGGTGCTTGTTGAGTAATAAGGGTGTCGAAGGAGAGAGGGAGCCCATCTTCAATCTAATCACATATCATTTTGACGTGGAGGCTCTTATCCTGCAGCCAGCATTCTCTAAGATTCACTAGGCCCCCATCCCAGAGTATACGTATCTTTGCAATTTGAAGTATCGGTAGATCGGGAACTCGGCTCACGGCTATGCCAGGGGGAGGATGGCCAGGCTGCTGGGGTGCTCAGCTGCGATGTTTGGTTGTGATGCCGCAATAATAATTAGGGTCGGTCTCTAGAATTGATCAGTACCTTCCGGACCAAGACGTTGGCAAATGGTTATTTTACACAAGGAAACACATCTTTTTTTTTTCCAAGTTATTTTTCACGCAAATAAAGTTCAGTGAGAGGGAACCGGTGGGGAGGGGCTCATCAAAACTTTGTTGATGATGTTCCCATCCAGAATCTCTATTTCTCGGCACCTCCGCTTCTCTTCTGCAGCGCGACAAGATCGGCTCTAAAATGCCCAAATTATCTTCTATCAACTCGCCATGCTTGTGCACAATGTCACTAGATTTTCCTGGGACTTAGGATCCTTAGGTATAGTAGTTGCGGTTGGAAATCAATCGACGAATTGGTTCATTGGGGGCTAGTTTTAGTGATGGATGAGCTACTGTAGCATCAATTTGATCAATTGCAACCGCTAACGCCTATCAAGGACAAGACTAATACAGGGGCTAGCTCCTGCGCCGAGTGCTACGCTAGCGCTGAATGCCACCTCGACTACGACCTGGCTTGGCGATGAAGCATTACTTTCAATCACTGGATTGGTTGACAGTCGCTGTTCTTGCGCAGCTCTCGCCTAAACCCATCGACACCTCAGCTGGTTCTGTCATACGTGAATCTAGACACATAACACGCAGAACTTCCAGACCATGACGGCATGGATCCGCAGCCGCCAAAGCCGCCGAAAAGGAAGAATGATCGAATTATCCTCCAATTTGTAAGATGAACCCTAATAAAGACGTCATCCGCTAGATAATCGACTGAGTCCCCGGAATTTCTCAAACTGATTCACGCCCTCTGGCTGCCTGCCTAGGACTACGACTGCTTCTACGCATCCGTCTTCGAGAACCAGAATCCAGCCCTTAAGACCTTGCCAATCGGCGTCAAGCAAAAGGGCATCTTGGCGACATGCAACTACGTCGCACGAGGCCGTGGAGTTGCCAAGCTTTCTCAAATCTCCGCCGCCAAGAAGGTGTGTCCTGATATCGTCATCATCGATGGCGAGGACTTGACCCCGTTTCGGGATGTGAGCAAGAAGCTATATGCCATGCTTAGATCTCACTCTTGGAATGGAAAGGTGGAGAAGCTTGGTCTCGACGAGGTCTTTATGGGTGAGTTGCCTCATTTCCTTGGATGAAACAACCGTCACTTACACCCTCATAGATGTGACGGACATTATCGACTACAACATGTTTTGTCTAAACCGCGCATCGCTTTCGTCAACCTTTTTCTTCCTTTCCAAGAATGATCCCGAAAAGGGCTTCATATGTGACCTAACCAGGTTCGCGGGCTGCGTTGAGCGCTTCACGGATGACCCCATAGACATGAGCGATCCCCTCAGTGTGAGACTCTTACTCGGTTCTCATCTGGCATATTACCTCAGGATGAAGCTGGAGAACGACTTTGGCTTCACGTCTACTTGCGGCATCTCCACGAACAAGGTCCTTAGTAAGATGGCGGGGAACAGGAACAAACCCAGAAACCAAACTACTCTCCTTGCTCTCAGAGAAGAAGACGTCACCGCTTTCGTAGACCGTCACGTTCTCCGCCAGGTACCTTATATCGGCTTCAAGGCCGCAAGAGCTCTCGTTATGAAGCTAAGACCAGATTTACCTCCTCCCGAGCCCATGTCGCACGACTGTCCCTTGACGGCCGGCGAAGTCCGCTTTTATCCGGGGATGTCACCGGCTCTGCTTGAAAGCATACTTGGAGGCCCTGGAGCCGAAAGGGGAACCGGGGATAGAGTGTGGGGCCTGCTCCACGGCGTGGATGACACCGAAGTGAAGAGCGCAAGCGACATTCCAACACAGATTAGCATCGAAGACACCTACAGACAACCCCTTGATAACCTAGACACCATCACCAAAGAGCTCCACAAGATTTCCAAATCTCTACTCCGCCGGATGCGGGTAGATCTCATGGCCGACGATACTAATCCCCATAGACTATCAACACGGAGATGGATTGCCCGCCCGAGGACGTTACGACTCTCGATAAATGCTCCGATAACGGCCGACCAGTCCTATTTCTCGCGCATCTCCCGCTCTGGACCGCTGCCGGCATTCGCTTTCGGGATAAAGGAAGACCTGGACGAGTTGACCCGCCGCCTCGTCTCCGAGGCTGTCCTGCCATTGCTCAAGAAGTTCCCAACTGGAAGGGACCATAGGTGGGAAATTATGCTTTTGAACATCTGTGCGGCCAATATGGTCTTGACCGGTAGCGATGACGGTGCCGGGATAGGGAGGGATATCTCGGTTATGTTCAAGACGCAAGATGAAGTATTACGGCCCTTCAGGATCCAATCGTCGCCGAAAGAAGTGCAGGGGAAACCACCCCCTACTAGCGACGATTATGATGAGATGGAGGAGGATTGGGAGGCCGTGGGCGATGATTTTAGCGGCTATGAGATATGTCCTCAATGTGGATATAAGATCCCACATTTTGCAGTTGCTGCACATCTAAGATATCACGAACTAGGGGACTAGCATGGATCCTCGTTTACAATAGAATAATAGAATAATGTTGATACATGATATCTCAACGTTGCGTACGATCTACAGTATATCATTGACCTTTTCATCAGGACATTAAAATAATCAGGCACCGTTCCACCATCTCCTAACCCCAACTTAAACTCACCGCCTACCTCGACTGCCTCAAGCTCCGCGATCCAAGCTGCCCCGTCTTCAAGAACCCTCTATTTCCCATCTCCCCTCTCCATCCAATACTCAGCGTCCCAAACACCGTCCTCCCATCAGCCTCATCCGCCACGCTGGCACCCTCCTTCTCCCTCACAACAAAACAAATCTGCTCCACCTCACTTGGATGTAAAACCGGCCTCGGCACCCCTCCCATCTCCCAATTACAATCGCTATACTCTAGCCCATCCCTTAGATCCAGCAGCACGTTCTCCAACTGGATCACGTCCTCGCTGCAATTCTCCAACTGCGCCTCAAGCACCCACCTCCGACTTCTGGGCCCACCGCCTTTGCCTTCCTCCCCTTGACCGCCTACTCTTCTCAACGGTCCCGCTTTCGTTCTCACAATCATCGAAGATTTGCATATGAACTGATACAACTTCCTAAACGTCCTTGTCCGCCCGCTCAACTCCGTCGCCTCGTAGTAACTCACCGTAACGGCAAGTACATGATTTCCCTCCTCTCTCAAATCAAACGACACAATCTTCTGCAGCGTCTCGCCCGGCTCGAGGTCTACGCCCGACGATGAGCCCACTGCGCCGTCGTCGGCGGGGAGGAGGTTCAACTTAGTCACCGTGGAGGAGGCGCCGGGAGTTTTCATCTCGGCTTCGATGCGGACGTCGCGGATGTGTTTTTGTAGAGGGGCGCCGGCGCCGGCTTCGGGTGCGTCGAGGTCATTGTTGGCGCAGAGGGTGCAGCTGAAGGTTTCGCCCACGAAGGCGGAGCCGAAGGAGAGTGGGAGGCTGACGGCTGGGGAGAGGATGAAGGGGTCGGGGTTTGTGTCGGAGCGCGTGTAGGCTAGGGAGGCTTCGGAGGAGGGGGGTTGGATTGTTGTAGTTGTGGGGGTTGTTGCTGTCGGTGGTTGAACGGGGTATTGGACGACGAGGGAGGGTCGCGAGAGCCTTGATTGTGTTAGTACGTTTCTTCTGAGATTCTGCCTAGGAGCTACTGTTCGTTTCGCATGGCCTGCTTGTTGGGCAGGGGGCTTTACCTTAGAACCTTTAAGGATATTGCGTGTGGTTCTTTTATCGGGTCGTGGGAAGGGTACCGTTGGTGGCTCATTTTGATCAATGTGTAGCGAGTTGACGCTCGTTGTCGTTTGGGCGGCGAAGCTGATGATCCGTGACGGGGAGTTTAGAGCTCCTGCAGAAATAGAGGGGAGCTGTTGGAAGTTCAATGCGGGGCTCCACAGGCCGTTGCATTGGATCAATCGGGCAAAATCTCAGCTCAACCCCACCAAAATGTTCAGCATCAAAGTGGACAAAACTGCCATCAATCATTTGAATCAATAGTGCATCGGTCTAATAGACGTCAAGAGCTCTAATACGCAATCCACGTCGATTCGCGTATAGGTAAATGATATATCTAGATAGTGTCGGATGGTCTCGAGCAAGAAGGGACGTACTCCTGCCGACGCCGACATCGGGGGGACTGGTCAACATGAAAAACCAACTCCCACAAATTTAACGCCACCATCTAAGACTCTCTTTGGGGTGCCGATGAAGGAGACATTCACAAAACGGCGAGAAGCAGAGAGGCCAACACGTCAACAAATACAGTAGTTGATCCTAAAAACGCCTAGGATATCCTAACTAACAAACTCCTCTAGGAACCAGAGGCCGTCCGAATCCACGTTGACATAGGATGACTTGAAACTGGGCTAGAAAAATTTCAACATTAAAAAAAAAAAAAATACATTTAACCAGGGGGGAGCTGGCTAGCGTCGACAATCTCATCCGTATCCTTCTGTATAGCGTCATCCTTGGGGTCGAGGAGAGGAGACCTGGGCAGCGCCATGAGGCCGGTGCGGGCCGATTCCAAGAGACCGAAGGGGGTGATAAGCTTCAGGAAGGAGTCGATACGGTCGGGCTTGGCGGAACTACGTTGTTATCAGTTAGTATTTTTCAGGATTACATGGATATGGTGGATGGCGCGGAGATGACTCACACTTCGACGATGCAGCTGTTGGTGCTGATGTCGAGGACCTTGCCTCCGAATTGGTGAGTGAAGTAGGTGATCGACTTGAGATGCTCGTGCTTGTGGCGGAGAGCTTCGCTCATGGCGAGCCTGCTGGGGTGGAAATCCTTGGCAGCCTGGTTGATAGACTGCTCAATTGAGGTATGGGCTTCCTCAGAAGCAGGTTCGGCAGCCGAAATTTCGCGGTGATGGGCGAGCAGCTCCTCGAAGTACTCGGGTCCGAGTATGTTCACCTTGGCTAGGAGAAGCTCCCTCTGCACCAAAGCCGTGTTGGTGTAGTCGAGCACAGCCCACACAGGGACCAAGTCCTCGAGCTGCCTCCTAGCTTGCTCAATGACAGCGTCATGGCCTCGCAGGACGATGGTCATACGGGACAGGTCGTCGACCTCGGTGCTGCAGACGACGAGGGAGTCGATGTTGAAGCCACGAGCAGCAAGAATACCGGATATGCGAGAAAGGACACCGGGTTCGTTCGCTACGAGACAATTGAGGATGTGGCGCTTAGGAGGAGCCGTCGACGGCAGAGGCGTCTCGTAGAGAATGTTAGAGACGGCCGCCTGGGCAGTCCAGGTGGGCGATTCGGCAACGGGGAGGGGGCCGGAGCGAAGGCGGAGGGCCTTGTAGGCGAGGGCGGAAGTCGAAGAGGAAGATGAGCCATTGCGAAGCTGAGTCGCGGAGACGGTCACGGGGGCCTTGGTCGCTGTCCGCAACAGCGGCATCGATAACAGGCGGCGAGACGCCATTTTGCTGACCGGAGGACAAGAACCAGTAGGAAGTTCTTCGTCCGATCAGAAAATGTAGAGTCTCGCAGCCAACGGTGGATAATTTGCCAGTGGTTTGCAAGACCCAATGGCTACCGGGAAAGGGATGGAAGAGGTGAGAGAGCAACACTGACTCACCGTTTTGTTTGGGTGCAGTGTTGGGGAAATTTTGCCGGGGAATGCAAGACCCTCGCTCTCTATCGGCGTATGGAGTTATGTAGTGTTCAGTGGTCCACTAACATTGTTCCTCGGACGTGAGTTTGGAGCTTAACCAGAGTCGGTCTCGCGTGGTCACCAGACCAGTCAAGATCCGGGCCTTCGGGATGCCAGACAGCAGATTCAGCCGAAGAATAGCCAGGAGCTTTCAATTGTACAGTGTGCATTCCCCAAGCAAGAAGTAGACTTGTACCTCGTAATAATCTCCGTTCAAATCAATAAATTATCTCGGCCCATCAATGTATGCCTGGCCTGCCTTGAGCATTCTTCATCAGCCTTAAGGATTTCTCCCCCTACGTCGGACTCACGCCCGCAACCTGCATTCATCAAGCTTCAAACAAATCGCCTTTTCCATGAGGCTAATCTCGTGAAAAGAGCCTAATTTCTCCATTTTTCTCAACTTTTCGCAGTTTTTATCTGAATTCTCTCAGATCCGAGCTCCTCGTCGAACACCACATCATCTCTCGGCATGGATGATGCAGAGCGACGAACCATGAAGCGGTCGCGCTTCGACCAAACCGAGCCCGAACCTAGGCGCCCATCTCGGTTTGACCGTCGATCTCGATCGCCTCCTTCTAAGCGCTCCGATGCGCCCCGCGAGCGAAGCCCAATTTCTCGTCCTGATGGTGACACGAAAAGACCCGGTGTAGATCCTGCCGCTGCTGCTGGTAAGAAATCCCACCTCTGCTCCTCCCGAAATGAGCTTCTGCTGGTCAAGATCCTAACTTCCCAAAATAGCTGCCGCTGCTGCCAAGATTAATGCTCAACTCCAGGCTAAGAAAGGCATCCATCACGCGGATGTCCCCTCCATCAAGTCTCCATCCGACTCCGACTCGACTCCCGCGCCTCCCCTCGGAAAGACCAAAGAAGGCGGTGTTATTGGTGGAGATATGTATGTCTCTGATGGCGACTACATCAAGGATATCGAGATCAACGATTTGCGAAACAAATATGTCATCACGAGAAGTGCGACCCTCAACGACATCAAAGCTCAAACTGGTGCTGGTATGGAAGCAACCTCCTCTCTTAATTGTCTATCGCATCAAGCTAACACGATTCAAGACGTTACCACTCGTGGGAAATACCTACCTGATAAGAGCATGGCCACCCCAACCGTATGGCTCCCCGACATGTACAAACAAATCAGTCAACTGACTCGCCGTTTAGAATCCTCCGCTTTATTTGCACGTGACAAGCACTTCCAAAGAGGGACTCGAGAAGGCCGTTGCAATCATCGAAGATCTAATGAAACAAGAGCTTCCAAACTTGGTTGACGAACGTCGCTTGCGCCGACGTGAACAAGATACTGTCGAGCGGGACGAATACGGAAGAGTATGCAAATGGGCCGCGACCCCCCCCCCCCCCCCCCCCCCCCCCCCCCCTTTTTTCCGCATACCGACTAACTTGCTGCAGCGTAAATGGCCCGAGGAGAAGATTCCCATCAACCTAGAACCCTTGCCTGGGTTCAACCTTCGCGCCCAGGTTGTTGGCCAGGGAGGTGCTTATGTGAAGCACATTCAACACGAGACTGGCTGCCGTGTGCAGATCAAAGGCCGTGGCTCTGGATTCCTCGAACAAGCGACTAACCGTGAAAGCGACGAGGATATGTTCCTTCATGTGACGTACGTTTACCCTCCCTTTCATTTCTTCCCAAACCCCTTTGCTAACAGGCTTTCTTTAGTGGTCGTGAGATAGAAATGGTTCAGAAGGCTAAGGAACTATGCGAAGATTTGATTGACAATGTCAAGCAGCAGTACGAGGAGTTCAAGAGTAGGCCTCCGAGGAGTTATGGTGGCGGTGGTGGCGGTGACCACCGTGGAGGCTACGGTGAGCGTAGAACCTACGGCGATCGCGGAGGCTATGGTGATCGTGGAAGCTACGGTGACCATGGTGGTCATGGTGGTCATGGAGGCCACCCCTCGCGTGGCGGCGATTCTTACCATGGCTACGGCAGGAACAGCTACAGCAATGAACCCCGATCGGCTAGTCCAAATACACCTACCACCTCGAGTGCGCCCACCGCCACTACCTCTGCCTCCGCGGCGGACTATGCTGCCCAATATGCGCAATACTACGGTGGACAAGACCCCTATGCCGCTTACGGTGGTTACGCTGCGTATGTTTTACATGATACTCTCTCACAGCCTTCTACGGCCGAGCACTAACATTTTTTTACTCGCTTCGTTTTAGCTATGTCCAATACTATCAACAGTACTACGCCGCCGCCCAGGCGCAAGCAGCCCAACAGGGATCGCCTGCACCTCCTTCAGGTCCCGCGCCGCCCACTTCTGCAGCCCCTCCTCCTCCCCCAGCGGATTCACCACCACCCCCTCCTCCTCCGAGCACTGCGGCTCCTCCTCCGCCACCTCCAGGGTCCGGACCTTCCCTTCCAGGCGTTTCCGGTGGCTACGGCTCAGTATGTCACCACCCCAGCCGCTTATGTTGCCGATCTTTGAAGATGCTCTTGCTAACCGCGTTCACAGGTTCCTCCGCCGCCGGGTCTTTAACAGGTAGTATTGTAGAATTGGGAAACGTTATGAACTTTATTGGCGCGACTGACCCAACTCAGCATGGTCTCAAGTTAGTCTAACATGCGTTCTCAAACGGATAGGAAAGCGGACCGTCTCGTGCGCAGGTAGTATAAGTGATGCAAAATGACTGAAAAGAAAGGTCTCCAGGGACTCTAAAAATACCCCTTTTAGAAATTTCCAAGCGAGCTACATGCTCAGCCTCTACGAGGCTCATGAACACCGCTCCAAGGGAAGCTTGGAGTCGGTTAGAAAGGTTTGGCTCAGACTTGGCTGTGTAAGAATTGCTGAATCGGATTCAGGCGTCGACATGCCGGGTTAGCACCCCCGAGTCCACTTCTCGCTCGCCATTGCTGCCGTCAAAAGTCTTGCGCACAGCAATGGTGATATCTATACCGAGGTAACTGATGCTGGTACGACGTCCTTGCCCACCTACCGTTGTCCTTCCGGTTGTTGTCAACGTCCAAACTTGTATACGATTAGTAGTTTGAGGCTGTGACCTCTATCTCTGACACAAAGCAGGGGCTTTCTGAGCCGTTCGCGACCGTGTTTCCCCGCCTTGGCGTAGCTAACGACTGACCGTGCTATCCTGACGCTTCGACAGCTAAACTAGCATTTACCTATCCATTGTAGAGCCGACGGCGCTTCACAGAAGAGCGCTCTCACTGTGTCTCGCTATTGATGCTAATGCTAACCGAGCTCTGGACGAACTGGCTAGATTACGAGAGCCTGCTGAGCTCCGAGCTCTTGTTATTCATGAGCGCAGACGAGTCTCCTGATTGTCGCCGGAGCTAGCTAACAGGATCTGCTCTTACCCACCCTCTGCTGTTTACCGTCAGCATGTCTAGAATAGGCTCGGGATCCACGGAAGAGACTAAAAAGTGCAACACTTGACATCCTTCCGTATTAGGCGCCAATCTATTGTTGCTCTACCCAAGCCACAAGATATCAATTGATACTGTTACCTTTGGCCTCTAGTGAGAGAGCGAATCAGGACCAATCCTTTAGCTTACAAAGTGCAAAGAGCATAGCGATTAGGTTGAGATTCGGTCAAGTTACTTTCCTAATGTTTCCGGAAATATGACACATCTTGAGATTCCATTCGATTGTTAATCCCAAGTAATCCAAAAATTAATAATCCGATCTCCTCAAACAAACTTTGCAGGTGACATCACGATGCTAGCCGAATTCGCCAAGCCTCGAGCACTCCTTCCTCCCAAGGCACCAGGTACCGACACAAAGGTTAACTTAGATAAGAAGGGAGGCGGGGAGCCCGACCAATCATGTGATGGATTTCCGCTTGACCATCGTCTCCACGTGATCTTCGTAATCCAGCTCAGCAGGCACGCCAGAGCGACAGTGCGCTAAGAGTGCCCAAGCCCAAAGTAGCGGATCGATGGGGACCCATAGTTCAATACCGCCCGCCGCCACTCCATCCCGCCCTCTTATCCATTCTCTTATCCATTTACACTTCCCGACGACCTTTCAATTATTCACCAAGGTTGTCTTTACTCTAGAACAACCTGTAAAATCCTACCGAAGGTCTCTGTCATATCACACCGCTGCACGCACCCTAAAACTCGAGTTTACTATTCGCCCCGGCCCCGACGTCGACAATGTCGAGTGACGAAGAGTCGTCCGTCTCCACGCGGGCGTCGTCGAGGAAAGGAAAGGCCAAGGCGACAAAAGCGGACCTTCAAGACGACTCCTCTGAAGTAACTCCCTTGCTGTCCGGGTCGGCCTCCATAACTCGATACGATGGCGAGGAGCACGACGCCGAAGATAACGATGCCCAACCTGAAGCTACGTCACCGCGCAGTGCGGACGACCGACCTTCATCCTCACACTCGCTAAAGAGCTACTCATCAGCCGGATGGCCGTCCATTGTCGCCGGCGTAATATTAATATCCATCACCATCTCCATAATGCTAGTAGCCTTCTTCGTTCCCGCCGCGGTCGAAGAATATGCAAAGCAGGCTGCTGTACTGGAACCGACGAACCTATCACTTGAGTCTATCACGGCGACCGGAGTGCGAGCGAGGGTGCAGGCGAATTTCCGTCTCGATGGATCGAGGGTACGACAAGACGGGCCTCGGCGTATCGGCCGCGTCGCCACCTGGCTGGTCGGCTCCCTCGGAACCGAGAAAACGCTGGTGGGCGTTTATCTTCCCGAGTACGACAACATCTTGCTGGGAACTGCTATCCTACCGCCCATGACTATTAGTGTCACCGACGGACATAGCACGTCGATCGATATCATTGCCGAGCTGGCTCCCGGCGATGCGGATGGCATTCGATCGGTCGCCAATCAGTGGTTGGAAGGAAAGCTGGATAGAGTCAGACTCTTGGGGAAGGCTGATGTCTCGCTCAGAACTGGAGTGCTCCCTCTCGGCACGCACTCTGTTGTTGAGTCGTTTATTGTTGAAGGTCAATCTCTCTATCGTTCCTTTGCGTCGTTGTATTTTGGGGAGAAAGTATTCTTCTGATCCGTCTGACTATGCTGGTCAAAGTCGGCTCGGCCCTTCCTCCTCTTATTTAACTTATAATGCTCCCTCACTTGCGCACTTGCTATATTTTGCAACAATTACTCGAGTCGCGTTCATGTGCTAATGCTTTCCTCCAGCGAACAAAATGCCTGAATTGCCACCGTATAATATCTCTCGACTCACCTTCAGCGATATTCCTGGATCCGCGCCCGATAAGAGGGCCGTCGGTGCCAATGTCACCATTTTGTCGTACAACAAGTACCCAGTAGAGCTCGATGTACCCGAGCTCGGTTTTGAGGTGCTCGTGCCCAATTGCGCCGCCGCAGACCCCCTCATTCCAGTTGCCCTGGCCGTTACGGAACCTCTGCCCATCCGTGCCAACTCAGAAGTTGCCATTGATGTTCATGGCGCGATCGAAGAACTTCCAGAGTCTCTTATTCGTGAATGCCCTGGATCCGGCTCCTCTCCGCTAGATGATTTCATCCACCGTTACCTCAATGGAAAGCCGGCCAACGTGGTTGTCAGGGGCAGAAAACTCCCCAACTCGGACACTCCCGAGTGGATTGGGGAGCTTCTCTCGAGTCTTGCCATCCCGGTACCGTTCCCCGGCAGGTCTTTCGACGACCTCATCAAGGAATTCTCGTTGACCGATGTCGATTTTCAACTTCCAGATCCACTGGCTGACCCGGATTCCGAGGACGCGGACCCGACCGTCTCAGGGACAATTCGCGCTGTTGCTGCGCTGCCCAAGGAACTGAACCTGGAGCTCAACGTTACGAATATCAAGGCCACAGCCGATGTTTTCTACAAAAAGCGGCCGTTCGGAAAGCTTCGAATCAAGGACTGGCAACACGCGAACTCGACAAGATCCGACGACCCTGCTAGTGGCGAGGCTTCGCTGATCATCAACTCCCGTGTAGAGGACGTGCCTCTCAATATCACGGACTCGGACGTATTCACACAGGTTCTGCAAGCCTTGATCTTCGGCGACAAGGATGTCCTCCTCGATATTAAGGCCCTCGTGGATATCAAGGTGGAAACGGCGCTCGGCGAGCTCGTGCTCAATAAAGTTCCCACCGAAGGGAATATCCCAGTAAAACGTCCGTCCATGTTCCACTGACCCTCTTGATAAGCCCCGAAACCTCGTGGGTGCCTTGGACGCTGAGGTATCTCTTAGCACTTTCCTCCGCCCTTTCTCGACACACGAGGTTGAATTAGAAGGAGAACTATGATACTGACGCTTGAGGGTGTTTTTAGATTTGCCAAAGGGCTCGCTGACCAAGCTACATCCGAGTGTGGACAAAGTCAGGGTGCTGAAGACGACGGAGGATGCGATTCACATTGAAGCATACGTCAATGTGACGAACCCGACACCGTACTCTGCCTACATACCTTTCTTTACTGTCAACGTGATTAAGAATGGGTCCGTCATCGGGGATGCCACTATTCGAAATGCGCGGATTGTTCCAGGCAAGAACGAGAACCGACTCGTGTCTGCAGTGTGGGAACCAGCACGGGGCGGTGCGAAGGGAAGGAAGATCGGTGTGGATTTGATTTCAGGATATCTTTCGGGAGAGAACATCACAATCGCCGCCAAAACCCACGGCGGCAGCATTCCCTCGGCGCCTTTGATTGGCAAAGCACTTTCGAAACTCGACATCGAGGTATCGGCGCCAAAGCTCAATCTTCCATCCGACGACCCGGAAGACAAGAATAAGTTTATTCGGGACGCTACTTTCCATGTGTTTTCATCTACGGCGACGTTTACGCTCGTCTCGCCTTTCGAGTATAACACCTTGCTGCTCGAATGGGTCAACGCAACTGCCTACTACAACCACACTGAGCCCGTCGGCCATATCGAGTACGGCGATTCCTTTGCCGTGCCTCCCGGCGCTACGAAGACGCCGCGGCTACCAGTGCGGTGGTCGGCAGACTCGATTGGGTACGATGCCGTTCGAAGGGCTCTCGGCGGTACGTTGAAACTTGATGCCAAAGCGGATGTGACTATCAGATTGGGTCAGTATAGAGAGACGGTGTGGTACATTGGCAAGAGCATCGGCTCAAAGATTCGTCCTTGAGCGCCGTTTGTTCTATGCATTCATTCTTTTTGAGAGTACCATCATCCCCCTTTTTCCTTTTTTTTTTTTTTTTTCTAGGCTCTTTCCCCTTTGTCTCCTTTTGGGCTTTTTTTTTATACTCTATGAATTTCGTGATTAGATCACTATACGATTACAGCGTCGGAGTCGGGGTTATGCCACTTGGCCTTGGAGTATTACACGGAGATACTAGACTGATTGTCTTTGACGTTCAGAGAACACATGCAGTCACTACAGCTGCGAGGAAACAGAACAGATGTCTTTTTCTTTTTCGTTTATATTATATTTTCTGTCTTTGTTTTTTCCCCTGGGAGACTTTGATAGGAACAGGCGTTATTAGACTCGAATAGAGCAAGAAATTGAATGAGAATTATATCGTGTGATTATATAAGCATTTCAAGGTATAAGTGACTTTTGGCGATGGTTTAAGTCCGCAACTTGATTTGGACTTTGTATATATCACGCGTCTATCATTCTTAACTCCTTTTTCCAGATCGTGGAGACTTCACAACGTACATCCTTCTTCTTAACGTATCGGTATTTTTATTCTCGATCGGGGCTATAGCATCCCGGGAGCCGCCACTATCCACTTTGAATCCACTCGGTTCCAGCTCTTGGCAATCCCACACCCGGACTCACAACGTCATAAGCTTCGGAAGCTCTGGGAAATCGAAGACGGCAAACAAAGAGACTTTTCTCAGACCACACAATTCCCTCACAGTCAGCAAAGAAATCCCTCCTTTTCAAGTACAGCACCTTCCGAGAACAAGAAGGAGAAAAAAAGGAAAACAAACTCGAGAGAAAGAGAAAATGGCGCCGCAAATCTACGGCTACGGTGTCCGGACGCGCAAGTCTCGCCGGCTCATCGTTACGTGGATAGCGGTGATGGTGTTGGTCTTTTTCATGACGTGGTATTTAACGGCGGGGAGGGAAGGGGAGGGGAGAGTCGTCCACGGATTGAAAGGGGCGAAGTTTAAGACGGATGCTTGAGGCGGTTTTCCTTTAGGAGGCGGTGAGAATGGGGGGTTTGGGATGGGATTGAAGGGAAGGGAGCACAATGAGACTGTGTTCGTTTTGTTGGAGGCTGGTGGGAATGGAATGGGCGAGGAGAGGAAGGTTCCCTACATGTGTTTAATCTCTTTCATGAGGCTGGATGAACCGGCTGCCTTGGGTTGTCTTTCTTGGAGAGTGTCTACAAAGGGAGACTACAAAGACGAGGTGGGAAACTGTATAGTATAAAGAAGGAGGCCGCGAGCCGAATAATGGTGGTGTTTTATCTTTTCTTTTCTTTGTTGCTATTGTTAATGAGCTCAAGAAAGTGTTCGAGAGCGAGGCATCCGTTGTCCTATTCTAGTATAAGACTCCAAGCCATCTTCGCGACACTCCCGTCTCTAATCCCTCAAGAAACCATCAATAAGCAACCTCATCTAGACCTTACTCCACTGAACTCAAGACAGGCCGTACACGAAAAGGTGAGCATTCCTCATACTCCTCCTCTCTGCTAACGCACAATACTGCATTCAGACCAGGCAAATATGGGTTCAATAGGAACCCCAATCCCACCCCCAGACCTCAACAAACTCCTTCCTCCACTCCCCCTCCCCTTCCCCTTTCTCTCCGAGCCAGACGAGAATCCCAAGAGCATGTTCGAAGAACAAACCGATCGATGCTTCCAAGAGAGAGCCGCAGAGAAATACATCCAAATCCTAACGCGCGACAGCTCCGTCCGCCACCCGGAACACGAGGCCGACGAGCCAGAAACTAGTTCAACAAGGTACTGTACCCGTGGAAACCGCCGCCCTGATGATGACCCCTTTCACCCAACTAACTAGCCCTGCGCATGCAACAGGAACGAAACTCACAGATACCAACTCCAGTCCACCTCCAAACAACTCCCCATCTTCCAAAGACGAGAAGTAGATCTCCGAGCCCCCCAAAACGAAGCCGGCCCCCTCATACAGATACCCAAATCTCAACCTATAGGTAGAATGGTCCGCACCGGGAAGATATACAGAGTCGAATCCTTCCGCTCAGGCATCCCCTTGGTCCCAGCCACCGTCGAGCAGCAGCCTATTGTCATAAAGGACGTAGGCGCTAGGCGCTCCGCTCGGCTTGTTACTTATAGTGAGATGCCACAAGCCGCCAAGGTTCGTAGCTCACGGGGCGAGATCTTGGACTCGCCGGCTTCGACAAAGGGACCTGGTCAGAGCCCTTCCTCGGACAGTTCTTCTCCGTTTGCTCGACGAACTGGTGGGGGTACGCAGGCGCCGAGCCCGGTGATACGTCGTGTAAGGGGCCTATTTAATTTGAGACCGGATCTCTCAATTCTGACGTCGGCACCACAGCAGGTATCGAGAAATGGCGACTCGAGTCTAACAAGTGCCGAAGAGAGAAAACTCCGAGTGTCGAGGAGGGGTCCGCGCATAACCCCGAACGGTTTCCCTACGGGACTTTTCAGGAGTCTGACCGTGCCAAGGCGGGACGCAGCTCTAAACTACGCTCGGCCGCTCCTCTCGAATCGCCTGCAAGCGCAGGACGCACAGTATACGCGGGGTGCAAGCGTGGCCTCGAGGCAACATGTGCAACAATCGGTTGATTTTTTCAATCCCCTCGGATCATCAAGTCTCTCTAGCGACTCTACAGCCACGACTTCTGATCAGTCCAAGAACAGCGGGACGTATACGCAACGCGGCGACCTCGTGTCCAGTCAACTCAACCAGACGGCAGGAGCTTGCGTCAATAACCAGCGACGAAGACCCTTGGCCAGGTCTTCTAGTGATCCCAGATCATCGTCTCACGCGACGGAGAGGGGTGCGCAATATACACAGAGGCTGCATCGAGCATCGGATCGCCTCGACGAAGTTGCCAACAGGCCCTCAGGATCGAACCTTTCCAGGCTATCCACCAACACGATCTACGACTACCAAGACTACTACCCCGAGCACTCCGCACCAAACCCGCATCTCAACCCAGACGGAAACAACAGCCCCCATTACAATAACACAACACCCAGACCCCACCGAGCTCTATCAGAGACAGCCAACTCAGCAGCGCTAGAAGAATTAATCACCCAGATGGAACGAGAAGGGGAAGAACTCGTGCAAGAGTTCGGGGAAATGGCGAGGCCGTATTCTCCAGTCCTGTCTAGCGCTTTGTACGCTAATCTTCCAGAGGTAGAAGTGGCTACCGAAGTTGACGATGACGCTGGAGCTCAGGTGGGGCCGTTATCGCCGAACAGGCGGGCTGCGACCAGGTACGGACCGTACGGGAATAGGAACGGGGATTGGGATGGAAGATGGACTGGACACTGGACATAATGGGCCGCTCCTCCAAGTGGAGCAGCAGTTTTTACACACCCTGTTTCTGAGGCAGCCCAACAACCTCCTCTTCATAGGCAAGTTCGACACACTGCGGAGGCGGCCAGGTAGCCCGCTTGCATAGCACATAGAGACAGAGGAGCGGACAGGTTCTGCTTCGTGCAAGGGAATGGGACACACTTACCTCCTCAAGATCTAGAGACCCTCTTGACATATGTCAGCAAAGAAATCAATCACTCTTGGGAAAGGAGAAGAAAGAAGCTGGTAGAAATGCACCTTTTGTTATAATAAACCTGTGTATGCCACAACCCATCGCGTGAAAAAGGAGAAAAGTGGTACCTATGCCGATCGACAACCCTGTACAAAAAAACACCCCAACTATATCCTCTGTTCGTTATCTTCTATGTCTCACAGAACTTACGCGAGCCGCACACCAGCCTCCCTCCGCTTCTTCAACTGCTGCGCCGTAACCGAGCTCATACCCACATTCTGACTAGCGTCCAGCACGCTCTGCGCCTCGCGCCTCTGCTCGTCAGCAATCTTCTTGAGCTTCTTGTCGGTCTTGCCCTTGCCGCTGCCCTTGCCGTGGAACTGGTGGCTGAGGTGCTTGAAGGCGTCCTTCTGGTCGAGCCGCCGGCCCATGTCGTCCGTGTACTTGATCTCGAACGTCGGCTTGAACTCGGCGTTAAAGAGTTCGGCCATCTTTCGGGACGCCTGGAGGTCTCGTTGGGTGTTTTGCTGTCGGGCGAATTCTTGCTGCTCGCGCTGGCCCATCCTTTCGAGGCGGCCACTTTGTCGATCGCGTTCGCGCTGGTGCTTCGCGGCTTCCTCGATCTCGAGCTCCATGCGGCGCTTCTTGGCTAGGAATTCTTGCTTCTTCAAAAATGTTTCGTGGCGCTCTGCGCCGTCGGATTCTTTGAGGATGCCTCGCTCGCGTAGGAGTGATAGCGTGGCGCCTAGTCCTCCGGAGATGGTCTTCTCCTCCATGATATCCTCATCGCCAGATAGCTTTTCGTCGTTCTCCTTTGATGCCTGCTCACGCAAGTCATGCTCATCTTGGGTAGGAAGGTAGCCATTCATGGGAACGTCCTCGTTGTCGTCGGGCGAAGGCGACACAGCTTTTGGCGCGGATGCTGACGGCTCAGCGGACTGCCTGTGCCTTCTTGGTTTCTCGTCTTCTTCATCTGGCTTCTTGATACCAGCAACAAACTCTGATACCTCGCCGATCACTAGCCCGCCATCGTCTTCCGGCACGGCTTCTTCCGAGTCATCGGCCTCTTTTAATTCCTTGACGATATCCTCGGGCCGCATCTTCTTCCTCTTTTTCAGGGCATTTCTCCTCTGCATGGAAAGGGCGAGCTGAAGGTCATCATCGTCGACGAAATTGACATCCTCGCTCTTTCGCTTCCTAGCATTCTCTTTCACGCTAGTATCGATATCCATTTTTTGGTCATCTTCGGGTGTGGGTTCGGGTAGGAGAAAGTCATCGGCGTCTACGGGTTTTTGTCTCGTCGACTTTGTCTTCTTCTTCTTTGGCTTCTTCACCTTGATCTCTGATATATCGAGATAGTCGGACGACGGCCGGGCGTTTTCTGGAGAGGCAAAGCCGTTAGCAAATGTAAAGGAACCATCATCTCGAGACTGAAGGCTGCTAGACATACCATCGATGATATCTATGTTCACGGTCTGGCCTCTGCTTGACTTGCTGGGTGCGGTATCAAGGATGTCGGCCAAGTCGGAAACGGCGCCGCTAGTATCAAGAGTGAAGCGTTTTCTCTTTTCGCCATAAATCTCCTCGTCGTACTTGGACAGCACATTCTGAACATCCATGTTGTCCATATCAAGTGGGTTATAATCAGCCTTCTTCTTCTTCAGGTCGAGATTCTTCTTGAGCTTCTCCTGCTCTCTGAGACCCAGGTTCTCAAGCTCATCCCCCTCCTCTTCATATTGGTCTATCGTCGCGTCCTTGAGAGTAAGGATCTGTTCATCGCCGTCCACGAACTGCGAAACATCATGCGCGACCTTTACCCCGGCGAGATCTCTCGAAGTATACTGAACAGCCGCCGCCGCCTGCGCTTCGGCCGCAGCTTGCTCTTCCTCCAACCTCCGTAACTTGGCGATCTTCTTTTGCCTCTTCTTCTGGCCCATCAACCACGCCTTGGCATCGAGCTCCTCCTCCCCGGCCCCGAGCTCGCCTAGACCTTTTCCCTCCATCACGGCATGTCGCTGGGCCTTTTCGCGCGCCTTCTTGATGGCCGCGGCCCTCTCGTCACGTTTCCGCTTCGCCTCTTCTTCGTCACGCAGCTTCTGGAAGTTGTCGTAGGCCTCGGCCGTCCGAGCCTCGAGGTAATCTGCCGGCTCGTCATGGCCGCTGCCTTCGTCTTCGGATCCTGATGCAGCTGCGCCTGGCACGGGCAGGGGTTTCATACCCAGCGAGATGCGCAGCTTGTTCGTCTCTTCGAGGGTGGCGGCGTCCATGGTGGGCGGATTTTGATGCGGGTAGAGGGGTAAAGAATTCGATGCGACGAGTTTTATAATGTTTTTATCCTGGCGCCAGCTTGTAAGGTCGTCGTAATGCCCGTGAGGAGAGTAATTCGTTGGTGGGAAGACGAGCAGTCGGTTTTGTGAGATGGCAAGCGCTGCCTGTTTGGGAGAGTTCATCGCAACAGTTTGAATGGACGTGACGCTGGTAATATAAAGTCGACAAGCAATTAGAAGACTGTAGATTATATAAGCATTTATTATGTCAGCAATATTTTCCTCCCTATATCACCCAAAAAAATTCGCCCTCACATTTTCCTCACTTTTTTCTTCTTCTTTCAATACAATCACGGATCTGTTCCCAGCTTTCCTCCTGCACGTTCGCGTGTTCAGCTGTTGATCGCTGGGGAGGCTCGATCGTTCCTAAGGAGCCACCACTAGTCCCCATGGTGCCAATCATCCGATCGACAGATCCCAGACCGACCAACTTTATTGTTTGGGGCAGCTATATTCCAACCCTCTTTTCCGAGATCATTGATCCGTGAGGTAGGGGAAAACCATCCTGCCACATTTCTTCGCCTTTCGTTTTTGTCTATATGTGTGCATGTTTGTAGATCCTTGGACTGTTTTCGGCGCATGCCAGTCTCGAAACGGACTACTCGGAAGCGGTCGGGGGATACGTCTTGTGGAGGGGAGAACCTAGCAAAACACTTGCGTCCTGATTCTTCCCGTACTTGTTTGTTTGTCCATTCTCTTTGCCTGCCCTCCCCTCGGTGTACAACCAGGTAGGCTGTCCGTCACTTAATAAGAGAAGGCCCGAACATGGATACGTAGTGCCACAAATACCAAGCCGCGAGGTGTAGCCAACCAGACGCGAGAGACACGACTTGTTTGAGCAGTCCATCAAATAGTGCCGCCTCCTGTAATCTAAATCCCGGCCGACACCACGGCGACATCCATCAGGGATCGTTGCGACATTCCATCCGGTCCCGGGTACGACGAGTGCGATGGGTGCCTGAGCGAATCGGTGGTTCACGTGCGACCATGCCGGATTGGAACGCATCAACTTGATCACATGGGGTGTGTGGCGGGAATGCCCAACCAAAGACCTTGAATAGCCTTGGCTGTGTTAGATCCGAAGCGTTTAATTCATGATGTCTCCTGCTCATATCTTGGTTGGATGCGTCGTAGGCCGCCTTAACTTCGCGCTATGGTGAGGACCTGACTTTGCAGGAGTACCGCCGGATATCTTGCCGTTGAGCTCATTGCCAGATGTCGTGCTCTCTCGGCCCCCGGGAGCACCTTCCTTACATATAAGCGAGTCAACGCCAGCCGACGACGACTTCCCGTTGTGGGGAGGTTTGCCTAGGATGGATTTCGTATCTGCAATATATCAAAGCATCCTCTGCCTACTTGGAGGATCTTTCTGCTCCCAGACATCTCAGCTGTTTGTTCCCAACATCATGACCGCACTGCAAGTTCAAAGTCCCGTGTCGGCGCCATGGAACGGATCCCTCGATTCCTTTATTGCATGGGAACGTCCGATATCTCTCGAGAATATCCTGTGCAATATCGGTCCGGAATGCGTTGATGATGAGTCTGTTGGTGCGGGTATTGTTCTTGCATCTCCGAGCAAGGTAGATCCGGACTGTAAGTCTTTGTTAGTGTCCTTGTTTAGGAGGTAGACTTTGTTTTAATATTGAGTTAGACTACTACACATGGACGCGAGACTCGGCTCTCGTATTCAAAGGTCTAGTGGAGATCTTCACCAGGAATACAACCACGGACTTGCAAACTGAGATTCATAACTATATCCTCGCCCAAGCCTCCCTCCAGAAGGTCGAGAACCCGTCGGGCAGTCTTAGAGATGGGTCTGGGCTTGCAGAGCCGAAGTTCCATGTTGACCTGACGGCCTTTACCGAGAACTGGGGTATGAAAGCTTCTGCAAATTTCCGATAAAAGTAAAATCGGGTAGCTTATACGGTTGTGTGTCTCAGGTCGTCCGCAGCGTGATGGTCCCGCACTGAGGGCTATTGCGGCGATTACTTATGCAAACTGGCTCTTGGAAGATGGATATGCCTCTCTCGCTCTGGACAAGGTCTGGCCTGTCATCCAAAACGATCTGAGCTATGTTGTCCAGTATTGGTATGAAATCTGCCATGGCTTGAACAGCGAAGGGTCACGGAGGCTAACAACATGTGTAGGAATAACACGGGCTTTGACCTTTGGGAAGAGGTCGAGGGGAGCTCATTCTTCACCACAGCAAGCCAGTACCGGGGTAAGCATCGCTTATTCGCAATATCCCCGTTCTGTTGGGTTCTCGCTAATAAATAGACAAGCACTTGTCGAGGGAGGCACTCTGGCCAAGGCACTCGGCTTTTCATGTCCACACTGCGACCTTATTGCTCCACAGATTCTTTGCTTCCTTCAGCAATATTGGTCGTCTACAGAAGGATACATTCTCTCTAATAGTATGAATATGCCCACGAGTTTATCCTGTGCCCCCTCACGTTCCCCTCTACTAACACAGAACGCCTCTCAAAGTCAATTCTCGCGACGGTCGCTCCAGCAAAGACGTCAACGCTATCCTAGCGTCCATCCATTCCTTCGATCCCTCCGCCGGATGCGATGACAGAACATTTCAACCATGTAGTAGCAAGGCCCTCGCCACGCACAAGATTCTCGTGGACTCGTTTAGGACCGAATACTCAGTCAACAAGGGAATAGAACTGGGAAAAGCCGTCTCCATCGGGAGATATCCCGAAGACGTCTATTACGGAGGGAACCCTTGGTATCTCGCCACACTCGCCGCTGCCGAACAGCTGTATGATGCTCTCTACGTGTGGGAACGAGACGGGCATATCGACATCACAGATGTTGACTTGGCCTTCTTTCGGGATTTCACCCCAGGCCTTAGTCCGGGAAAATATCTAAACGATTCCACAGAATTTGGCGATCTTGCGCATTCCATTGCAACCTACGCGGACGGATTCATTGAGATCGTGGCGCGATATATTCACCACAATGGTTCCATCGCCGAACAGTTCGGCCGTGACGACGGAACGCCTGTTTCTGCTAGGGATCTTACATGGTCTTACGGAGCATTCCTATCAGCGGTTGCGCGTAGAGATGGGCAGATTCCTCAGGCCTGGCTTAATCCCTCTGCCGTCTCGGTCCCAGATCGGTGTGTACCGACGTCTATCGTCGGATATTATGAGGCTGCGACTCCTTCGCTGTTCCCCCTCCCAGATGGCGATGCCGACGCAACGGCACCGACGGCATTGCAGTCCCCTAGCGAGAGTGGGAGTTCCTGTCCAGGGACGAGGTATGTCGTAGTTAAATTCGAAGTCCGTGTCACCACATCGTGGGGTCAAACTATCAGAATAGTCGGCAATAATGATATCCTCGGCGGCTGGGATCCAACCCTCGGGGTTGATTTGGACGCGACGGGGTATACTGAGGAAGACCCGGTCTGGAGTGTTTCGATCGTCCTCTTAGCTGGGCAGAGTATCCAGTACAAGTTCGTCCGGGTCGGCGAGGATGGGAGGCAAGTCGAGTGGGAGAGCAGTCCTGATCGGACATATTCTGCGCCGGCGGAGTGCGAGACTGCCGCAACAGTGCCAGCAGCCTGGAATTTGAACGTTCCAGGGGAGTAACGTTTGAGTTTTGATGAGCTTTACTCGTTCCATCTGCTGTATGAGAAACTTATCCAACATCGAGGCTTCAATCGTGCTAGATGCCACTGGACCAGCCGTAGGTACAGAGAGGAGTATCAAGATGTATTTTATGTGTTTAGTTACTAATAATATGTGTGGTCGGTTTGATATGTGTACTTGTTGTCGGCACTATTCAGGTCAAATTTCTGTCACAATCACAGCCATCGTTTTCATGCTGCAATTCCTTATCGCTTATCAATCAGCCCCTCCATCCCATTCTCCAATTGCCCCCACTAAAAAGCCTCCCTCCAGCATCTCCAGCATCCCTCACAATCGCGAACATCCTCCCCGTCCTGTTCTCACGCCCTCACAAATCCCTTTCCAACTACGACCGTTTGAGCCGCCGGTGCTCTTACTCTTCTCAACGAGGAACAAGAATTGAACCGACGCGAGAACCCCCGCGCAATGCCGTCCCCCACCCCACCCGCCACCATCACCCCCCTCGCCCCCCTCAAACCCGACCTCTACGAACGCGCGTGGTCCTCCACCCCGCACCCGACCCTCCCCCTCCTCGCAACCTCCCACGGTCGCACCGTAACCGTCTTCTCTCTGACCTCCCTCACCCCGCACAGCACCGTAACGAACGGCCACGAGCGCTCCATCCGCTGCACGGCCTGGAAGCCCAACCTACCGCCCTCGCGCCTGTGCCTCGTCTCCGGCAGCTTCGATTCGACGGCGGGTCTATGGCGATGGGAAAGCACGGCGAATAAAGAGGGTGATCATGCGACAGACTTGACTACTACGTCCGGCGACGAAGAAGAAGAGGAAGAAGAAACAGATTGGCAGTTTACGCTCGTATTAGAAGGCCACGACTCCGAAATCAAAGGCGTGGCATTTTCCCCCTCGGGCGCCCACCTCGCCACCTGTTCGCGCGATAAGTCCGTCTGGATCTGGGAAGACGTAGGCGCCGCCGAGGACGACGACGAGTGGGAGACCGTCGCCGTGTTGAACGAGCACGAGGGGGACGTGAAAGCCGTGGCGTGGTGTCCTGACGTCCCCGGGAGGAATGCGCGGAGGACGTATTCGGCGGATGTTTTGGCGAGTGCGAGCTATGATGATACCGTGAGGATATGGAGGGAGGATGGGGATGGGGAGTGGGTTTGCGTAGCGGTTTTGAGTGGGCACGGGGGAACGGTTTGGGGGATTGCTTGGGAGGGGAGGGAGAGGGGGGACGGGGCGTTTCCGAGGTTGTTGAGTTGTTCTGCGGATGGGACTGTTAGGGTGTGGAAGTTGAAGGTTGATGAAGAGGATGGGGATGAGTCCTCTACGGCGACGCTAGGTGGCATTCCCAACACGATGCGGAGATCTCTCAGGGAGGACTGGGTCTGCGAGGCCATACTCCCTAAAATTCACACGCGAGATATTTACTCCGTCGCATGGAGCCCCAAGACCGGCCTCGTCGCCAGCACCGGCAGTGACGGCATCATCGCCCTCTACCGCGAAGAAGACGATGCCGAATCGCCCGAGAACGCCATCACCCCGGAGTCTTTCAAGGGTGAGGACCAGCCCGTCGGCTCTAAGAAGTGGAAGCTCCTCGCCACGTATAATGGCGCCCACGGCCCTTACGAAGTTAACCATATTACGTGGTGTCCGAGATACGATTCGTCTTCTGAGAAGCAGCCTGGCGAGGAGATGCTCGTCACGACGGGTGACGACGGACTTGTACGAACTTGGCAGGTGCCACTATCGCCTTAGGAACCTCATATTCTGTACTAATGTGGTTTGTTTCTAATGGTGCGGTTGTTTGTTCGTGGCGCTTCTGGTGTACGATGTGTTTTCTCGATAGACATAGAGAAAGAAAATAAGGAAAAGAAGTGACGTCTTCTTCGACCATGTCCGAGTGCGTTCTTCGGAAATTTCACATCGACTTGGAACTGAATAGAACACATATCTTTCATCCCAGAAAAGCAAAAAAAAAAAATCATAAGTTAAACTACCGACTCTATAATGATGACCATGGCATTTCCTTTGTAACATCTCATGCTCCCCTCCTTTTTTTTTTTATACAGGTCGTCGCTCAGAAATCTCTCGACGTCCCGTACGAGGAGAAAATAATGAAACGACTGAATGATTGTTTGTGTTTGTTGGACACTAAAAGGGACGACAAACAAAGTCCCCCATTGATTGTGTCCTCGTTAGGAGGCAAGAAACAGGAAAATAGTAATAATGCTATTTTTCTCTCCCCTCCCCCTACACTTATATGGGTGCCTCGGGGCTTTTGTATTTCGGAATTCTTGTGGAAGAATTTGTTCAACCCATGTTGTTTTGGTTATTCTCGTCGTCTTCCTCCTCATGCCGACCTGAGCAAAGAAACATCAAAAGAGATTAGGTAAAGGAATAAAAGCCCCCATCTTTTTCTCCCTTCTTCCGCGATCATATTGTGTAAAAAAGGGGTCCAAAATAAAAGTGTGAAAACTGTACAGATCTCGCCTCTCACCATCCTTCCCCGCACCTCAGAATTTTTGTTTGTGATTTTTTTTTCGTTTGGGTTTGCTTATGTTTAAGCCTCACCCTTGAGCTTGTCCTGCTTGACGGTAAAGGCCATTTCCAAGAGCTCGGCCTCCTCAGCAGTGTGCACGTGCTTCATACCAGTGGCGACGGAAGCGCTGGGGTTGCGGCCAGCATACATGACGTGTTTCCTGTCGTGGTATTTGGTGTGGTTGAGGAGAGTCTCGATACGGGGCTGCGTGAAGCTCCAAGCACCGGCATTAAGGGGCTCCTCCTGGGCCCAGACGATGGTCTTGGCGTTGGGGTACATGTCGAGGTTCTCCTTGAGCTGCTGCCAGGGGAAGGGGTTGAGCTGCTCGATACGCGTGAAGGCGACGTTGTCGATCTGGTGATCCTGGCGGTACTTGTGAAGGGCGGTGTAGACCTGGCCAGTGCACAGGATGACGCGGTCGATCTCCTCGGGCGACTTAATGACACCGGTCTTGTGCTCGGGGTCCTCGATGATCCAGCGGAAGCTGGAGTCACCGGTGAACTCGTCGAGAGACGAGCGGGCAAGCGGGTGACGGAGGAGAGACTTCGAGAAGAAGATGACAAGAGCTAAAGAGTCGCAGAGTTAGTGGATCGTTTTGAAGGATAATAAGAAACATGTTTGCGAGTATCAAGTAAAACTTACGCTTTCGGAACTGCCTGCACATCTGTCGGCGAAGAACGTGGAACAAGTTGGAAGGTTCGGTCATGTAGACAATCTGCATGTTGCAGTCCTGGTGCTGACGAGCGAGCTTGTCCTCAGAGGGGAAGATGCGAGGATCCTCATTGGAGAGCTGAAGGTATCGCTCGAGACGTCCAGAAGAGTGCTCGGGACCCTGTCCGTCGTAGCCGTGGGGCAGAGACATGACGAGACCGGTTCGCTGCATCCACTTGACCTCACCAGAGGCGACAAACTGGTCAATGATACATTGGGCGTTGTTGGCGAAATCACCGAACTGGGCCTCCCACATGACGAGGGCGTTGGGAGACTGGAGAGAGTAACCGTACTCGAAACCGAGAGCGCCGAACTCGCTGAGAGACGAGTTGGAAATGACGAACTTGCCCTGGTCCTTGCTGAGGTGCTGGAGAGGAGTGTAGGTGTCCTCCGTCTCCTGGTCGTGGAAGACGGCATGACGTTGCGAGAAGGTACCACGCTCAACGTCCTGGCCGGAAACTCGCACGTGGTTGCCCTCGGTGACCAACGAACCGAAAGCGAGGGCCTCAGCAGTAGGGAAATCAATGTTCTTAGCGCCGTCGAGGACCGACTTAGAGCGGTTCTTGAGAATTCGCTTCAAGTTGTTGTGTACGGTGAAGCCCTCGGGGTAAGAGCCAATAACATCACCAATGTGCTTCAATGTCTGCTCGTCAACAGCGGTAGGGTTGTGCGGCAAGATCTCAGTAGCAAGTTCCTTGGGGGACTTGAAGCCGTTCCAGGCCGACGTGGTCCACTCCTTGGAAGTGGGCTGGTAGTCCTTGGACCTGTTGAAGCTGTCCTGCAACATGCGCCAGACCCAGCTCTTGTGTTCCTCAATGTCCTCCTTGGTGAAGGTGCCTTCACGGAGGAGCTTGTCGACGTAGATATCGATCTGGGGCTCGTGGTCCTTGATGCGCTTGTACATGAGGGGCTGGGTGAACGAGGGCTGATCCGTCTCGTTATGTCCGTGCTTTCGGTAGCAGATGAGATCAATGACGACGTCGTGCTGGAACTCGGCGCGCCAGTCAGCGGCAAGCTGGCAAACGAAGGTGACGGCCTCAACATCATCGGCGTTGACGTGGAAGACGGGGGCGTCGATGGCCTTGGCAATATCGGTACAGTAGGCAGTCGATCGGGCGAAGCGGGGATCGGTGGTGAAACCAATCTGGTTGTTGACAACCAAGTGGATGGTACCACCAGTGGAGAAGGCAGGAAGAGAGTGGAATCCGAGACACTCGTAGACGACACCCTGGGCGGCAAAGGCAGCATCACCGTGAAGGAGGACAGACATGGCGGTCTTGTGGTCGCTCTCGTCGTTGTTATAGTGCTGGATAGCACGCGTCTTACCCAGGACAACAGGGTCCTCGGCCTCCAAATGGGACGGGTTCGCGACGAGAGAGAGCTGGACACGCTTGCCAGAGGGGGTAGGGCGCTCGAAGTTCATACCAAGATGGTACTTGACGTCACCAGATCCCTCGTCGGGGCTCTGGGTACCGGCGAATTCGCTGAAGATGGACTCGTTGGGCTTTCGGACGACGTTGGACAGGACGTTGAGACGACCACGATGGGGCATACCAATGACAATGTCCTTGACGCCATAGTCAACGCTACGGTCGATGAGGGCCTTCATACCGGGAACAAGGGTTTCGCAACCTTCGAGACCGAATCGCTTATCGTTGGGGTACTTGCTGGCAAGGAACGCCTCGAAGCTAGAACTCCAGATCAAGCGGTCGAGAATGCGGCGCTTTTCGTCGATGGAGTACTTGAAGGGCGTGGGGACCTCAAGGCGCTCCCGAAGCCAATCACAGCGAGTGCGGTTGGGAATGTGGATGAACTCGACACCAAAGGATCCCGAGTAGATGTGCTCAAGGGTGGAGATGATTTCGCGGAGAGTCATCTTCTGGCGTTCAGGGGTCTTGAAGCGGGGCAAGATACCAGGGCCAAGCTCGAACTCGGCATCAAGGTCCTTCTCGGTGAAGTTGTAGAACTCGAGGGTCAGTTCCCGGGGCCTGACGTTACCAAAGCCCTTGGAAGAGTTTCGAATACCGAGAGGATCAACGTTAGCCTTGTGGTGACCACGAGCCTGGTACGCGCGACACAGAAGCTGGACCTTGAGGTGCTTCATAAGATCGCTGTTCTCGCTGTGTCCCATGCCCTGACCAGGGGTCAAGCTGGGGACACCTCCAGTAGCGCTGGGGACCAGGTTGGGCGGAGGGATGAAAGCCTGGGAGATGGGCATATCGCCGCTCTCCATGTTTCGGAAGTAGACCTGCCACGACACGTGGACGCTCGAAGGGTCTTCTTTCCATTGCATATACATCTCATCGATATAGCTCGCCGCGCTTCCCGAAAGGAAGTTGTCACTTGTGTCCGGGGGAACGGAAGTCGCGCTCGTGGTGTATCTTGTTTTTTGGCTGGCCACGGCCATGGCTCTGCGGGTAGAAACAGATCGCCATGCCGGCGAAGAAGTCGATGGGCTCAGGAGGCGACCTCCGGCCCTGCAGGCGATATTCCTCAGCATGCTGAGAGGTTTTGGAGCTCTAAGCTTGCGATTGATATGTATGAGGGGATTGCGGCAACAGAAAAAAAAGTCGCGTATATAGTCTAACGTGATAGTTTCGGCTGACGGCAACTTCGGTGTGTCTCGTAGGGGCAAGCTTCTCGTCGCAATGCTTCTCTCGACCGGAAAAATGGGAGGACTCGGCGAGCGGGAAGCACCAGGCTGGCCAAGCAAATCGAAGCTGAATGAGCGGCGGAGTAAGTCTTTGGGGGAAGAAAAAAGGAAAAAGAAGAAAAGACAACGCCGCACAGATTAGTACATGGAAGCAAAAGCTTAAGCAAGGTCAATTGCAAAGCCTGAAATGTGGCACAAGCTGTGTTTAGCGAAAACGGATTCAAGCAAAGGGGAAGTTGGAGTGAAAAAAAAAATGACGATGAAGCATTGATATGTAATGTGTACACTACCTCAGTACCTTCCAATTCGTACACTACACACCAAAACTTGACAAAGCTGGACTCGCAGGAATGCTCGGAGTAACGACGGCAATGTCAGTGAAACGGCAACGGGCCCGGCTGTGATTGGAGAGGAGCTCTGACTGGCTGAAATCCGAAGGTCAGGTGGACTTGGCGCCCCACAAAAACCCGGTTGGGCCAAGGAGAGCCCGGATTATGTAATGCCTGTCCAATCAAGGAAGCTGCAAGGAAGTCTCGGCAAGAGCTTGCAGGGAACTCGTGTCAGGAATAGCCGTCGCCACAGAAATTTCCGGAAGGGCCGCCACAGGTGGTTCCGCTGTGGCTGGTATTCCATCGGAAATGGGGTTCTTTTGACTTGAGGTTGTGCAGCAGCGAATAACAATGTCATGTTTGAGCCATTAAGTGGGCATAATACCTCAGTACAACATAGGATATGCAGGCACTCATCCTCGAGGGCATGCGTCTGCAGAAACAATCGGTGTGTGTGCGCGGTGTCTGGTGCCTGACCATCAAAGTAGCTTCGAGACTAGCAAAGTCAGCAATGAGATAATTACGCATGTGCGCTGTCTGTTGCTGGATGGGGATACCATTTTCGGTAGGTCCAAACGCCCCACTGGAAAGTATCAAGTACTTCGTACGTCAACTGCAAGCTCCAAGTGCTCGGACGACCGGCAGGAAGAGCGAGAGCTGCAAAATGAAAACGAGAGAATATTCAGACTAACCCTGGGCCCGGTCCTCCGGGGGCATCAACATACAACATACGAACTTTGATTCCAGACTCAGCATCTTTCCCAACAAGAGAATACACGCATGCTTATACCCACATCTACCAGTCATTTTATTGAGACTTGGACCTGGGGTATGGATGCATAGGCATTATTTTCCTAACCATTCTTAGCTTTGAATTCGAAACTAGCATGAATTCGATGTGATGTGACATGGTTACTGCGGGTCCAATTTTGAGGACATTCGGCAGCTGGCTCGGATGCTAAAGTTGATCCGATGATGCTACGAAGTAGAAGAAATGGATGAATAACGCCTATCATACTAATGTAGCTGGTAGCTATTTCATACTTCGTACAAACGCGATGTTAGAATATGGAAAGAGTACCAAGACCCTCCTAACCTCTGTTCCCGCAACGCTTGGTTTAAGACCTTATCTCCCCCACACAATAGGGACGTGCCTGCATATCCACGGTACCTCTAGAGTTCGGGATCGATATCGAAGTCGTCACCGTATTCAGCTTGGAACCGCATCTCCATCGCGCGGTTCGCTGCTGCCCCCTTGTCATCTCTTGTTGGGAAGTCGTTGGTATCCCACACATCCCTCAACCGGGCATCAGACCGCTCGAAAGGGCGGTCTTTACGTTCCCAAATGTCCCGATAAATCCCAGTCGCCTTAAGCGGCTCCTCTGGATCAACGCGAGGTAGATTGTTGTCATCTCCCAAGATTGGAAGAGGGCAAGTCAACGGTCGAGGATCGGCGGTAAGAAAGTCAACTAGAGCTTGTTTTTGTTCGGGCAGGAGTTGATAGATCCTATACGTCACGTGTTCTCGGTCAGAGTGGAAGTAGATGGCATCCGGGTCCAGTTTGGGTGGCAAGAGATAGGAGAGCTCCTCATCATCTAGGTCAAGGCTGGATGCGGGTTTGTCGTCTGGCGTGCGCCGATCAAACAGGACTACGCCACCTAGGATACGCGCCTCGGCCCAGTAGCCGACCATGTCAGCGACTCCATTAGGGTATTGTTCAAAGTCTATGAACCACGGGTGCTTGAAGAGGGTGGGAAGGGGCCCGTCTGGATTCCATTCCCAGAACCACGTGTCGGACTTTGGTGGTGTCCACTCTGTGATCCCGTCATCCTTATGCAGGCTCGTGTTGCGGTTAAAAAGGAGTACAGCGATTTCGTGGACAGCGACGGCGGTCATTTCAATCAGACGTGTGTTGAATGCTTTTGAGCCTGGGCCAGCGGCCTTGTATGCAGAAAGAAGCTGCTCATCACAGAAATTAGTGGTGGGGGATCACGGTTTGGGGACAGTTATAATATGTGTCGCTCTTACTCTGGAGTCGAATTGTAGTGTTTGGGGGCGGAACTTGTCACGAAACTCTCGGGTCTTGTCGAGTATGCCTGGGCAAAGCTGAGTGTGGTTCCGGATAGGATGGCCTTTAGGAAACAATCCATCTCTGCTGTCCAGAAGAACGTCGAAGAGCGGTAGCCCGTCGATGATTTGTGCGTAGGTAGTCTCCGCAATGTCAGTGGACAGGATCCTAGTCACAGCACGCGTAAAGAGTTCGCGATGATCTTCATCGAGGATATCAATAGAAAAGTTGCTGGAACTTGGTGCTCTCTGTAGAATCCACGGATGGACCCACGACGGGCGAGCCGTTTGATTGCGTCGATGACATTGTGGCTGAATGATGAAATCTTGTGAGAGGCGATGCGAAAATGGCCAGTAATGATAACAGACGTGGTGAATTTCCCACTGCAAATGGACTTGGGATATTGATCGTAGAGCGGAAAAGTTGAGTGGAAGAAGGGTCGAAGTGCGGGAGATGATCCACGGCCACTGTTCAGGAAGCTGTTGCCACGAGTGAGACACCCTCAATGTGAGTGTAGCGTAGATCGGTTTGTCCTGAGTTGACAACTCCGCCAATAACAAGGTGACTGATGAGGCACTGTAAAATACTTGTTTCAAATGCGAGGTTTCGGATCGTTCAATGTCGTGATTGTGTTTAGGGTATGACGTCAAATATATTGGGGTAGTTGCAAGTGACAATGACTGAGACGCCCGTTGAACCTAAGAGGGGGGGTTGGCCCGATCCTGAAGGCCGGAAGACCGGAGGCTCAAAGCCGTTCGGCTTCCGCGCTTGGTAGCTTTGAATGTGGGGCACTTTCTGTTGTTTGGCGTATCAGGGTCGTCGTCCAAATCGAATTTGGCAACAGCGCGAAAGCGAAGTCAGAGTTTGGCCTTGGGGTGAGTCTGGGGATCAACTGGTCAAGGGTGAAGGCGGGTGCAGATGAATGGGTCCTGGAAAAACCGTGATGCCAGCCCGGCCTGGCCTGCTTTGACTGATGAAGGGGAGAGGCGCAAACAATTGATTAATATTTGCGACGACGCACTGAGGCACTCACCGAGGTCTGATGGGCTGACAGTCTGACACACTCCTTATACGACTTCAAATCCGACTCACTTCCCTTTTATCCCCTTTCAGGTGTAATTCTATTACTTGAATCCCAAAAGAGGAAATGTGTCACCGCGAGTCCATGCGACCAAGCCCAAGCCATCTTTCTAGATAATTGAAGCCGTGAATTTATAGTGTGGGTTTGCCTGCGTTTTGGTCGTGTTGTGGTTGTGTTTATAGAATCTGAGGCTACTCCCAAACATGAAATAGAGTGCGAAGTAGTGCTTGACGCGCCTGATCTCTAATCTAGGAACGCGCCGGTGGGCTCACTCACTTCACTGGTGTGCTTCGAATAATAATGAGTCTCCCGAATCCTGTGTCTCTCCCTATCCAATACATAGCCACACAGATCCAGTGGTGACTTTCCCGGTACGCCTATCTAGCGAGCCCTAGGCTGCGGTTACGCGGGACGACCTGATAAGGGCTGGGTGTGTAGAGACGACCTACTTGCGCACGCCCCGCAGACGGCGCCGGGCCCCGCCGATTCCTCCGCCACCGCCGGGAGGATCGATCATGCCTTATTGATTTGAAGGTGATAATATATATTTACTCACCGGAGAAAAGAAAGGAGTCTGATGGCGCCCGGTACCTGTAAGGGAGCCGTGGTATATCTGTGCTCATTGTTTTTTTCTCTCTTTTAGTTATCTTGGTTGATCTTGGCTCCGTGTTTGCGAGCTCGATCATTGGTGATCTCTCCGAGATGACAGACCGAATTCGAATTCCTGTTTTCAGATAGTCAATTTAGTGTGCCCGTGCGTGTCACCAGCGTGTCCCTGCCTCCGCCTTGACAAATCAATCACTTCAGTCAATCTGATGGCAAGTAAGACTAGGCCTCTTCTTCCCGCTTCGAGAGCCCTGAGAGATGGGATCCCGGAGTAAGCATCAAAAGGGTAAGCGGGAATAGAGCCATTTCATCCACAATATGAAACTTGAGGGGTGAGGTTGGCAGAGATAAATGATCACAAGCCTGGAGGCGTCTGATTGGTGGGCATGACGCAACCAAAGTCACGTGAACAAATATCCTAACCCCACCAGGCATGATGGTGCAGGTTTGCACATCTCCCTTGTCATCTCCAAACAGAGCATTGTTGAAACCGGCTTTACCTCAAGTCTTCTTATTGAAAGGCGAACGAACCTTCGACCGGTAATTCTAATCTACGGAGGCTTCCTTCTGAGACATTTGGACCCAGCTGCCGACTATCCCGAGGCCCCAGGGCAGCTAGATAAAAGTACTTCCTGCTCTCAAGACAGCTTTTAATCTCGGCATCGAAACGCGAGCGCTGAACTTGACCCATTTCTAGCTCCTCTGCTGCGCCCATTTGCTCAACCACGCCCGGTCTGGTTAGTTGGGAGACAAATGGGAAGCAGGGTCGAAAGAGAGTAGTGTTTCTTTGGACGGGAAGTGAAGGAAGTGAAGGAAGCCATACGGAGTGTTGGCGTATGAGCTATGGCTGAGGAATTCACTCCCTCTACGTATCTGTGACCAGTTCACCATAAAAAAAAGACTCTCTTTTATTTTCGCTTAGGGTATATGAAAAACGGATACTCTCTCGAAGGCGTAGCCTCAATGATCGAACTCCTTCGCATTGTCCTCCGATAAACGAGACACTTCCCTCAAACAATCACTAAACCATTTTCATTTGCGTCTTCTCCACCACGATGTCCAGTCCTGGCCAGCCTCCTTCGGGACGCGCTGCGTTCAAGAAGAAGGATGGAATATTATCACTCTCGCCGGACCAGAAGACTGTTCTCTGGACGCCAGCGCCGGGCACCGGACCGCCTACCATCACCCTTCCCATAGAGAACATCACAAGTAGGCTTTGATCTCATCATACAACTCGTTTCTAAGTTAGGAGACGCTCGTTTGCGCTGACTCTATCATGACCAGACCTGCAAAAGACGCCTGATAGCTCGCCCAAGGTGATGCTAAAGATCTTCGAGAAGAACCCAGATGGCGGAGATCCGGTCACGTACCTCTTCCACTTCAACACGGCGTCTGCGAAGCCCGAGGCTGATTCTATGAGAGATGCGCTCTCAAAAGTTATTGGCGCTCTCCAAAGCACCAATCCCAATCTACCAAAACCCGCACAGGCAGCGGCCGCGAACGGGTCTGCCACCCCTTCGGCTGCTGGTAGAGCATCCGGTTCGATGACGTTTGCCGCGGCCGTGAATGCTACGCCTGCAACCTCAAAGTGGTTCGATGATTCGCAGCTCCTCAACGACATCTCCTTGCAGCTGGAGTATCTGAAAACTGATAGTACCCTCAACCAAACCTACATGGAGGCCAGGGCGACGAAACCCGACTCCATCTCCCTGGGCGCCTTCAATTTGCAGTTCTGGTCTTCGAGACTTCACATTCTACGAGCGTTCTTAATAGACAAGAACCAACAAAAGGCAGACTACAATGTCCTAGCCACAATCAAGCCCAAGACCGTCGACGGCGATCTCAAACTCAACATCACCGAGAAACAGATTAGCCTCATCTTTAAGCAGCACCCTCTTGTCATGAGGATATACAATGAACAAGTCCCAAAGCTATCCGAACCTGAATTCTGGTCTCGGTTTTTCCTTAGCAAGCTGTCAAAGAGATTACGCGGCGAGCGAATTGGGCCGAGCGATGCCCACGACCCGATTTTTGATCGATATGATCCCAATGAGAACCTTTTGGGCATCTACTCCAAAATCACACCGGAGACCATCCCTCAAATTATCAACGTCGAAGCGAACGAGGCCAATGAAGGTGGCCTTAAAAGTGGAAACAGAAAAGATGTCGAGATGCGTCCCCGAAAGGACGTGCCTATCCTAAAAACCCTGAATAGTATAAGCGCCAAGATCATGGCCAACGTGGCACCCTCTGACGGTGACCCTCATGCACCAAAGGGCGTAGACGAGAAGACCTTCAACGAACTCATCCTCCGCGATCTTAGAGACGAGGAAAAGGCGAATAGAATCCCTCTCAAGATCAACGAAGAGCAAGCCTTCTTCTCCAACGCCGGAGACATCTCATCCTCCAACGCCGAAATCTTCGCAAAGCAGAACCCCGACGAAGTCCTCCAGCTCTTCAAAGCCAACGTCGAGAAGCTCAACACCAGCTCCCCCAACGGCATCGACCTGCACGCCCTAACAGGCATCGAAGACGACAGCGACAGCGACATGGAGGACGACGCGCCTCCTCGCCCTCCCCGCGTCGGGTCTCGCGCCACCCGCGCCGCTGCCCAGGAAGACATCCTCCAGGGCATCCGCCGTCATCGGTCGGAGAAGTACGGCGGTGACTGGGCCGAGGACTCGCCCATGGGGTTGCCGCCGGCGATAGCGCACCAGTGCACTATTACGAATAGCACGACGACGGAGTTCTTGCGGCAGTTCTGGGCTGCGTTCCTCTCGGGTGATCCGGACCGCGCCCTCGAGTTGCAGTACCTCAACGAGGCTCTGCAGCGTAGCGTCGGACGCATTAATGCTGTGGCGGAGGAGGCAGAGAAACACCGCGATGAGATTATCGCGCAGAAGAAGAGGGAGATTAGGGAGTATTATGAACGGACGAAGAAGAAGATTAGATGGAAGGCTGATTCTGTTGGGGGTGGAAAACAGGCTGTCCTTGCGTTGATGGAGTCGACTCTCTTTGCCTTGTCCAAGGCCCAGGAGGAGTATAGGAAGGCGTTGGAAGCCGAGGGTCTTCGGCCTACTACAGAAGGATAGGGGAGGCCATATGATGGGTTGGGGATAGAGACCGGAGGTGTTGACGAGAGTGACCATTTTGCCCGAGTCAGAAAAGTCTGGACGGAGGAGGATGACAACCTTGAATACCAATTTCTACACATCTTACTGATGACCATTTGCTGAACATTTCACGGTGATTATTATAGAGGACCTTCAATCAAAAATTTATCATAGTCTTACAGTCTATCGTTTTTAAAATACCAGCCAGCTCACCGCAAAATAAGCCAAGAGCCAGCATGCATCGTAATAATACAAATATTCCGCCTCGAAAGAGATACATTCCTGCATATGTACCAAGCCCTCATCCTCTTTCCGAATTTTCACACATATCCCATATAACCTTCTATGCAGCACGTACCCTCGCCTCCTTCACCACCTCCTTATCCTTGGCCACCCCGAAGCCCATACCCGACTTCTTCTTCTTGTTCGGCTTTCCATAGGTCTCATCAAACCGCCTAATCTCGCGCATAGTCTTCATGTCATCGCTAATGCTCGCACCAATCTCCTTGAGCGCGTGCTCAAAGTGATCAGCCCTCAGCGTCCTCCTCTCAGGATAGACGGGTTGGGCGCCGCTCCCATCGGCGATGAGCTTATCAGCGAGTTCGGTCTCCTCGCGAACGGCGGCCATGGCAGCCGCCACGCAGAGATTCTTGAGGTCGGAGCCAGAATAGAGGATGGTGCGGCGCGACAGGGCGTCAAGATCAACACTGGGCTCGAGGTGCTCCCCGCGGAGGAGGATCTTGAGGATAGCGAGGCGATCTTCCTGTTGAGGGAGGTCGACGAGGATGCGCCGGGGCAGACGGCGAAGGACGGCCTCGTCGAGGTCGAAGGGCCGGTTCGTGGCGACCATGATGAAGGCATTGGTGTCGTTCATGCCGTCCCACTCGCGGAGGAACTGGTTGATGGTCTCGCGGTGGGTGCGGCGGTCGTTGTCGGCGCGGCTGGCGAGGAGGGCGTCGGCCTCGTCGATGAAGATGACGAGGGGCTCGAGCTTCTTGGCGAGCGAGAAGAGGGCCTGGACGTTCTTTTCTCCTTGGCCGACCCACATCTCGTTGATGCTGGCGGCGCTGACCTCGAGCATGCTGGCCCCGCTCTCCTTGGCGACGGCCTTGGCGAGGAGGGTCTTTCCAGTGCCGGGGGGTCCGTAGAGGAGACAGCCAGGAATCCTGTCGCGGGCGAGGACACCATACGTGAAGGCCTCTGGCCGCTTCAAGGAAAGAGAGGTCAGGAGCTTGAGGGCCTGGATGGTCTCTTCGGGTGCGTGGACGTCAGAAAATGTAGTTTTGATCTGGTCCTTGTCAATGAGACCGGCAAGGAGCTTCTTCTCGTAGTCGTTTGTAATTCCGAGTGTCTCGGCTACCCGGCGGGGTTGATCCGAACTGCCCGGCGCATCTGAGGAAGAGGGTGTAGACCTCGAGTTGATTGGAGGCTCCCAAGCCCGAGCCCGGAGACCTTCATTGGTGCTAGCGATGGTCATATCCCTCTGCCACTGAGCCATATTGAAAGCCTGCCACACCTCGGTTGGCTTTGGCTTCTGGTGCAGAACCTGGCGGACACAGTGGTACAGCTCGGTCGCAGGTAAAATGGAAGTCCGCAGAGGCTCGGCAAACATCTCCAGAAGCTTCCGCAGAACCTTTTCCATGACCTCGTTATGGGACGTGAGGAATTCATCCCCGCCCACAGCGAATGTCTTGGCCGACACAACACCCGTCGTGCTGAGATAGTGAAGCATGGTGTGGTAGAAGTGCAGGTGGAGACGCATGCCAAGGAAACTCGGCGAGGACTTCGAATGGCCAACCATGGTGCTCCACATGTGGAAAGCATTGTCCATGTTGATTGTCAGGCAGTCGAGCTGTTCGTACAGATCCAAGTTGAACCCTAGGGCGTCGCGGGATGCATTGCAGATGGTCACGCAGTCCTCCAACGCGATTTCTCGCAGTGAGGTCAGGTACTTCTCGGAAAGTTCCATGGACGACGATGTTCCGACGATTGCGATCTTCTTTCCGTCGAGCCACATGTTGTCCACGATATTCCGTAGCCTTCCGATGAGAAGCGCACCCTCGAGAGTCATGCCGAGCTCGACGAAGTCATCAATCTGGACGATGAGCTTCTGGTTGCGAGGGTCCGCAGACTTAGCCTCGGCGGCACGGATAATTCCTTCCAAGGCACCGTTGATCTTGAGGTTCTCCCACCTATCGACCGACGGGAGAAGGTAGTCCTTTGCGTTATCGCGGATCTTGGTGAGTTCCCTATCCATGGGATCCTTGTACTCTCCGTCAGACTCATCGGTACCGAGGTGGACAACAGTGGCATCTGCATCTGAGTCATCCTCATCTCGCTTGACAGGCCACTGGATGGGCTCTCCAAGAACATCGTTGAATTCGGCAACTCGAAATGCCATCATGGACATGGGACCCTTGGAGTAGGCCCAGTCCTGCCCCAGATAACCTCCCACTAGTCTCGAGAGCTCGAAGGCTCCGACCCGGATCAGATCCGCGCCGGTGGCAGAAGCGATGTATCTTGTTAAGAGAGTAGATATGCGCTTTCCGGAGAACCCGGCTATGCTCATGACGTTTATAGGCCGTTTTACATCGCTCGAGGAGAGACGTTTCGGCGGTCGGGCTTCGAGGTCTGCACCAACCGCTTGCATAAGGTCTTTATAGAATAAAGGGTTCTGTTTAAGTTCAGGTAGAAGTTGTTCCGCGTCTGGGTAGCCGATAGCCGTGTCTTCCAGGTCTTCAGCAAGTCCGGTTTCAGGTTTGATAGCCGGTGCCGATGCACGAATTCGTTCTAATAGTGCCGCAAAATCCGCTGGTGGTTTGGTTGTCGGGTTATCCATAATCCACCCGTGCAGCGCCAGTGCGGCGCTCAAGGTAATTAGACTCGACCGCTCCTCCGCCCCCTCTAAGCCGTTCTTCATCGTCTCCCTCACATCCTCCGCACTCCACCCGGAGTGCTGGAGCACCAGCGCAAAAGCATCGTGGTACTCTCCTTTCGGATCTATAAAGTATCGGGGGTCCTCCTCTAGTTTGTGAAACTTCCAGTTCGATGTCCTTCCACTCTTCTTCAGCAGCTGCGTCCAAGTATCCACGACCTCCTTCAGAGCTACAGCATCGAAAAGCGTGGGGTGATTCCGGCCCTTTGGGTCGTGTATGTACAAATTGTCGTCGAGAAATTCTTGCGGTATCTTGAAGTTGGGCAATTCTACCGCGGGTTGCTTCTTCGCCTGCCGCGCTCGTAGCGCCGCGCGGTGGCTAACCCTCGGTCGTCTCGAAGAAGCCTGCGCGGAAGCCCCTAGATCGCTAGTCGTGCCACTATCGACATCTTCTTTCGTATTCTCACGCGACGCATTGTCACTGGGCTGCTCCGGCGCTGGTGTTTCGCCGACCGGTCGATCGTTGGCTGTCCGGAGACACGCGGCAAAGTGGAAGGGCCGCGTTCGTTGCGGTATTCGGGACAGCGCTCGGCGCGACTGCCTGATGCTAGGTCCGACGCCGAGAGCGCGTGACCGTGTAGCATGCATTCGGACGATCTGGCATGCAGAAAACTGCAATTGAGGGAATACCGTGGAGAAGTTGCCTTTCCCTGCGAAATTGACGTCTGCTGGCCGAACTTTTTTCCCCGGGCAGGAGACTTATCCGGGCTAAATATCGGGTAAATAGCGTCACTTGTCAACAAGCCTGAGGCCAGACTTATAGCAGCTTCACTTTAGATAGGCAAGAAAATAGGGAAAAGAAAATAAAAGAAAGAAAAAAAGGAAAGGGCGGAAGGAAATTGGAAAACAGTAAGAGGTGAAGAATGGGAAAGAAAGGAGAGAGAATAAAAGAGGCAGTTGTTGAATGTGGAAAAAAAGAAGAGAAAAAAAAATCTCGTAGCATTGCTAGGTTTCGATCCTAGGTCCCCTGGGTTATGAGCCCAGTGCTCTACCCCTGAGCTACAATGCTTTGGGTTCTTGCTCGTTGACTCACATAGTCGGTACGGCTTTACAAGTAGCCAGCGTGCATCTTGGAACCTCAACAAACAGCACATCATCAACTGTCATTCAGGACAATGCTCTTTTACACTCATCATGAAAGTATGGATTGATGTTTTATTGTTTAGATGAAACAAAATGATATTCATTATGAGTCCTCATGATAAATGCCTACAAGAAACACCTTCTCTCAACTCCGGGGCTTCGGATCATGAAAAGCCCGTAATGCTTCCAAAACGCCTCAAAACAAGGTCCATTTTTAGAAAAACAAACCGCCAGTGCCTCTGTCCTGCTTCCTACACTCGTCCCCAAGTGGAAAAGTCCGTTCCTGCATCATATTCCAAAATTCCAACTCGTTTTTTAGACTCTCGGTCAGTTCGAAAACATCCCACAGTGGTTTCCTCGTCCCCTGGCCGGACTGGGTCGAGGTTGAACCTGGAACCCTTCCCGGCGCTTGAATTGTGATGTTCTCCTCCGTAATAATCCAGTTTCTCTGCACATCGGTGACAATGGACTCGACAAAGGATGCCGCTGAGGAATCCGCGGGCGGTAGGGACTCTGCCACGGCTCTCAACCCGCCGAAAAGATCGGTAGCTCGTGGGGACGTCTCCCGTAGGATCAGAACGTCCTCAAGGTATGATATTGAGCCGTCCAACCACCCGTGTAACCGCCGATAGAGGATCTTGAGCTCATCTAGCGATGGCGATGGTGTGTCCGTGTAGGACAGAGTCCCTAATGAAGGCCAAAGAACGTTTGCGATCGAGCACAGTCGGCATGCAACATGTAGTTTCTCAGCAGAGATAAGACTCTCGCCCCCTCGAGAAAGCTCGTAGAGACACCGTACAACAGTTCTCAACAGATGAATCGCATCAGGGAGCATTTCCTTTGGGAGCTCATGACTTGCTGGATACCGGGCAAACAGTTGCGCCATCCCCTCACAGTACACATCTAAGACGGTGAATGCTCCGCGTACACGCACGGCCGCTGTGGCGACTGCTGGCAACATCTTGCTGAATACAAAGCCGAGGATCTGATTGTTCTTCATCCCCTTTCGCAACATCCGAGCCTCGTTTCCAAGTTTGTTGTTTATCAGAGCAACCTTGAAGTTGTTGTATAAGTAGTAGAAAAGCTGCGGGACAACTCTCGCATCGCCTTCGCCAAGCCGGAGTCCGTAAGAGATGATCCCTGCAACATGCAGCTGGGGGTCCTGGAGGGACGGCGAATACTCCTTGTTGATCTGGTAGAAAAATTCGTCAATGGTGCACATGCCAGTGCAGTGAGACCGAATGAGTGATACGATGTCCCGGATAAAGACGACGTAGATAGGGTGGTCGGCAGCGTCCATCGAGATGGCCTTAAGATCAAACTTGATTTGATCCATAACTGTCCGCAACGCAGCAGCAAACTCCGCGCTAAGGGCTTTTGTTGAAGACGGGGGCGCTTGACGCAACGCTCGGCGCATCCAGGAAACAGCATCTGGATAGTCAAATTAGCAACTTTTGTTTCGGAAGTCTTCAAGCACGAATGGTGTGGCACGGGGAGGCCGGCAGCTTACAGGCAAAGAGCTCGTGGTTTGAGCCGTAGTCGGGATCAATCGAGAGTCCCACAACGGCTTCAGGGACAAAAGGCTCATGTCGCCGTTTTAGTTCTTCGGCGAGTTGATTTTCATACGCGAGGAAGCGTCGAGGCTTCACGATAGCCAGCAACCAAAGATTAAGCAAACTCGAGCCGAGGCCTGTGGCGTCGGACGGGCCTTGCTTGAGAAGAATAGCCACGAAAAGGGGGAGATATCTCCGGTGGCTAAGAGACAGTCTGTGGGCATCCACCTGGAAGAGGCTACACTTTCCACGCCCAAACGCTTGGGAGATGGCGACAAGCCCTACTCTAGCAAAGCCAGAAAGCAGCTTTGCAGAGAGGACAACGGCAAGCTCGATGCATACATCTTTGTCGACCTTAGCGACGGTAGACTTGGGCTGGATCTCGTGAGATCCCAAAACGCATCGTGCCATGGAGAAAAAGGATGGTGATAGTTCACGATGAAGAGCTGTCATCGCCTGGGAGAAACCGGCTGGTACTCCCGCGCTGCAATCTGACATGTTGCAAAGGGCATCGACCTTGGTCAGATAGCTGGATACCGTCTCCAAAGCCCTTCGCAGGATTGCCCAGTCCAGGGTGACTGGCATAAGGGAGAAGTGATTGAAAATCTCTTCCAACTGAAGCGAGTTGAGCGCAAACGCCGCAGCCTTAAGGCTTCGTGCGTATGACATCGTGTCTAAGGAAGCTTTTAGACAAGCGTGAATGATCTCCTTCGCAACCGCTCGGTTCATGCTCACGACTAACTCGATGCGGGCTTGAGTGATGGCTTGGCTATCATCCTTCGAGAGAGCAAGGTATTGCTCCTGGGCATCAGACTCTGCCATCTTGAATTGGTCAAGGAGTTGCTGGAACATGCCGAACTGCCAGCGGCGAAAGACCTTGAAGACTTCGGCATCTTCCTCAGTTGCCACAATATATCTGGCCAATTGGTTCCAGGCCTTCAAATTCACGAGGCACGCATCTTTGTGGGAATCGCCGGGCTTGATGAGTGTCTCCAAGATATGAGCGCCTGGGCGGAGCTGCGGGGGCGCGGGCCAGAATAGTGTGCAAAGAAGGTCGTGGTGGTTCCGTAGAGAAGCCAAGTCATGGGAGTGGAGAGGCTGGTCTTTGAGATACACTCGACTATGGTTTGGCATGAGTCGGGCAACCAAGTTGCGTATCTCATTCGTGGCGCCACGGTCCCGTAGCCGCTTGATGACGACGGCCACAAACTTGAGAAATATGTGGAAACACCTGTCCTCCCGCTCAATGGCAAGAGATGGGTTGCCTGCTAGCTCATCAAGGAATCGTGGTGATTTGAAAGCCTCCTCGTTTCGAAGGTGAGAGAGATCCTGGGAGCCGAAAAAGTCGAATATGCTTCCGACAATGCCTCCACACCTAGACCAGCCCCATTCTTGAGCGAGGTAATGACACCGGCTGATGAGCGCACGACAGTAGTCGTTGAAGCTCGCGGCCTGTCGGCGATTCTGCTTGTACAGATCGAGTACTCTCTTAATCAACCTTTGTGGCAGAGCCCACCCATCCATGGAGACTTTCCTCCTAATGCCGACCACAATCGCTCCGTGGCTGTCGAATTCGCGCAACGGGAGAAGGGAGAACATAGTTTTCCAAAGAGCCTCGAGCTTCCCACAATCCGTCTCGGTATTAATATCATTCGTGATCATGACGGAATAAAGGACGTCCCAAAAGCCTGATCGGGGAATCCGCGCCACTTCCAGAGTTCTCATCAGAACCACCCAGCTTTGTATGATAACATCCCTCCGCCGTACGCCTCTCTGCCGAGATGACTGCTGCCGAGAATCCTCCAAGAACTTCAGCACAGCGTCTATTCCTTGGTCGAGGAGCGCCCCGGCGGTTGTTTTTGATATCCGAACTAGGAGATCCTCCATTGGAATGCGCGTATCTATTAGCGATGGGGACTTGCGGCAGATATGCGTGCAGGTGAACGCTAAGGTCAGCATCCTCGAAAGGACATCCAGGACAACCGTTCGACACTGAGGTTTGGAATACGGTCTATCAGCCTCGATTCTCTCCTGAAATCCCTTGAGCAGTTCGAGAATGCGATAGGCGAATGACTGCTCCGCTGCAGGATCAGGCAAGCTCATAGAGTCCTGAATGTAGTTTAACATGAAATCCGCCGCCTGGAGAGCAGTTGCATTCCGGGACAAATCAAACTCTTGTGAAGGAGTGTGAAAATGATCCACCATCCAATCCATGAGAATTCCCACCTCAGACGATACCTGCTCATTCCAGGAACCCCAGCGAAGAGTCTTGCCGTCCAATTCAAAGGTAGTACGTCCACGGTTTTGCTCGAGCCTCTCCTGATCATAGCCGTCAGTCGCTTTGTCGATCCGCCCCTGGCCGATGAGGGTGGTCTCATGAAAGAAGACATCGCTGTCTAAGGGGAATATTTCGAAATGGTGCGTATATTGAGTTCCGAAAGGACCCAGGCCGTTTAGCTTATCAGAGTTTCCAAGTCCATCTATGGGGTTCGAGGAGAGCTCAAGGAGAGGTTGCGGAGAAGGCTCATTCGCATACGAGAACTGGGGAGCGGTGGTATCGATCTCCTTGGGAATGAACCGCTTTCGGAACTTTGAGCGATTACCCGCCCGAGACGTCGAAGAAGTTGGAGTTATTGACCTTACAGAACCAGGGGCATCTGTCGTCTCTGCAGGGCCAGTGGAGAGCACCCGCCCAACATCATCTTGCAGGATACTCCCCGTGATTGAGAATGGCCCAACCGATGGTGAATTGCCCCTGGTCCTCCTCCAGAGGTCGTCCAATGCCTTCTTCTTAGCATGGAAAGTGTATTTGTTCTGCTCGACAGTCGTCTCAAGCTGGGCAGGCCGATATAATGGCCTCGAAGACAGGTACGCACCACTCGTTGTCTGGCCTTCCGGGCGAGGAGCATTGTGCGCTGTCGAAGTCGGATTTATAGTAGATTGGGTGTATGTGAAATTGCCGTCGGTATCAAGTTGTGTAATAAGTTTCTTGTTTCGGAACATTGGCCTTGGTCGTACATGGTGTGAGATATTCAGCTGCGGATTGGGTTTAGGTCTCGGCTGTGGGTGGTTTTTAGTAAGTGGGCGAGGCTTCAGGTGGCCGCCTCGCCATTTTTGCATCACGCTATTAACATCGAGATGGTCCCAACGGGTTGCCATTTGTAAGACCTTGCGGGTAGGGCTGGATCTCCCTAGATTGTCGCTTCGCCTGGCAGTACGCGCGGCAATCTTGAGAAACCGAGGTGCGTCGGGCTCAATGACATCCAGAATACCCAACTTTGGAGCGGGACCCGTGTTGCGATTTTGGGGAGGATGCCGCCTCGAGGTAGGCATCACACGGCGTGTGCGTCGTTGAGATTTTAATTTCGGTGGGTTAGCCTTACTAGGCCCTTTCATATCGGATCCTCCGAAGTGGGAGGTGATTCTAGACTGAGTGGTTCGGGAGATGTTGAGCTTCGGACGCTTGGCTGGCTTTGTGCCGTATGCTTTGGGTAATACCGCGCTCGAGCGCTTTCTCACGGGAAGCATAACATCGATTTGGTTGTCTTCCATAGCCGATAAGTCATTGTCGTCTGTCTCCCCTTCATCGGGCTCGAGAACCAAGGTAGTTTGGACCATGGGGATAGGGCTTTCCTCAGCGCCGAGAGGGACAGCATTGTCTTCGTCATCATCATCAAATACATCAAATATGGGTCTCGGAGTGATTGGAGTCTCGGGGCCTGGCGTCCTCCGCTGCGCAACGCCCCGACGAGGTAGCTTTCCGGGTGATGTGATAGCTGGGCGGTTAGGCTGGTTCGAGCGTTGATATTTAGCCTCCTTGGTCTCGTTCAGTCGCAAATATGAAGGGGGAAGAACACCACGGAGTCGTTTTCCGACCTCACGAATGACCTCGGATTCACTACCTGACGCGGAGGAATCAGAGGACTCGTCCGCAGATTCGTCATCCGTTTCGGCAGTGAGGTCGATTGGACGATTTCTGGGCGTTTCTAATCTGAGCGGTTCGGTAGGAGGCGGCGAGGGTCGGGTATCTTGTGGGCGCTGGTTATGTTTCGGCGAGGGAGGAGAAAGAGAGAAGTCGTCCGGAATTTTCAACTTTGGAATTAGGGTTGTTTGAGAACGGCGCTGCTCAATTGAGTACGGGCGAGACGGAGTGAGGGCATATATGTCGTCTCGCTCATTTCCTGGTCGTTCATTCCTAGCGCTTAACCTTGACCGCTTCGCTGAAATTGACGAATATGACAGGCTCTTTCGCTTTTTCGATCGAGTGGATGAGGAGTGCTGCGGGGGGGCGTTGACAAGTTCCTCCAGGGGCGGGAACTCATCCAGATCAGCATCCCCATCAACACTGGTATTCTCAGTGCCATCAGCGCTCGGCTGGCTACTAGGGCCGCCTTGGTGTCGTGGTAGTGATGTGGTCGGTGTAATCGGCGATGAAGAACCAAGATCATCTAGAAGGTTCGCCTCCTCGATCGCAGGACGTTCCTGACTCTCGTCAGAGGTTTCAAGGCTCTCATTAGTAGTTTCTTGAGTGTCCTCTTCGAAATCTTTTTCTTGTGAGTCGTCCTCCGTTCCCTTTCTCTGCTGGCTGCTTTCTTGCGTCTGGAGTCTCACCGGCTTCAAGCCGTGGGACTTGAAGATTTTCGAGTACAGCGCGTTTTCCAGTGCATATGGGTGCTTTTGTATTGGCTTCCGTGGCCGAAAGGTTCGCCTCCCTATATGTAGCTCACTAGATTCGAGGTCTTCGGTAGGGTAGTCGATTCCAGTCTCGGTGTTTGAAACGGAGAGGGGTTCTTCCATCTGGCTAAGATCAGATATATCCTCAGCTTGCGCACTGGATTCTCCATTTTCATCATTATTTTCAGCGCCATCTACTTCATGATCCACTACACCATGGCTGGTATTGCTTTCATTCGGCGTCTCGTTCTCCGGTGGCTGACGAGTTGGTTTCGATGAAGGGGGTCGGATATCGGTAACATTCGCTGGTGAGAACGCAAGAGGGTCCGGTGAGAATACCCGAGCATAATTTCTTGGTTGAATCGGTGCTCTCCTCTTGGGTGATTGCGACTCATCGGCGTCAATCCCTAGATCCGATGGTGGCTCGGAAAGTGGCGAGGAAACAAGCTGGAAATATGGCTCCGTTGGTGTCTTCGGTCGTGCCAATTGAGATTGAGGTGGCTGGTTCTCTTTTTGAGATGAGAATGGTAGATCCCATATGTCGCTAGTCTCGACAGGAACTGGCGAGTTTGCATCTGGAGGCAGGCTATTGCTACTGGACTTCTCTTGAAGGACGGTTCGTGGAACGGGCACGGGCGGTGGGAGAAGGACATCGTCATCGCTGTCGGAGCCAAACTCGTCCTCCGAGTCTGGTACTATCCCCCTCTCCTTCCAGGTGGCCATTGAAGCTTTATGATCATTGAAGGTTTTTCGCTTTTCGGACTTCCATCTTGCATTCAAGTTCCCTCCCCTGTCTGGGTTGCTAAATCCGAAAATTTGTGGCGAGGAGGAATATCTTCGGGCCTTCCACCATGTTCGTCGCGGGGCGAAGACGCGTCGCGGGTTCTGGATTTGAAGTGGTTCACGCCTCCACGTGACCCCTTCCGAAGCCTTGAAGTACTTCGTACTCACGTACCACCTTCGAAAAGCTCAATCTCTGAGACACCAGAAATATCAAAATCAACGAAGCGCTCTCATTTTATGGACTCAGTATAGTTTGTTAAAATCTCCGGCAAACTCCTACCCAATATTTTCCGACCGCCTGAGCTGGAACTCTTCAATCAACTTTTCACACCATTGGCCGTTATCCGAGCTTATCTGAAATTCCTCGTTAAACCATGGAAATCGGGCGATACATACCACTGCTTCTTACAGTCGCAGCAGGCGTAGCAATCAGTTAGAATCGGGGACCCATTGTAATTATGTACTCGACTTGAGTCTGCTGACACAACATAGGCAACTACACTTTCAAGCCGCTCTTGGTTGAAAACGCGGCTCGGCGGAAGGAGGAAACCCTTAAGAAAGAACAATCCCAACCAAAAGAAGAACCCTCGAAGGACTCGAAATAGTTGTGTTCCAAGCTCAGGTGTCAGCCACCCTTTAGCATAACCCCAGCGATACGCCCATTGCATGCCGAGCGAGGCTAGGATTCATCTGTTTGGTCAATTCGTCACTAAGTGCCGAGCATCATATATCAAATCACTAGAACCCTCACTGTACTTTACATGCGAAGTAACTAAAGTTAATGAATAACGATAAGTAAACTAATCTCATCGCATCGCGTGCCCTTGAGAGGAGTCCTCGACTATCACTATCAGACAAGAGGATCCTTCCACTATTGAAAGTCACAAGTCTTTTGTAGTATAATGTAGTATAATCATAATCTGCAAATAAAGCTGGAATCATTGGATGGATGCATCCACTTCCCATACTCTATCATGCTGCTTGCAGCGAGACCGTTCTGTACGGAGTAGGTGTCACAGTTCGTGCAGGTTGGTGGTGGTCTGAGGCTTCCAGATCCAGCGACTTGCCTGCAGATCCGGCCCTGAATTGGGACGCGCACCCGGAATGCGACGGGACCAAGTCAAATCACGTGAGGTCCCCGAACACCATTAGGTCATCTCCGAGGAGTTTTCGGCAGCCAGAAGGACGCCAATCAGAACACAAACAAATCATACGATGACTTGGAGCTGCTCCACGGAAAAAACCTCGTCGTTAACCTAGACAGCCGAGACGACCTATTCTCAGCTACATCTCAATTGGACTCCTCTCCCTCCCTCCCCAAAAAATCTCCGCTCTCCCCTTCCTTTCTTTTTTCTTTCGTCGAACAGGAAACGAGCCGAACTAGACAAATCCTTGCTGTCACGATGCTTCGAACACACTCTGCCACGAAAGTCGTTCGCCAGGCGCTGGTTCGCAGCCAGTTCGCCTCGGTCCCTGCCGCGACTCGGGGTAACGCCACCCGTGCGCTCTCCAACCCCCAGCTCAACAACATCGAGAAGAGGTGGGAGTCGATGCCTCTCCAGGAGCAGGCCGAGCTCTGGATGGCCTTGAGGGATAGGATGAAGGGTTCTTGGAAGGAGCTGTCGGTCCAGGAGAAGAAGGCTGGTGCGTCTTTTTTCCCTTTCTCTGTTTTTCCAAAATTTCGGATTCCATCAACTCGCATCACACCACGACTACACACGACCCTGAAAAACATCACGATTCGGTTCAAGGGGCCATTGGGTTCGGTAATCTAGCATGTCAACATCAATTGAGGCCGTTAAACACGAATTGGGGCCTCAATTGACTCGCTGTCATCGGTCACCACCGACCTCGTCTCGAAACCGCGTGATTCCACATGGGATCAATTCTGCTCTCCGCATCACGACATGTCGTTAGGACGTTTACTGACTTGACTACCTGTATAGCCTACTGGATTGCTTTCGGTCCCCACGGCCCCCGTGCCCTCGACCCTCCCGGTGAGGGCAAGAACCTCTTCTTCCACACCACCCTCATCCTCGCCGGCTGCCTCGCCATCTTCGTCGCCATCCGTGCCTTCGGTGGCCAGCCTCCGGAGTCTATGACCAAGGAGTGGCAAGAAGCCTCCAACGAGCTCCTCAAGGTACGCCTCCGATCATCTGTTAATCTCCGAGCCTTCCTGTTCCACATATCGGTCCCAACTCTTCTACCAAATTTTCGCGATATGCTAACGTGATGAACCCCCCAATTTTAGGAGCAAAAATCCGACCCCATCACCGGCTTCACCTCTGAGGGCTACAAGGGCAAGGGCATGATCCAGTCCCCTCCCAAGGGTGCTTAAACTTGTGACAAAACCGGTCTCCAACAACCAACAAACCTATCAAGCGTATTAGTTTCCTGCTTTTCTTTTTCCTTTGTCGATAGAATAAGAGGAGCATTTGGCGGGCTCGGTGGTACCTCCGGACTGCCATTTTGTAAAAAAAACCAACCCAAGATACTATCCTTTTCATCAATTGTCGATGTAGCAGCGGTCCTAATGTTCCCACTTGACTCATGTGGAATGTAACCTACGTGCTTCGCTGTATTAGCCCACGACAATATATCCCACGCGGTACTACGCCAAACCTAGCCAACAACCAATGGACGATACGACACGTCGAAGTCATTGGGCTCTCATGAGCTGTCGACCAATTGACATGGAAAGTACATCTTCAGACGGTTCACCCAGAAAATCCCATAAAGCGGAATTACCACAGGACAGAACAAAACCAGGCATCAATTCATATACTACATAATCATGTAACTTCTAGCATTCTCTCCCCCCCCCCCAGAACAAGAATGATATTCATATCCACACAATTTCCATTCAAGCACCACTCTCCCCAGCTTCCCTAAACTGCTCAAACGTAGAAACATGCCCCCCCGCCTCAGAACCTTCATCCAGATCCTCCTCCCGAATGCGCCTCTCAACCTCAAACTTCCCATCCTTACCCCAATACTCCGCCTTCCCATCTCCCCTCACGCACGCCTCGGTGATGAGGACGTAAGGCATGGGGGCATCGAAGATGGGCTCGGCAAGAACCCTCTCCATCTCCATCTTAAGGCCGCGAGCGCCGGTCTCGGACTTGGCGGCTCGCTCGGCGATGGCGTAGAGGGCCTTGCGCGTGAAGAAGAGCTTGGAGGGGTAGGTCTCGAAGAGGGCCGTGTATTGCGCGACGAGGCTGTTGCGCGGTTCGGTGAGGATTCGGTAGAGATCGTCGAGGGAGAGGGGGCTGAGGGCGCAGATGTTGTGGAGGCGGCCGATGAGCTCGGGGATGAAGCCCATGGCCTGGAGGTCAGCGGGGGAGGTTAGGTCGAGGGGAGTGAAGGTGGATGGGACGCCGTCGGGCGTGCTCTGGTGGGGGAGGTGTGAGTATGCCTTGTGCGGCAGGACGTTCTGGCTCGTCGATAGAGAGTACCGGGGGGTCAGTTGGGCGCCGAAGCCCATGGAGGGCTTGGACACTCTGCGGAGAATAATCTTGTCGAGGCCAACAAATGCTCCGCAGAAGACAAAAAGAATGTTACTAGTATCAATGATGAACTGCTCCGATCGGCCACCAGCCGGGGGATGAGGCGGCTGGGACGTCTGGCCGGGTGTTGCAGCACCAGCGCTGTTATAATTTGCGGTGGGCGGAGGAGTCGCGCGAGTTAATTTGCCGTCTTTAATAGTGATGGTGACCTTAGTACCCTCGACCAGCTTTAAGAGGGCCTGCTGGACACCTTCACCACCGACATCTCTTCCATTCGCTATATCCTTCCTCGCAATCTTATCAAATTCGTCCAAGACGACAATTCCTCGTTGGGTAACGTCAACATCGTAGTTTGCCTCTATCAGCAACCTCTCTATGCAAGTCTCTACGTCTTGTCCGACGTATCCAGCTTGAGTAAACGAATTGCAGTCGGATATTGTAAACGGTACGTTTAGCATCTTGCTCAATGTCCTAAGGGGGTTCCGCATGTTAGAAACGACGAGTGATGAAGGAAACTAAGATCCGAAAGACACTACTAACTCTAATATATACGTCTTGCCGACACCAGTCGGCCCCAGGAGTAAGAGGTTGCTCTTGTCTATCTTGACATGCTCCGGCATGTTGGTGTCTAAGGCCTCGTTGCCGAAGAGATTTTCCAAAACGCTGTTATCCACGCTTTGGCGTGGTGACTGCGTGGCAGACTGGGGATCATTGAACTCATGGCGATATGTTTGGTAAATCGCATCATACGTCGACTCCTCGGATTGCTCCTTCGCGCGTTGCCTGTGGAGCTTCTCGCGGTAGTTCCTATCGGCAATTTCTTGGCACTCGCGGCGTTTCACAGCCTGGTAGTGGTTGAATATAGTCGAGCATATAGTCTTCTTCGCGCGGTGCTGGCCGACTACGAAGTCGTCGACTCGCTTCTTGAGGTCACGCGGGTAAAACTCGGGCACGCCGCAGTTGACCTTCTTGTTGAACATGGGCCCGCGGCCGGACTCTTGGGTTGGGTCATAGCTAGAGGTAAAGCCAGACGTGAAGTCCTGGCTGCGACGATGAGATGCCTGGCATGCGGAGAAGGAGAGGCAGCGATTTCGAGGACGAGTCTTGAAGAGGGTGGGAGAAGAAGCGGCGAGCGGTCTGGTGAGCGGGGCCATTTCGGTGGCGAGTGGAGCGGGGAGCGATGAAGCAAAAGGAAGCTGTGATGCTTATTATTTCATTGGCGAGTCTGGTGAGAGTCCATTGGAATCCCCCAAGAATGTGGTAGATTCCAAAAAAAGCGAGATCAACGAAACCACCTCACTGCAAGACGAGACGAGCCGAGCAGAAGTGGCGATGCGGGGTGTGTGATGGCATCAAGGTGTCGGTAGTGGGATGAGCAAGTTGCTGGTTCAGATGATGCTTTCCCCAGATAGCGTTTGCAGCTAAACCCGTTTCACTGTGTCATAGAACTTGGTGGTGGATGCGTCAGGCTCCTAATGGTGCGATAACGGAACTGCAGGGAGTGGAGTTGACAATTGGACCTTCCATTTGCGCCATCTGATCTGCGTGGCTGGAGTCTGCCTTCTTGTTGTGATTGACACTGATTGGTACATCCATCAATTGATGGTCGGTTGACGAAGCGCTTCCAAAGATTAATTCCATTGTCTGCAGAGTACAGTGGATGATGCAACGCCGATTATTGAGTACATGTCAGCCTATCAATCAAATGCACAGATGAAGCACTCTTGTTGTTACCTTGGCGGATATTCCCAGATCAGAGAAATATCAATTGACCATGTTAACCAAGTCTGCGCTCCAACATGGCGGTCGGCGAGCTGCAGATGACAGCCCTCAGTTGCCTCCAATGTTCTTTGGCAAGGTTGATCGACTCCGACATCGTGCTGGGAATGACTCATTCTTACTGCAGCTACACGACAGGAAGACTCCGAGAAGGACAGTGTTTTGAGACCTCAGTATGAAGTACTTCGTACAGCGCCGCGCATCTTCTAGCAGGAAAGAGAGTCCGGCCAAGGCAACTTGAATAGTTCATGCAACAGTTTTTAAGGCCAGGCTGTAGACAGGCTACAACGACAATTGGAAAGCACGAACTCGGTATCAGTCGCTGATAAAGCCGAATCCGGTCAACGCTGCAGCCGAGAATACCCTGCCGTCCAGTCTCCCAACAAATCTGATCATTGATCAATGGATCAATCCCCCGTCAAGCGCTTTCCGGTACCGCCCTCTGGACTTGCCCGAAGCTTGATATCGGCGATTTCTTTAACAGCAGGCTTCATTCAACGCTCTTGGATCATAGGCGAAACCTAGGCCTTTTCGAGCAAGCCTCAAAGAGATTGTCTGCTTTTTGGTCCTGTTTTACTTATACTCGGCAATCATACTTCGTAATGCCAGGCGAAGCATTCATATCTATGAAGGAGATCCATTCTACACTGCACACGAGTTCCAGTGCCTTGAGGTCTGACTTGGTATCCATACCAATTGGCTCATTGTTAGCTTGTCAAACATAAATCTAAACTATTATTGCGCTCTTCTTGCCCCACCCCCTTGATTCGCCCTTGATCTGCGAAGTACTTCATACTATTTCTGCAACTGATAAAGCTTGTCCGATTTGGTCCTTGAGCGCTTATAGCTCTCGAGTGTGCGAGGTACGAAGTAGGCCTATCGATCTACTTTGTAGCTTAATTCAATTCCATGCACCCAAGGTCGTACTATTATGTTATGTACCCGGCCCGTTTGGATATTACAGGCGTGGTGGCGAATATGTGAGATGTGTGGCACAACCTGGTGGGCAAAGCTGTTGAGGATTGATTTGTTGATGCAGAGATTTCCGGCATACAAAGCTCTGGATCAATGATACGAGCTTGAACCACCCATGTGGCACAATTCTCGGAAACATGATGTATCTAGACTGCCAACCAGAGAGGGACGAGACTTACTTCGAGAAACACGCACGCCAATGTCGGTCCGGATTCTTAGTGTACTACCTACTATCTCGGCCAAATCGATTTCTCTTTTCATTTTCTCTTATTTTAAACTAATTCGGGGTCGAATAATTGATCTCTCAATCGCATATCCCCTGTTGACGTTGATATCACTGTCCTGTCCTGTCCTGTCTGACCCTTGCGATATCCTGGTCAAGCCCACCACATGTTGCACGTTTTGTTGCCCCGCGCATGTAGACGTCATTTATCTGCAGATTGAAAAAGCAACTGCTTCCTTCTGCCTCTCAACATCTCAAGCTCCTTCATTGTTCATTGTTCATTGTTTGTCTTCGAGAATCCTGACCCAAGTCTTAGCCGTCGCACGAGGCAATCCGCCACTTTCTCGACTTCAATTGGTCCCATTTGAGACTTGTCTTGTGGTTCTGCCCCTTATCACCCCGCCTCTGAAGCTCCCAGTCTCATCGTCAGGGGAGCTTGGAGCTTGTTTCTCCAGCTTCCTCTCAGCTCTGCGTCTTGCTGCAAGCGATACTAATACGGGACCCCCGACCCATTTTTCCCATGATCTGATATCGATTGATCCCTCCTCACGGAAGTCCAAAAACCAGAACGAACCCCTCACCATCTCCGTCGTTTACGCCTTCTACATCCCAATCGTTCGCCTTGGAGTAGTCCAAAAGATAACAAGCATGACTTCCCTCGTTGAGAAGCCTGCCAACGGTGCGCCGAAAGATAGCGTCGGTAGGTTTCTGAGCATTCTTAATTGCCGGGTTTTTGCATCACGGAGCCGTCGCAACTTGCAGCCCATCCCCTAACTTTCAATCCTAGGCGTCGTGAAGCTCGACCCCTGGCTGTCGCCATTTGAGCAAGTATTGCAACGTCGCTATGCCAAAGCCCACGAATGGATCGACCGCTTAAACAAGACCGAGGGTGGTCTTGACGTATTCTCCAAGGTTCGTTCAATTGCGATTAATCTCAACGTAAAAAATGAAGGTCGAGGGGGGGGGTTCTCCCTAACACTTGTTCAAAATAATCTAGGGCTCAGAGAAGTTCGGTCTCAACGTTGACAAGAATAATAATGTCGTTTATCGGGAGTGGGCGCCGAATGCGACCGAAGCCTTCCTCATTGGCGATTTCAGTAAGATCCCGACCAACACCTTACAGTGATAAAGGCCTGGCCACAGCAAGGCTATGGGCATGAATTAACGACATATCTAGACAATTGGGAACGGGGGACTCACCCCATGAAAAAGAACGAGTTTGGTGTTTTCGAGATCACAGTCCCAGCAAAGGATGGCAAGGTTGCTATCCCCCATAACTCCAAGATTAAAGTAAGAATCTTATTTCTTGTTACTGCTATTGCTCACAGGCCCGCGATGGGTCCTTTTCTTATCCATTCGGACTGAATTAACGTGATGATATCAAGATCTCTCTTACCCTTCCCAACGGCGAACGCGCGGATCGACTACCGGCCTGGATCAAGTACGTCACTCAAGAATTGGCGGTATCTCCTGCATACGATGCTCGATTCTGGAATCCCCCCGAGTCAGAGCGATATAAGTTCAAGCACACGAGGCCGAAGCAGCCTGAGAGTCTCCGGATCTACGAAGCACACGTCGGCATCTCGTCACCCGAGCTTCGCGTAGCCACTTACAAGGAGTTCACCAAGAACATGCTTCCGCGAATTAAAAATCTCGGATACAATGCCATTCAACTCATGGCAATCATGGAGCATGCTTACTACGCGAGTTTCGGCTACCAAGTGAACAACTTTTTCGCGGCGAGCAGTCGATACGGTCCTCCCGAGGACCTTAAAGAGCTTGTAGATACAGCCCATAGCCTGGGGCTTGTGGTCCTCCTCGATATAGTCCACAGCCACGCTTCCAAGAATGTTCTTGACGGCTTGAATCACTTTGATGGATCTGATCATCAATACTTCCACGAGGGCGGAAAGGGCCGTCATGACTTGTGGGACAGCAGGCTTTTCAATTACGGACACCACGAAGTACTTCGTTTCCTGCTGAGCAACCTGCGCTTCTGGATGGACGAGTACCAATTTGATGGTTTCCGCTTTGATGGTGTAACAAGCATGCTTTATATTCATCACGGCATTGGAACGTAAGTCTCTGAGGTGCCTTTCAGCGGAATCAGAACTCACGGCTCACTTCTTTCCCTCCTTTTTACAGTGGATTTTCCGGAGGATATCATGAATACTTTGGTGCAGAGGTCGACGAAGAAGGTGTTGTGTATTTGATGTTGGCGAATGAGATGCTTCACCAGCTATACCCTGAAGTCATTACTGTCGCCGAGGACGTATCCGGCATGCCTGCGTTATGCCTACCTCTCAAACTCGGAGGTGTCGGGTTCGATTACAGACTGGCCATGGCTATTCCGGATATGTGGATCAAGATCCTCAAGGAAAAGAAAGATGAGGACTGGGACATGGCCAATATTTGCTGGACACTAACGAACCGACGTCACGGAGAGAAGACGATTGCCTACTGCGAAAGCCACGATCAAGCGTAAGTCATCGAGATTTACAGTTCCCCATATTTGAGGCCTTTCCGTCTGGGCGGAAGTGTTGTTACTGACTTTGATTCTAGCTTGGTGGGGGACAAGACTATAATGATGCACCTTTGCGATGCCGAATTATATACGAACATGTCTAATTTGACTCCACTCACCCCGGTCATCGACCGCGGAATGGCTCTTCACAAGATGATCCGGCTTCTCACGCACGGTCTTGGCGGCGAAGGCTACTTGAACTTTGAGGGGAACGAGTTTGGTCATCCCGAGTGGCTTGATTTCCCTCGTGAGGGGAACCAGAATTCATTCTGGTACGCCAGGCGGCAGCTCAACCTCACCGAGGACCATCTACTCCGCTACCAGTACTTAAATCAGTTTGATCGTTTGATGAACTTGACGGAGGACAAGTATGGATGGCTACATGCTCCTCAGGCGTACATCTCGCTCAAGCACGAGGGCGACAAGGTCATTGTCTTCGAGAGGGGCGGAGCCCTCTTCATCTTCAACTTCCACCCCAGCCAGAGTTACGCAGATTACCGGGTCGGTGTTGACGTGCCTGGCATGTATAAATGTGTCCTCAACACCGATTCTAAGGAGGTTGGTGGACATGACCGTATCGACAGCAATACTAGATACCACACGACGGCAATGGAGTGGAACGGCCGGAAGAACTGGACTCACGTCTACGTTCCTTGCCGGACCGCTTTGGTAAGTAGATTCGGTTTTTCCTTTCTTTCCGAGCTTCGTACGGTTTCCTGAGAAACGAGAGCTAACTTTTCCTTCACTTCAGGTTCTGGCTCTTGAGTAAGATTTGGCATGGCTCGAGTCCTCGGTTGGCTCCACTGATCCGGGTTTAAAAGGGGGCGGAAGGCAGGGAATTTTCAAGAAGCGGGAAGACAAAAAAGAAGAAGAAAAGCTCATATACGTAGCTAGCTCAGGTGAAGCTATTATTTATTATACATGGAAGTTCAAGAGCATAGGGAAATCAAGGTTGAAAATCAAGTGGAATAAAATTATGTTACAGCGCATCGCAAGCTCCGTGTGAGAGCACAAGCTAATCTCAGTACGGAGTACAAGTCGCTGAACGTTATGTTTGAACAAGAGAGCCATGGAGTCTCACTGAAGCTCGGCTCAGGTTTTGGTCGATCCCCCTTTTGAAATAAAAACAGTATGTATATCCCTCGCATTAGCACTGTATCTCAACAGCCAAGGATGTCCCGGAGACCGGCGAATAGTCGGCAAAAAACTTTCCACCCAAACAGGCAACGGCTAGCAAATCTCGGCTATTCAATCACGTGATGAAGTCGGAAAGCTTCCTAACTTGAAGCGCCCGTGAAATCTGAAGCAAAGAATCTGCTCAATCCCTCAAGTCCTCCGTCAACATCAAACCTTCACCTCTCCGCTCCCATCCGCAATCGCTCTCGGTCATCTGTCAAGATGTTCAAGAGGTAAGTAGCAACATCTAGATGCATTTCTCGATGCTTCTACGTGTCGATTGCACCCAATTGAGGCTGACTCGCAATTTTCCCGTCGTCTTTGCAGCGGCCTTTCCTCCTTTGCCCGCGCAGCTCGGCCTGCCCTCACTCCTCGCAGCGCCCTCAGGCCATCACATCTTCGATATCCTGTTACCAACAGGTGGGCCAGCACTGCCAGCGTTGGCAATGGCAAGATTCACCAGGTGAGTTTCGCGTCGTCTTTTTTCCTGACTCTTTTTCTCATCATTTTTTGGTTGCTCCCTTTGCCGTTACCCCGACCTCGGGCTCTCGGGACAAATTTGCTGACAACAACAAATCTTTCAGGTCATCGGTGCCGTCGTCGATGGTTCGTCTCAGAACATCCAATTCAATTGAATAACCATCAAAGAAGCGAATCTAATTGATTGTGAACAGTCAAGTTCGACACTGCCAAGCTCCCCCCCATTCTTAATGCCCTCGAGACCGACAACAATGGCCAGAAGCTAGTTCTTGAGGTGTCGGTACGTGCCAACCAGCCACGACTACCAATTCGCTCAATGGACTCATTCAACTAACAATTTTCCCACAGCAACATCTTGGCGAGAATGTTGTCCGCTGCATTGCCATGGACGGTAAGTTCTTCTAATCCCTCAGCCTAATTTTTTTCATCTCAAAGATGACGATGGATCTCGGATACGCTATCGCGAATCGGGAAAAAAAATTCGCGCGACATAAACTGATCCGTCTCAGGTACCGAGGGTCTTGTCCGAGGCGCCAGCGCTCTCGACACTGGTGCTCCCATCACCATTCCCGTCGGCCCTGCCACTCTTGGCCGTATCATGAACGTCACCGGTGACCCGATTGACGAGCGTGGCCCCATCAAGTCTGAGAAGAGGCGTCCCATTCACGCCGAGGCTCCCGAGTTCACCGACCAGTCCACCACCGCCGAGATTCTCGTCACTGGTATCAAGGTCGTCGATCTCCTCGCCCCCTACGCTCGTGGTGGAAAGATTGGTCTCTTCGGTGGTGCTGGTGTCGGTAAGACTGTGTTCATTCAGGAGCTTATCAACAACATTGCCAAGGCCCACGGTGGTTACTCTGTCTTCACTGGTGTCGGTGAGCGTACCCGTGAGGGTAACGATCTGTACCACGAAATGCAGGAAACCTCCGTCATTCAGCTTGATGGCGAGTCCAAGGTCGCGCTTGTCTTCGGTCAGATGAACGAGCCCCCTGGTGCCCGTGCCCGTGTCGCTCTTACTGGTCTTACCGTTGCCGAGTACTTCCGTGATGAGGAGGGTCAGGATGGTAAGTTATATCGTTTTTATTATCTTCTTTGCCACCAACCCCCTACAAATCCACGCCTCCGTTGGTAGAGACACCGTTTGTAGGGCCGGGGTCAAAGTTTGCGGCAATTTCTGCCGTCGACTTGAAGCCGCGGATGTCCGATGTTTGACGCGTATCGATGCTAACAACAATGACAATAGTGCTTCTCTTCATTGACAACATTTTCCGATTCACTCAGGCCGGTTCCGAGGTGTCTGCCCTTCTCGGTCGTATTCCCTCTGCCGTCGGTTACCAGCCCACTCTCGCCGTAGACATGGGTGCCATGCAGGAACGTATTACCACCACCAAGAAGGGTTCGATTACCTCCGTCCAGGCCGTGTACGTGCCCGCTGACGACTTGACTGATCCCGCCCCCGCCACTACCTTCGCTCACTTGGACGCCACCACTGTGTTGTCTCGTGGTATCTCCGAGTTGGGTATCTACCCCGCCGTCGACCCTCTTGATTCCAAGTCCCGTATGCTCGACCCCCGTATCGTCGGTGACGAGCACTACGAGATTGCCACCCGTGTCCAGCAGATTCTCCAGGAGTACAAGTCTCTCCAGGATATCATTGCCATTCTTGGTATGGACGAACTTTCCGAAGCCGACAAGCTCACCGTCGAGCGTGCCCGTAAGATCCAGCGTTTCCTTAGCCAGCCCTTCACTGTCGCCGAGGTCTTCACTGGTATCGAGGGTAAGCTCGTCGACCTTAAGGACACCATCGCGTCCTTCAAAGCCATCCTTAACGGTGAGGGTGACGCCCTTCCCGAGAACGCCTTCTACATGGTTGGCGACTTCGCGTCCGTCAAGGAGAAGGCCGCGAAGATTCTTGCGGAGCTGGAGAAGAACTAAAGGGTGCGGGGAGATGGTAAATAGGTGAAAAAGGAAGACGCATCTGGGGACGGACGTCGGGTTTGTTTTTTACGAAGGACCTGTGTATAGAAGTATTTAAAGACCGAGGTTCCCGGGTGTGGGTTCTAAGCTCAATCAAGCCTTTCATTTGTGAGAGCTGTGTACCAAAGATATCAATGAATATTTGCTCTACAATTGTTCCATCGTATTTCCTCTGTAAATTTTTTTCTTCTCCATGACTGATTCGTAGTAGCCAAGTTCTCCGGTAAGTTGGTGACCGAAGTGATGACGTCGCTCAACTGAGTGGAGAGTGATGCTCCCATTTCATTTTATATACCTCTTCCCCTGGGGTTGTGAAAGATGGCGTCAAAGTAAATAACAAGTCTAGGGATTTTCCCAGGTCGACCCTTATTCGATTATGATCTCTCATCCGAACTCTCTATCCGTGAGTATCGGTGACCAGCCTTCGACTGTTGATGGATGGGATTTGGCATCTTTGAGAGCCAAGTCTGCACACAACATCTCATTACGCCAATTCCGCTATCGTAGCCCGGTTGAACACCGGTCATTGTTATTCGAAATGAGGATTCTCGTATACACATTCGCAGTTTCCCGTCGATGTCCTATTCGGATATAACGGCAGTGTCCCGGCGATCTAGTGATTCCAATTTCCAGCTCGCCTAAACACCTCACTGGATCGCATATATACGCAGAGAAGATCCCGATATGATGTGTTCCCCTCTCGTTGATTACTTTGTTGACGAGTAATTGACTTAGCCGGGAACCTGTACGTTTTACACCCTTTTGGCCGTCTGTTCCTATTTTCTTCCTGTTCACATCTTGGTCACTGCTATTACCCTCAATGGCTGCAAATTAGTCTTAGCCCTACCGATGGGTGAAAGTTCTCCTCGAACCTGGTTCAATAGGGCTGCCGAAGAAAACCCTCCTCTAAGCCTATGAGCAAGGGAGACTGAAAACGAGTAAAAAAGGGCTCAAGGTGAAAATAAACGATCAAAGCGGGAGCGGGAGCGACGGTGAGAGGTGGAATAAACTTATTAGGGTTCGGAGAGGAACTGGACGTCTTTCTCCATGCGGCGGTAGAATGCCGAAGGGGGCAATGGCTGGATATATTGTGAATAGATGAATTCTCCGAGTCTCGGGTTGATATATGCGGGGGTGAGCCTTGGGAAGAACAATCTTACCTTTAGCGGAAAAGCTATATGAGGCGACATGAAAGGGGAGAGAGACGGAGGAAACAAGGAGTTTGGGCTGGCGAAGGGTTTATATATTGGGAAGATATTTGGGTTGGCGTATAAGTAGGCGAGCTTGAGCCCTTCGTCTTGGCATCCTGTGCTCATATACACACACGTTCCTGGGCTTAACAGCTTCGTCACTTATACTATTGTGAGGATTCGAGTACCCTTGGCCGCTTCAAATGCTGTTCCATACTATTGTTGCTGGTCTTCTGGCCTCCGTGGCCATGGCCGCCCAGTTGCAGCAGGTCACTTATCCTGCTGCTCCTCAGTCTCGGGCTACTATGTAAGTGATGAATGGCCCTTTTCTCTCTCGGCGATTCGTTTCACCTCGCTATCCTTCTTCTCTATTCTACTTAACCTACGAAACTGGATTAGTATCAATTGCTAACCTAAGCTTGTTGTCGAACAGGTGGGTCTACGTCCCGGACAACGTCGTCGAGAACCCTCCCCTCGTCGTCGCCATCCACTCCTGCCAATCCTCCGCCCAGAACTACTTCCAAAATGCCAAAATTCCCTGGCACCAGGGCTCGGACCGTAAGGGCTACATCACCGTCTGGCCCAGCAGCTCCACCGAATGCTGGGACGTGTCGAGCCGGCAATCTCTCGTGCGCGACGGCGGGGGTGATTCCACTGCCATCGGCAACATGATCAAGCATGCTATCGAGACGTACAAGATCGACAAGGATCGTGTTTTCGTTACGGGTGGTAGCTCTGGAGGTGAGAGCCCTTCTTTTCTTTCTCTCACTCTCCCTCTCTCTTTTTTTTCTTCCTCAGACAGTCCTAACAACCAACCCACCTTCCAGCTATGATGTCCAACGTCCTCGCCGCAACCTACCCAGACATCATCAAAGCCGTATCCCTCTACTCCGGCGTCCCAGCCGGCTGCTTCGTCTCCGCCTCCGGCGGCGTCGCCCAATGGAACAACACCTGCTCCGGCGGCCAATCCCACGCCTCCGCCGAGCAGTGGGGCGACGTCGTCCGCGCCATGTACCCGGACTACGACGGCCCTCGCCCGCGCATGCAGATCTGGCACGGCAGCGTCGACACCACCCTCAGCTCTAACAACTACCAAGAGACCATCAAGCAGTGGACCAACGTCTTCGGGCTGCCCGAGAAGCCTGTAGAGGAGATTCAGAATTATCCGCAGGCGAACTATGTGACGCAGAATTTTGGGGAGGGCGTGCAGGGGATTTGGGCGGTTGGTGTGGGGCATTCAGTGCCGTCGAACTTGACGGCCAGTGAGGAGTGGTTTGGGTTGTAAGAAACAGTATGAGTAGGCCCGATGATGAGGAGTGTGTGCTGAGGGAGAGAAGGTGGTTGTAAGTGTGAAATATCAAGCTGGGTATTCGTTCGTGTAGTATCCAATATATATTACATACAAGCAAAGCCTTGGGGCTGGTCTTCCATCTTCGACAATACTATTTTGGCACCCGTGACGCAAAGAACTCCCCCTCCCCCCCCGAGGCACTTTGGCCTGGACAAAGAAACAATATTAAACTCGAGGACTCCATGTCATCGTTGATTACGACTCCCAGAACCCTTCCTAAGCATCTTGCCGGACCTCTTTTGCGTTTCCCTCCCTTTCGATATAGGAACATCAGACCAAAAGACGCCTATCCATCACAAGGGTGGGCAGTCCGCAAACTCATCGGCACAGTCATTCTCCGGCAACGCGACCCGCGGCCTCTGCGGAAGCGGGAGCGACTTCATGCTCATCAACGACGGATATCCAAAAATCTCACCATCTCGATGGACAGCCTCCATCGATACCGACGGAAACTCCCATTCGGGATCGTTTAGTAGCAACCTAGCGAGCTCGAGCTTGTCCGTCAATTTCGTAGCTAGACGCGGAACACGGAGTGCCTCGGCATCCGCCCACTCGGGCCCCACGGCCCTTACAATCCCTGGGATCTCACGGTCCGTGATGCCCTCTAACCACCAGATACGGAGGAGCTTGACGAAGGCGAGGTAGTGCGCGAGGAGGATTAGTGCGCGTGGTTTCTTTGCCCTCATGGCGATGACTGTGGGCTGTGGGAGGTATGTGACCCATGTTGTGATCAGGAGTATCGTTATGGGCGTTAGGCCGTTCAGTAGCTCGGCGTAAAGGGCACCGAGGAATTTGAGTGTGAGCTCGTGATATTCGATGAGAGGATACTCGTCGTCGTCTTCGGGAATGGAGGCTATCAACTCCGTCAACTCGTGGGGTATATAATTGGCTGCCACCGCCAGGTCTAAAACTGGGCGGAAGAACACGTCTCTCACCCCGCCGTGAGAGGATTTATCCCCGGCTGACATCTGAAGAAAGATGCCAATTCCTCTCCATACTGTTATCCAGTCGAGTATGTATAGCTCTTTCGTATCCTCTTCCCGAAACGATTGGGACGCAACGGCCGTCAAGAGAAGGGAGCCTGCGAGTATTCCCGGACGTGACTCTGGCTTCATTTCCGTAACCGCACGTCGATATCCTTCCAAGGCTCTCGCGCGGTACGCAGCAGCTCTCGACGGGGATATATCCTGGTTGGTCGTCTGCATGTGGCACGCCGACAGGCTCAGGACGATATCCATGAGGAAGCGGTTCTGGAGTGCCAGTTGCGGTATATTGACCTGCAGGATTCTGCTCACTGAACTAGGTTGCCCGGGCGAACCGATCGAGAAGCTCGAGAAGGCAAAAGTCGAGTACCACCAGAGTAGCTTCATGTCTTCATTATCGAATGCGTTTGGCCGGAACTGCGGACTCTGCGGCACGGATAGCGCCAAGGGAAGAACGCCATTGTCGTGCGGTAATGTGGTGGGAGATTCACTTCGCGATGTCCCCGCGGCGACGGACGGAGTAGGAGAAGTTTGAGAAGGAGACGAGGTGGGCGGCGTGGGAGGAGCTTTGGTGTATACACAGATGGTTCGACGGAGGGTGCAGTTGCGGCAGGAGGGGCGGCCTTCATCGCATTTGACCTTGCGTGCCTTGCAGGTCCTGCATCCCGTCCGGGACTTGCGATGAGGTCGCTTGGAATGGTATGGTTTGGGTATCTGGGGGTTATCGTTCGACTCGTCGGGGGAGATCATGTCGTTCGGGTCCATATTTGTAGTTATTGTTTTCGGTTTCGGTTAGACGATGGCGGGGTTCTTTTGTTTGTGTTGGTGGCACCGCTCATGCAGGAGAAATGGGAGATCGCATAACTTGCGAATGCGAATGCGAAGATGGGGGGAAAAAAAAAAGGAAAACCGGTGAGGGGAACACGCTGAAAATGGAGGTATACGCGGAAGATATCAGGAACGGATCGAGGGTATCAGTTGGGGCAATGAATCGAGTTCGGGTTACTTCAGGATTTGATGGATTATATTTTAGGGCTCCTAGAGTCGGCCAAGACACCAAGATTTAGCTCCTGGGACATGATTGAAGCTTAAACATGGGTCCGGCATCAAATGGCATCAGATGCGTGGGCAAAGGTCTGGGACAACACGGTGCTCACTGAATACGACGCAATACGAGGGCATTCTGACGCTGACGCAGCCCCTCAATCGATCTTCTCTGGGCCCGAGGACGAGGCGGTTTAGACGGAGACCGATGCGGCGGGCGGAGTCGGTAAATTGATTTTCGGCGATTTTCAGAGCCAGGCAAGATAGCGCGGGACAGAGGACAACTGCATCGCACCTTCTGACCGTTGCGGGAGGTGAGATTACCTAATCAATGGCAACCTCAGCTTCATCGTCACTTGACGGCGCGTCAGATTCGCGAAGACGAGGGTCTCGATAAGGTCTGAATACACCCATTTCAAGCTATATTCCCTAGAGCCATCCCTCCGGAAATGGCGTCAATATTCGAATTACCGGAGGAGCTGGTGATATCTACCCTCACCAACCACTTCCCGTGTCGAGAGCCACAAATCCGCGCCCTCACCACACTTTTAAGTGTATGGTAGAGCTCTTTCTCCCCTTGGACGCCCTTCGCACTCCCCTTCGAACACAAGCTGATAGAGTTTCCTCCGCAGCCCAATTGCGCCCCGTGTAAGAACTTAGTGTTATACGGAACAAAAGCGACCGGAAAGTCGGCCATAGCGGAATCCCTCCTCGAGAAACTCTCCAACACCAACCACGACGACTCGACGATCCACTACGCCGTCGTGAAATCTGCACGATGCATAACGGGACGGCACCTCTTCGAAACTACCGTAGACGCCGTGGCGCAGGCGATAAACTGGCCAGATACACCGAAGAGATGCGAAAATCTTTCGCAGCTCGTCATTGAGCTGTCGAAGATGCTCAAGGACCCTCCCCGAGAGGAGAGATGGCGTTTCGCGCTCGTGTTCGACGGCATTGATGACCAGAGGGAGGCACCGCCTACACTACTGCCTGCTCTGGCCAGATTGAGCGAGATAGTGAGGTCTTCTTTTTTTTTTTTTTTTTTTTTTTTTTTTTTTCTTTTTTTTTTTTTTTTTTTTTTTTTTTTTTTTTTTCTTCTCCTTTGCATGACGTGCGCTGCTAACACAACGCTCCCGTGGTCTAGATACCATGTCTAACATGCGTTTTCATCGTCACCTCCCCCCCACCTGCCTACCTCCGCACGGTCATCGGATCTTTCCTCGAGTTCCCCAACTACAAAAAACATGAATTCGTAAAAATCCTCTCCCTCGAAACCCCTCCCCCGATCCCCAACGCAACCGCCCAAGAAACCACTGAACTCTGGCGCCGCCTCTGCGGAGCCGTCCATGACTCCCTCACGAAAGCTGCCTCCCGCACCCTCCCTTCCTTCCGACACAGCTGCCACGCTCTGTGGCCGCGATTCATCGCCCCGGTACAAGCGGGGACGCACTCACCCAAGGAGTTCTCCAAGCTCCTCATCGCCTCGCGCGTTCATTTCCAGGACGAATCCCTGCTCAATCCGAGCATCGTATCTAGCATCGCCTCTAAGTCGGCGCCTCCTTCTCTACCGCTATCCAAAGAAAGAGACTCTTCTACGGACCTAGCTACCTTACTACCCACCGTCGCCCGTCTGCTTCTCCTCGCCGCCTACCTCGCATCTCATAACCCGGCCCGCCACGACATAACTGTGTTCTCGACCCACAACTACGGAAAACGCCGGCGTAGAGGTGGTGTCGCATCCACCGGCCCCCGCTCGGCCGGCGCAGGACGCGGAAGACACCGCAAGATTGCGCGGAAGCTCCTCGGCGCGCACTCGTTCGTCGTAGAGCGCATGATGGCCATCTTCGTGGCTCTAAGCTCCGAGTGGGCCGCTAGCGAGGGCGGCGCTGTTGGGGCCGATGGGACTTCTGCATTGCCTATTGACGCGGACGTGGGCGTTGCACTTGCAACCTTGGCGAGTTTGAGGTTGCTTATTAGGGTTGGTATTGGGGGGGATATGATGGATAGGGGGGCGAGGTGGAGGATTAACGTTTCGTGGGAAGCTGTGAGGGCCTTGGGGAGGAGTGTGGGTATTGAGGTGGAGGATTGGCTTGTGGAATAGAAGAAGGGGATACTGCATTCGACGGACGGGATGAAGTATCTGTTGTGCCACGTAATAACCTGCGTAATCATTTGTACCCATCCTACCATCTCACCTAGATGCCAGCGAGATATTCATCGTACACCACAAACATCACGAAGGAAACATATACGATAGCAAGCGACACCCGAAGCAACGGGGCAAAAAAAAGCACTTCTATTTCAGGTCACAATCAGCCCGAAGAATTCCAGCATCTATTCACAGAGCTGAGAAGAAAGCTTGAAGCTTGCTCTTGGCTTTTCCTAGCCAAGTCATACATGATAAATGCCTTGATGAACACCATTTCGAAAAAAAAAAAAGCACTCATCAATCTTCCCAGCTGAAGAAAAGAAAGCAAATCCCAAAATATTCGTTCGTTGACTTCAAACGCGTACAACTATTCCACCAAACCAAACATGAAAACGCAAGAGCTCTGGTTCCGGAGGTCCTCCGACAATGACGAACAAAGCAAACTCGGAATCCCAAGATTCAAAGAGTATAAAACAGCCGATTCCTCTGTCAAAAACAGAATAAAGAAGAAAGGAAACGAAAAAAAAAAAAAAAAATGTGATAGAAAAGATTTTATAACGCCGAGTTCCAACCGCCATGATTGATGATGATAATGATAACCGTCTCTATATCTATACAATGTAATCCCTCTTTTGTCTTTAGTTTTAGTGTGGTTTCATTTGCTTTTTCCTTCTCTCCTTTCTTTTTCTCGCCGTCCCGGCTCCGGCCCCGTTGCCCGATGTGTCCAGCTCCCTTGGGACGGTTCCGGGGGATTGGGTGGGAAGTGGCTTTGAACCATCGGTTCCTGCGTGCTCAAGCTCAGGTCTCGCTGCACGGCACGGCTGAAAGGGGGCTAGCGGCCCGGGGAGAGGCGGAAAGAGGAGTGAAAGAAGCAGAAAAAGTAATGATAGCGAAAAGAAAAGAGAGATGGACCTATAGCCCGATTCCCAGATAACCGAACATCAGAGAAATCTCTGCGCGTAACGAAAAGAGGGAAACAAAAAAAGTGTACGAAGAAGAAAAGAAAATATGATAGAAGATGACAACGGCAATGAAATCAAATCATTGAACGCCAATAGCCCTGTCAGCAGCCAGCCACGTATCTTCCTGTTTCGTCCTCGGAGGAAGCGGCGTGTTACTCAGACCCCTAGGTCGAGAACCTCGCCCATCGTCGGACTTCTTGGAGGTGTCACCATTAGAATGTCCATTTGTGTAGAGGTGATTCCCGTTAGTATGGCCATTGCCGTAGAAAGGGGCTCGCAGACCGCCGTTGATTGGTGACATAGTCTTCCGATCAGTCAAAGGCAGTATAGGCCCGTTCTTAGGAGAATCGGCCATCATTCGTGCCTTGCGGTCAGCCTTGTTGCTAGCGCTCGAGCGGTCATACATGTAGAGCCCGAGGAAGGTAAGCGCAATACCGAGTCCTTGAATCCATGTGGTGGGATTTCGGAACCATAGGAGAGTTACGGTGATGACAAACACGCGCTTGAGCAGGCTAGCAACCGAGTAGGTCACAGGGGAGACCATGGAGAGTAGGGTGAAGGCAATGATGTTCTGGCCAAAGTGGAACGTTCCATTGAAGATGAATTCGAGGAATAAACGGCCATGGTCAAAACTGTGGGGCTTCTCAGTCAAGTCGATCGAGCCGTCGTGGAGGAAATCTTTGATGAGAACAATCCCATCAGTCCAGAACCAGATGGGTGACGTAAGAATAAACGCGAGACCCGAAGAGTAGCAAAGGAGATTGAGCTTGTCGAGTTTGCGGGACTTGACACCGAGCCCTTGGGCCTCAGCCTTGGCTGCTTCGTTGAACAGCCGCTTGGAGAAGATGTTCTGGGTAACGAAAATGAGGGCGGCGAGGAGGGCGTAGAGAACGCCGACGAGCTGGCCGCCGAACGTGCGGTTTCCGGAGCAGGCAAGCATAACACCTAGAGTCAGAGGGACGAGAGAAACATAGGTGGCAACCGGGTAGCGAATGTCGAAGATGAATCGGTAGGCAAGGACCGTAAAGAGCGGCGACAAGCCCTTAATGGTATGGACCAGGGACACGGGGATCTTTGACGTCGCGTTCGAGCTTAACAGATGGCCTCCAATCTGGAAGAGCGCCAAAGGCAAGGTCGTCTTAATAACATCTCTCGAGGGTGGGCGAATGGGATACTTGAGCGCAGGGATCGCTGTTCTTATCTTGGGAAAGGTTGACGCTAGGGCGGAGGACAACATGCAATATGAGGAGACAAAGGCGAATTGTACGATGGTTAGGGTCGCGGGCTTGTCGAAGCTCATGAGAATAGACTTGGAGGAGGTATTTGTGAGGACAGACGAGGTATACCAGAGGATACATAAGAACTATCGCGCGATCGGAGTTAGCGTCTACACTCTGCAGTCTCTCAGGGCCCATTCGGTTGTTTGTTTTGGGGAAGCGCATACAATGAGCTTGGGGGATACCGGCGCTTTCAACGCATCTGTGATCTCGTGGACATTCTGGCTGACACTGCCGCCGCGTGTTCTAATAGTCCGGATGGCCTCGCTCAAGCTCTTTTGACGAGAGTGGCCGTTCGTCCTTTGATGAGATGGAGTAGAGCCGCGGAGCATCGGTGCGTTGGCAAACGTAGGGTCGCGACGCGGATTCCACTTCGAGTTAAGCGGCTCAAAGGTAGAGTTATCGCTGGCATCCATATCTGGGAACTTTTCAAGTCCGTTTTGGACAGGGGCTGCATCGTTGTATGGCTGCTTGACGCGGCCAAGGGGCACTTGTCGGTCTTCGTCGAGAGTCGAATGAGGCATCTTGTCGTCTTTTCCAATTACTAGCCAAGCGAGCGGGGAGGGAGGAATGTCTTTGTCGGGGGGTGGGTGGTTAAGTGATGGGGAATGTCGCCGGTCTCGTTATAGCTGCATGGTGCCAATTGGCCTGAGACAAGAAGAGAGAGAATTGGCGAAACGAATGCGTGATAGTACGGAAGGCAAGAAGTTGGGGGAAGAATCGCAGAACTGCAAAGAGAACGAGTGAACGGCGATAGTACGCAGTCTTATCGCCTTATTTCTTGCAGCGTCTATAGTCGCATCGGATGAAGAGGAGAGATAAATTGCCCGTTATCAGGGAATGGAGATAGATAAATGTGGCATACGTTGATGATCGCTGTGAGCATTGAACATTTATGGTGGGCCAAGGGAGGACATTGGACGCGAGTAAAGTACCTCGAGATTCGTACCCCCCGCTAGCACAGTGACGATCTCCTTTTCCTTCTTCGAAACACCACGCCCAGGCACAAGCACGCAACGCTACAGGGGGGGAAGGTGGGAAGGGTGGGCCGGGGTGGCTCGTATTAGTGGGGTTTTCCAATATTTTTAGCGCAACCAACAAGAAACCTGGCCTGCGACACGCTGCAGATTGGTGGGTCGAGAGATTGGCACTGTGCCGCCGGAGCACTCATCCCGTAGTCCGGCACTGTGCTACGGTGCTGAGTTTGGTACGTACAGTTGCATGACACATGCAGAAGCGGAAGCCAAGGCTGAGTGAGAAGTGGGATGACAGAGACCAACTGGGAGTTCTTGCGGATTAACTATTCGCCGTCCCCGGTACATTCAAATTTGCTGAGCAGGCTGGAAACTCGTGCGTCGGAGGCGATAAGGCTAAACCCGCACCCGCGATTTTGGAATTGCAAAGGACCGATTTATTTCAGGTCGACAAGCTCCGTTCGAATAGCTATTTCCAACCAAAAAGTAATTCAATCTGTGGGAACCAAGCTCTGATTGGCTGGTTGACCCTGGTTGATTCTACCGAACCTCTACCGAAACAGTAGATAGTTTGGGAACACTGTTCCCAGGAAGAAGCCTTCTTCTTCCGAATTAAGCAACGATATCACCAACACAATCCAACCAACCGTCTTGCTAATCGGAATACCCGTCAGCCGCGCCGTTTAGTTCCTCAGCTAGATACTCGACTGATACTGATAGATCGCTTTTCCTCTTTCTTTTTGCCCCCTCCGTCGTTTCTTTTTCCTTTCCCGCCGAGGCGCGTTATGCCACCGAAAGTACCGGATCCCAAACGATTTGTGCGGCGCGTCATTATCGCCTTCACCCTCCTCCAGATCACCGCCCCTCCCAAGCTTCACCTCCAGAGCGTCGCGTCACCGACGTCAACATCGGCGCCATGGCCCAAAAAATGACGAAGAACCAGATGCGGCGAGCGAAGAAGAAGGAACAGAAGAAAGCCAAAGCCGCCGATGAGAAGCCTATTCCCGATGAAACCAAGCCTGCCATACCGACTGATGGCGAGGACGCGATATCCAAGGCCATCAAGGAGGGAGAGAAGGCGGACGCCGATGTCGAGGTCAAGAGGCCCAGTCAAACCGTCGTAGATGGGCCCGAGCCCGACAGCCTCGACGAGATAGACGATCCGTCCATCTCATACTTCAAGGATATATTCAAGAAATTTGGCGCTACGGCCGATGGTGAAGATGAAGCTACGAGGGAGGCGAATGCAGGAAACAAGGGCGAAGTGTTCTTCGGCGACGACGACGAAATACCAAGCGAAGACGAAGAGGCGGCGCCCAAGCTTTCTAAAAAGAAGAGGAAACAACTGACCAAACTTTCCATCGCGGAACTCAAGGCCCTCGTCCCGAATCCCGAAGTCGTCGAGTGGCACGATACGTCGTCATCAGATCCCCGCTTGCTCGTTCAGATCAAGGCCCAGCGTAACGTCGTGCCTGTACCGACGCATTGGTCCCTCAAACGAGAATACCTTTCATCAAAGCGCGGTATTGAGAAGCCGCCCTTCAAGCTGCCACAATTTATTTCCGAGACCGGCATCACCGAGATGCGAGACGCGGTGCTGGAGAAGCAAGACCAACAAACCCTCAAGCAGAAGCAGCGAGAACGGGTGCAACCTAAGATGGGAAAACTCGATATCGATTACCAAAAGCTATACGATGCCTTCTTCCGCTTCCAGACCAAGCCTGAGCTCACGAGGTTCGGCGAAGTATATTACGAAGGCAAGGAATGCGAGGTAGATTATAAGAACTTTAGGGCCGGTGAGCTTACCGACGCGACAAAGGAGGCGTTGGGGATGCCTCCAGGCGCGCCGCCACCCTGGCTAATTAACCAACAACGATTCGGACCTCCCCCATCCTATCCTACCCTCAAGATTCCCGGGCTCAACGCGCCGCCACCGCCAGGCGGATCATGGGGCTTCCATCCCGGTGGATGGGGCAAGCCTCCCGTCGACGAGTTCAACCGACCTCTATTCGGTGGCGACGTGTTCGGTCTTGCGGCTCCTAATGGTGCTGCTGCCCCTGGCGGCGTACAACCCTCGCAAGCAGTGGCACAGCCCCAATACACCGCCGAAGAACCCATAGACAGGACGCTGTGGGGCGAACTTCAACCACGCGAAGAGTCCGAAGAGGAAGAATCAGAGGAGGAGTCCGAGGAGGAGGGATCCGAAGAAGAAGAGCTTCCCGGCGGCGGCCTCGAGACGCCAAGCGGTCTCGAAACCCCCAGCGGCTTCGTCAGCTCCGTACCGACGGAATATCCACCCACCGGGGTGGAGACCTCCATCGCCGGAGAGCTCGATCTTCGCAAATCCCGCCGCGGCATCGACACGGAAGAATCGACGCACCCGCGCTCCGCCTACACCGTCATCCCCGAAGCTGCGGCTCGTGGCGTCGAGGGCTTCTTCGGCAGCGAGCGTACGTATGACCTCAACGCGGCGCGGGCCCACATGCCCGTGCTCGGACAGGAAGACGATACGCGCAAGAGGAAGAAGCCTGGCGACATTGACGTGGCACTGGATCCCGACGCGCTTCTTCAGCATGGCGGTGTTAGTAAGGACGAGGTGAAGAGGCGGTACGAGGAAGGGAGGAAGGAAGAGGGCATTGGCGCTAAGTGGTCCTATGAAGAGGACTTGCAGGATATGATTGCTCAGGAGTCGAGGAAGAGGCAAAAGATGGATGAGAAGAGGTATGAGAAGAAGAGAGAGACCAAGTATAAGTTCTGAGAGGAGAGAAGCTCAGTGTGCCACGCCTGGATGGATGGGATTTTCATATTGGCTTGGTGATGAGGGGAGTTACGTTAACTTGAGGCGTGTGGGTGAAAATATGGAAGCATCAATCTCTCCATGCTGTCTTTATTTGTACTTTAGGGACTGTGGGCGTTATTATAGCACAGCATTCATAGAGACAGATTGCTTGACCTTCCCTCATGAACTCTTTAAATCTCCTCTGGCTTCTTAGATGCCCGTGTGACGAAGCTGGGGATTTACTCTTTCCATCCACAGTTTTCATCTGGAATGAATTACTTACGAGCCATGTATTCATCATCATTCCCACCCACACTCTGGGATCATCTAGGACGTGGCGTCAAGGCAGGCCACCGCGTCGTCAACCACGGACGGAATAGGTTGTTTTCTTTCATATAGAAATAAGAAATGATCTCGACTCTTTTCTATATTTCACGCTGCTTGATGAAGTGTGCACTGAAGGGGAGAAATGGAATGGAGGCAAAGAGACAGAAGAGTACGGCAGCCCACCTCAACCATGCCATGATCCGATGTTCCACTACACACACGCACGCACGCACGCACGCACACATGCACACACACACACACACACACACGCACACACACACACACACACACATCCTTAAAAATATTGATAGAATATCTCATTATCCTACAGCGCGACGCATACTTATGCAGGGCTCAGCTCGTCCCCTGTGAGATGTGGGAATTGTCATGGTTTTATTTCATGGGATAGGTGCGGCGGGACAGCATCCATAGAATGAGGTTAGAGACTATTTCGGTATTATATTTATATATTAGCCCTGAAGCACGCAAGGCCGAATCAATCGATCACTGGGCAGGATGACCGGAAATTCAGCAGCGAGACATCGAGCCACTTGACCACTAAGCATATCGAAATGACTATCTCTGGCGTATCGGTTTGATTCCCTCTCCCATAGTACCCGAAGGATTTTCTTTTTCTTTGTCCCTTTTCACCATTCGGACTCAAGCCATCACAAGTCGCCTGAGATTAGGATGGCATGTCTTGCTCGGCGTCGTCTGGATACATTCAGGGCTCACCACAGTCGTGATCCCATGCTTTTACCGCATGCCCAAGACAGGCAACCTGATGCCTCAATATACTGGGCATTATTTCAGCCCCGTAGATATGGGGTTTACTTTCAACTTCTCGAATACTACTCACTAATTATATAAGCATAAGCTCCTAGAGACAACCCACTGACCTCATTCAATGTATCCATGCCTGGGAGTACACCCAAAGAGGAGTCGAGGTAAATTTTAAATATCCAAAAAGACCCCACCCGTATATTATATAGCGCAGGCAGTCTCGCATCATATTCTAGATGCCTGGTCCCATCTCTTCCAACCCCACCACTATTTTCGTCAGTATGGTCATGTCTCCTTTGGTACCGTATGTATGTAGAGATAGAGAACACGCGTGCTCCGGAATGGCTTGATACTTGCACTAGGACACTGCTTGGATGAGTTCTGCCCCGTCCCTAGGGCTCTATGTCCCAAAGGAGTACGGAACGTTAGACGTAATGGGAAGGAAACTTTGTCCCTCGTGGCTAGATGTTAGACTGGGAGGCGATCTCTCGCTTCCATGCTATAATACATCTTGACCACTCGGACGTGTAGCGGCATGCTTGGGGAGGCGTGTCGACATCTTCAAAACACCCCGGGGGGGTCCAGCGGAGAGTGGTGAGGATATGCATTTGGTCTACCCTACCGCAAGCATAGCGCCGGAGGATAGATATTGAGATATGATATTCGTGAAAATAAAACCATCAAAAACTTCTCCCCGCCCGCCGAACTATGGGCGTTCCAATTCTCAGCTGGGGGAAGTGATATCAATGGTTATTTTCTACACAACCACCCCGTAACCTACCTATCTCTCTGATATTGGAGAGAATAGCTCGAGCCGAGTAAAGATGCTGTAATTCGATTGAGAATTATATATGTACAGTATGCATCGAGTCTCTCGACTATACGGCGGCTAGGACGGCAAGCAAGATTCTCACACGCTACATTCCGGGCGATCTGAGCCCTCGAGCATAGATATGAAGAAGACGGGGGCAACAATGCCTAAGTGAAGCATTGCAGGTAGCCCGCCATATCAAAACGTACCTATGAAGATGGACTTCCTTGATTTGGCGTTTAACTGAAAACGATAATCCTCTCTCAACACTGGCTTGTTTGTGTTTAGGTTCCTGATTTATGGGGATATGTGTGGCTCGCTGATGACCGGTGGTCTCAACGAGGAGACATATTGCTAACGAGTGGCATTCTATATCATCATTCTGCATTGATCTCATATATACTTGTCACGTTTGACTTACAACTGAGATATATGACGACAAAGATGCTCCACGTGTCGCGACCAGCGCCACTTGACTGGAAGTAGTCTTATATAGCCACTGCCCCAGCTGTCCTTACAATACTTAACCCACGTTGTGTAGAGAGCATACACGCCCTGGACAGTTAGGTAGTCACGGGCTACGTTTGCAAGATCAAATGAGTAAAAGGTGGGTTATCCGTGTATTTTAGTAATAAGGCTAGACACATACTCCCCGGTGTTCCGTGGTTTTGCACGCATGTTACATGTTTAACGGCTATCAAGACGTCCAAGTTGTAAATAGTAATAAAGCAAGAATAAACTTCTCAGTCTCGTCATGTGAAAATGCGTACGTGCTTAGTCCCGAGTTGAAGAACAAGAGCTATTCAACGTATTCTTGACAGGATTACATATAGACGCTTCAACTCTATGTGTGGAACGTCTGTTTCGCGTTTCACAGCCTTTTTATCACATCTTAATACAAGATTATACAATTTTTGCGTGTTATCTGATTTATGAAGAACACAACATTCAAGCCTGTCGAGCGTGATAGACGGGGAACATTGAGGTTATGTGTATTCCTCGTTTCTTTACGTCTATATTATCAAACGTGTTCTGTTACTAGAGAGTTCAGAAACCGATTAAACTAGTCAAAAGACAAGAGGGTTAACTCAAAAGACTCTTCAAACACACACATGTGCATCATCCAACCGAAGTACAATTGTACATGTGGCAAGGATGGACCGAGTGAATTTCATTAGTCAGTCACCCTCAAAACGCTCTTGATCCAATGTTCTCCTAAGTACAACATTGTACAACATTGCATTGCCAGGAGAAAGACCAGGCTGGATTGGGAGTTTCGGACTCATCGATTCGCATTCCGATTGACAGTATTAAAAGGCCTTCAACGTGTTTTGTTCTCTAAAAATTGAATCGTCGTGAAGTCGAGTCTCAAGGCTCAAAGGACACCCAGAGCATTTCAAAACGTCAACCTTCATCGCCATTACAATTGTAAACGCATCCAACAAGGAACTGAAATGTTTGTCGAATCGTACAAAGGAAAAGAGACTGAAAAAACAATGTCAATGGAACAAAAGGAAGAGAAAAAGAAAAAAAAAAAAAAAGGTAAGAAAGGTGAAAGAAAAAACCCCAGATATACTCCCCGAACGCAAGGCTGTTGCCGGGTCCTGTGTATACAATGGACTTCGATGATTCCCATACCGCTCAGCTTTGTATGTAAACGTAAACCGGAGATGCCACCACCTTCTTGAGACTGAAAGCCATGAAGAGAAAAGAAAGTGAGCCCGTCTGCAGTAAAACGCCGTGCCATGCCATAATTAGGTTGGTGATGTAGTGTACAAAAAATCCTGGCATTATATACCCATCAAGCAAGGTCTTCTTGCACCCTTCTTGTTGTTAGTTTTGCTTGCGCGGCTTTGCCCTACACCGCCGCTGCTCCCCCATCCTGTTGTTGAAGAGTCAGATCTAATGAACATCTAATGAAACGTCTCGCCGGCGTTGTATCATCCGAACCTCGAATATCGCCCTTTTGGAGGGCGAGCTATTCTCAACCGTGCACTCTATGCACCCTGTGCTGGAACATCTCTAGTCTCCGGAGCATTGTCAACGCAGTCGTTGCAGAGCCACTTTTCTTCTGTGGGCTTCATCTTGATCGCATCCTGAATGCAGGTAAGGTGGAAATATTTGCCGCAATCCTAGATATCTTCTCAGTATTGAATCTTCTCCATAATGATCACATTACGTTTGAGCTCAGTGGAAAAGAATGAATGGTGGCTCCGAAAACAGCTGGGCTGGGTTGGGCGGAAACTTACAGCATTGGAGCAGACGAGGGTGCAAATAACCCCGACTGGTGGTAATTTACAGATCACACAGGATGGTTCCTCCCGTTTCCAGGTGTCACTAGATGTGTCGTCCTGGGATTCCGTTTCGGCGTCCTTGGCCGCCTTCGCTGCTCGGGCGTCACCCAATATGAGATTTACTGCGTCAAGAGTTTTTTGATCCAAAACGTCCCGGAGTTGCAAATATGCCAAGTGCTTAAAGAACTCCTCTTCCCGTTGCTCCGAGGACACGATCCAGGCGGCTTTCGCACTCAAGAATTCCAGTAGAATCTTAGGGACAAAGCCTTCCGAAGAGAGTCGCTTGGGGAGCACAAACTTATCCCAAGCGAGGATGTACTCCCTCTCAGGAAGCTCAATATCGACAAAATCTGAAATAACGTCGCGATGTTTCTGGATCCACCATCTATCGTCGCTTTTTGGCGGAACAAGTTCGGTTCCAGGTTCAAGAAGCGCTCTACTGACAGAGTCATATAGGGGCTGCTTGGTCTGAGGAACTAGAACCTTCTTCTTCGGCTTCTTCACGACTGGCTTCTGTAAATTTGGTTGAGTTTAGTAGGCTGATCCATGATGCGGCCCAAGGCTCGGCGAGCATTGGGTAAGCCTTGCCCGACGCCCCCTCTCCACTCCGTCCCCGCCAAAAATTGAGGCAGAATAAAAATGTAGAAAACGGTTAAATGACGTGTAACTTACGGGTTGAGTTGGTCTTTGCGCAACGTTTGGGGCCGGTTGAGGCGCGCCGGGTTGCCGCCTTTCTTTGGCCTCCGGTGCAGTATCGAAGCCCAGAGTCTTCGTGGCGCTGGTGAACTGGAACTCCTTGGAGTCAGACGCGAGCCAATCATTTCGATCCGTTACGCGGAACTGGCAGGCACCCTTTGAGTATCGGAGATCGCACACGAACCCGGGATGAGCCGAACTGAGATGCATTTGCAAGATTTGAAGCGATTGATGTGTGACTCCGCATGCGAGGCAGCCGTACGAGTCCAGAGGAACCTGAAGAGGGGCCTGATCAGTACCAAGGAGATATGTGACCTGACCATCATCCCGTTTTCGGCGTCTCCGGTCCTTGTCCTTGCTTTTTCCTTGGGCTTTATCGCTAAGAAGCTTGAGGTTGTAGACCTTATTCTCCCGGGTACGTAGGGCTCGGTTCGGCGTTGTGTCTCCTTCGGGCTCTTCGCTGCCCTCCCCGGCGTATCCGTTGACGGACGCATTAGAGGCCCCGTTCACCAGAGTTTCTGGGGTCGGGACGCCATTCAAGTCTGTCCCGTTTGCGACAACGCCGTTATTTGAGTCAGCAACGCTTACAGTGATGGAGGACATAACACCCTTCTCAGGAGTCGAGGGTCGCCGCTCGCAACCGACTGACCAGCGTGCATCAATGTCGACGATATAGCTGGTGCGGAGAATGCATTCCCGTGTATACTGATGCATGTAAAGATCCACAGACATGCGTGATCTCTTGAACAAGTCAACCAAACAGGCAAGAAGTACCCATCTCCGCGCACCCTGGCTGTTACGTTCCGGGGGGATCGTGAGATCCAGTGGCGGCCACTCCTTTCCATCGGCGGCACTCAGCTCGACGTCTAGTCGGTAATTGTCGGCCAAATCATATGAGCCATCCTCCTTGACGATTTTGAGGATCGTGTCAGGGACGAAGAAGGGCCGTTCCAAGTACACCCTGGCCATGGGAGAACTCCCGACGGGGTTCTTGAAAGTCTTGATCGTGCAGGGCTGGCTATTACAATAGAGAACGGGCGGAGCATGCTTGCACAACGGCGAGTTATCTAGGATGGTGATCTTGCAGGAGGCCCTGATCGTGAGTAAATTGGACAAGGGCTGCGGCGGCGTGTCTAGATTGCTAAGGCTGACACTAGGTTTTACCCGGCGCTCGAAGTCCTTGTGAACAATTTTCAAAACATCGACTCGTAAGAACCTAGGTGCCGAGCTGGGAACCTTGGGCAATAGAACCTCATCCAACGATGGAGTGTCCGTCAGTTCGGGCGTCGCATCTTCCGCAAGCCTTGGGCGCTTGGAGGGCCGATTCTCAGGCTCAGCTCCATTATGGCCATCATATCCATTGCTGAGTTTGGTAGGACTCGACCAGTCGTTGGCGCCTTGGTTCCAATTCCGCTGCAGATAGGGCAGCTGGCGCCGGGGGATATTGGCCAATGTCATCCTTGAGATGACGCATGAGAGGCGCAAGACAAAGCACCAGACTGATTACACTAGGTAATTAACGTGTGGCGTGGTGTGAAACGGGGGAGTCTTGATGAGATGCGAAGTCCAAATAGGATTTGATGACACGCATAGTCTGGGGGACCAGGGAGAAAAGATTGGCCGAGTCGAGCGGAATGCGATGATGAGAATGGGGAGGGATGGCCGAAGAGAGGGAGTGTTGTGGAAGAGATTGAGATTTTAGCCTTGCCAGATTTCCTCGGCTGAAATAAACGCGCACGCCGTAGTTGCGGGTAGTAGATCCAGTTGCTGACACGGACAAGTATAAGGGGGCGAAACAGAGCACGAGATTGTCGAAGTTGAAAACAGCGAAAGTAAAGGTGACAGCACAAGGGCAGAAGAAGAACTGCAACTATAGCTGAATGCTCTCTCTTTCGCGAGGCTCCGTTCCAGGAAAATGTGAGACTGAGAGTCAGGGGTGTGAAATAAAAAAGAGAGAAAAAAAAAAAAAAAGGCAAAAGACGTGAAAGAAGGATTTAAAGATGAAGCTGAATGAATCGCATGAGCAGAAAAGGGGTAATAGTTTATGTGAGAGGGGAAATGAACAAATAGCCACGTTTTTGTTGCTGTTGTCGTTGTCTCGCCGCTGTTGCTGCAGGGCACGAAGGTGAAAGAGAGAAGAAAAATAAGAGAGTCTGAGCTGGTGATGAAGATGGCCAAGATGTGTGTGTGGTTGCTGGATAATTCGATCCTCCAAGAGTTTCGCAGAGTCGGGGACCGAAGGGAGGGTGAAGAGGATGGGATGGAATGGAATATGCGTTGAGCGCGAGAGAGAGATGGAGCGAGAGAATAGAGATTGCAACCTCTCACAATGCGAGCCAGTCGAGTGTGAGCGAGACTGGACGAGAGAGGCGCAAGGCAGATTGCGTATGGCGGAAACTTAAAGCCGCGCGACACGGATGGGAGGTGTCAAATTGTAAACGGCAAAGCCCGCGAGGATAATTTGAACACGAAAATTTCATAGAACAGACATTCCTGATGGCTATAGACTCAGCAGACTGAGTTGATATGCCGCGGAGATGAACGCGGCGTTGTGCGAGATGTTGGCTGATGTTGGAACTGGAAGAGGTTGATCTGAGGAATAGAGAGATAGAACGCGTATGAAGTCGCTCCTATTCTCGAAAATCAACAAGAGGCCAGACCAGTTTTTGCTGCCCACCCACCCGCTGCTTCCTTCTCTCTGGCAAGCACGAGCACGCGCCGCTGAACTGGCCCAGATTCTTGTACTTCGTCATGTACCTTCGTACCTCCGTGGGCTTTCCCAAATAGGATAGTCTGGGTGGGTCCAGACCCTGCTGGGGTACAAGGATATATGTACCTTCCTAATGTCGCACGAAGTGTATGGGAATGGCTTTAAACGGGCGATCTCATTTGGCATTAATGCATATCTTGGCGAGGCATGGCCACATGAAGGGAGCAATATCTTTGTATTCCTTCTTTCGATTGTAGTCGCCGCCGATAGTCTTTGGATCCTGGCAGGAGGCAGAATGTTCTACAATACCCGAAGTAATCTCTGTCGGGTTACGCCCATCCTACGCGTTAACCTTGCCGACATAGAATTGTGGCTGATCAAGTGTCTGCAAAGTACTTCGTACATCAAGAGCTCATATTAGGTGAGGAGCCTGTTCGCACTAAGTGTCATAACCGTGGTAAAGGCATGCACGCCGGGCTCCTTGTTCTAGTGCGTGTTGATATCTGTCTAATTCAGGACATTGAACAAACTTATTCAAAACGCTTGATGAATATGGGGCTAGCATTTTGGCAGCCTTGTAGTTTACCTGCTTGAGACGGCCTGAAATAAACGGCACAGTCCCGCAGTAACCGATTCCCCGAATAGAAGAAAGGGTGTTCGAGTCTGGTCTGGTCTACTGACGTAGTATCAATGAACCCTCCAGATTTGTTTACACATGTAATTCTACTTAACTGCGACAAGAGCGGAAGGCAGGTACGCCTGCTTGTATTGTCATTTGATACCGCGATCGATGAAACTAGAGTACTTACAAAATTGTCCCAAGCATCGAATGCTCACCTGCCAAATGTCGAATGTACCCCGACTGGTGACAAATCGCCTATGTCACGTGGCTAGAAGTACACAATCGAGGATACTTGGTTGGTGGCAAGAGCAAACAACTGTAAGCAGGCATCATACCTACCCCCCACTTCGTCCCCCATCCCGCAATTTGTTGCCCCTCAGCTCCCTCCGACATCCTTCACGTCAAGCTCCTCCAGTCAAGTTCGTCTGACCCGAGTTCCTGGTGCAAGTCCTCAAGTCCTCAGCTGTGACCCGGTTAAGGCACCTTGAGCTTCGCTTCTATATCCCATTCACAACACCGCCTTGACTTTTATCTTTTTCAATCCACCCACGCGCCCTTTTAGTTTAAACTTTTTTTTTTTTTTTCCTTCTCGGCTCGACTGCACTCGATTCTCTTCTTTTCTTCTGTCTCGTTTTATTTTCTCCCCCGAGGCTGCAGTTCTTTATCTCGAGGTCCCCATCCGGTTCCTTAAGACCAGTCTGAAGGTACGGTACAGGACGATGCGTCAGCCCTGGCCATCCTTATCCACAATCAGCCGCCACCCACTCATCCCTACCCATCTTTCTACTTGTCCTAACTAGTCTTGCAGTGCAACATCGCGCGTACCCGTTTACGACGTGCCTCACCCATGCGCACACTGGTCTTGATAGGTCAGAATGGCACGCGCTCCATCAAGCGGGGCGACTCGCTCCTCGTCGCGCATTCGTAATATCGCGCGCCGTGACTTGAAGCAGAGACTGTTAGACTCCCCGACTAGTGGCCGGCCCCGAACTCGTGCCCAGAAAGCAGTGCTCGCAGGAGCTATGGGGCGTCGACGTTCTAATCGTTCCACTGGAACGATATATGATCACTTTCTCATCAGCAAGCCGGGGGCCAGAAGAGGCAAGAACCCCACCAACGTGATTGATTCGGCACTAGACACCACAGACATCACAGATCTTTCGGATGACGGAGACGACTCTGCCGATTCCGATTTCAATGCCCCGGCTCCGAAACACCCCACTTCTAGCCGACGACTGCGTAGGTCTACCCGCACAGCGAAACGCCGAAATCCCCCGAAAAGGCCGCAGCGGAATGTGAGTCTTGTCCTTCTTGACAAGCCCGCCCATGAGGTCCCAAAGGAGCACGAAATTGTTCCCAACTGGATTGTACCAGCCATGCAGCCACACTGGGCAGCTGTCCTAGGCTACGCGGCTACGGAAGCCGGGTATCTGAATCGAAGCTGGCTTCTGGAAACCGCCACTGTCTGCAAGGCCTTCGCCGAACCGGCGCTCACGGTCCTATATTCCAACCCGGTAATAACAACCGAGGCGAAGTTGCAGAAATTCGTTGCCACTTTATGCCGACCCAGCAACATGTTCAACTATCCCAGCAAGGTTCACAGTCTCCATCTTGGTCCGCGATTCATCCCCACCAATTACATGATTGAAACCTTGTTAATTTACCTTCCTCGACTGCGACACTTCTCAATCGACCATGAGCTTGATGAGCCGCCCTACCGTGACCTCACGTCAATGCCGAGGCGAAATTATCCAGATTTTTGGAATCTCTTGGAGAACCGCGTTGACACGCGACCCGGAATGATTCAGAAACCGAGCAAGCTGCTGTCCTGGAAATGGTCCTGGAGGCTCTTGGGTAGCCTCACGCCAGATTCCTTGATACAACTGCACACAACAGGCCCGCTGCGACACCTGAAGAGTCTACACTTGGTCAACTTTCCGTCTCTAGGATATACTAACCCGGCAGATGACATGCCGCTGACCGGGTTTGAACTTGCTAGCCCTAACCCCCGGTCGAGGTCTGCCCAAGAATGCGCAAAGGTTATTACACCTTTGAAAAATCTTGAGCACTTGGTACTCGAAGCATGCTTTGCCGTTGATGGAGAGTTTCTCTCGTATCTGCCGCCCGGTTTGAAGCACTTGGAAATCATCCATTGCTGGAATCTCCAGGCCGCGCATCTCACCGAGTTTCTTCTCACTCACGGCAAGAATCTCCGAAGCCTGACTCTAAGGAACAACCAATCCTTGGACCTCAGCTTCTTGACCATGCTTCGTGATGTTTGCCCCAATCTCGAAGAACTCGAAGTTAACATGGGGTACTTCAAGGACCCCGAGACGAACAGCTCGAACCCATTTTTCGACTTTGCGCTCTCGGAGGACCAGGTGCCCCGCTGGCCACGCTCGATCCGCCATATTGAGCTCCTGCACATACGGCCCTGGACTTATGATGCAGCCGTCATGTTTTTGCAGTCTTTGATTAATGACGCCAAGAATCTGCTAAATCTGCGATATCTGGTCATAAAATCAATGCTTGATCTGGACTGGCGAAAGCGGGCGACGATGCGGAGTGAGTGGCTTGCACGCCTCGAGGCCGTGTTTCTTCAGCCCGCAGGCAAGCCGCCAGAGCCGCTGATTTCGCTGCAGCCGCCTCGCAGACCCAGCACTCGCACCGAGGATAAGACTGCTCTTCAGGAGGATAAGGGCACAGGATCTGGGATTTCGCGACGTCGAAGTAGTCGGATCTCTGCTCGAGATGTCAATCCCTACCCCTCGCCTACGTCTAGTGTGTGGAGGACTAAGCGGAACTATGCCGAGCCCCCCAGCGATATTGAAGATGACTCAAGTTCGGAAGACGATGATGATGGCGATGTTCCAATGTCGGATGCACCGGTCGAACAGTCTCCGGATGTTGACGGCGGCGACTTCATCCAGGGACTATGCCGATATGTCGAGCTGACGATTGAGAACCATAAACTCGCCGAGATGCAGTACGACATGGATGATTTCGTCGATGGCGGTAGTGAAGATTCATCGTCGAGCGACTCCGATTTTGTCTAGCACTGCCTCGTTCGAAACCCCCCAAAACACTCTCCGCGCGGTTTCTCTCTTCTGCGGTCCCGATCATTCCAATTTCTCTTCATCCTCCTCATATACCCCGGTGGCGTTTACATCACCAAATTTCAAAGCAGAGACTCATGTTAAGGAAAACGATAAATATTCGCTATAAAGGCCGGCGGCATTCCGCGTTCTAGGTATTAAAAAGGAAAAAGAAAAAAAAAAGGGCGCAGGTGTTGTATCTTCCATACCGTCATGGTATTTTGATTTTCCGAGGTCCAGGGTTTCAAAAGTTCGAAATACATGGAGGATAGTCCAGGGTATTACTGCCTCGATAATTGCATTGCGTTAATAGGAAGGATTCAGGAATGGAATCAGTGGACTATTATGGTACAGATTTCCTTTGTTTCAATCTTAGAATCAGCGGCGGAATCGGTCGCGAGACCTTTGCATCATTGTACATGTACCTCAGTACAATAACGTTTAATCTGAGCCTTTCCGTTTTGTCCTGTATGCCGTCCGGTGAGAAATTATCATGATATCTGTCTTTCCTATAATGCTATTGCCATTTTCTTCTTCGAGCTGTTGTGTGAAATTTATTCTGCAAGAACGTGAGCGTCTCAAACCAACGCTCGGCTTTGGGCTGGACTTCGGGATGTATGCATATTTGCGGTACAAGTAGTGTACGAGACCATCAAAGTCCCGAAGTACAGACTGAGAAGTGCAGCATAATTTCAGTGCTGTCGGATCTGCGATTGCTGGGTTTTGAGCTCCTGGCCCTGGGCTAAGAAATAAGAATGGGGCCGAAAAGCTGGAATGAGAGTCTCGCGACGTTGCAGATTCTCAAGCGGGCGAGAAACACGAGACTGGATTGGGGGCCTTGCAATTTGTTGCGGATGTCGGAAGTTGGTATCACGCAACGGCGAACTCCATTTTAAATACTATTAATTTTGTTTTCGGGAGATTATGAGACACTAAGACGAGGGATTGGCGCGAAAATGAGGCACGAAGTACAGCTGGAATGCCTCACACATGTACCATTGGACCCATTGGACCCGGGTTGGGGAACGCGATACTATACGTCAATGTTGCAGTTCGTGTTCAGGGCTGAGTCGGCGGTGACAGTCCCTGGTAGGCTTCGCTGCCCAGAAAAAGATGATGAAATTCATTCCAGAGATGGCGGCGTGCTTCTTGTGTACGGATTCGGGTACATGTATCCCTCCCTGAGCTTGGGGTACGAAATTGCAATGTGGCGTCTCCATGAACCTCTCCAGAGAAAAATCGGACGTGGACGCGATTGGCCATTTCAAACCTGTATTATCAGAGTATCTTTCGTGGACGGATGCAGGTGCCGTTGGAACTCGAGATTCGGGTGTTACATGGGAGCATCTCGGGTTCTGCGGTGGTCATTCTATTTCCACTGGAAATTTTCATCTAACCTCCCCCCTTGAACATTCCATGATCCATGATGTCGGACAGTTCCTTCCTGTTCTTGACGGCGACGGCGGAAGGTGTGCAGGCACCCCCTTTTTACCCTGCGCACTTTGAAGCAGACTCATTTCTGAAGGCAGCTCAGCAGCTCACCGTCAAGGAAGTGGAATGTTCGTATCAAATGATTGACGGGAATGAGACAGACGTGTAAGCCTGGAGGTGGAGGATTTGTTACTCTTCAAGATGAAGATCAATTAACCTGACTGGCCTGGCCAAACAAAGAAGCAAACAAACTTACACAGAGACCGCCATATGGATGCCAGAGACGTCGACTTGGGAGAATTCTATCAGCAACATTGAATCCTTCAGGAGGAGTGGTGCGGCCACCCAAAATCTGTATTCTTTCTTTTTTTGAAAAGGACAAGGCGTTGAAGGCGGCGAACTAGTAACAGAACAGATTCATGGCACGATGGAATTTATTTGAATGGAGATGAGTGAATGCTGCGACGTGTGGCTTGGTAGATGAATGCGGCTTGGTTTGTATCAGCTCGGACTAGACCCTAATGATGGCTGGAGAGTATCGAAGTGGTGGCCCCGTTTCCTCACGATACATCAGGAGAGACGGGGGAGGATATTGGATATTGAAAGCGCCGACCATTCGAAACCTCTTCTTGGAATCTACAAGTAATCGCTGAGATCGGATTGATATTTGATCAGGAACGAATCCTTATTATCTCGGATAGACTCCGGACTCCAGTCTCCACCATGATTCTCGCCCTCGCGGGAGCCTATCCTCATCGAAGCGTGGCTGAGGCAGGGAGTAAGCGAGTTTCAGCTCGCAGGACACGAACACGATAAATAGAAGCCACTTGACAGATTCCAGTCCTGTCATGTTTGACTCACTTACTGCTGAGCTATATGACAACAAAAAGATGCTCCAAGGACCAAGTGTCGCGACCAGCATCACTTGGCTGTAAGCACTCTTATCTAGCCACTGCACCAGCTGTCCCTAAAAGTCCCATGAATCGTCCAATTCGAAGCTGTGGAGAGCGAGCTCCGCTTTTCTATTGATCAGGGCTCTCAGATTGATGAGTCCCTTCCTGTATGCGTTATCCTTGAGATCGTTAGATAATCTCGATGAACCGATCAAACCATGGCCCAACCGAATATACGACACAAATATACCAAATGCTTCGATGAGAGAGGACTGAATCTTGCGATCAGTGATACGTGAAGATGCTCTATGAGACGGCCTGCGACATAATATTATTAGTGAGTATACAATCATCCATGCAAGATCTCATCACCACGAATTTTTATGCGACCTGCAGCTCAGCCTTGGGAAGTATCCCCTAGCTCTCGCAAATTAGGTATGCCATCATCATCTCGTTTCCTAAGCAAGGAGAATGGGAGGCTCCCATATTCAAACCTTGAAGCTAATAAAATAACGAAACGAATGTGCCGAGAAAATAAGAAGGGAAAAAAACGCGCCAGTTTCGAATGCGGTCTGACTCCGACAACCATATCATTCGGCTCCACTTAATCAGATGTTGAATGCCAGACAAGCAAAACTCGGCGATACGGTCCCAAACTTCTAGAAGTATGTTCGAGCTGGTTAACCTTAAGCCATTCTCATCTCTTCCTCCGGAATGCACATGGACGCTTGAAGGGCTCGAAAAGGCCAAGTAAGAACATGTTAAGGGAAATGGCGGGATCGAGGAACCATCCTTAACGATTTCGCCTCAGGATAACGCAATGACATTTTCCGTATGGTGTACGTACGTGTAGCATTCATGATTCGAGCTGGTACACTCTTTGGGATATTCTCGTCGAGGAAGTCCTTTATCCACTTCTCAAAGGATATCTTTAGGAAAGTTCAAGATTACTCAAGGCTCTTCATGGGCATCTTCTATCCTGAATAGCGACACGAGACAGTGATACAGTGATTACACGTACATCTAGACACGCCCAGCGAGGTATTTAATCATCAAGATCCTTCGGTCCGTCCTCATATATCACTGTCCCCTAGCACATCGATTCCGGAACAAGGAGGAGTGATCGATAGCCATCGTTCACCGGTGAGAGCTACCGAGGCTAGCTAATATAGCCTCTTTTACTCTTTGCTATATTGCTTTAGAACTAGAGAAACTTGTCGCGGGAACGGAATAGTGCCATAGCGCCCCCTCGGCGGTGGCCATCGGTGGTTTTGAAAACATTGAGATGAAAGTAGGGAAAGCATCGTTCTAAATCCTTGCGGTGCGTCTACTTTCATCAGATTCAAACGCCCTCCCCAAGGTGACGTGGTAATGTAATACAGGTAGAATTTTACATGCTCGGCCCCATCTAGCTCATTTCTTCATTAACGCCTCTATAGTTCTCAGGGCTCATCGAGAACGATTCGGAGGTACGGGAAAGCTTTCATTATGCTTAGCCGGGCCAAATATCACACCCAGATTGATGAGATGAACTGGATGTTCTTCCTCTGTTTTTAGTTTTGGCTATTTTGCCTGATACATGGAAGCCATGATTATTGGCACACTTTGAGAATAACCCCGCAAGACAAAATTGAATCCTTCATATTTCCGTCTCTCATTCTTTTCCATCCACTTGACGGCTTTGGGATGAAGGGGATTGAAGGTTATCCCGGACCTTCCGGGAGGCGAGCCGGGGAACATGTCTCACGGACCTTATGGTCCGGCCCGGTTTTTCGGGTTAGGGTTGTTGCGGGTGGGGCACACCTGTGTCCACATGTGTCCACCTGTCCTAGTTGATTGGCAAACCTGGGTCAAATGTATCAAATGTATCCATGAGTAGCATCAACAACGTTGATCGATTCTTACGAGGCTGTTCTCTACTAGCAACGTGTTTTCTCGGTACTTAAAAACATAGCTGATAGGATGGCACTGCCGCCCTTCTGAAGCAGCACAATTTCAAGGTGATTCAGGCACTCGCACCACCCACAAATGAGTTGAGATATTGATGCTAACTTTAAGGTGAAGTTGCCCTTCAATATTAAGAAAGCCATATTGAAGAAGAAAAAAAAAAGCGGCCCTGGAAGGACTACCTCTAGTTCCAGCCTCTCGGGAAGATGTTCTACACATGCCTCGAGGAAGATAATAGAAACTGATCCAAGAAGAGACGCAGCACCGCTTCGATTAATAGTATCGAGACCCGAGGCTGGCAGCTAAGTCATACTCTACTGACTTGGAGTGAAAGAAAGAAAGACGAGACTCGTATGAATTCTCTTGAAATTGTACGCAGAATTGTGATGCTATTTCCCTTGGGAACAGAGACATCAACCCTCAGAGTTGGAGGCCATATATTTCGAGTCCAATAAGATGCTCCATGATAGGGGTAGCGGGAAAGACAAGAATGTATGGTCCTACACTATCAAGGTTTCGAATGCACAGGAAACTCCGTATGCCTGTCTTGATTCACATGCAAGCCCATTGAACCAGCAGTGCCTTATCACGGAACTTGAGGGCTGTCTCCATCTTTGAGTTAACAACAATGCGTCCTTGGCCGCTGCGCGAGGAGTTCGAAATTTTCGCCACCTATCGAGACTTGGGCTTTGAAGAAGTATCAAATACATACTCTCCGCTGTTCGCCAACGCTCCATAGACCGCAGGTTCCCAAAGAAGTTGAAAAAAGTATACAACACCGAGTATTAGTTGACCGTCACTAACCCAACGCATAATCTAGTGCTCGTCGGTTTATCTAGTGGAGAGCAGACGAGCCCAAGATTTGTCCAATGGCTCTGGTCGTTCGGAAAATTCAATGGCGCTTGTTTGTGGATCCGATCCTTTGGGGGTAATGTTGGCCGCTCACAACCAAGAGAGACGATTAGACCTTATAAACGAATATTGCTTTCGGCGCCCGACCCTCCGATCATTCATTCTGACCTTGGATAGAGGATTCGTGAATAAATGGCGATAAATGGAGGAGAGGGAGATCGGTCAACAGCCAGCTATGTAGAGAAGGCCCGAAGGCCATTGAGAACCTGCGAAGGTCAACTAGATAGAGGTCTCGACGACGCTAGTGTTGTCTGACCAACATCAGCACGCCTTGGGCAGTACGCCTCCGCATCTAAGCTGGGCCCTACAAAAGACGTCGTTGCAGCCCACACGTGGATTTCTTCTCCTTGACCCGGCAACCAGGCCGAGAACAAAGTGAAAAAAAAGAAGAAATATTCGCAGGTACTTGACCTGGAATGAGCCGACAGACCCAAAGGGCCTCCGGTCAAAATACCCTCAAAGGGAACAAGCCCTCAGATGGGGACGAGCCCCCAGACCAAACGAGCCCTCAGATGGAACAAGCCCCCAGACCAAACGAGCCCTCAGACACAAAATGGTATTGTGTAATCCGTATCGGACCATTACAGCCCTCAGGAAAAGCCCCTTCGAATTTTCGTTGTGGCATCTGTGTACTGGTGTCACCACCCACCAGTACTGGTCTCTCACCTGAACTGAAGTACCAACCCAATAAGCACAGCAGGCCTACGGCACTGCCCAATCCGACCATTACAGCCGAAATGGGAGAACCCCTTCCTGGACAAAAAGCCAAGTTGAGGTCTGGTTATGTTCTTACATTATGGCCTCAACGCCGAGGCTGAGCGCGATCATGATGGCCGCAACGAGGATGCTTAGACCCAATGCGACGAAGTAGTGTTCGTCGAATCCCCGTCCTAGTAGACTTGATCATCAGAAATCTCCGGATCTAACATGCCCTTGTGGAAACAGGCACTAGTTTTGGGGGGAGGGGTTAGTGCACAGGCAAACGACTCACCGGTAAGATCGGCTACGCCGAAGCGACGCCGGATCCAAGCTGTAAGGAGCACACAAGCCAGTGGTATGATCGCATACCGGAGCAAGACTTTTCTATCCCAGAGAGCTGGGAGCGAGGAGAGAGACGGAATCATGCTGAATAGTAGTCGATACGATCGTCTTCGAGTTGGAGAAGAAAAGAGGAAGAATCAAGCTCTGCTCTGGGACAGAGAGAAAAAGATATAGACGAAAGAAATGGTCTGGTACTGCTGAGGCAGGAGCCTGCGGGTATTGGCGTGAGGGAGAGGAAGGGACGTCGGCCGTCCGTCTTATCTTCCCTCGGTGAAGGATCTGCAGGTCATGATGTTTAGAGAAGGCATAGCTGGCACCATCGCCAATATGCAGAAGCTGTGCCCCAAGGTACATCAACTTACAACCCACCGAAAAAGTTTAGGAAGTTCTGGAGCCGTGGATTGGAGCACATGGGGGCACGTTTTGTATGCAAGATGGAAAGAGTAGCGGCCAACGGTTCTTGTCATTCAGTGATTTGTGTCGTGGAAGGAACAATAAAGACCTCCATCTACTCCAGACATATCACTCCTTCCGCAACTTTCCGTCACCCCAGTCATAGCCTATGGCGCGGTGACGGTCAAACAAAGATAATGCCCAAAAAGCGACTAGAGTGGCAAGATGCATTGCCAATAGGAATCCCACCAAACCAAACACTGGCCGATTCCTAATAACGAGCATGTAGACCACAAATCCACCCAAGGCAGCTGTATGAACCTGCAGTCCAAGCACCACGACGAGCCCTGCTCCCTGATGCACCTGCAAGCGGGGAGGACCGGGCGAGAAGAAGCCCCAGTTGTCTGGGACATGGAGGACATGTGACTGAATCCTGTAGCATCGGGAGGCGAGCGCGAGGAGCGTTGGGTTGAGGTTTCCGTCGCTGTCTACCTGGTCGAGAAGACAGTTCTTGACGGCGGCGGCGATACTTTTCGAGTTACTGAAAGACATCCTGGGCGAACCTTTTAAGTTCGGCGTGAGCTTTTGTTGGTTGCTTGTGAATGGAAGGCGGGTTGTCTGACTCTTCGTTGCTCCTTCAGGAAATTTTCCCGTCAGATGTTCCTGATTTTCTGAGGAAACGATGAAGAAGGTCCAAATCCAAAGTTGTTGTCTCGACGAAGAAGGTACAAATGCGGAGTTGCTTCGAGGTCAGATGGGTCGAAGGGGAGGTGCTGGAGGAAGACAGGTTTGAGGTATTGTCGTGAGGAAGGCACTAATATACTTGAGGTATGTCCGCTGAAGTCTTTTGGGACGTTAAGGTTTTATGTAGCGAGGAGGCTGGCTCACATGCTTGGGGAGCAGTTGAGCGACCTGACTGAGGTCTTGGTCTTTCTCAACTCGGGGTTTGGCGGACCGCGTGGTTTCCTAGTTTCCAAAGAGTTACGGGGCTCTATCAACGTTCTTGTCGTAGCTTCCCACGTTGAAATCTCTACAGGGTGACTGCAACTCCGCGACGATGAGGGGAAAGAAGGGATGAAGAAGTAGGCATCAGAAGTACAGAAAGCCAAGAAATTGGCACTCCTACCCGTTAACTCCTGCAACGTCTTTACAGCCAGTCCACTTTCCCACTTGGGTGGGCGAGGCATGTGGAAAGTATCCTTCCTTGCATGCGCCATAACATGTGAATGTCTGGTCAAGTAAGTACATGCTATGTTTCTCAGGATGGCTTTGCTTGGGGTAGGCACGTCCAAGGCTCATGAGATCGCGTTCATGAAGTCGGAGGCGCAGGGACGAGCAATAAGGGCCAACCCATTTTCGGCAACGTAAATCGTATTTAGAAGGGTACCTAAAACATGACGTCTCTGATGATCTACGGGGATAACCCAGAATCCCTCAACTAAACATACAACCATCGACCCCTTTCCCCTTCGAAGCATTTGTATTGTTGAAGTAGGAATAAAAAAGGGGGGTTTCTTCTCATTTTTCCTCCTTCCTGCGTCCTGCCCGCTCGTTCCTGGTTATGGTCCTGGCGTTCCCTTATCAATAGTCGCACAATCTATCATGCTATAAACCCTGTAATCCCCATGCGGTTCCCTTGGTAGGAATAAGAGAAAACAAGAACAGTAATAAAGAGCCTCCTCTCATGGGGCGCCAGCCTGGATTCAATACTCTTCTTCAAAAAGGACGAAGAAGCAGTGAGCCCCGAAGCTCGCTTAACAGCGCGGAGAACTCGAGGGGAGATAAAATACAAAAAGGGACGTAATCACTAAAACGCCGCACCAGGACCATCCCCCGCCAAGCTTCTCATACTATTCTCGCTCAAATCGCTCCTGAGCTCCCAAACCTTGGCATCGCGCTCCAACTTATCCCACTGCCGAAGGTTCTTGCTCAGCTTATCCTGCTTGATCCTCAGCTCCTCGCGCAGCTTCTCCTCCTCCTCGCGGAGCTTCTTGTAGTGGGCCTCGACGTCGCGCGTGACGCCCGTCGTCAGCGGCGTGATGGACGGGTCTACTTTGCCGCCGTTGATGACGGGGGGCATCGTGGACCATAGGCTTTGCGCGAGGGTGGGACGCGCGCTGGGGGCTCCGAGCTGGGAGGCTGGGGCTGTAGGGGGGTTGAAGGACTTGTTGGTATTCGCAGGTAATTGGCTTGCCGAGGAGACAGAGTAGCGGGGACCGGTTGGGATACCGCCGGGCCCGGGAGACGTCGCGGCAGGCGCTTGAGCTGCTGGCGTCGCGTGCCGAGGGGGCGCGGGTGAACCCCAGGAGCCACGGGGACCGCGACTGTTGTAGGGTGCTCTCGCGGGAGGGACGTAGCCTCGTGGTCCCGTGGGGGGTACTGATGGGCTAGTAGCACCGGATCGAGTGGGACCCGTCGGGGGTGCAAGAGCGGCGGGGGAGGGTGCCGGCGGGGTGGGTGGAGCCATGGTCCTGGGGGCTCCAGAGGGGCCAGTGGGTGGCTGTCGAAGGGCGGCGGGTCCACGAGGAGGAGACCTCTGAGCCTGGGACCCAGATTCTTGGGTGCTCAGTTTGGGAACCTCTCGCGGCGCGAGTATGGGTGTAGCGTTGGCTGAGTAGTGGGGGGTTTGTTCGCGGGACGGGGGTCGAGAATGGGCAATGCTGGATGCACGACGAGGAGAAGATCGTCTGGAAGCAGACTGAGGGTAGATGTTGGGCGAAAATGTGGTAGAAGCCCTCTGGGGAGAGCGGACAGCTAGAGGAAGGGCTCGGTCGTCCCGTCGTCCCTGGCTACGGGAGCGAGGCCGATAAGGCCCTCCTCGAGGTCCCGTCGGGGGAGTTCTCCTAAAGGGTGACCTCTCCCGAGGTGGGCGATCCCTATTGAAAGGGGAACGCGAGCGTCTGTTGTCACTGTGGCGGGTCAGTCAGGAATGTATGATCTATCATGCAAACGGGGTTGATCCTACCGTACGTCATCTCTGTCCCGTGTCCGATCGCGATCCCTTTCTCGTTCGCGGTCTCGGTCCCTCGATCTCTCTCGTTCACGCTCGCGTTCGCGTTCGCGATCCCGGTCTCGATCTCTGTCGGACCTCTCCCAATCACGCTCGCGCGGCTTCTCCCTATCTCTGTTCTCCCAATCCCTGTCTCGGCGCGGCGAGCGACCACGGTCGCGGCTGTCTTCTCTGGGGGCAGGCGACCGGGCGGGGCTGCGACGGTTGGGGCTTCGGCGTGGAGAGTAACGCCTCGGGGGACTACGCGAACGATCACGACGTCTCCAGTCGCGGTCGCGGTCGCGGGATCGGTCTCGTCGGTATCTATCCGCACTACGCGATCGACGCCGGGGTGACCTTTGAGGCACATAGCTGTCTGAGGTGGGCAACGGGCTTCGAGGGCGTGGGCTGCGAGGACGATCTCGCGCTGGACTTCGTGCTCTTCGGGGGGAGCGGTCTCTGTTGAATGGCCGCCAAGATTCGCCCATACCATACATTTTTACCTCACCATCCTCATACCTAAGGAAGGGGGGATATCAGTTGGTATTCTTCAGGTCTTTGTTTTTGTGGTTCGGTAGGGAGGTGGAGGAATAGTGTTCGGATGAAAGCGAATGAGAGTAAAAAGGGTAGAGTGTAAAGGGGGAAAATGAATGTCGGCAGGGGAAAGGTGGGTACTTGTGCACATAGAAAAAGGCAGATGGAATTGAAAAGAGAAGGAAGGAGTAAAGCACAAACCTTCTGCTCCTGGTGTCCCGGTCTCGGTCCCGCGACCGATCTCTGTCCCTGTCTCTATCTCTCTCTCGGTCTCTATCCCAGTCTCGATCCCGGTCTCGATCTCGATCTCTATCCCTATCACGGTCGCGATCTCTATCCCTGTCCCTATCCCTGTCCCTATCCCGCTCCCTTTCCCGCTCGCGATCGCGCTCGCGATCTCGGTCCCGGTCTCGATCTCGGTCGCGATCCATGATCAATTCGGCAAATTCTTCAAATCGTTGCGAGAGGGGCGAAAGGAAGTAGACGAGAGAAGCCACAAATCCAGAGCTCTAACTAGGAGCAGCCAAAGCTAAATAGCATAGAAAAGCAAAAAGGCAAAACGATCAAGAATTAAACTGAAGAAAAAAGTGGCAAAAAAAAAAAAAAAAATGCAAGGCTGAAAGTCGAGCAACCTTCCGCGCCCGCTTCCAAATGGGAGAAAAAGTTGCGGCAAAAGGGAATAAACCACCAACACCGAGGGGGTATAGACACAACGAAGAGTTCCTCTTGTAGGTCGCGATTTCGGACGTCGACGGGAGCAGGAGTCGAGATGGGCTCCTGTTGCGGACTGCGAGTTAGGCAGCTTGTTGCTTGAGAAGTTACGCGATGGGCTGGGCTGGAGCGAAAAAGGGAGTGCGGTCGGATCGAGACGGCTTGGCAGAATTGCGGAATTCGGTGCTTTAATTTTCCGGCGCCGACACCTTTCCGAAAACAGCTATGAAGCTTGAGGTCTTATAATTACAAGGTACCCGATACCGAGGTACTTCGTCTCACCATGAATTCACCAGCATTCCAGTCGAGATTCCTCGATGATGGGATTGAAACGGATTGAGGCTCATGCCAATTATTTCGTCATGGCCGCTGGATATAAACATTAATATAGACAAATTTTGATACGATTCCCATCGAAAACAAGAGGCGAGACGAGCTCGTCACAAACCAAGTGATGGACATCATTGGTAACTCATGCCTTCGTTGAGGAAGATATCGACACATGGCGCACACCGGGAGATGAATTAAAAAAGAGAAGAAAACAAATGATGAACTTCCGACCCTTTCCCAATCTACTACAATAAGAGCGCTCACTCCATTTTCTCATCTTCTGTGGTATCACCATCTTCCTCCCTCACCCGATCTAGAATCCACCCCTGTACCTCGCCGGCGTGCGAGTGCATCATCTTGCTCAGACCCGACGCGCTGCTATGTATGACGTTGCCGAAGCGGCGCTTCGTTACGCGCCGACGGAGTTCGGGATCGATCCAGCAGGCGTGGTCGTTATCCACGTACACGAGCGAGTGATCCTTGTACCAGGAGGTCAGGTCGTGGTAGATGTCGGATTTGACAGCCCGCAGGTTTCCGTTGACGAAGTTGACGATCCCGGTAATTTTGCCCATAGAATCTGGAACTCCAAGAAAGTGTTAGTAAAAGAAGGGGGAGTAAAATGCACATCCGAAATTGGTATTCGAAAGACAAACCTCGGCATGTCAACAACGAACGGATGCCAATGTGGGCGTAGCCGACACCGATGAGGAAAATCTCGGTCTCATCGGAGTACAATTGGAGGTAATTATCCCATAGGTAGCAGACAAGCTCTTGGATCCTCGCCTCAAGAGCTTTCTCGGCTAGACTAGGCATGAAGGGTACGATATCCTATTAAATCTAAAGTTAGAAACAGGATTCAAGCTTCCTCTCGTCTGGGGTCAGCATACGCTCTCTTCGGGTTCAGGCCCTGCAGGTATATTGATGTCCATCACGCCGAACTTGTGTTGGACAGCCCAGTCGATGAACTGGAGAACCTCGTCAACCTGATTAGGAGACGTTAGTATTTAGTTGGGCACGGAGCTGCGTCCGAAGCGCTGTGCAAGTAGAGGGAGAATTTCATACCACGAAAGCATTGTGAGGATCAAAGGAATTGTCAACATCCAGTTGGCCAACGAGTTGGGGTCTAAATCCGGAATATTAGCCATCAGCCAACACGGCCAAACAAGGCAAAGCATAGTTGCTTTCAAAGTCAATCGGTGACGTACGGATCATGGATGATCACCAAGAGGCGGCGCGCATTATGGATGCTGGGGGTAACTAAAACCTGGTTCTCGAATGTCTTGAAAAGAGCCTCGCGGTGAATATGTAGTGGCATCATCTTATGCTTCCTCTGCAACCTCTGCAGTTGAGAGTCCCGTATAACGTCATGGAGCCTGGTCGCATGGAGGTTTGCCACGTCCGGAGCGCTAAGAACGCCTTGTCGCATACACTCCCAGTAGGGAGCCTGATAGGCTTGAACCTTGGCTAGGACGCGCGCGGCTTCTTTGTTGATCTTGGGGATCTCCATGCGCGGAGGAGGCTCCCCCATCAGCGTGCGGGCCACAGCAAGCGCAGATTGGGAAATCGCCTTGAGATTGTATCCTCCCTCGAGGCAGACTGCGACCTTGCCTTCGGCGAGAGACATGAGCATGTGTGTCATGTGGGCGTAGCAGGGGGGAGTGACGAAGCACCCGCCAAGCTCGTCTCCCTTAGCAGCATCGAAGCCGGCGGATACAACGACAAGATCGGGATCGAACTCCTTGGCGATGGGCATGACGATCCTTTGGAAAGCCGCCATGTATTCTCCGTCTCCCATACCCTGGTCGTGCCAGCCAATGTTGATGTTCCTTCCTAGTCCGAGGCCTGAGCCACAGTTCCCCAGGCCGCCATCGGGGATGTCGGGATTTTCGGGCTCTCCAGGGTAGAACTCGCCGTTTTGGTACACATGAATGGAAATATATAACACGTTCGGGTCTTGATAGAATATATTTTGAACACCGTTTCCGTGATGTACATCCCAGTCAAGAATAAGCACCTTCCGGCACTTCTCGGGGTATTGCCTCTGGCATACTCGAACAGCAACGGGGACGTTGTTGAAGAAACAGAACCCCATCGCATGGTTATATTCGGCATGATGGCCGGGTGGACGGATGACAGCAAACGCGTTTTTTAGCGTGCCCTCGACAACGTGTCTGCATGTCTCAATCGCACCCCCGGCGGAGAGAAGGGCGGCAGCAAAAGACATGCTGCCGACATAGAGTGAGTCGCGACCTTGGTCCTTGATCTTTGTGAGTATGCGCAGCTCTTGGTAGCTCATACTTGCCAACGACTTGACCCAGTCGTAGTGGTGAGGGTGGTGGGCAGTGCAGATCTCCTCCTTTGTCGCATTACGGGCGGCGATGCGGTACATGTATTTGTTAGGTGCGTCGCGAAGGATCTTGGGCAGATCCTTGTGAGGTCCGGTGTAGACAAGGCCGCCCTCCTTGAATGTATTAAAAATCTCCTCGATGCGACGGGGATCCTCGGGATGGTGGTCGTGAGGACTCCAGTCGACGTTCATGTGCAGTTTCATTCTATCATCATAGCATACACCGGTTGGTTGTAGGCCTTTCCTGTTGAGTAGAGATCCGCGGACTGTGGGGTGATAGAGGAGCTCTTCATTTGCCACACCCGAGTCAGAGGAAGACTCCTCTTCTTCCCCGTCCTCATTCACGACATGGTCGGCCTGGAAGCCGTTCATGGACACATCATCACTGGTCGCACGGGACTGACCCGGCGTGGTGGTATTGGGATTGGCGCCGTCACTCATACTGTCAGGCGACGGTGCAGAAGGGCGAGATGCCTTTGTGCGCGAGATGCATATATCACAGCGGGTTTCGTATAAGGCAAAAGAGTTGCAGGTGGAGGACAGATGCAGGAAGAAGGCGCTTAGGAGAGGCGCGGGAGCTAGCTCCCAAAATTCCGACGGGCCTGAGAGCAAGTTAGCAAGGGAAGACTGGCGTTGAGAGGAAAGTGATAGAGATCGATGCTCTCTGTTTAGTCGCGACCTTTACGTCCGAAGGCGATAACTCGGGTCGGGCGAGACGGTATGAGTCAACAAATAGCGGATGTCCTCAAATACGATCAACTGCACCAGTTCCCCCGACATATTTGAGGGCTGTTCTTTCATGACAAGGGGTAGAGGAGAATATGGAATGATGGAAGGGGGCGACCTACTAACGTGTTTGAGAAGAGTAATGCTGGAGGGCTCTACACAATTGTTTTAGTGGTTGAGTGAAGCAGATGTGGGGAGGGTGTAAAGATGAAAATGAAAGGAAAAGTAAAGGATAAGAGAGAGAATAGGAAGGGATGAAGAAGGGGAGGGGAGATCAATAATAGGGAGAAGTGTGAATCTCTCAGACAAGAATGTGAATAACAAGTGAGCGTCACAGGAGGGACATACAGGAAAAGAAACCCCAGACCAGTCGCGCTTTCCTGGGAGTAAAATTTAGGAGGCTATCCCCAGAATTCCTTTTACGCGACTGCGAATTTGGTGGTTTCGTACAGTTTAACCAAGGGTGGGATGCGAAAGAGGAGGATTAATACCGAGTAGAGCAGGAGATGTATGGGCAATGTAAGGTCGAGGTTCGCAATGTCTGTATTGATAGATCCATGCGGCAGGAGCACTAACCAAGGCCGGGCTAATGGCGCCTCTTTCACCATGCTCTAGTGGTCTTGGTGGCTGAAGCACCACACAAGCCACAGCTCCCGGCACCGCAGTCCGCCCCTTGGGAATGCACTCTCATCCGTCTGTTCCGTATCAATTTTTAGACCGAATACCTTATCATCTAGATCCATACGAAGTAGTCCATAGTTAATATAGTTCTCCTATCTTCATAGTCTATGAAATGGCCAAAAGTAATCAATATAGGTTCTATATGTACGAAGTAAATGGTACACACGGATCAACGAGACGACGAAGGTGCGGCAGACAACCGTCTTTTGATCAACTGGGAATTAATCGCTTGACAGCTCTCATTCCATCTATATACTCCCTTAGACAACCCAAAAAAACTTCAGCCATCATAGGTCTCCATCCACAGGCGTATCTGAGTATGGAGGCCCAGGCTGCTGGAAAAGAAACGAAGATCCCCAAAGAGGAAAAAAAAAAAAAAATAACATTAACATTCCGCCGCTCCAAGCCCAGTGTTATTCATCGCCACGTCCCACTGTCAATGTACGCCCTCTGCGAGCGCAAGCCGGTTGCTTGGGCCAGACTGCGTAGGATACGACCAAGCGTCATTACCACTTCCATCGTCTCCGCGAGGATTAAATGTCGAGTAAGACCTGATGTACGTTGCAGGCTCTGGAAGAGATCCATCCGCACTACTATCCGACCTAAGGCGTTCAACCTCGTCGTCTCGCTCGTCTTCAAAGTCGACAATACCACCGACCGTGTCAGTTGGGACGGGCAGTTTCTCGAGCCAGCTCCTCTCTTCCAATACAGCCCGGATGGAAGCTTGGAGAGACTCTTGGTCATCAACGAACCCCGGATGCCGAAGATGAACATCCGAGATGAGTCGCTTCTTAGAATAACTGTAAATGGACTCGAAGTAAAGCACAAGCTCTTTCGGATCAAGCTTGGCGTAAGTTCGAATGATCCTGCCAAGCCGGCTTGGGTCGTTCCATCGCACTTCAGCATCAGAGACTTGACTCGTCCCGTAGCCCTGGTACATGTTAACTAAATGCCACCGGATTCTGAAGAAAAAAAAAGAGGGGGGGTTGGGAGACGAAAAGATGGGAACAAACCTCAACAAGATTCTGCTCAAGCTTCGGGCAGATATAATGCTGAACTAGGTGGAACACAGCCGTGAGTAGATCCAACAATTCAAGCAACTCCGCAGTCGAATACATCCTCATCTGGCAAACACGGATGTCATCAACGAAGGCCGATGGCTGCGCATCACGAGGCCGTCGAAAATCGCCGTGGAAGTAGAACGTGTACAGCCACCAGCGATACAATGCCCGCCGGAACTTGTGCTGCTCGTGGTCATCCAGGAAGCGACAGTAGGCTGGCTGTTTGATCCAGCGCAAATGTGGGAAAATTTCCTCCCACTGTCGCACAACTAGACAGTATTGTAGAAGACGATCGAGGTCTCCTGCATGAAGGACAACCGTCTGCAAAGGTGCATGATGGCCAGTGTTGGGCCTCGCTGCCTTCTTACCGATTCGTTGGAAACCGTTTGAATCCTGTTCGGGCTTGTCGGCATGTTGAAAGCCACCGTGTGCGAGTATGGTCCTACAATGACTCTGGCGGCGCTGGAAAATGACGCGACGAGGCTGATAAGTGTGTCCGCGGACCTCAAGGTCTTCTTCGGAGGCGGTGAGAACTTGGACAAGCTCGTCCAATGGGCTGAAATCCCGTTGAAGAATCGGCAGGAGAATCCCGGCTCTGTTGGACTTGATCATAATATTGAATGACCGGTTGACCTGGGTAAGGTTGAAGACGCTCTTGACGTCTAGGTACTGGCAAATGTCCAAACGGACCTCCGTAGGGAGGTCCTCAAGTGATGCTGAAGACATTTTGTAGAGTCCTTGATCGGGTAGGTCCTTTGTCATTAACAAAACGTGTCGAGGTGGTTGCTAGGTCGACTGATGTTCTATGTGGTATGTCTGGGAGATGATAGTGAAATAGTAGGATGAGATGGCTGCAATGTGCGAAAGCGACGTTTGTTCTAGTTGAATGAAAATGAAGATGAAATGAAAATTTGAAGGGATGAATGAGAATGAAGCTCTATCGAGCAAAGATATATCGACCAGATATGTATATCAGAGCTGCGTAATGTTCACTTGAAATGGACTGGGCTGGACGATTCCAGATGTCAGTATCAGGACTGATAACATCACGAACAAAGACCAGGCAGACTGACCAACAATTTGATCATAATACAGGTTGAATTAAATCAGACTCGAGAGGTCTTTGAGTTCTTTCAAGCACCGCTTTCGGGATCGCGAGTGCTGGAAGCTTCGATGAAGCTGTCTTGTCCGGACTGATCCTCTCAGTTAGTCATCACATCACGACAATTCAACATTGAACTCGAGAGTTCACCACTTACACCTAATCCGGGAGGTGTCGATTACGACGAAATGAGCACAAACAGCTCACAAAATACAACTTAGAAAAAGTGTGTCCGGGGAGGTTGTTCACTCCCCAATTGCGCCGAGGCCGAACAATGACCTCGACGCGTCAAGACACGTAAGTTACTTTTCTACCACCCCGACGTTGGGGCTTGAAAAGGTAGAGGCGATAACGGCCGTCTGGGTGGTTTGGGAATGGGTTGTTTGAGTCACCGCCATTATGGCGGTTGCATGCTGTTTGGTTGCCATATTCTGTGGACTTGTTTGCTTGCGCTGTTCGATGTAATTGAGTTTGTTTTGTTGTGAGATGGATGAGTGATGGAAGAGAAAAAGGAGGAATTTGAGATGAAGGGAGGCAAGGAAAAGCCATATAAGAGCTGAGTGATTCATTTGGCAAGGTGAAACCAGCCAGGATCGCCTGCTTACTTAATCTGAGAACGCCATTCTGCGATTCTCCGAACTGGGAAATTAGCACGCGATCGATCAATTGGTCAATGCATCAGGACGGGACATCAATTGATCAGAGTCCATTGAACTCTGTTTCGTAGGATGGGCATGTCCCACTGTTGATTCTACACTAGTGTCCGTCCTAACATTGAAGATACAGTTGTGCTGACCCTCGTAAACTCCAGGTGTCCCATGATAAAAAGTAGAAAATAACAACTTCCTTTTCTCCCGGCCCTCCAAGCACTGCCCTCGTCTTGTCTAAGCGAAGAGCATCTTCGTGTCGAGTTCATCCTTGGGCTTCTGTTGGCTGTCCGATCGTAATCCCAGATCCCGCTTCTTAGCCTGCCTCTCCACCACCTGTTCTGCCCTCGCGGAGTGCTTCACCATCTTCTGCCTCCTCAAATCCGACCTGACCTGGTTGGGCGACACGAACTCCTTGTTCTCGTAGATCAACGGCCCACCGAACGAACCTTCTTGTATCACAATTGGCGTCAGGACGAACCGCGGGCCAATCTCCACTAGGCTAATGTCTGTGTCTTTGCTGCCGGCCTTGTGCTTCTTCTGCTTCTTGTCCTCTTCGGCCTCCTCACCCTCCTTGGGAGCTTCTGTCGTGTCGACTTCGTTGATCTGGTAGTTTCGCACCCAAATCTTGCCGTCAAGATATGTGAAGCCGAGGACATGGTCTATGAAGGGCTTGGATTTCCGCGCGCCTTGCGGGACGCCGAAGGTGTGGAGGAAGAGTTCGCGAATAACTTGGAGGTAGGGATCTTGGTCAAAGGCGGCGTCGAAGGAGAGAATAGGTCGCGAGCCCTTGAGGCAGTTTCCAGTGAAGTGTAGTTCTTCCATGGTGTGGACTGTTCATGCACAACAGACGTTAGACTTTGCTCAGACATTGGTCTTTGTCCGTTTCCTTTCAGTTCCTTTTTTTCTCTCCCTCTATGACAAGCGACTCGATGTCAACTCACGGTTTTGAACGTGGAATTTGACGGTAGGACCGTTAGGAACCTTGCTCATCCACATGTATAGATCCTGCGCCTTTCGCGCCTCGAAGAAGAGCACATTGTTGCAGTTGTAGAGTTCGGCAAGCTCGTTGAGCTGGTACAGCTTCGACTTGGAATCGAACTTGGAGTCTTTGCGGCCGTGGGGAAGCATAGATGCAAGATCGTTCAATAGATGTCGGTGCCTAGGCGACTCAGAATGGGCTTGATTAGCACGGTGAACAGTCCGTAGACGGGGGCTTGGCTGGAAGCGCAGAGTCGATGAGCCTACCTGTATGTGACGCCTCTTGAAGAGAGAATCAATACCCTTTGCTTGTTTTTCCTCACTCCATTCTGGCCCTCTGCCTTCTCCCCATTGGTTTTCGATATGGATTTGTATACAGCCGCCATTTTCGTTCGATTTCGTCGTCCAGAAAAGGATGGTTTTCGTGATATTGGGAAAGGCTGCTACAGAAAGGCTGGCTCCAAAATTTTTATTATTTTTTTTTCGTCCCTCCATTGATAAGCGTTCCTTATCGGTGACCGTGCGGCAACCCCTGTGTGTTAACTTAGGTACAAAGTACCAGGTACCTCATTAAATGAGGCAGCTCCAGGGCCTTGGAACCCACCCCGCCTTTTCGGGACCTCGTGCTCTGATGGGATTTGATATGTTGTTTCACTGTTTCTTCCTCCCAGTCCTTCTCCAAGACGAAAGGGAAGAAAGAGGATTTCCCGAAATATTCTTCCTTCGGACGATTGTGAACTATCCGGATGATCATTCATCACCGGAAAGAGTACTTGAGACATTACAAACAGAGCGGCCTGGTGTTGTGAAACGTGGGGTTCCCCTCTCCAAAGATTGCGATAAAGGATGTGACGCTTTTTTTGGTAGACAATTCCTCTGTCGTTTGCGGCATGTAGTCTCAGGTGAGTATTGTTCACGTCGAGAGAGGCCCCCGCGATGTTGTGCCATTGGTTGGAAGGCATCGACTACAAGGTCTCTGCAAGAATTCGAAGATGTGCTGAAAGACAAGGGTAAGGGTGTATCCCCCCCAAAAAAAATTGTTTTCACTGAGCGGCTTCCCAGTCTGCAGAATCGTAGATGGAATGACATTCAAGGCTAAGAGCTTTCCTATCGGAGCCGCCCGTGCACCATGATAGCTTGAGTATACAGGGTGTCCACCTGCGGTACCTGTGTACTCGACAATGCACGCCTCATCGGCCATAAAGCAGACAGACACAACATCGCTGGCGCTGGGCAGGAGCGGTTCAGTACAAAATATCCCCCTACACGAGGACAAGCTTATCAGCGTTCTCTCCAGGCGCTTGCCTGGCAAAAGGAACGCATTTGCGCCAGCACGCGCGTAAATCGGAGAGTCAGGGACACAAGGAGGGACGGAGGGACAGAGGGACGTCAGGGTGGTAAGAGAAATTAAGAACAACAGCAAGACTCCGGTCACAATAAAGAAAAAAAAAAGCCCCTAAATGATGTCCGTTGTGCGTAATCCCCCTTCCAATCTCACGCCTCGTTACATGTCCAGACGTATAAAGATGCCCACGCATCAGAAACAGCCTACCCGTAGCCCGACAAACCCAGCAAAGGAATTGACTTTAGCAGCACTTTCCGCCCTTCGCCGCGCCATCCTCCGCCGGCTTGCTGAGGGAAATGTTGGTGCCGGTTCCGATGGTGGCTTGGGCGCCGTCGCCGCTGTCGAGGGACTTGCTTGATACGATTCGGTAGATTTCTGGGGAGGGGGAAGAATCATTGTTAGCATCATAGTGTCGCACGTCCAGGGATGTCCAGGGCAGACAAGAGGGGTGGTGGGTGGTGGGTGGTGGGGTGAGGCTTAGATGGTGGGCAAGAAGGCGGGGGTAGGCGGGCGTGTGGACAGGGGGCGCATACCAGTGAGAATATTTTGGAATGCAAGCTCGACGTTGCTAGCATCAAGGGCAGAAGTCTCGATAAAGGAGAGGTGGTTTTCGCCTGGTAAAAAAGGGGTCAGTATTCCGGGTTTGTCCTTGGGGCCTGGAGGATAGTGGCGATAGGGACACACTAGCAAAGGCCTTGGCCTCGTCCGTAGGCACAGCTCGCAGGTGCCTCAAATCGCTCTTGTTGCCGACTAGCATGATAACGATGTTGGAGTCGGCATGACCCCTCAGTTCCTTCAGCCACCGGTTGACGTTCTCGTAGGTCTGGTGCTTGCTGATATCGTAGACGAGAAGCGCGCCGACGGCACCGCGGTAGTAGGCCGAAGTGATGGCTCGGTATCGCTCCTGTCCGGCGGTATCCCAAATCTGGGCCTTGATGGTCTTGGAGTCCACCTGGATAGACCGCGTAGCAAATTCTACACCAATAGTGGACTTGGAATCCAGGTTGAACTCATTGCGGGTGAAACGACTCAACAGGTTGGACTTTCCGACACCAGAGTCGCCGATCAACACGACTGTTGTTGTACGCAATGTCAGTAGGCAGTTTCTCTCGCATTCATCTCGGTGTATGACGCTGTAGGGAGGAGCAGTCGACGGGGAGGCAAGTCGCGAGGGCAGGCACCTTTGAAGAGGAACTATGAGATGGTGGGTGGTGGTTAGCGTCGAGAAGCCACGGGATCAGATGCGGTGAGCTGTGCAACGGGGGGGAAACGTAGGGGGCTCACATCATATTCGTCGTTGGCCATGATGGGCGATTTGGGAGCTGGATGGCAACTAGTCTGGAGAAGATGAGGCTGGCTACGAAATGCAAGCGCAGGTTTGAGTTGTATTCAGGAGTGAGTTGGATAGTCGAAGTGGAGGTCGCGGCTCTGTTCAGATGGCTCCAACTCTGAAATCGAGGAGACATCAAATGGACAGTGCAGTCCAAGTCTTTGCCTGCAGTGGAATGGTCCAGTCAGGCACACACAATCAATGCATAACCAAGACACAACAACATTGAACATTACACAGTGGCCTGGACTGGGGCAAGGTACCTTTGGCGTGGTCTCTTTGTTCGCTTTTTGTGTGGAATGAATGGTGAATTGGGAGTAGATGAGGACCGCAGTCAAGAGATACAAAGTACATGTACCTAGCCCCCTTTGTACCCAGTACCAGTTTACCATACCTCGACTGGCCAATCTTGAATTGATTGGTGCTCCCCGCCATGGTTAGGCCAAGCCATAATATCCTGTCCACATTGCCCTCTCGCCTATCGAGGACACTTCAGAGGTCGCTCTACTGTATTAACTGCCAATCTCACCAAAAGCCCGAAATCGAGAAATAATTTGGCAGCCTTCCACAACCGACGCCAGGCAGCAGAATTAATAGAACATTGAAATTAGAAAGTATTGTCGTATCACATGTACGACGCCGGCGGTTTGAAACAAACCGTTAGAGGATCGAACCTATTCGCTATCAACAATACCGTGGGTTTGGAAGAATCTAATATTTCCCAGTCCGTCGTCCACCTGGGAACTCGACAATCGTTCTTCCAGTGATTCTAACTTCCAGTGATCCTAACAGTGTCTTGTGAGTCCACTTTCCAGAACTATTACATCCCTGTACCTGCGTAGAAAGGTGACTTAATTCGAAGTATCAATGATGGAAGCTGGTACCTTCGGACTTTAATTGTTGGCTTTCCTGAAGAATCAATTGAGGGACCAGGCTGTAGAGCCTGCACCACTTCGCATCGATTTCCGCCATACTGAATCTGCGCCAGCCTTCATGGAGCCCAACAGCGCCGCCAATATTGTGAGAGCCGATGGACCTTTTAACCTACACACCAGAATTCGAGCCTGGACGCCTTGGAGTATCTACGAGGTAATATCATCCGCTACCGCATACCAGGAAACAGGACCGGAAAACTCCATAGAATCCTCTTGTATCGCCTTCAACACCTCTGAGCTGTCTGCTGAATCAGCATTTTCGTCAAGAGGGAACTTGAATCTTCATTGTCCCATGTCCAAGGAAGGCACGATAATACCACAAACAGACTTGTGTCCTTGTTCTGTTCAGCCCATCCAACCTTCCTTCTGCTCTGTTCCCTCTCTTCCCCTTATTCAACTTATAATATAATCCACTCTCCTCAGCCAGCCTTTGTTCATAGGATGTGGGACACGTGATGGTTTCATTTTCTGCTCAGTCCCTCCTTCTCCCATTGTTCACCTTACAATATAATCCTCTCTCAACCAGCCTTTGTTCATATTATGTGTACGACACGTGATGTTTTCATTTTTCACTCTGTTGCTTCACATTTGCCCTACTTGCTTCTTCACTTGCTCTTTAACATACTCCTTAAGTTGAAGCTAAGATATTGTTCACTCTCTCACTCTCTGTCCATCAACTGTTAGCACTAGATGTGCTCCGAGCCCTCACTCTTGCATCTCCTTCTGCTTCATCTTGCCTGTCTTGCCGCCAACTTGCCCTGACCTAGCTAGGACATCTCCAGGACAGAGGAGCTGAGGGGTGGAGGAACAACAAGGCCTTTGCAGGGCTTGTTTACCAGTCCTCTGGGTCTGCCGCAAAGCGCGACGCTTCTTTCGTTTAGTCCCTTCCATCCCTCGAGTTTCTCTTGCATCAGCTCTTACCCGTTCTCATTCCAAAAAACCACCATCTCTTCAGCCCTCTTCACCAGTCTCAGTTTCTCATCCCACTACTATACACCCAGACATAATCCCTGCAAGCCGATCCAGGTAATTGCGTTCGGTTTCCTCTCAGGAAGGCTGCCAGCACTGCCCTTATACCCTGGCACTGGCTCGCCTTCCGCCTTTCCGACATGGCATCCTCCTATGGCTTAAAAAAGGGCTCAGGCCAGGAGCATGCGCCAGCCTTGGTGGAAGACCTTGGTTTCTCTTCTGATACTACAATCGAGGAGCAAAACGACGACGATATGCTTTGGACCGTTGAGGATGTCCTCGCGGAGATGCCCATGGAGGAACATGGAGAACCCCATTATTTGATTCTGTGGACCGGTTTTCCTCTCCACGAGGCAAGTTGGGAGCCGAAGGAGCATCTTGAGCCGGACACCCTGAAGGCATGGGCCGAGAATAAAGCAGCCGTTGAGAAAGGGGAGAAGGAGCCCTTTGATGTCGAATCATGGTTCAATTCCAAGGTTCAATACCTCAAAGAAAGGATTGGCCGAGCCGAACTAAGGAACGCCAGACGTATTGCTTTGGGTCGACCCCTGACACCAACGCTTCAGGAGCTGCAGCGACAGCTCAAAGAGGTAGCTACTCAGGGAGACATCGATGTCACCGACTTTGAAACGGATGGGCTTCTGAGCGATAGCGATGATAGCTATAGCGACGAGATAGATGAGAGAATTCTGTCTCGACCTCGCCCGGTTGCCGAAAAGGATCCCGAGAAGGCAGCTTTGCCCCCCAAAGGTCGCGTAAAGCCTGATAGTCCTAACACCCCAGATGCGCCTCCCGGAACTAGCCAACGTGAGGATCCTTCGAGACTTATTCAATCTAGTGGAGCGGACGGCGCGCCTCAAAGCCGTCCGAAGGCACCACATCGAGATTCCGGCTCAACGAAGCAGGCCCCGGCTCCTGGGAAGCAAGAAGCTCTCCTTCGCCGGTCCGTGAGTAAAGTGAGTGGATCCTCCGCCACGACTACTCGGGCAAATGTAGCAACGCCCGCTCGAGTTAGAAGCCTCTTGCCATCCGGCCATCCAAGCAAGAATTCCAGGATAGTTTCTGGTGCATCCGGGCCCACGAGCCGCAACCCTGCGGCACCACAGCAAACCCCTTCCTCATCCCAAGGATCGTCGAGACTCGCTGCCAGAAGAACCACGGTCGCTAAGGGCTCACTCGGGGCTGGTGCGAACATCTTCGTGACTGGCATTGTTCGGAAACAAAGACGGCGCCTTAAGGATGCGCTCGTCGATCCGACCAAAGGCCAAAAGCACTTCACTAAAATGCGTATCCAGAATATTGCGTTCAAAAGGATTCGTGACGGGTCGGACCGTGCTCCCGATAATTTACCTAGTGGCCTGTTTCGCATCACTGATACGGCGCAGCACTCTAAGTCTATCCAGAAGCCGGAATCAGAGAGTGAGTCTAGGGAGTCCGGGAGGAAAAGTGCGAGTAAATCAACCCACGAATCAGCGGAAAGTGCAGATGGTGGCCCGGAACCGAGAAAGAAACAAAAGAAGAAATCGGTTCGATTCGCCGAGATCGAATCCGTCGCTCATGGCCCCAGCGAGCCTATAATGGATGCTCCTTATACTGCGGAGCCTGCGGGTATGGACGACGAGGAGGCTGTATTTATTCCCAGGAACAGCCCTCCCCCGCCTGTACACCAGACAACCCGGATCACAAAAATGATTTCCATTGGCGGGAGTGGCTTGGACGAGCTCGAGGTACTGTTTGACGGCATTCCTGACATGCCGGCCGAGGACTGGTATGTTCACCTCACTGGTGGAGGTCCTATTCACTTCACCCATTTTCTCACGCCACAAGATCTTGCGGCCCAGATGCCAGACTTGATTGGGGCGAACCTGGCTTCCGGTTGTGTCACAACGGAGAAAGCCTCCAATGCACTCAAAACACTATCAAAGCAACTAGAGACTGGCTCACGTGGTGTGGTTTGTGAGTACGAGAAGTACATTATCATCCTTTATCCGAATGGATGTGACATGTGGAAGGACCCCATATTCAAAGCCTCCTCCAATACCACACCTGAGTGCCTAATTCGTCACTTGATGTATGCCAAGCGGGTGGAAGGAGACCAGATGCTTTCTCTAGGTGGTGATGTCTCTGAAGCCTTGGCTGAGAATGACGATTCTGTCAGTGGGCATGCAGTTTTCGAGCACATCCTTGGCCGCGAATACTCTTCATTGCTGCCGACAGCAATGAAGAACACGGAGACTGAAAAGGTCGAGGAGAAAACGGATGGAAAGGAAACAGAAAAATCTGCGAAACCGAATGCCGTAGGCCAGGGAAGCATTGAGAAAGCACAGCATGCCTTCTTTTTGGTCGCGTCGCCAACGGAGGACAATATTCTTCGGGAGTTGTCAATTTGTCTGAAGCTTCGCGACCCTGACAGCAGGATCTACCTGTCCTCAGTTCCCGGAGCCTGGAAAGCGATGTGCCGGAGCACTAGTGTCGGCACCATAATTTTCCATGAGCCTAGCATGTACATAGTACGTCGCATGCCGGGAATCTGGGATATGCTTCGTCGGGGTGATCATTGCTTCACTTTCTGGTCCTTTTCTGGGACCATGCTACTTCGCCCAGGTCCTAACCCTACCGACAGCACCAAACCCGGTATGGTGGCAACAGGTGCCGGCGCGACGCTAAGTCGTATCTTCCCTGGGGGCAGGGCAATCTTAGTGACACCGAGTTTCCTTCTAACCCAACCACGCCGAGCATATGAACTTCTGAAATGGTACACCACCAAGGTTCTCGGCCGCCAGTCTCGCTTCACCAAACTCGTCCTAGCGAGCGACGCCGAGCAATATGTTCGTGACATCGCAAGCCAAAGGGCGCTTCAAAGTGCAGAGACCTCGGGTGTTGTACCAATCTTTGAGGGTAAATTGGACGAGAATTGCGCCGTCTGGTTCAAGCTCTTGGAGAAACTCGGTCATCTTGTTTCCGAGGCGACAGATGAGGCTGGTCTCATGGATGAGTGTCTTTCCCCGGTTATCTTTGCGCCGGAATCCATTGTCTCAAACGACGAGCAGAGCCTCGTGGATTGGTTTGCGTGGTGGTCGGTCACCGTCGCTGAAGAATATCGCCGATTTGTCGTCATTGGTACCAATGAAGAGGACATTCAAGGCGAGAATGGGTGCAAAATGATGGCTCGTTTCCCAAACTACAGACTGGACTTGGTTCTTGACTCGAGCTGGCCCGATGACTTGGCAATGGAGTCGAACGCGGACGCCACCGCGAGGGTGTTACAAAAGTCTTTTCCTTTCCCGAGCCGACTACTGAAAACCGATTCAAGTCAATCTATTACGGATTATGTTGAGGGGCTGATTAGGCGTGGTTCCAGCTTCTTAATCATGTACAAGTTCCCTGTGGGCTTCCACGATTCATGCTTGGACTATTCTGGGTCACGCGGCGCGAAACATTATACCTTCACCGCGTGGTTTGATTATCTACGACCATTCGATCCTTCCGGACGAAAATGTGTATACGGTGGATTGTTTTATACCGCTGTGAGGGGATGGGATACCGTCAGATCAGGGCAACGTCCCACCGAGTTCCTGCCGCAGCTTCCGTGGCTTGCATTTTACCGGCCTAGTAACCCGCATAAGTTTGTTTCAGGGGAGAAGATTGATGGGAGCGATGAGGTTGACCTCATCATCTGGGATTTCTTCGCCATCGTCAGGTTCCCGCTTGGACAACAGCCGACAGAGAATGCTCTCTCTGACGCCCAGCAGGATCTTATCCGGTTCGTCAGGCAAGAAACATCGAGGAAGAATGCGGGCTCGAGACTCGGAGCCGTCTGGTTGGGAGGGTTTCCACTTGATCCGCTCATTGATGCCGATCTCCACCCCATGGACGCGACGTTGGAGTTTCTTGGTAGCGTGTTAACCAACTTAAAGAAAGAGGTTCCTGCTACGTCACAACAACTGGAGCGGTCTGGCTACAGACGGGTAATTCTGGACGTGGAATCTCCTGCATCCTGGGCCTCAACTGAGGAAGAAAAGCCCCCCCAAGGTCATCCGGCTATCGTATTCCCTCCACCACCGGGAGACCGAACTGGCGACCCATCTCCATATAACAACAACATCCTCTATGGAGCTGCCTCCGAGGCTAGGAAGCGCGGCTTCACTCAGGATGACAGTGCGTTCCCTTTCAGATTTGAACCCACAATGCGGTGGTATAAAGATCAGTGCAAAGAAGGGCGCGGATACGCCCACATCCTTGTAGCCCCATGGCAAGAAGGATTTGAGATACTTGGCATCCAGTCACAGAATGGCGAGCCTCAAGAGTCATAGAGGGCAAAAAAGCCGTCATCTTCGTTCAGACTACCACGATCGTCAGCTATTGATCGGGTCGTCAATGAGTCTAGTGCACTTGTTCTCCGTCCCGAAATTGGGGAGCCGTCCTCGTATTGGCGCAAACGCCCGAATTACCCTAATCTCGAGGCTCCTCAGAGTTTCCCTGTTGGTGGAAGCTCTGGCGCGGGAACTAGTCCTCAACACCGAAGGGGAAGTGCCCAACAAACCGGAGAAGCGATTGCGCAGAAGGCTGGACAGAAACGCTGGGTGGGTAACGAAGAGGAGAACCACCCATGGAAGAAGAAGAGATCGAACCCGAAGAAATCTGAAGAGAGCCGACAGAAAGAACAGAATGGCAAGGCCGCCAACCGCGGTCCACGAAACGATGACCAGCCGACGGTCGAGTTACCTTCGCGCCGCGGCCCACAAGTCCACCCGACCCGCGTACCCCTGCTGGACTCGTATCGGCCCCACCATAGCAAGAAACGAGCGCAGGACCCTCTTGGAGGCGTGAAAGGCGACGATGCAGAAGTATGCAAAGACGCTACCAAAAGAGAGACGGGGATGTTTGACGCGTTGTACTCAAGCAAGGACGCCAAGCAAGGAGATCCGAGATGTTGCGATATGAGGAGGTTTTAGGTACGTGTCGGGGCTGCAGAACAATTCTCTTCGGAGTGTTAGTTAACCGTAAGGGCTAGGTGCCACGACACAAGACGTTGTTTTGTATGATTACGAGCCCGACATGGGGTCCTAGTGGAAGGACCATCGAGGCGTGCATGGTTATTATATTTGGCGCGAACACCCAGCAGTTCTAGATATCGGAGTTTACGGCTATAGGAGCCATGTATGAATGACTTTTATAGGCGCTGGGGTCGGTCTGAGTGGTAGTATCCTTCTCCATTTCTTTGGGGGGGGGGGGGGGGGCTTATTGTGTCAAGGTTCTCATAATTTCATAGAACTTGGTAATGACTTGACGGTTTCGCCAAGTTTAACAGTGAGAGTATTTGTACCTATACATTTATCTTGTGTTCCATCTCCTACTGTGGTGTCAATGTCAAAAGACTAATAATAATACACGATATATCTCGGCCTTCGCGAGGAGGCGGTGCGTAGAGAGGGTATATACATCGGCTTCTACTTTGTTGAGACAGGAAAATTCCTCGTACTCAAAAACACGCCCTTCAGCCGCCGTATATTATCCTTCGCCTTCTTTATCTCATCATCAGGCTCAGGCTGATTCCAGCCCAGGTGAGCATAAGACCTCGACACGGAAGTCTGGCGCAGCTCATCCCTAAAGGTATCCACGACGGCCAAAATATCCTGCATATCGTCGACTTGGCTATCGATGCCCTCCTTCAAGTACCCCAAGTTCCTCGCCAAGTTGGCAAGCTTCCTCGCCTGGGTCTGAGCAGCGGGTTCCGTCACGAGCGCCGACGCCGGGGGAGGGATCACGGGCGATGAACGACCCGAGGTCTGCGTGCCCATGTCGCGGTGGAACAGCTCCGACGGATCCTCGCATTCGCTGTCGGCATCGTTATTCGCCGCGGCGTTAGCGGAGGAAGAAGACGCAGAAGGGGGGATCTCGGAAACGGTGTTTTCGAGCTTGGCGATGAGGGTGGAGAGGTTCTTCGAGGTCTCGGAGTGTAGGTCGAGGCGGGCGGCTGTGAGCTGGGAGAGTATGGGCTCGACGAGGTATTTCTTGGTGCCGTAGAGGAGGGTGGCGAGGCTCGTTAGGGCGTAGGTGGAGGAGAGGACGAGGGAGGGGGTGAGGAGGGGTTCGGGGCCGGTGGGTTTGGCGAGGAATTCGGGGTAGGTTATTATGGGGGCGTGTGGTGTGGGTTCGGCGTCGTGGAAGGGTTCGGGTTCGGGGGTGGGGAGGGGATCTGAGGTTGAGGAGGAGGAAGTCTATGGACAGTGTTAGTTTGTTGATTTGGAAAGGGTGTGTGTGATATGCGATTGGGTTTACCTCTGGAGTTGGGCTGGGGCCGAGAAGGGACTCTATCTCTTCGTCAGATAGGTCCTTTGACTTTAGGAACTCGATCTGCTTCTCCCTCGGCGAGCTCTTGACCGTTTCATCCTCTAGGAAACGGCGCGCAATCTCGAGCCGGTCTTCCTGGACGGGAGAGGAGGGTTCCCCCGCTGCGACAACCTTCGCGACGGGCTCCGCGACGGTCTCGATGACGGGATGCTCGTCAGGTTTCTTGTCTTCCGGACCAGACATTGTTCGTTCCTATTGAGTCGGATACCAATTTGAAGGGGTTTTGTTTTTCCGGGCGACAAACTGGCTGTATTTGAGGGCAGTGGATGGCAAGGTCGGGAAGGTTTTCGGCGAGGGAAGATGGTCGTTGAAGATGCGCGGTCGGTCTGCATGTGCCTCGGCTTGGTTCAGCCCAGGCGTTTGGGACATGGAGAGTCAAAGTGCCAAATCGGTACATGAGACTTGGAGCTTGCTCGGGAAAGATTAGTCATCATAAATCCATTCATCACAATGGGAAAAAGGGAATTTCTGATTGGACTGCAGCAGGTCGCAGCAGACAACAATATCAACGTCGATCTCTCTGAAGGGCAAAAAAGCAGTCGCAAGAAGATAGCCCACACCAGGAGAGTTCGGAAGAAGATAGCGAAGCTGTCTACGCTGGCAAGTTTATCTTATTTTTATATCAGGCAGAGTCTGTCTTTCATCCGAAATGGTGCCAACGATTCAAAGCCAGATCCATGTCACGAGTGGAGAAGGCATTAACCCAGACCAAGCTTCTGAATATTGTTAGGAGGAATTGGTAAGCTGGAGTTATATCAAAAGCGTAGGTCAACAACACAAGTAGTCTTGCGGAGAGCTGGAATCGAAGGAAATGTGGATGATTTTAAAATAAAAAGGAAAGGACGCAAAGAAAAAAAAGTTGTTCTATTCCGCTCTGTTGAACCCAGCAGGTACTTTCGGGGGACCCAGGAGTTCAAGCGTACATTGTCGAGTGACTCCCGAGACGCGCCGCGCTTCCCTGCTGGTGTTGGAGACCCTGACCCCGGATTTGGTATTCAAGGCTTATGCTGGGCTCGAAGATGGACTTGGAAAGATGGGAAGGCGCGGCGCTGTCGAGGTTCAATGTTCCTTCCCCAGATGCTCCAAAAAAAAAAAAAAAAAACATCCCTTCGTCTTCATGCATTACTTGAAAATATTTTTCGTCTAATCATTCAGAATTCCACTCTCTATGGATACAAGAGAGCCACCTCTAGGTGTTATCACGCGGAGTCGTAGCGTTCTCCTTCCACACGTCGTATCACACGACGGTGTCGTATAAGTTGTTGAAGTGGCAATCGATCTTTAAAAACAATGCTCGCTGTGTTATGCGGTCTATATGCCCTCTAATGGGTCAAATGCGTCAAAAGCTTCTCATGCTGTCATGCTGTCCGGGTCTCATTCCTCTCTAATGCATCCAATGCTCGAATGCCCCCAATGCTCAAACGCCTCTCTAATGTGTGAAATGCTCTGATGCGTCAAATGCCCCAACGCCTCTAATGCCTTAATGCATCGAACCTAGCAAACCCCCAAAAACGCCTTCCCGATGCCAATGCAGTAAACAGAAATGAATGCCCCATGAATCAAAAGCCATGAATGCTAAACATGATCAATAATAGATACTCCGAAGGATACATATAAGGATACCTATAAAGATACCTGTAGGGATACCTGTAGGGATACTTGTAAGGATACTTTTTGCGACCTTTCTCCTTTGTTGAGCCGGGGCAGTAGCGTAGAGTAGTCGACAGGACGAAGGCCCCTCTCACTGCCGGGCGAGGCATTGCTCACACGCCCGATATCCGTCCAAACCAGTCTTCGAGAAGCGCACAGAGCGTGTTCGCGGGTCATCTGCTGCGCAGATGATTCTTCGTCGCGTTCATGTCCGTGCTAGGTTTGTCCTAGGCCTAACCAGTCGAGCGGGTAGTACCGTCTAGGCATTCCGAAAATGGAAATAGACTCAGGTGTCAGAGTAATGGTATACCTCGAACCTCGGTACGCCAATTGCAAATTTAAGTTGTTGAAACGTCGTTGCAGCTGCCGTGATTGACGAGCTCCCTTTCGAATTGCCCTCTTGTCAACAACAACACCTTTAAGCTAGCTAGCCCCGCTGGAGCTACGCGAGCATGATCCTGCAGACCCAGGATGCGGCATGCATTACCCGTCGGTTTCCCTTCCATGGTGATGAACTCAATGAATTTCTCTACCAGATCTGATATGCTGTTAGCATGGGGAATGACAAATGCTTGAAGTCTTGAGCATGGAACTGACTGAGTTGCGACCACTGGAGGACTTCCCCACTGACCATTACGAGCTTCGCGCCTCGCTGCATGGCTATACCTCCGGCATAGGTGGTGGCTTTGTCTTTAGGTCCGAGCGAGCAAGTGATGAGGAGGGAAGGTGGAGTAGTGACAGAGAAAAGAGGAGGGGCTTTTGGCCAGGGAGATGGTATTTATATAGACTATCTTTGGGGCATCGAAACCGAGGAGAGGCATTCATCTTACCGCCTCAGTGGAAAGACTAAGTACTAGTAGTGGATGCGGTGATTAGGTCGTGGAAACTGATATGCTAAAGAAGGAGTTCTGAGACTTGAGCCGAGATTCCACGTGGGATTAGTGAGGTGTTCCACATGCCTTTTGGCGTTTTTCGAAATGAAACCCGGTTAACGCCAGAGCTTGTGATGGAGCATGGGATGTCGTTGTCTTCGAGTTTGGTGAGAAAGAAGCGCGAGTTACTCCAAATTGCAAATTTAAGCCGGGATGCAATTTAGCATAATAAATGTGTTTATAGGGGCGGATCACTGTAATGAGGGGTAAATACTAGCCACACCACCAAACGCCACACTTCGAATCCGATCTTGCCACCTGAGGCTGAGCAGCTCCAGCAAATATGGAAGCTACATTGTTACCTTGCCTAGCCTCTGGTCTCTCTGGTCTCTCTGATCTGACCCTGGGTGAGAATCCAATCCAGCGACTCCAGCATTTCGAGCTCTCGCATCCAGCAAAAACAGACGAAGATATACTCACCGTGCCCAACCGCCAATTGTAGTCTTGGCCTTGCAGGAACCTCCCTGTTGTACGAAAGGACCCGCTGCCAGACCCTTCACAGATCCTTTTATCCTTATTATACGCCGCTGCCCGGTAAGTCTGCATTTTAATAGAATCCGATATGCCCTTTTTTTTTTCCCCCCCATGTCCATTGCTGTCGACGCCAAGAATTCAAGATCTTGTTTTCTTTATTTTTCTGATCTTAGTTCATTGTCCCCCCTTGTCGCGCCATCTCCCTCTACTATAAAACTCAACTGTGGTCTCTGCCTCTCCACGGTTGGTCGGGATTGGGGCCAAGGAGCCAGGTTTCGCCAGTGGCGGTAATGTAAAATCACCAGTCGAAATGCGTGTGTGTGCGACGCAAGCGTTCTTTCATCACTAGCTAGACCAGGGGTGGCATGGAGATAAAGTGAGCCCAGGCCTCAAGTGATGTTGATGCAACTTTGAGCTTAGTCTCTTAATTCCCCTTGCCCTGTCGCCGTCATCCCATTGTCCCATTGCATTGCCGTCTTCCGCAACTGTCACTGTCATTCGCATCCTTCAAATCCCTCCTCCTTCCATCTTCAGCCTGGCGCGTAAGCGTAGCCGAGAATCCGTATTCAACGGCAGAGGAACGCCTGGACCGGCAACCCGCCGCTGCCATTTTAAAACAAACAAAGAGTGCCAGTGCCGGTGGATGAAGGGAGATCACCAAGGGAGACAAACGATCAACAATCTTAGGATTGGCCCAGCCTGTGCGACGTCGAGAACGCGGACCGGATCCTGCCAGAGCATAACGCATAATAGGCGAGACGGATCCAAATCGCGACCGTGGCAAACCGTGGGCAGACGTCGCCTGGTGACATCTGCTCTGGTCCAAGGCCCGTTTGTCGTTTGCCTGTCTCACAAGCCAAATTTGCCCGCTTCTGCATTGTGCCCACCTTCTGGATCTTTCCCTATTGCGCCTGCAGGCGGGACGTGGAGTTAGACGTGGAGCAGCAACCTGCGCGTCAACTGCGACCAACTCACGTTGTTTCCAGTGACGATTCCTGCGAGTCTCTATGGTCCCCGGCCTTATGCGCCATAAGCTCCGGTCAAGCCAATCACCCTTGATCCATTCCTAACTTGCCTTCATACCCACGCACTTCTCGCCATTACCAATTTGATTATCCCTTTGTCTCCTCAGGCTTATCTCCCAACCACATCCTCCTCCTGCCCAGCCTCTAGTGTGGCGAACCAGACTACGAACTACAGCCTTAAACCCCCAACGAGCCTAACCCCATCTCCAATACCTTATATCAACTCCCCACACCTAGACCAGATATCAACTCTCCATCACATCTCCACACACACACACACACAAACACGCATCTACACCTGACATACACCTACACACATACCCGCACACATACCCAGCATGTCCAGCCGACCCCGTCGCTCCGCGGCCCTCCGGGCAAACGAAGCAATCACTGACATGGCAGAAGCCAACGACCGCCCCATGTCCTCCCGCTCAGACCGCCGCTCCGGCCGGACCTCAGGCGCCACCGTATCCCGGGAGCCGCCGTCCTCGCCCGACCACCTCAACCTCAACATCAAGGTATCCTCCAACAAACTCCGCCAGGCCACCGTGGGACGCGATGGCGTCAGGACGGAGCAGCAGATCTCCGTGAACAGCCGGGACAACTTCGTCGGCGGCGAGATCATCTCGGGCAAGAGGAATCGCGGTGGCAGGAAGAATTACGTCGTTGATAGTGATAGCGACGAGGAGGAAGAAGAGGAAGCTGAGGCGGAAGATGATGAGTCTCTTGGTCATGATGAAGAAGAAGAAGAAGACGAGGATGAGGATATGGATGGGTCTGGTGAGGAGGATGCAGAGGGCGAGGTTGACGAGATGGATGTTGACGCAGATGGAGAACCTGATGACTTGGGCGATGAGGACGGCGAGGGTGATATCGACATGGATGTTGCGCCCGCGTCGAGCATCACCGTCGGAAGGTCGACGAAACCCACACCCAAGCCCAAGCCCGCACCGGCTCAAAAGCCAACAGCAAATGCCTACGACGATGACGATGATGACGACCTCAGCGATCCTGGTCCGAGTGACATCGAGGAGACCATTACGTATGGCGAGACGATGCTCGGCGATGATGACGCCGAGGGCGAAGAAGAAGAGATCGAAGTCGCCGCCGAAGGAGAGGAACCTGACGCCGAGGGCGAGGAGGAGGAAGAAGAGGAAGAGCTCGACAGTGATGAGGAGGGCGCTAGTAGGGCTGAAACTCCGGATCTGTCGAAGATGACGAGGCGGCAGAGGGCGAGGTTTGAGGATACGCCGCAGGAGTACATGAAGCTTTCAGATGGTAAGTTCTACGATTTTCTCACATTCGTCTCGCCTCTCACCCCTTTCCCTCTCATATACCACCAGTATTGCTAAAGCGCCACGAATAGAGGTCCAAGTAAAGAAACACTTTACCGCCGAGGAACTGTCCATGCGCCGCGCCGAAATGGCCCGTCGTCGCCGAAACCTCAGCGAAAAACGCAACGAAGAAGTCAAGGTAAATACTTATCCTCCCCGGCTCTCTTTTCCTCCCGACTCCCCCAAAGTTTTTCGGAACTGGAAGAGATCGTATACTAAACTCCCGACACTCTACAGATGGAAACGATCAACAAACTCCTCAAAAAACAAGCCCCCAAGACAAAAGGCCGCGCAGCAGCCGGCGGCGCCGGTGGCGATGAAGAGGGCGCCGAGTCCGAATCCCAGAAACCTGACCCCACGACCTTTAGGTGGATTAGCGATCGCGCGGGGAGCAGGATCGCCCTTCCCGAAGAACTGTTGGCCTCTCATGCCGGTGACGTGCTGAGGGCTCGTGGTGGCGGTGGAGGATTGAGAGCTGGGAAGGTGGTGGAGGAAGTGCAGTAGGTGTGTCTGTTGTTTTCTTTTTGGAAATGGAGTTTCTTTTCTATCCTCCTCTTGTGCTGGGGGGGGGGGGGGGTTATTCCGGGTACTGGGAGATATGGGAGGGTTAAAGAGTTTGTTTCTATGGTTTTTCGTGAGGCAGAGTGTCAGACTGGACACTCAAGTCGATATCAAAAAAATAGATCTCAATAAATCCCACATTCACATAGATTTCCCATTTCCCGGCATCACCATGCTATGAATGTAATGTCGATAAGAGGTGGGTATAGTATAGATACGAAACTGTTGCACAAGACCATCGCCATCGCTCTCAACTCGATGCCATGCAAAGCAGGAGCGGAAAAAAAAGATATTCAAGAGAAAACCTACAGACAACACGAAACACGCAAAGATACCATTCTCCCATTACCCAAAACGTAGTTGTACCAAGTCGGTCATGAAACTTCAATGCCGCCCCCTTCCCAGTATCCTATAAATGACCGTCATGATATCATCCCTCCAAAAGCAAGCTCGCTTTCTCCCACTACTCATATAAACCAACCGTGTTGCTAGAACGTCGCCGTACGCCGCGCCCTTAAGCCGCCGCAGGATGATGGTGATGAATGCCGAGAATCCTCTGCATGCTCCTACGAATGCCGCCGCCTCCAGCATTCTCACCACCATCCTTATCCCTACCTAATAATCCAAAGCTCATCCGCCTCGCCGTGCTTCCGCTCTCGCTCGTCTTTCTCTTCTTCTTGCGGATGGCCATGGGCGGCGGAGCCATGGTTGCCCTGGGAGGCCACTCGCCATCACGCTTCCAGCCGCAGACGCAGGCGCGAAGCATGTCGGCGAGGTTGACGGGGCAGCTTGGGGTAAGGCCGTTGAGGACGAGCTTGTCGTAGAGGGCGGGGTATACGGCGGGGGTGATGCTAGCGCGCATGGGGTTGGCTGGGGGGAGGATAGGCGGGGCGATGGGGATAATGGTTTCGACGGGCAAAGGGATCGACGGCGGGGCCGATGCCGTTGAGGATTTCGTTTGCTTTTTGGTGATGACCAGCGCTGCTCCTGGGTCCTTGTGGGGGTCCGAAGCATCGGAAAGCACAGCTGCGGAGTCTCCACTCTTGCGCTCCGTTGGAGACGACGATAGTGGCGTTGCTGGCGGGGATCTGAAGAATAGTCTACGGGGGGAAAATCCAGTCGTTGGCGACACGGGCTTTTTCCTGAATCGGACTGTTCTCGCACCCGTCCAGGCATTCCGCCTAGCCTCGAAACAGGCCAAGCCTACGTTCCAAGTTGCTTCTTCTATGACAGCACGACGGCGCTTTTCCTTCTTCGACAGAATTCTTGCGCGAACCGTCTCTCCTACTGTTTCGGGGCTCTCGAATCGACAGGATGCCGGTGTGTCATCGTCTTCGCTGGAATCGGATAGCTCCGAAGTCCATTCAAGGCGTGGGCGGAAGTGCGCTTCGTCCTCGGAGAAGATGCTATAAATCGACGACGTGTCGCCATCACTCTCGTGGTCGTCGTCAATTGCAACATCGTATTTACCCTGCTCTAGGTCTTGATGCGTGGTGATTCCTCCATTGGCAAAACCGACGGGAGGTTCCGTTTGGCGGCCATCGGACAATGGTGCCGGGATCGCCTGGCTGTCTGTATGCGTGATGCTAGTCGGTGGGGAAGGGACCGCCAAGACTGTAGCATTCTCGGAAGGAGAAGAATGTGGGGTAGTATCAGTCCCGTCAGTAATGGTAGGAGGCGATGCCGTTGCCGTCGTTGTAATCGAGGTCTGGGCTGCGTGTTCGGCGTTAGGCTCAATGTCTGCTGCGTGTTCGGATGTAGGTGCCCCCGCACCGGCAGCGGTTGCCGATGCAGAAGATGAGGTGGTTTTGACAGGCGGCCATGTGAACTCCCAATCGTTGCGGACCTTTTCGGCGAGGAATTTCTTCACGGCGGCCTTTTGCTTAATCTTATCCTTGCTCAGCAAATCCGGGTCGCCATAATCGCATGTTTCCGGGGGTAGGGAGTGGCGAAACTTGGACAGCGTTGCCTTGGGGGATTTGTACAGGTCGGAGAAGAACATTGTTATGGACTGGCGGCGTGGGGTGGTCGTGGGAAGCTCAGAGGCCGCGGGAGTAGGAGTAGGGTAGGATTTCCGACGGTCGGTGGGAACATTCGAGGAAGGCGTGTTTTGAGAAGGCACCTCGCCGGGAGCTGGTGAATCCTCCTTCCTTCCACCGACGAGCTTGGAAAGTGTCAAGGGGGAAGAATCATGGTTGACAGGATTGAGGCTGTCGGGTTGCGAGGAGGTCTTTATGAGGCTCGGAGACATGTCCATCAATGCACGACCAGGCAGGCCGGGCGGGAGTATTTGGTAGAGGGGGGGAGGTAAAGCCTAGGGTGGATTGGTAGGCGGGGACTGTGGCGGCGCTGGCAGCTCAACCACACCCTGCTCGCCTCAAGTGTACGAAGTACGTCTCACCGCCCTAGAGGGGGCAAGGATGGAGGCGTGAAAGGAGTAGGGAGAGGTGGCGGGGCTATTTGGTGGTTCGAATGTGAAGGGACCAGCATAAAGCCGAAGAGAGGACTGGCGGAATAGGCAACCCGTGGGGTAGGACAGGGCAGGACAAGACAGGTAAGGGAAAGACTAGAAAACCTTCTTAAGGTGGCAGACCTCCGGTGGCGGTTGGTGGTGGAGTGGAGATCAAGAGGCCGAGGCGAGATCTACTGCCTGTCAGGAGTGAGAAAATAGAAATAGAGTGCAAGTGCAGGGTATGTACATCAATGTCGTCAAAGCTGTTAACGTCGAGTCTATAGAATTCGGGGGCGCGTATTTACGTCTTCGACGGCGTCCCTGCGTAAGGATGCAAACATGCGGGGATCTAATAATATCGCCGAAAAAATATAGCATCAGTACGCATGAAGAGACCAGAGTTATCGACGGCGAAGACAAGAGGGTGGCAACCACACATTCCTCGGCCACTTATGGAGTGTGACGACGGTTTGCTTTTTCCGTGGTGCAGTGGCCCTTCTCGCTGGAGTACCCGAAGTTGCCAAGATCGCCAGCGCCGTTCGCGGTCAATGGTCATCGAAATCGAAAGCGAGCCAGCAGGGTTCAGGGCGTAGGCCGTCGGCGTTGAGTGGTTCGTGATCTTTCGCCGTGCGAAGGGCGTGCTTCGTAGTTTAGATTCAATGTTGCGTGCGAGTGACCTTGCCAACTCAAGCGGGTTAGGCTAGTTCTTTTTTCGTTGGAGTAGAGCCGCTGGTGCTTTGACAGAATGCAGGGCATGGGAAGCCAGGAGAGGGAAGGGAGCAATATCTGCTGCGATTTGATGCGGGGAAGCTGGTGGCTGCGGGGACCGTAATGCGTTGGCCTGGTCTGGTCTGTGGTTTCGAGTTACATGTTACATACAGAAACAGCGCGGCCGAGGGAGAAGAGGGTGCGGCTGCGGGTTCGGGTAGGGATGCGGGTGGCAGTCGAGAACTCAAGGACTCGAGGCGCAAAGAGGTTGGGAAAGGACAAGCGGAAGTTGATGTCTCTCGGCTTGCTGGGCTGAGTTTGGTGGAGAATAAAAATAAAAGTGACACAGAGAAAAATAGAATTTGATAGTAACGAACCCAGGCCCACTTTGTCCACTGAGTCGTTCAATTGATCTTGGTCGGTCGGTCGGTGGTGGGCGGTTTGTCCAAGGCGGCTCCAGCTCGAGCTAAATTCCAGTCAAGTACGGAAGAAGTACTCCGTGCACACAAAGTAGTTTAGGAGGTATAGTTATGGTCGGTCGAGATCCAAGTTCATGATCTTGAAGTTAGGCGATTTCCGATCAGCGTCGAGTCTATCAATCATCCATCGTCCATCGTCCATCGTCCAACGTCCAACGTCCAACCTCTACTAGGAGGGGCTCTTGTACTCACAATATAAGACACTTGACGGATTCGTTTGATCAAATGTTAATTGAAATTGTTTTCGTCTTGGCTTATTGCGATTATCTGTGCTTCATGCTCCGTGCTTGCGAACATGAAGGGTCGGGTGGTTGGGGAAACAGATGTGTTCATCAATAGTTCAGAGATACATTCGATGCTCGCTAAAAAGGCCCAAAAAGGCCCAGCTTCGAGCTCTTAGTGCAAAATGCAAAGTGCAAAGTGCGAAGCCGCAACATTCAATTGATGAAAATATTCCAGGGCGCTCTTGTCGTCGATGCAACACTGAGGTGAAGCTTATAACTTTATAAGCTTAGCGCCCACTCGGGTTCGTCAAGGCTCCTCCGCACCTGCCAATTGTTCGGCACTCGCTGCTCCACCCATACGATGGAGTGACTGCACTGCCCGGATGGAATTGGCTGGCAGGCGAGCTCTTGCCACAGACGAAAATATTTTCTGCGTCCCGTGATGGTCTCGCCTGCATGACATCGGAGTGGGAAGGAACGAGACACACCATTACTGTTACTGCCAAGTACAATCGTAGTACATCCTAGCGCATTATGGCAAGGCTGTTGTGGTTCGCCCAAGCATGTTCCCGCGCCGTAGTGTAGTGTGTACTTCGTGCAGCGAGCCGGAGTCAATTCTCCACCAGAGACTGGAAGCATTATTTATGGTGCTCACCCTTTCTGGATGTGGATCCTATCGAGGACCACCAGCTGCTCAATTTAACCCCATTGGTCATGGTCACCGTCCTCTCCAACCCACTTTCCCAAAAGATTCCCAGATCTGGCGGCGGCCAAGATTTCAAATGTTCCCTTCACGTGTAAATGCTACAAGTCAGTCTGTGCAAGTGCAAGTCAAGATGCCATCTCAAAACCCCCAAACGCTGACAAATCCCACGATTCCCCGTCCCGGATGCCGTTGCGAAGAAGGAACGACTTCGGGAAGAACGGCACAGATGCTAGGGTCGTGACTCACTTTTGGTGTCTTAGTTAAGGACTTCTATACAAAAAACGGTCCTAGTATCACAATTGGATGAATGACGAGATTTGTTCAAGGCGAACGACGAATTCGGAAATAGTAACAAGGATATGGTTTCTCCAACTTACAACTTTCCTGTCTGAAGCGGAACCAGGATTCGTGTTAATCAGTTCTCTCGGTCGCTTCAGTGTAGTTCCTGCACTGGAGGCAGCCGAGCGGCGTCCCGGACCGCGATTCACCAGGCGGCTCTTGAACTACCAGTGAAGTTTGAATGAGCCACAGGGGTAGGTAGTTTAATGTTCACACGCACGGCCAAGCATATTGATAGCATCAGGCCTGGAAAGAACTCGTGGCTTAGCCGTGCTGTTTTCTCTACGACATTATTGTATCTTTGATCCATGCTTCGGATCTACAGGGAAGAGCAACTGTCCAATATATCAAGTCAATTTGCTACCGTGATCCTACCACTAACACGGATTTCGGCCCTCCTCGAATCTCAAAAAGAAACAAACTTACTGCCAAGCGAGAAACTTCAACCCCGGAGACCAAGTACGATACCGAAAACATTCGTTCCCTAAACCCACAAGGTCTCAAAGAAGCAAGTGCAGAAAACATAAGGATAAAAAGGAAAAAGAAACGAATAAAAATAAAGAACAAAAAACAGCCCTCCTTCCAAACCCCCTCCCCTTGCCCCCTTCACGGCACGCATATGTGTCTGTGGCCCTTTGCTTCAAACCATCCATCATCCATCCCTTCCACTTCGCAAACTTATCTCGCTCCCCAAACTCCCCTTTCTTTTTTTTTTTTTTCTTTTTTTTTTATGTTCCCTCAATCTCACTCAGGCGCAATGCCGCGAGGATCTAAAATGTCTTAAAGTGCTCCCTCACCGCAGTATGAACACACTCAGGATCGTTCATCGTATTTATCCAGGCCATGAACCCCGGGCTATCCTGCGTCTTCAAAAGCAGAGTCGCCGGGAGACGCTTGTTCATGTTATACCAGGTCATGGTGGCACGCGCGAGAGCGTAAGGCTTGGCCGGCCCATCGATGGGCGAATCCTTGACGATCGCCTGGTCGGCCAGGGCCAGAGCGAGGTTCTTGCGACGCATCTCGGCGTCCGAATACCCGGTTTCCTTCTGGATTCGCTCGAGGACCCAGAGATCGAGGCCGTACCATTGCATAATTTCACGTTCAAAAGGCTGTTGTCCTCGCGTGTTAGCTCCCGCTTACATAGGAACAAAGAAAAGGGGGGAAAGCAATTTTAATCACTTACGTTGTCGTTACCCAAGATCCTGTCGTGATACGCGCGGATTCGCATAAACTCCTTCTTCTTGGAGGCTTCCCGGCTCTTTGCTAAGGTGTCTTGGACGTCATTCGCTCCATTAGACGCTGCAATCCCTCCGTCACTCTCAACACCCCCCTCCGGGGTCTTCTCTCCCTTGCTCAAATCCACGACGATGTCGTCACACGACCTAGCCAGCTCCGTAATGTACTCGTTGTTGTTAATCTCCGTGAGCGTATGCAGAAAATGTGCGGTCGAGTGCGAAATGCCTCCTGGCATGCGCGACTCAAAGTATGCTTGAGTTCTGATGTTCGCCTGGACCCATTCCTATGTGGCATCATTCTCGGCTGGGCTTAGGATCCCATCGGTTAGATGCTCTTGTCCAGTGACCACAGGCTCACACGAGATAGTCTCAGGAGAACTAGAGATGGCTTCGGCGTACGTCGCCACGCCTTCAGAGGTGGCTGCCGAAGCAGAGCTACCAGCGATGTCTGCTCTGAGGGTAGCTGCCAATTCGTCAAACGACCGGCCCTCGGCAGTATCACTTGGAATAGCGACGACACCTCCGTTCGCAGCCTTGCGGCGCTTCGAGGGGCTCTCAATCGAAGTATCTGACACATCAGAAGCCTGGCTCGCAACTCTCTTCGTGCCAACAGGAACAGCCGCTTGCGACCTCAGCGTTTCCTCGTCCACGTGCGCCCGTCCATCGGGGGTGATATGAAACGGGGTTGGCGGACTGCTTGATTGCATCTGCGCGATAGCAGTATTAACGGAAAGGTCAACGCCTCGATGACTAGCTCCACCGTTTGGCGCCCCAGCATTCATACCCATGGGACGAACAGGCGTTGTAACTAAGGCGTCGTGGTCGGGGCCGGCTTGATGCTCCGGCTGTGAGTAGCCCTGAGGCCTGGTAGGAGTTTCGGTGCGCGCCACCCGCGCGGCAGCCTGGCGGGAACCACCCATGGCTTGCTCCATCTGACCTTGGATGTCATTGGCATCCGGAACGCGAGCGATAGACCTTCCGCCATCACCGCCTATTGTCATGGGCGCCTTGTCATTGGGGTCCGGACCACGAGAGACAGACCTGTTGCCATCACCACCCATCGCCATTGGTGCCTTGTCGTTGCGGGAAGGTGTGGTATTAACACCAACTCCACTGGCACCGCTACTGGCGGCAGCAGCAGCGGAAAAGGCGGCCTTAAGCTGCGTAACGGTATTCTGGTCAAAGAGATCTTGGTTGTGAGCCACAATCTTGGCCAATTGTGGCAGGATGATCTCCTTGTTACACCAAGTGGTCTCAGAAAGAGCGCCCATTTGCGAGTGAACACTGTTGATCCAGGCCTGGACTAGAGTCCTCGACTTTTGCTTCAGGCTCTTACGAAGGGCGTCACCCTCTACATCCTCCTTTTTCAGCTCCAGGACAGCGCCAACAGGGGTCTCCAGTCCTGTTTTCAGCGCAGTGTTGAGAATGATGGCGTGTACCAACTGGATGCCGCGCTCGATGCCAAACTCAAACCCCTGGGCAAAACTCGCATTGATGAGTCTCGTATCTCGTTCAGCCATGATCTGGCGCATAACGCCGGTCGCACCGCCTTTTCCACCGATAGCTTGAGGTGGACGAGGTACATTCGGACCGACTTGGGATTTCGGAGTCGAAGGGGGCGCAGGGGTGGAACTGGGAAGAGAGGCTGGCTCGGCCTCCGGCGAGAAGACACCTTGACTACTAACGTTGATAGGAGGCTTCCGGGTCTGTCGCTTGGGGGGGTTCTTTCGAACTGAATCACTCAGTTGTGTCTGGTAATCAACATTGAACAAATGAAAATCCTTCCTTTTTTCCGGTGACATTTTCCAAGGGCCTGGGGCCTCCCTGTGTTCTCGGGCTTGCTGATTAACCTTCTGCTGAGCAATTTGCTGAGTCTTCTGCGGAACTGGATTCTGGACCGGATGCTGAATCACAGGCTGAGCCGGATGCAGATACTGACTATAGAGAGGCTTCTGAGCTTGTTGCGGAGCTACATTCTCCATCTGAGGCTGAACGGGAAATGGAAATGGGATCGGAGCCTGGTTCTGGACTATCGGGTAGGCCAGCGGCTGGGGTAGCGGATAATGGTGATAAGACTGGCTCAAGGCCGGGATGGCGTTGTTCATGGCGCTTCCATTGCTATTGGCGATATTCTGGGTAGGAGCACTCGACTTTTTCCTCTGGGCTTCAACTGTCTTTTTGAACAACTCGACGTTGAGAGGCTGCAAGACCGTATCGGTAAGATCGATGGCGACTGGTACAGACGGGGGAACGGCGAAGGTCGGACCGGTATATCGCGGTTTACCTCGACCTTTCTGCCCCTGACCCTTTTTGTTGTTTTTGCCTGGTTTTTCTACGTTAGTATTATCGGGCCGCTGAGATCGAACAGGAGACACCTGGTACTTACCACTAGCGGCCTTCTTTGGCTGCGTCTTGACAACGGATTGCAGGATCCCATTCTGAGGGGCGGCTGCGCCAAGGCTGGGAAACGATTGGTACGCTTGGGTGTATTGCTGACCGGATATCTGACCAGGGAGATGGGACATGATTGCTGGTTCGCGGTTCACTCCTCTAGCCATGCTCGAAGCCAGGGCCACCGATGTACTCTCTTGTTGGTGATGGGGAGGTATAGAGCCAGCCCTGCTCACTTGACTCATAGGTCGATTCTGTTCAGTGGCTTCTTCAACGACAGAGTTAGTTTGAGTTTTCCAAGTCGTTAATTGAGAGCTAGACTTACGCTTCATGTTCCTCGTGTTCTCATTCTGATTCATCTGCCAAGGCCTCTTCGATTGGCCACGATGATCGGCTTGCGGCAGGCTCTGTGAGCGCACACCCTGGTTACCTCCCGATGCGTTTGGGACGGCCGCGTTGTTGTTGGTGGGGACCCACGGTACAGCCGTGGGATTGAGTTGAGAAACGGAAGTAGTATTACTCTCGGTGGAGTCGCCAGCGGGACCGCCCGTGCCAATCTGGTTACCATCGTTGATGTTGATGTTGTCGGTACTGTCATCAGGCAAGACAAGCAATCCCGTGGCATTGGGCGGTGCGTTGTTGATGTCTTGAGTGGGGTTGTTCCCCGGCATGGTGAGGCTTGTCATGTTGCTTCCTCCAGTACCAACCTGGGGGCTATTCGAGGACGTACCACGAGTCAAGTTGTTGTTTCCACTGTGAGCCAAGCTAGAGTTCTGACCGGGACTAGCGTTGGAATCCGCACTGCTTCTTCCAGAGCTGCCGTCGACGATCAAATTTCGGACGGGGCCGGGGTTGGAGTTGCCAGGATTGGCCATGACGCCACTGGGATTAGTGTCTACTTCGACGTTGCCGCTGTTCAATAAGCTCGTGAAATAGTCGGAGCCGGTAGATGCCTCAAACGGATCTGCGTTAAAGCTCACGTCGAAGGCAAAACCGTCGCTTCCAAAGAGCGAATCAATTTCGGCCGTCTCAGCCGAACCTAGTTCGTCTGACATCTTCCACCTTAACAGGAGAGGCAGAGAATAATGGTTCGTCGACAAGGAATCGAGGTGTAGGAACGTCAGTCGGCGTAGCTACTGTATCTCAACAGTCGGCAACGAAAAGAATGCTGGGCACGGCTACTGCCTAACGATAACGAGCAGCGCGTGAGACTCTTTCGAGAATACAATCCACGAAGCCCTAGTGTTTTTGACAGTGGCTATACGTAATGGGGTTGCTGGGTCAGAGAAAGGAGGTTAGATTGTCCGCTCCTGGTTCACGATGAGCCGGGGATGTGAGAGGGGAAAACTGGAGGATAGAGAAGAGGATGGGGATGATGAGGATGAGGGTGGAGATGAAGACGGTGATGAGGGCAGTGATCAGGACAGAGATGAGGATGGGGACGAGGATGGAGGTGAGGGCAGAGATGAGACGACGCGAGCTTACCTAGAATGGACAGGAGATGTCGATGGCAAAGCGGCACGAGATAGGGCCTCCTTGGACACGATACTTCCGCGATGAGGTAGACGGTAGAAAGTTAAAGAGTGGTGAAGAAGTTAGAAATAAAAGAGTTGAGAGGAGGACGAGAATGGAGAAGTTGGGTTGATATAGGGGAGGGTGGGTGAAGCTTGTGGTGGGCGACGCCAGGAGACAACCAAAGAAGGAAGGCACGATCCTTCCCACAAAGTTGACTGTTCCTGGGGTCGTCCTCAGAGGACTAGAGTCTTCTGTGAAGAATCGAACCGCCAGAAGACGAGAAACTGAGCTCTGAAAAGTGGCAGCGTCCAAGCCTTTTGCTCCAGCAGATTTCGCCTCCACCAAATCGAGGAATCCGAGGAAGACAGAAATGGGTAAAGAATTTAAAAGGAGATACTGGTCCAATAGGTGCTCCAAAGAATACCAGATACTTCAAAAGGACGAGGACAAGAGTAGTCGGGTTTAAGAGAAATGAAATAAGGTCAAGAACTGTGGATGGGAAGCGTGGGTTCACAATGACTCGTCTTGAGGCGGAAAAGAGGAAAGACTTCATTTTGGAGATCAGAGAGGAGTGAATAAATATCTGTGGACTGGAGCTACATTGGGAGCCCGTGATCCGACGTCCCGAGAAGAGGGAAGGAGTGATGGAGCACGACTGGAGGATCATCGTGACTTGCAAGCTCCAGTCGTGTGCCCTAGGCTTAACAGAGTCACCAGAAGCCTTGGTCAGATCCAGACCGTGAAACACACGACATGAAACATAAAACTCAGAAGGCATCTTGCGAGCTTGTGAAGGATGATTCATGAAGTCGAGGTGGGACCCGGTAATGATCATGGTGTAAGTCGGGAGCCGGGACGGACTCGAGTGTCAAAGATGAGTTGCCACATGAACGGCCTAACTTCGCACCGCTCACAGTATTTAGGGGAGGAAAACAGCAGCAAAAGAAAATAAATCACACAAGGCGCGAAGAATAAAGCAAAAGCAAAAGGGAATAAAGGAAAGGGTAAGCGTAAATCTCAATATATACATCACACGTACTGAGACACAGGCATTATTTTAAACATCTGTCGTGATATTACACAGTTGTCTAAGGACTGCGGTAGTTGAAACTTGGACTATATAAGTGGATATCAACTCAAGGTTACAACCAAAAAAGAACAACATTGACACATTGATGAACAAGATAAAAACCAAGATAACTCCACTCCGAAGTATATCAACAAGAAAATCTCCAAGAATAATTGGGATAATAAATAAAAGGCGGTATGTCCGCGAAATAGTTTAAACAGACGCGAAAAGAAGCTGGTCCGGCTTGTAGAGCAACTCCTTCAGCACCTCGCCAATCTCCCCGAGGAGCTCATGGGCGACTTCCTTCCAAGACTCGACCGTCACAATCTCGATTGTGAGCTCGTCACCCTTGAAAAAGGCCTGAATCTTCCATTCGCGGAGAGGTTCGGCCTGCGCATAGTATGTCTCCATCTGGCATGTCGTCTCTTGGAAAGGGAGTTCCGTCACGTGATCGACATCCTGGTGCACAACTGTGTCATACCAGGTAACGTCGCTCGGCCAATCAGTGCAGTTCTTGACGATTTCGGGCAAACCCATAGCCTCATGAGCTGAACCAGCAATGTGCTGGTCTTGCACATGGAATAACAAATCGGTTCCGGTCCAGCTGGGGTCGAACTTGACTCTGACCGGGGCATATTGCCAGCAGGGGCCCATGACGGTATTGGCGTGATGGAAATCAATGTTACGTCCGCTGACAACTTCACCAAAAGTGACGTCGCGGAGAGAAAGGCGGCGGGCAAGCGTAAGTGCCCAAACAGCTGTGGGTATTGTTGCGACCGTGGTATCCATTGACCGAGCGGAGATGTCGAATGTCTTCTCAATGGCATAGTGGTCGGTGTTGGTGACTGGGATATCGGGTCGGAACAGGGTCATGGCAGATCCCTCGAGGAGTTCCTTCCAGTAGCCGATGGACTCGGGAATGCTTCGGCGAACGACATGCTGGACGTAGGAAGAGAAGGGGAGGCTAGTAGGTACCGTGCGCTTTTCGTAGATAGCTGACAGCTGCTTTAAAAGGAGGGGGAGGCAGATCTCGTCGTATTGGGAATGGGAGATGCGGAAAATCAAGCAGCTCCTACCGCCAACTTCCTGAACGTGGAACCACTTGACAAATGCAGATCCAAGAGGCATCCTAGTTTGGACGTCCAAGTCGCACAGATTGCGGGTGAAGCCCTCGAGGTTCTGGTCGATTTCGTACTCGACAACGGGGGTCTGCAGATCCTCCAAGACAACAGCCAGATACTCATCGTTATGCTTGACAAAGACAGTGCGCAGGATCTCATTCATCGACACAAGCTCCTGGCATGCCTTATAAAGCTGGATACGGTCGACTGGAGAATCAAAGTACATGATTTCGTACCGGGCCGAGAAGCGAGGGATGCGGATCGTGCCGTCAATGGCAACTGCTTGGAGTGGCCTCACAGGGAGCACGTCGACTACCTTGAAGTTGGGGTCGGCAAGGGAAGCCTGGATGGAAGGGAGAAGTGCATCTGTATCAAAACCTTCTATAAGAGAGTATGGTTGGACCACTTCATTGATCACGGGCTTAACCTCCAGCTCTTCCAGAATCTTAGCCATGTCATAGAGGGTGCGGTTTTGGAACGCCCTTGCGACGGTAAGGGACCATCCTGCGTTTCTAGCCTCCGATACGAGCTTCATTGCGGAGATGGAGTCACCGCCGAGCTGGAAGAAACTGTTACCAAGGCTGATGTCTTCCTCCGCCATATGGAGAACTCGGCTCCAGAGTGTCCTTAGGGCCTTCTGCTTGCTTGAAGTAGCAGACACGGTCTTGGACCGAGCCTTGGGGATCACATAATTAGATGGTAGCTGGCTCTTGAGGCCCTTAAGCTGAAGGGAGTTCTCCGAAGTCCAAGTAGCAAGGCGCCCAGTTTTGTAAAGATTTTGGGCCGCTTCGGGTTGTTCTTCGGATTTGATCCACTCCGGCGCATCAACCCTCTCAAGAGAAAGCTCCTCGGTGCTCTGGATGATGAGCTCACCAAGGGCTCCACGCGGAACCAGGCGATCCGGATTGGCGAGATCAACGACCCAGACGGCGTTGGCGCCAGAGAACTCCTGCTGGACCTCCATTGCACCAGTTGTACCTAGGGCCTGGAGGGACTCCTTGTCCTCAGAAGTCAGGAATTCAATATCACCCAGAGCCTTCTCCGGCTCCTGGCAGAGCTGCTGAACGACGTGACCGAGTTGATGTAGAGCCCGATCCATCGTCTGGACGTCCACTGTCTTTGAGTCGAAGCTGGCCATGATCAAGAAACCCTTAGGGTCGAGAGAGCAAACAAGCATGAGGGCGTATGTGTTGAACTTCAATGCCTCTTGCGCCGCTTCCTCGTCTCCCGCAGGCACAAGGCGGCTGGCCGGTAGATCCGCGTCGGGAAACTCTTCGTTGGGGTCGGCCGTGGGATGGAGTACTATGCCCGTTCGAAGCTCACATGCCTGAAGGGCATCAGGGCTAAGACGTCGGATATGCTGGAGTCCAATGTGCTCATGGGGGATCTGGTCAGCAGTCTGCACTTGAATATTGTCGAGGTACTCGCCAACGGTCTCGTTCAGGTCAACTCTAAGGCGAATTGGGACGGTGGTGATCATTGGGCCTTCAATCAATTCGGCTCCAGCAATGGGTGCATTTCGGCCGGTCAGCGTCTCTCCGAATACAACATCCCTTGAGGCTGTATATTCAGAAGCAACGATAGCCCAGGCTCCTCTCAAGATTGTGGCAACGGTGGCGTTGGAGTTGGGGTGACGCTGGATAGGCACGTAGTGCTCCAGCAGCGACTCTGCTTGTGGTTGATACGATGGCCAAGGGAGCATGGGGAACTGAGGTCCAGTTGCACCCTCAAGCCTCTCCTTCCAGTAGCGCTCACCACCTTCACGATCGAGGTTCTGGAGGTACTTGATGAACTCGCGGAAGTGGGGAGAAGGGCTGGCGGGCTCACCCTTGTAGGCGCGGTTGATACGGTCAACCACAAGAGGCATTGACCAACCATCGTACAAGGCGTGGTGCATAGTGAGGACGAATTCATATTCGCCAGTCGCCTCGGTATGGATCATGGCATAACGCACCAACGGCTTGCCCAGATCCATCGGCTCATCTCTGTCTTCCACGAGATACTTGTCGACATCGCCACCACGGTACCACTCGATAGGCTTGTTCAGTAGGACCTGCACCAGTCCCTTCTCGGGGACTTGCACAATTCGTGTTCTCAGAATGGCGCAGTCTGCAGTTGCAGAGTTGAAGGCGGCCTCAAGCCTAGTCGCCATGTCGAGACCATCGAGCTTAACGACACGTTGTGCAACGTATGCCTCCCTCACCTTGGCAGACAAGGCCATAAGAGCCTCTTGGAGAGGTGTGCATGGGTAAATATCTTCAATATCGTCAACCGATATGCCACAAAGCTCGGCGGCAACATTCTTTGCATCAGAAGGCTCCCATCCCTCAATAAGAGAGAATGGTACCGTTGGCGCCGAGGCGTCTTCGTCGATCTTCTCCATTCGAGATGCCATCTCCTTGAGAGTAGGGTGTTGGAAGATTGTGGCGACAGTGAGCAAGTAATTCTCCTCACGAGCAACGGAGGCCAGCTTCATGGCTCTCAAAGAGTCACCGCCCAGTGCCAGAAAGCTGTCCTGCAGACCGATCTCGACATCCGTACCGAGGACCTTGGTCCAGAGGGCGTGGAGGGCAATTTCCATCTCGGTCTGAGGCTTCTCAGTTGTGCGACGTAACCGCTTCATGCTAGCAAGTTGCTCTCGCGACATCGACTGGCCAATCTCCTTGATCTTCTTTCGGTTGGTCTTACCGGAAACCAAAGTCGGGATCAAAGTGAGGGGGATAAAAGTTGAGGGTATCATATAACGAGGAATCTCCTTCTCGAGCATCGCCTCGGCATCAGCGAGCGCCGTTGACACTTCCTCCGAGAATTCCGTGAACTCGGGCTCGATGGTGTGGTGAGAGGACTTGCTTTCGGCGAGGAAAGCTACCAGGGTCGGCTCGCCACCGCTAGGGTAGATGACTTCGGCAACAATTTGAGCATATTGTTGTAGGTGCCTCCGCAAGTGGTGTTCCACCTCTGACAGTTCGACGCGCTGGCCACGAAGCTTCACCTGCTGATCCTTCCGACCAGCGAATGCGATGGAGCCGGTGCCATTGGGATCGTACATGACGAGGTCGCCGGTTTTGTACAGACGACCATGCCTGCCTTCAACCGAGCCGTGGCCCTCAAGGAGCCAGGTGGGGTCACTAATGAAGACTTCCGACGTCTTTCCAGGATCATTGAGGTATCCGATACCAACGACAGGCCCTTCGATGAGAAGCTCTCCGACAGCACCGACCGGTACAAGCTTATTATGGTCCTCAGGGTCAACGATCCACGTCAGACCACCAACTCCGTAACCAATGTTGGTAGAGACACTGACGTCGTTGTTGACCGTACAACCAACAGTGCACTCCGAAGGGCCGTAGGCGATAACGACACTGGTGTCACGTCCCCAGTCCGCAGCATCGCTTGCCGAGACGGACTCACCTCCTAGGCCAAGCACTTCTAGGGATGGTATGATATCGGGGTCAAGCACACGGGCGACAGAAGGAGTCATGTGGGCCATGTTGGCACCGCTCTTGCGGATCGCGCCGCTCAAGTCATTCATCCTGTCTGCGTCCGAAGGAACGCAAAGGCAGCCTCCATTCGCGAGAGTGCAGAGCATACAGTCGATGCTGACATCAAATGCATACGAAGCAAAGTCGAAGACTTTCGAATGCGGCCTGTAGCCCACGGCATGAGCTCTGGGCACGGCACCACTTGCGTAGTTTTCGTGCGAGATGACAACTCCCTTAGGCTTTCCGGTACTGCCCGAGGTGAAAATAATGTACATGGGGCTGGTTGGAGGAACAATGGGAAGCGAGGCCGTAGGCACATCCGTTAGAGGCGGGGCACAGCTGTCGGTAATCGAAGGTGGAGGACTAGGAAGTAGAATGGGTGCTACAACTGGGACGGGAGATAACGGCGCTTGTTGTGGTGATCCCGGAGCATCATCGGCGGGTTCCTGCTGGAAGACATCTTCCGTCTCCTGGTCCTGGGTGGCTTGTAAAACGTCCTGGGATTCTGCGGGAGTGTCGTCGCTGTTAAGCGGCGTTATGGGTTGGGGAATAGTGGTGATAGCGTCAGGGGCGGATGTGTCAGTTGTGTCAGTTGAGGGGCCATTCTGAGTAGAGAGCTCGGCCTCATCAACGGGCTGAAGGATTTCATCAAGGGCTTCAGGACTGTTATTTCCCTGGGTGGGAGAAAGAGTGGGTGACGATTGGTCGGTTGAAAGGGGTGGAGCCTGAGATGAAGAGGTGTCGGCGTCGGCGGGTATGTCCTGGAGTTCGGCAGAAGGCTCCTCGGGCGGGTCCGGGGTGATGCTCGGAGCCAACGCCGGAGATGGTTGAATAGATGGCAAAGCCGCCTGTTCGTGGAAGAGATCATCACTTGGAACGACAAAGAGTTCGGCAGTTGGCGCTACTCGGCGGCCGAGCTCCTCTTGCCTCTTCGAGGTCAGGAGGAATTGTGCTCCCGCTTCATCGGCAATGGTGCGTAACCTCGCCTCTGGTTGGCTTGGGTCTGTGAGGATAAAAGTGCCGCCGGCTTTCATAATCGCTAACACACCAACGACGGTCCACATCGATTTCTCAAAGAGAAGGGGAACCCGAGTTCCCAACCTGACGCCAAAGTGGCAGAGACGGAGGGCAAGGCGGGTCGAGTATGTTTCGACCTCGCCGTATGTTAGTTGGCCCTCCCATGACCTGACCGCGAGCTTGTCGGGTTGCTCTCTCGCGCGCTGAGATATTGTGTCGTGAGTGCACTGAGTGATGGTAGGTGGCAACGTCCTGTTCCACTGCCATATCTGTTCGAGATCTGCCGGAGCTAGTTTAGGTGAGCCGTCTTCGACTACAGGCTGCTCAACAGGTGCGTTCACGTCATTTTGCGAGGTAGGTTGCTGATCGTTGCTAGCTTGGGCAACGTCGGCCGGAGGATCGGAGCGCGGAACCTCCATAGAGAGGACATCATCCTCTCCGTCCCGTGAATGCATGACGGTTGGTAGATTGCAGAGTGCTCCAGAAAAGAGGTGATAGATTGAACGAATGTATGGAACAGCACAGCTGTAGGTTGCGGGTATAAATGGAATGAGCGTGATGAAGTGTTTATGGATGTTCTCAGGGCTCCCATAATATGTCTTTCTCTGAAGACACAGTGACCATCGAATCAATGGTCTAGAAACATGATCAACGGAGGAAGGGGTACCCCTTCTCTCTTCTCCCACTGGACCCCAATACTAAGAAGAAGAAATCGACAGGTACTAGGAGCCTTGAGTTACTTTGACAAACGAAATGGTCGGCCCAGTTACCAAAAACAGACTCGTGGCCAACTATCCCTGGTCTAATGGAGTGGGAGGGGCGGAATTCGAGGCCGAGCTCCTTCATTCAGATGCCTGGGTTAGAGCAGATCTGGAATGGCCTAATGCGGAAAGACGAGAGTGGTAGCATGTGCTCAGGCTCCTCGGTCTGGCTGTGGTCACTCTCGGAGAGGGCATAGTGCGACGCGAGAGAAGCCTCTCGCGGGGGGAAACTTTTCTAAAGCGCCTTGGGCTTGGGTGGGGGTGGATCACGAAAGTGTGCACATGGGGTCCTTGAAGTGGAACTGGGAATGCAGGACAGTAGCGTCCTGTATCTGACTATTTTGGTCTTCAACAAGGGTGGGTAATACGGGCATTGGGGAGTGTTTTGGTGGGAATAACGGATAGCACTGCTACCCTGTGTTCTCCTTTGGCCTTTGAAACGACTCGAGGCGGACCTAAGGGACGGGCTATCCTGGGAGTGAGTGGCGTGGAAAGGTCAGCGTAGCGCAAGGAAAACATGAACCGGGTCGAAAGGAGTGGTGTAATAGTCGTATGCTGTGAAAAGCTACTGTAGATTAGATGGTTTAATCTCCACGGCGTATTCCCCAGTCCCTTGGAAGATCGGAGCAAGTGGCAAGTCCCGACTTCGGCAGACTCGTCGAGTACCTCGTACTTTGTATTAGACCCAGGCACGCTCTGTGCGACGGGCTACGAAGTACTCACGAATGACACAGCTCCCACGCCGCCGTAGCCCGCTCCCGGATGGGCGCCCTTCGGCGGCCCAAATATTCCCGTCCAGGGATCGAAGGATAAGCAGTATATGGGTCTTGTCCGGACGGCAGGTGAAATATGATCAAGGGGAGCTGTCCAGGCGCGATGGCGACCGGGATGCCTCCAAGCCGGACTAGTCGGCATACTTCGCAGATCGCAGACTTCGAGCGATGTGGGAGCGATTAGATAAGAGGCGACAGCGTGGCGGGACGATTCCACAGATTAGAAGCAGCAAAGCCCATAAGGACAAAAGAAACACGGGGGGAGTGCGGGATTGCGGAACGAGTGGGCTAGGTCAAACCTGGTCAAGAAAGACATCTTGACACGACAAAGTAGGGTTGATGCAGCCTGGTAGCTGGGGGTGTGTAGTAGTGTATGGCAGCATCATATATGACGGCATCGAGTTAACATTTGATGCGCGGAGAAGAAACTAGTCGGGCAAATAGTGCCCTGGAATGGTGAGACCACAATGTAGTTTCCCGACCCAGAGGGACCCAGAGGGGGCACTTGCCCTCGGAGCACAGGCAATATCCACCTGCTCCTCCCTTGTTGTAGTGTACAAGACTGCGTAAACATTCTGGAAGGAGGACGTGAGGAAGGGAAAAGAAAGGAAGAATAAGAGGAAAAAAAATAATAATAATAATACGGTACCGGGTTGTACCATTGAACCTCGCGAGTATGAAATATACTTTGGTGTACCGAGAGAGTCTAGGCAGGTGCGGTGGAAAATTGAGTACTACGACGTACAAAGTAGATGTGTTAAAGTTGAAGATCTGATCTCCCCAAGCATCTTGACGTAGTAGTGTACTTCTACTTCGTACTTTGTAATGGATTCGATTGATAATGGATTGATCAATCTCTTAATGACAGCAACAGCCGAGACCAGTGCTCGAAACGGCACTAAATCGACTCTTAACAGCGGATCTGCGCCGTATCTTGCTTCTTAGCCGTCGAGTCCTTCGGAGTTTGCAGTTTGTTTCCAAGGTTTTGTTTGGATGGCCCGAAACTAGCACACGTTCTCGACTCACGACTCAACTTCAAAGGAATGGAATAACCTGGTGTCGTTTCGTGTATGGGCGGCTTAAGGTGCTGCAGGAACAGACTAAACCCCATGCCGACTCTTCCTCGACATCCAAATAGAGCTTAGAGCCATAACCTGGTACGAGGGAGAGAAAATAATCACGTATCAATCAAATTTGATCCATTTTCACTAAAGTAGCGTGCCATTGGGCTGCGACCGACCTTTCCGTGTTAGTGGGCTCTATCAAGAACGAAGTAGCGTACACTACACTACCCATACGCTGCAACCGCACTCCACGACATGAATGGTGAAGGAAGCTTCGGCGACTGGGCCAGATTGTATGTAATGCTCCGGAACTGGAAGTCGGTGGGTCATTTAAGAATTAGGGTGCAAGTGGGGAGACAAGACTCACATCAATCAATCCATCACTCTCAAAACGGCCAGCAGCTTGGGGGCGGGTAGCATTCGAAGCGCTCGAGATGCTGGGAACTGGGAAACTCTTTCTTCCCCTCATGATACCTGGTCAAATAAAAATCGCGTAATATCTCATCCGGGCGTGTCTCATTGGAAGGAGGAGATGGCGAAAGGGTCGCATCTGGCACATTTTGTGTTTAGACTCGCAAGCGAAGAGTGATATTTTGGCTCTCGGTTGCGTCGAGCACACAGTTCGTGGTCCCCCCTACAGGGCGGCGAAGTGCCGAATTTGCAGACATTGCAGTCCGAGGTTACATCAACCTTACAAGCATGCGCGGGCGGGTGGTGGACCAGGGAAGAACGACATGGTTGTCCAGAACTTTCATGACATTGATGGCACGACTTCTGTGCCCTTCGTACTTCGTCAAAAGGGCAGCTTGTCCGGAGGTGGGTATCTTCCAACTTGCCCTCTTTGGAAACAGACACGCCGCTACTCGCTGGGGACTGGACGCATGGGAGACGCCACGAAATGCGGTCTGCCCGGTCTTCCGTGCATATCCATTAGCTACGAGGTACAAAGCTATCCATGGGTCACACCTTCCCACTACCCACTCAGTGCCTTGTCGGAGTGATGGTGGTGAAAGTGGTGAAGGTGAAGGTGGTTCTGTCTGGTGCCATGGAAAAGAATTTGATGAATCGTGGGGTGTCGTGGTCGTCGATTCTTCCATTTTGGGAATAGTCTCCGATTACTTGCAGCTTGGCCTGGAGATTATTCCTCCTCGGGTGATGATCTCAAGACCCAATCCCAGCTTGTGTGCTGCACACAAAAGTCTCAAGTTATGAATGTTCAAAAGTGACGCGGGATGCTAGACCCGTGAGTTCGATCGTTCAACACCAAAACGAGCTGTTTGGATGTCCTTATTTGAGGAAGCAAAGACACTCTTTTGACAAACAACCATGCCAAGGTTTTATACATGGCGTCGTCGTCATCTGCGGAATATCTATTTGCATAAAATTAAACGACGTTGCATCATACCAAGTATTAACCGTTGAATCCAAATTAGAAGAGAAAAGTAATTTATCTGAAAATCGATATGCCCTCGTCCCTAGCCAACGAGGTTCTAGTATGTCATGTTCACGTAGTGTTCTTTGAGTGAAGGAGACCACCCTAGCCCGCTTCGTACTCCAGACTCGGCAACCTCACAAGGCAAAGTAAAATGAGCAAGGATCGATGATTTTGGTTAAGCAAACACAAGATTCGAGCTGCCGTGTATCCTGTTTCTGGACCTTGTTTTTTTCTGGCCCTTCTTTTTCCCCTCAATATTTTGGGTCACTTGGATAGTTGGGGGTCTTGGGCAATTCTCTGCAAGGAGGGTCTCTCCAAATGCATGGAAAAAGCTTGACAGCAGGCAGCTGTCAGACAGAGCTAGGAGGTGATCTCGACGATCATAGCCGTAGGCGGAAAAGCGTATGAAGAAACTGTTGACAGCACGAATCGATGGAACCCTAGGAGTATCCCAAAGAAATGCGCTCAAGTCACAGGAGATCTTCGAGGAGTTCTCAACTCGTGGGGAGAAGGACTCTTCATCGCACCAGCCAGACCTGCACTAATCCAAGACCGGTCTTGATGTTGTGCCCTGGTGCCATCGGTCCTAGAATGTGAAGGCCACCCATGTCATAGACAGACCATTGCGACACTATTTCCCCTCGGCGCGTGGAGGCCTAACTAGTGTAGTGTAGACCAGCAGAGGGTTGCGTGGGTGTACCGATACCACTGCTCGACAGTGGCGACGGGGAGGTCGACGGTAAGAAGGCATTAGCGCCCTCAATAGTACCCCTGTAATAAGGGAAAAATGAGACAGATTGAGAAAGCGGGTTTCCACAAGAGCAAGAGAGGCCTTGGGGTGGGGGTGAAATTGATTGATGTCAACAATGACAACAAGGAAGAGGCCTTGATCTCATATCCCCGATGTCGGCAGAGCACCGTAACCACCCTTGACCCACAAAACGGTGGCTTGCCAGGGTCAGACATGCTCATCTTATCAGATCATCTCATCAGATTAGATAATGAGCGAAAAAGGGAAGGAGCAAAAAAAGGAAAAATCTCCACCCCACCAAAATCTTCAAGAGGGACAGGAGAGCTTCTCACTAGACTAGCTTCCAAGGAACCCGATGGCAGCCAGAGTCTGGACGGCTCTTGTCTCCCTCGTACACCTTCTTCCAAGGTCAATCAAAAGCCCCCTCTTCTCAATGACAGGCCAATTCACTACAATACATCTCCTGCGTACCTCCGGGATAGGACATTTCCTGCTTTCGTTGGGGGTACGTGGTGGAGATTACCTGGAAATTCCGTACTAAACCCTTCAAAGCTCCGAGGAATCGACTTCACAAGCTGGCAAACCCGAAGGTCTAGAAATTTTTTTTCTTCAATCCCTTGAAGAAAGGGTCCACACCTCTACCCAGATCCACGGTCCCATGGTCCCTGTACTCTAATTCGTGTAGTGTACTCTACTTCGTAGCTATTATAATGTAACTATTTTAGTCCTTTCCCGAGGTCGGTTTGTCTGCTTTGTCTCTCTGTCTCTTAAGCTTCCAAGACTTGGAGAGGGGGGGAAGGGGGTGTGTCGAGAAGGCGCAAGAACTAGTCCCGATGCCGTGGGCATATTCCTCGATGACCGACAGCCGCCGACTTGCATGATTGATTGATTGATTTCGCGACTAAGGTAGAAGAAAAAAAAAAAGCTCGTCAGAAAGCGTGAGCTGTTTGGAGATTCTTTATTGCCTTGCGGCTTTTTGCAAACAAAAAGGACCCCCTCACACTCTTGTCCGATACCAATCTTCCAAAATTACACTATATTACCGTTGTTGCAACTCTCTCGTCATTCCAATCCCCGCAGCAGACGAGGAAGGACAAACAGATATTATCAATTTGCTCAAGGAAAACACCCCCCTCCCACCCCATCCCCCTCAGTGTGTCGTACAACAACACAAAAGTGGGCAGTTCCTAAGCCGTAACGATGGCCGCCCAACCGTCCCTCATCCTTCCCGAGCCGTCTGTCCCAGCCCAACGGCTCTCGATTCTGCAAGGTCCCGTCGACCCTCCGCTGGTCGACCTCACGCTCGGTGAACTTCTCGAGCTCCAGACGTACCAGAATGGCAGCAAGGAGTGTCTCGTCATCCCCTGGACGGGAGCCCGCTGGACCTACAATGAGCTCAACCAGCAGAGCTACCTGCTGGCTCAGTCTCTGCTGGCCATGGGCATCGGCTCCGGGGACAGAGTGGGCATTATGGCGGGGAATTGCGAGCAGTACGCTGCGGTGTTCTTTGCGGTGACGAGGATTGGGGCCATCTTGGTCATTTTGAACAACACTTATACGCCAACTGAGGCTATGTATGCGATTAAGTTCTCTGGTAAGTTCTTTTCGTCATTTTAAAAGCTACTGAAAAACCAATTGCTGATTCTTGTTTAAAATGAAAAAGAATGCAAGGTCTTCTTTACGACACAAAAGATTGGCCGGCTCGATAACGGACCTCTCCTCGCCCAGCTTGAGAGCGAAGTGAAGCACCCCAAGATCGTGATCCTCCGAGGCCCCAGCGGGAAATACCCTACCTACGACAAACTCATCAAATCCAGCCGATCCCGATCACATGAGAAGCTCTTTGAGGTCACGAGGCGTGTCCTCCCTCACCAAGTCTGCAACCTCCAATTCACAAGCGGCACCACAGGCCATCCCAAGGCAGCCATGCTTACCCACCAGTGAGTTAACCCAAATGTCCAGTTTTTGACGGCCGAGAACCAACTAACAGCGACCCAACTAGTAACCTCGTCAACAACTCCCGCTTCATTGGTGACCGCATGCGCCTCACCTCCGCCGATGTCCTCTGCTGCCCACCCCCCCTCTTCCACTGCTTCGGCCTCGTGCTCGGCCTCCTAGCCGTCCTCACGCACGGCGGCAAGATCGTCTACCCTGCCGAGATCTTCGACCCCGTCGCCACAATCAAGGCCATCACCGAGGAGGGCTGCACGGCCCTCCACGGCGTGCCCTCCATGTTCGACACGCTCTTCCAAAAACTGCCCGAGGGCTTCACCTGCAACACCCTCCGCACGGGCATCGTAGCCGGAGCTCCGGTGCCGCGATCCCTCATGGAGAAGATGGTCAACATCTTCGGCATGACGGAGTTTACAAGCAGCTACGGTCTCACCGAAGCGGCTCCAACGTGCTTCAACGCCTTCACGGACGATCTTATCGACCTGAGGCTCACGACGGTGGGGACGCTGATGCCCCACGCTCACGCTAAGATCGTCGATCGCGAGGGCAACATCGTACCCCTCGGCGAGAAGGGGGAACTGTGTATCGCCGGCTACCAGCTCCAGGCGGGCTACTGGAATAACTCGGAGAAGACCAACGAGGTCATGATCCGAGATGCCTCCGGCCTTCTCTGGCTCCATACGGGAGACGAGGCCGTCTTCGATGAGAACGGCTACTGCTCCATCACCGGCCGCTTCAAGGACATCATCATCCGCGGCGGTGAGAACATTTACCCTCTCGAGATTGAGGAGCGTCTCATCGCCCACCCTTCTATCAGCCGCGCCATCGTCGTTGCCCTCGCCGATAAGCATTACGGCGAGATTGTCGGCGCTTTCCTCGAGCTCCGTCAGGATTGCATCTTCCCCGAGGACGAAGAGGTGAGGGAATGGGTGCGCTCCAGGCTCGGTAGGCACAAGGTGCCAGCCAAGCTGTTTTGGCTTGGTAGGGACGGTGTGCCAGCCATGGTGCCGCTAACTGGAAGCGGAAAGGTGAAGAAATATGAGATGGCCCAATTGGGAAATAAGATCCTGAGAGAGCAGGCGACACCCTCCAAGCTGTAAATGGGGATGATCGCAGATGATTTTGGCTCGGCGTTGGCATATAAACTTGTTCCATGAAAACAGCCATGGGAGAGGGGAGGATGGGTTAATTTATATCAGTACTGTTGAAAATTTCTTCTGTAAATTTCGATACATTTTACACGCCATGTTTATACGATCCACAAGTTTAGATATCAGATTCAACTTTCGTCTTAATCCAAGACTATCCATTTCCGATGAACAAGAAACTGAATCCATTACTATAAAGATTGAAAAAGCCCGATAACATGTTCATAGCCCTGAGTGTGTAGTTTCAATGCACCCCAAACGCCGAATCCTAATGCGAATCTAATGCTACTCCCAGAGTATGCACCTCTATCTATGAGTATATCGTTGTTGCGACAAGAAGAGAGGAAAATAACCTTCCTATCAGGAGATGCAATCCGTGGCAATGCTCCTTGAACATCTCGCATGTCTCTCTAGCAGTGGCGTATGTCTTGTTGAACTCTCTCGCAACAAGAGAAGAAATAAAAGAGAAAAAGAAGATATGGTGACCCGTCCTTTAGAAGACGGTTCCCTTGACTTGGCGCAGGGTCTTGACATTAACATTCCTCCACATCATGACGAAGCCGACGCAAGGCCCCAGCACCATAAGCGCGGGGATAAGCATCTTGGTTTGGGCGGCCGTGTAAGCGATGTTGATAGCATTTCGTTCCAAAGACCCCATGGGAAAAGACTTCTGCTTTCCGAGGTCGGCATAAATCTTGTCGATTTCGGGGAGTGCACTTGGGGGAAGGCGACGCTCAAGTTCGCCTCGGAAGACAACCTGCCAGATAGATGTGGAGATTGTGGAGCCAACGGCACCACCAACCGATGCAAATACTCCCTGAACGGCGAAGATGACTGCTATATGCTGGTGGTCTACGGCCGACTGGGCGGCCAGCTGCTCGCAAATGAGCAGGACACCACTGCCGATGGAGATGACAACTTGTGGAAGAATCACCTTGTACAGCTCATTACCGGCCCGTCGAAACACAATCATGAGGGCAACACCGACAATATAGCACGGCATACCGGCGAAGAGGGCAAAGTTCTTGAAAGTTCCTCGCCTTCGAATAATTAGGCCGACGAAAAGAGAGGTTAGACAGCCGCCTATGTTGAAGATGTAGTAAATATAGCTCGAGACCGTGGTGTTGAGATCGTGGACGACTTGAAGGTAGGACAAGAAGTACGAGTTCCATATGTAGAAACTAGTAAAGAGGCCCCAGGAGAGTAGGCACGCGCCAAGAATAGTCCGGTCCTTGAGGAAGTTAAAGGGAATGAAAGTCCTGTCATTTGGTAGGCTCTTCTCCCAAAAGACGAAAATTGTCACAAGCGCGGGACCAACCGCCAGCATCGTGACTATGAGGGGAGATTTCCAACCCTTGGGTTGGAGGGGAGCAAGGTTGAAGGCCAGAAGGAATAGAGCAATGCCCACTGTAACGAGAGTCAGGCCAATGAGGTCGAATTCACGAGTATAATGTTGAACTGATTCCTTCAACGTCCGCTCGTGCTTCCTCTCGGGGATAAGGCCCCTGGCCTTGGCACGTTTGAGTACCGACATCAGGAGAAAATATAATGGCAGGGTCAAGACCGGCGTAGCCAAGGCAAAAGTCGCAAATCCCCATCGGAAGCCGGGACCGTCGAGGAATGCCTGGGATATAGGACCGCCAATCCAAGCCGTGATAATATACGGAGAGTTGCCATAGGCAAGCATCAGACCACGAGACTTGAGGGCGGAAGTGTCGGCAATGAAGATGCTGAGACTGTAAATGACTCCATTGTATCCGACCCAGTAAATGACCTGGGCTGCGCAGTAGGTTTCGACGTTTCGACAGAGTGCCATCATCGTGAGGCCCATTGTGAGGATGAAGACGGACATGGCGTATCCCTGAGGTCGGCCAAAGATGTCGAGGATCTTGGCGAGAGTCAACTTCCAGAGTCCACCAATGAGACTGCTGAGGATGTTGGTGAGAGGGGTGAGCGAGTGCATCTGGAAAGAACTCGTAACCCATGGCGTAAAGTTGGCTGTGGCATTTTGTTGCAGTGAATCGAGAAAGTAGACGAACCAGACCAAAGCGTAGGAGAGGAAAAGTTCGTTTCTCGTCCAAGTCAAGGCTGTGGCCTCGATCTCTTGGACGCCCTCCTGGGCGTCGGCGTCGACTGTGGCTTCCCCTTCGTCCTCGTCGACGTTGAAAGGGATGTTCTCAGGATCATCGCGTCTGCTATGCGAGCTAACAATCCTTTTGATGATGGGTATGTTTACGGCCCCCTTGTTGCTCTTCCTGGAAACTACCGAAGCACTATCATCTTCGTCCCGTGGCCCAGCGGAGGCGGGGCAGAATGTATTGTAGTTGGCCTTGGAACTCGCCATCCTAGCGGTGACACCAACGGAGCGTCGGTGGAAAGCGGTATCGAATACGGAATTACTATGCCTTGGATATCGAGGGGATTGCTGCAGTATCGTCGTGAACGATGAGGCTGGGTCATGGAGAGGGGTCGAGAGGTTGGATAAAAGGAGGGCAAAAAGCAACAATGACAGCCTTTCAAGCCGAGACACAGCCGAAAGGGGATAATAGTATGCAGAGTAGCTGAAAAATGGGATTTGGGTATCAAAGATGAGCATGCGCTTCCACGAGTCAACAGGCGTAAGACTAAAGGGAAACGAATGGAGAAGGCATCCAGTCCGTAGTATTGAGGTGCCCAGCTAACATCGCGCAGGTTGACGATTCAAATTTCGCGCAACAAAGTCTCCGATCGAACAAATGTGAAGCTTGCTGCTGACAGAGACTGAAGGAAGGCGCGGCACCACGTAAGATGCGAGGGAAGGTGCTATTGTCGAGCGAGCGGGAATAACAGCGCAGGCAGCAGGGGCAGGAACCCACGGCGGGGAGGCAGGGACAGCTCCTTCCGGAAGTGGGATTTGCCAGAGATTTGTGAAATGTGACTGAAACCAGCATTAGAAGAGGTACTGCCATTGCAGATCTTGGGCGCCTCCGGCACAAAGTTGCTTACAGAGAAGATGGCAGAAATAACTCAGTGCCGTGGAGTTCTTCTCGGCGATGACACATTCGGCCAGCAACTTATACAGATCCCTTATATCTCTTGTATGTATCAATCAATATTGGGGAAGCATCGAGCTGGGCGCTAAGTGACGGGTACTATCAGCGGGTATGTATCTGTAGGCGGGCGGCAGCGGGGAAAGAGTCGTCAGGCAAGCACCAGGCTCTGGAACTGGAACCTGGCACGGCGGCGTCCTTGGTGAGGCGTTGATAGCACAACCCACACAGGTGATGCACCGCAGGCTGTAGGCCAAGCCTCTATGAACCTATGGCTTGTATATTCAATTAGGTGTCGAGACACTGAAGGGGATCGAACTTGAACCAAGCCATATGATAGACACAAGCCAGTTTATTTCAAGGCGGCGCTCCAAAGCTCTTCGTGTGTCTGAGTCCTCGGAAAAGAAAGGGAATTCTAGAACACGGACTGAAACATCAATCTAATGGTTGATGTCTTGGAAATAAAGGCTTGTCCCCCATAGAGTTGCAGGGGATGCCTTCTCTGCATTTTTGGGGCTCAGCCCCGGTATCTTGTGCTAGGCTAGATGCGATCGTTCACGAGACAACATCTCATCACTGTGTCGCCCGCGCATGCCAAACAACCTTCCAAGTTTCTCGGGCTTCTGTTGGGCTTCTAGCCGTCACGAGCCAGCAGTAGTTTAGGTTGTTGGGCAATATCAGGCCCAAGCATCAGCTGATGAGGCGAGCTGACTAACAACTGTGGCTCGAAGTCTTTGCTCAACTCATCGGTGCAGTCGATCTAAACGTTTGATCACGAGATGGATGAAGTCGAAAAGATTGATAAACTAGATCAGTTTAAGTCCAAGCACACCTCAAATCGACATCAAACAAACGAACTAGTCACGGCAGGCCAAGTTCCAGCGCTGAGAAGTACCTTGTTCCGAACGGGATGTGGTCTGATGTCGAGCTGTGTCGGATACCTCCAGCTAGAACAAATTGTTCTTCTACGGAGTACTGTCCACCCCCTCCTGAAGCACATCAATTATAGCGGGTATTCTCTTTCTAGCGCCGACGACAGAGGCGGACGTAAGACGGAGTAGGGTATTGATCCCTCGAGCGTGCTTCATAATGCAGCGTAATTAGTGCCCCGCCCCTATCCTTCCTCCCTACATACGAGGTACTTCATTGCCAGTTGCACTCCCAAGGAGGAACATCTGAAAAAGGCAAAGCGTGGAACCTTTGACTGCTCTTGCCACCCCAACAGGGATGGGAATCACATTCGGGGTCCTCTGCGACATTGCGATGTTATTCCGTCCTCCGTAGATTCCTACCACACTTAACGAGGCAGTCAGGAACGAGTCGGATTCCTCAAGCCCCTACCAGAGCTCGTCGAGCTTTGTCTCCGAGAGGGCCAGGTATTTGAACGCCCATTAATCCGTGGTATTAAGAAGTGTCGTGCTGCTCCATAACTTGATGTCCTGGTTCGTTGAGCCTCGGAACATGTCCACCAAAGCATGCCCTGGTCCCTGCTTGTTGAGTCCGCTCTGGCTGCGACGCCGTACGCATACTGCTTGCGCAGGACCCCCGCGGCACCCTGGCACCGCCGATACCCCTTCCGCAATCTTGTCAGATTATCTGATTGATTGAGTGAAACCTTGAAGCCTCCGAATTCGGACAAGGCCAAATGACGAAAATTTCCGCATGAACCAGGATCATGAAGCCGTGCGTCCTCGTCTTCCGTCTTTTTCCACACACCCCCTTCCGGGCGTTCCCCCACATCCACAAACGCCACCATTCCTTAAAGTTATCAGATCCGCGTCTGTCGCATTCTGTGTTTCTGAGGAAAAATTCTGTTGTTTACCCTGGATTCACATTCACATCGCGTCAGCGACAGCCACCCACATTCCCCCCCTAAGTAGTCCCCCGCCCCACGAAAGCATTCCCTTGCCAGGCCTCAATCCTGGAGGCCCTAAGACTTGGATAATGCATACCCATACATACACGTCGTATCCTGCTTTGCCGTGAGGCAGCAGGCCGCCATTTCCCGTCATGGAGATTGCTCCGGCGGTGCCCACACTTGTGATGATGTTTCCACACTTTCTTCAGAACACCCGAGAACGGCTCACTTCGGCTATAACTTTAGTGCCGTCTGCATGGTGCTGCACTGCACCGGGATCAAAATGGGCTAGTATCCTGCGACACGACACTAACAAGAGAGTGGGCGAGACCCAGGCATGGTCTCATTTTACTCTCGATATTCCGCCTCGACGACCAATACAGGAAGTTGCAGGACCCCCCAAATTTCTTTTTCCGATCATCCCCCTCCCCAGCTCACCGGTCGGGCTTGATCATGGAAACTCAGTCGTCACAAAATTGACATGGCCGGCCTTTTGTGAGACCGCAGAGACCGTAGAGACCGAGAAGATCCCCGACTCTGAACGCCTCCACCAGGCCCGCTCCCCTGTTACCATTACGTTCTTATACCAAGGGCGCAACATTTACTTTCCCGGGGTTCCCCGGTGAAGGAGAGCATTCGATATGTGTATGCATCCATGCGTCCATATAGGGTGGGGGGGAGCATAAGCCTTGTTCAGACCACACGCAAAGGAGGGTGAAGCGTCGAAAGAGCCGAGACATTCGCATGGCTTACGTTCACCAGGTCAAACACGCCAACTACTCCCACGATGTCCCATCCGTTTTATATGGCAGGGCTTATCCGTAACGAAGTTACCGTTTGAAGAGACTAGACCAGACTGCCGGCTTTGCACGGAAAACGAGCGAACACCACACTAGAGTTAAGCTAAAGGTGGATGGGTCTAGTGTAGTCCTAGGACCTGGCCAACCCGTGGTTGAAGAACCGATTAGCGGCATTTTGCTCATACGCATCCTTACGAAGTACTTGTAGTAGCGAGCGTATAGCTTAACTTGGATGTGTTCAATCCAAGCCATTCTGGAAGCTCCTTTCCCAGGAAACTACCGGACACCAGGCTGAAAGTGCCTTTGGGTGTACAGTACGCTGGAAACTATCTCTATCGATAAAAGCCTGGAACCGAGGCTGGGCGAGCAAAATTCTCCCGCCGGCCCCCTCCACCCCTCCTAGAAGCAGACAAGAGATCAATCCCGCATGTTTTGCTGTCTTGCATACCGCTCTGAGAAGTATACATTGATAGCCTTTGCCCATACCGAGTATTATATACTGTATTCCCTGATGTAAACCCGGATTCTTATCCATCTCAACTTTTCAAGATCTACTTGCGGGAGGCTGTGAGAACCCGGTCCCTTTCAACCGCCCCCTCAATTGCTCTCTCAATCGCTCAGATACCCATTGAAACTTTTGCTGAGAGCTCTGTCTCCGGCAGAATTTTTTTTTACCATGTCGTCCTCTCCCACAACTCCTCCATTGGGCTCGCTGTCCTCCCAAGACATCGTCCTCAAACTCCCGCACCCATACCTCACCGAATACGTAATCGACAGAGCCTCTTCGACGCCAGGCAGCTCTTCTCCCGCGCCAGAGTCAGCCTACTACCGAGTTTCCCAAACCTCTAATACCTCTCAACAAGAGCCCCCCGTGTCGCTCACCAACGATGATCTCTACTTTACCGAGATTTCCACTCTCAAGTCGAGCGAGCTCCCTCCCCAGTCTGACAACACGCTATGGGCGAGAGCTCGAAGGTCTCCCGGCTGCGTCTTTTTCTGGGACGTCAAGGAGCCCCCGACCCTCGGCCAGGTTTGGCTTCTCGTCTATGTAATTTTCACAATCCAGCCTGGCGTAGAATGCCTTCGGCTTGGCCTCCAGGGTGAGGGCTCGGCTCTCGTGGGGCAGCAGATGAAGGATGTTGTCCTCGCCATTGATCTCCCCACTCGTCCCCAGGACAAGCCCAACACTTCGCAAACCGAAGTCCTTCTCCTCCGAAGCGCCTTCTGGCAAGGCGCCGGCTCTCCCTTCGGGCCCCGCCCCGTCTGGCTCCCAGCCGAATCACCTAGCTCCCTCCCCGCCAGCAACCCCCTCTCCTCCTACCCTCTGACGCCCCTCCATTATACCATGAGCCTCACACCGCTTGGGGACCCCAACCAGCCTAACCGCTGCCACCTCACCCGGCATCCCATCCGCCCCGCCAAGCCCCGCGGGGGTTCCGTCGTCTACAGTCGGTGGATCCCCCACCTCCGGGAAACCTTTTCCATGGTCGCCCTGGACCCCAACGACGAGGCCCACGTCAACTTCTTCCACCAGTGGCAAAACGACCCCCGCGTCTCCCAAGGCTGGAACGAAACCGGCACGCTCGAGCAGCACAAGAAGTACATCAACGACATGCACGCCGACCCGCACCAGCTGGCCGTCCTTGCGCGCTTCGAAGATACCTGCTTCGCCTACTTTGAGATTTACTGGGCCAAAGAAGATAAGCTCGGCGCGTACTACGACGCCGACGATTTCGATCGCGGCAGGCACAGTCTGGTCGGCGATGTCAGGTACCGAGGACCTCATAGGGTTAGTGCGTGGTGGAGCAGCTTGATGCATTATCTGTACCTCGACGAGCCGAGGACCATGTGCGTTGTGGGCGAACCCAAGGAGACGAATTCTACCGTCGTCATGTACGATCTTATGCATGGGTTCGGCATTGATAAGTTTGTGGATTTGCCTCACAAGAGGAGTGCGTTTGTGAGGTGTCCGAGGGAGAGGTTCTTCCAGCTTTCGCCGCTGGGAGATAACGAGAAAGTTGTGGGTGGCATGAAGATTGGGTTGGTGCCTAAGTTGTAGAGGAAGACGAGGAGATTAGCGGCGAGGAAAAGTTATGAAAATTTTATGTAGTTGAGTCTCCTGGTCTATCTCGGGGTTTGAAACGCTACTGGTCTTTCCAAGTTTACCACGATTTTCTGTATGTTTTTGTATCTTTACGCGGTGTCAACGGGATCGTGTTTTGATCTCGATCATGGACATGGACATGGAGATGGAACATGGAGGTGTCGAAGTTGTTAGTGAAATAGCCCTGGTCTAAGTGCAGAATGAAAATGCTTCAAATGGTCAATTTATCCCATCTATTCGTGGTCTTGACCTCTGTGATCTAGAAATATATATCAATCCATAATTTCGCGCACATCTCATGAATTCCTCAAAATGAACATGTTTTCGGCAATTTTATTTTCTTTTCCCTTTTACTTTTTCTGTCCTTATAGTCAATGTAACCCACGAGCAAGCCTGTCCTTCCACTTGTCCTCGGACAGCTTCATGTACTCCCAGCAAACTATTATCGGACAACCGATGTTAGTAACAAATAATACAAAAAGGGATCGGCAAAGTTGAGAGAATCAACTTACTCGCAAAGCCCAAATCGTCTCTAAAGTACGCCTCCATCACATCCTCGCCAAACGACATCCCGTCGGGTCCACACGCCAGAGCCTTCTTGCCAACAGCGAGGCCCATCATGGCAGGAACGGGATCGAGCTCATGGAAGAAGGGCTCATGGTCAGGAATGACACGCGAGAGCATGGTTTGATGGATGTTGACAGCGGCGTAGTAGCCCATGTGCATGGCGCGACCGGCGCGCTTAATTCCGGACCAGTGGACGACGTCACCGACGGCGAAGTGGGAGGTGGGATTGGGGGTCCCTTCCTTAAGTTGGAGGCTACAGTGAAGAAATGAGAGTTAGTTTGAGTTACAGGATATCGGATAAAAAGGACGTAAGACCGTAGGGGCCCTTAGGAACTTACCGAGGGGTGATGTTAACGTAGCCCTCCCCGTCAAGAGCAGACTTGGGGAAGAACTTGCTCGAGGGAACGGGGTTGGAGATTGCCATGAGGACTTCACTGGCAATCAACTTAGAGCCGTCGCTCAGCTCAATTTCAATCTTCTTGATGCCATCCTTGACTTCGGCCTTTGTGTCCTTGAGACGCTTGCCGAGGATGACCTCAACGCCCGTCTCCTTGATGAGGTCGAGAGCACAGTCTTTGGCCTCATCGGAAAGATCCTCGGAAGAGAGAAGCTTATCACGAGAGTGGATGAGGGTGACCTTCAAGTCGGGTTGGGTGACCTTGAGCTCAGCGGCCATCTCAATGCCGACGGCTCCTGCAGAAAACCATCAGTCAAAATACGCTCATACTACTTCCCTTCTATATTCACTAAGATAAGTTGTAGTAACGATACTTACCACCACCGACAACAACCACACCGTGGGTGGCGTTCGAAACAGCGTGAACATGCTCCTCCGCCTCAATGAGGAACTGCTTCCTGTTCAACGACTGAGGCACAACAGGGTATGGCCTCCTCAGACCGGGAGCTGCAACGAGGAAATCATAATCCTCCACAGAGATCTGCTTAGTGGTCTGGTTCAGGATGCTAGCCTTCTTCGCGGCGCAATCGACTTCCGTAACGCTGCCCTGCACAAAGCGTACGTTGGGAACTTGCAGGGCCGGGATGTCCTGGAAGCGAACCCAGGACTGGGAAGCGTAGTCGGTGGACGCGAATGCGAGAGGTGAGCCTATGAGATGGACTATTGGGTGGCGGAGATTAGAAAAACCATTGTCTTGTAGGTTAGTTTAGACGCGTGTTTTTGGAACACTAGTGGGCTTTGCTTATACGGGGAGTGGGAATGAGGCGAGGACCAGCAGGACCAGGGGGGTGTAGGTGTTCCAGGGTCGGTCTGTTGCCACTATTCAGGAATGGAAGGAGATTGGTGATACGGATCGTATATCATGCGGGATGTGGAGTAGATGTATGGAGTGTGATGTAGGACAAGGGGTAGAGGAAGATGAAGCAAACTTGATAAGCAGGAGAACCATACAGAAGCCATCTCGTTCATCTACGATTGTGATATCAACAGGCGTCCGCGGCGCATCAGGAGTGTGCTTATAATTCGGGTAGGCAAGCCTAGGCTTGAGGTGGTTGCCCAGGTCGAGAAGGTTGACGGTGGCGGAGAGGCCAGCGTAGGAGCCTCCGATGACCAGGATCTTGGTCACGGCGGCCGGCGTGGGAAGAGTGAGTGGTGGGCTCATGGCTGCAGAAGAGAACATGTAGCACGGTGAGGAGCTGAGATAGTGCGAGCCTGAGGTTGCTGGTTTGGGACGCACAACGCCTCGTTCTACTCGGTTAGTTAGAGAGATGGGGGCGGAAACCAGGATTGTGGGTGTTGGCCTTGCCAAAGTGGAATATTGGCTGGGGAAGTGGTAAGATGCTAGCGGAGAGGAGGTGATGTATCGGATCAGTCTGGTACCAACTGGACGTGTTGGGAAGAAGGGATTCATGCAGTACACCGGGGCCGGGAACGGTCTAACGTCGAGCTTGTGGGCTTCTCGAGAGCAAATGAGTTTGGGATAGAGTAAAGGAAGAGTGATCTAGTGGCAGGATGACAGTGATGGTGATGATGATGAGGAATGGTTTTGTTTAGTCCAAGTTTGGACAGGCCAAATGTTTATTCTTTTTATTCTAGCTCGCGCAATCGAGGAGACCGGTGACGCAGGGTAAAGGGGAACTGTGTGGAGCACTGGCTCAACAACGAAGGGAGGAAGATGTCTGGCAGTTCCGACAACTTGGAAACGGTACTCACTGCTCAGCGAGCGAGTCAAGCTTGGTTGAGGAATCTATTGTGACTCTCTACGCTATGCCGGCGGCGTTGTTGGGAGAAGTTTGATAGTGGGGATCTCAGGACTTGATGAGACTAGACTTACAAACGAAGACCGAGATCGCCTGAAGTAGAAATTCCAAAGTCCGGGTTCCGGGACGGCAAGGACAGGGAATAAGACCTAGCCCGTAAGCAGCGTGGTGTACGACAAGCAAAGTTATCAGATCAAGAATTTCCACGGTGAGGGTGTGACAGTAACCCCAGCCGAGCTCGTGCTTGTGAGATGTTGCTTCTTTCTCTATGCACTAACCCGATGGATGACGAGGACGAGCTCGGAAAGAAGCAGGGAAGAATCAGCTCAGGCAGCGGTCACGTAGATTCAACGACTCGTATCTCCGATTGCGCTTCAAGACCGGGTGTTGACTTTATGATTATGATTCAGAATCTACTGCTGCCGGCACCGCGATCAATATAACATCAAATTTCCGAGGATCCGCGTAGACTCTCTCAGGGTGGACGAAATCCTTGGGTAGGGATATAATCTACTCCAAGCAAAATGGGAGGAGGAACAACATTCATTATACTTGTACATCCAGAGTGCCACCTCTTCATCATGTCCATCTGGCGGGGCTTCACTGGAGCTAGGACAGATCTGCAAGTATAGCCGAAAGGAGGGCTCAAAAAGAGGAGAATAGAGTGGGAGGGCCCAATATTACACCTCGGATGGGGGGTATGGAGAGAAGGAGAGGGAAAAAATTCTTCATAAATTCGGGCTCGGCTGGTCTCGGAGCCGACGACTTCATGAGGCCAAGATCAACAGATCAGAAGTGAAAGCAGCACGCCTCTGTCCAGGGTTGCTTTGGATGGAGCAGGCTCCAATACCCTAAGTTTGCACGGAGACACTACAAGTAGAACGCAATCTCTTCACTAACTGGAACCTTTAATACTTGGTCGTGTTCAGCAACGTAGTTTACAATTACGAAGTCGTGGGAGTTTGTGTGGGGAGGGGGGGGGGGGGGCGGCTTTCAAGCCAGCCCAGTTTTAATGTTTTAATCTCCATTGAAACACGCTACTCATCAACTGATCCATCAAAGTGAACATCGGTTGAGGCATATTTATCAATCAGTGACTATTGAGCCACTAAATCTTAAACTGGAGACGCCGAAAATTGTTAGTGGCGATCGAGTTGACAAGTACTTCGTACTTCCCCGAAGCGGCCGCCTTGCCAAGCAAAATTATCTGATCCGAAGATTTTGGTGTGGGCGGGGAGCCACCCGGTATCGGAACAGCCCCCAAGGTCCCAACGGTAGCGGGGGCCTCCTCCGTTTCTTTAGATCCGTTCGTCCTTCAGTCTTGATTGAGACGGTGGCCGGGCGTGGGACGACAACTCCCTCCACCCACTAGTTTAGAGCAAAAACAGCAATGTCCATTTGGGAAGACACCGGCCTTTTACCCATTTTATCAATCGCGCCAAGACCTCGAACCCTTGGCTGGCCACAAAAGTACAGTACTTCCCTTTTTCCAAAGGCACAAGGATCTGTGAGGGGGTCATGGGAGATTGGGGCTCGTTCCACTCCTGGTCTCTTGTGCAGCGAGGTCGTATGTGACTCGTGCAAGTGCTGCCGGCAACTCTAGGTTGGCGATGTTTTCATCTCGTACAAGTGGTAGTATTGGTCTTCCCAGGCCCGCCAACTGAGTGGGGGGTGGACATCGGTCGTCACGTAGAGTAGAGGAGTCCGTGACCGTAGTGCCTTAACACTTCGAGCTACTTGTCTCACTTGGGATAGAGTAGCAATCAATCTCTGTTCCGTTCCCCATCTATTTGTATCCATTTTGCTGGCAAGTGTCCACTGATCAATACATACTTCAAAGTCCCCTCTCCGTCCTGTCCCCCATCGCTGATGCTGCGCTGCCTTCTCTGCGAGCTATTCCTGCAAACCCACTGCACTGCCCAACAGTCGAGTCCACTCAATATCCCGAAGTTCAGACCCGCCCTCCCACAGAGGTAGTTGTGCTCTCGTCATTGAATTTGACACCTTCGGCGCAGCTTGTCCCGCGTGGAGCTTCCCCCATTAACAGTTCCCTGGGCCACACTGCTATGAGCTAACAGATTTGTCGATCCTTGTAAATCCAAGGTTATCGGGCGGGCACATCATTTCTGGCTTGGCTACATTGCACATGCAGTACTGGTACTTGTAAAAGACCCCATTCTGCAAGGAAAATAGGAAGAGGAAGAAGAAAAAAAAATATGATGCCAGCGGAGCTTAACTAGTCCCCACGCCGAGCCAAACAAATTGATGTTGAGAGATCGCTCACGATCTCTCTTAATTGAACGGTTGCGATCGTCAGTCTTCAAGTCCCGAAGCTTGCTTGATCTTCGTTAGTTGACGAGCTTGCTTTTGCTGTTGGCTTGTCAAGATCTCAAGCAACACAAATCGCCTATGATGGGCGAGACCGAGGTTGTCAACGAGAAGCGTACCGATGCTGTGGACACAGCTTCGTCGGAGTCGCAGCTGAGCTCTGAAGCTCCCCAGACCAAGGTAAGAAAGCTGTTATTGCTATTTTGTTTTCTTTTTTTCTTCTTCTTCAATCCTGGAGGCTTGAATTCACTACCCTTCGTGATCTAAAGACTGTAGTCAAACGAAAAAGCTTGAATTTACTTATTGTGTTGTTCTCGATTCTCACATCTGGGTAGCAGTCCGGGTCAGGCATCCTCACATTCTTCCAACTCCTCATCTACGCGCACCCGACATGGCGCGACTACCTCCTCTTACTTATCGGCACCGTTGCTGCCATTGCCTCCGGTGTCCCATTCCCTCTCATGGGTATCATCTTCGGTCAGCTTCTAGATGACATGAACGACAGCAGTTGCGATCCAGAGCTTGACATCTCTCTTGTCGATCCTGCTATCGCCAAAGCTACTCAGCATGAGCTTCAAAAAGAAGTAAACAAGAAGGTTCTCATCCTAGTATACCTAGGAATCGCGTCCTTCGTCCTCATTTACACCTACATCGTCTCCTGGAACCTCTTCAGCCAGCGGTTAGCCCAGCGTCTAAGAGAAAAATACTTCATCTCCCTCCTCGGCCAGGATGCGGCCTTCTTCGACACTCGCAAGGCTGGTGAGGTCTCGTCGAGACTCAACAGCGATATTCAGGTTGTCCAGACTGGAACCTCCGAAAAGGTCGGCATGTACATTGCCACAATCTCCTTTTTCATCACCGCGTACGTCGTCGGTTTCACGCGAGACGCCAAGCTCGCCGGCATGCTCATCTCTCTGGCCCCGGCTTTCCTTCTCATGGGCATTCTCGGAGGACATTACGTCGAGAAGTTTACCGGCGCCGTGTCCGCGGCCGTGGGACATGCGTCGTCTGTTGCCTCTGAAGCTCTAACCCATATTGCTGTTGTCCACGCCTTTGGTGCCGCTCCGAGACTCGAGGAAAAGTTCTCGAACAACATGTTGACGGCGCAAAAAGCCGGTATCAAGAAGGCAATTACGACTGCTATCCAGGCCGGTGCGCTTTACTTTATCGCATTTTCTGCCAATGCGTTAGCGTTTTGGCAGGGAAGTATCAAGATCGCCGATACCGTCGAGGGCAAGGGCAACAATGCCTCCATTGGTCAAATCTACACCGTGGTATTCCTCATCGTGGATGGTAAGTGCAGTTCATATTCTTGTCGTTGTTCGAAGAATTCTGTGTGCCCGTAGAAACTAACGGCCCGTAAAGCCTGCGTCCTACTCAGCCAAGTCGCGCCCTTTTTGTCCTTGTTCAGCGGCGCCTCTGCTTCCTTCATTAAGCTGAGGGACGATATCAGCCACCAACCTGCTATCAACGGTACCAGCGACGATGGCGTACGGCCGAGCAAGCCCGCCGAAGGCACAATCGAGTTTAGAAACGTTGAATTCGCGTATCCCTCCCGCCCCAACCAGACCACCCTCAAGGACGTTTCGATCACGATTCCCGCTGGCAAGCATACAGCTGTCGTCGGCCCATCTGGTGGAGGCAAGTCGACTATCGTTGCTCTACTTATGCGTCTTTACGATCCCATCAATGGAGAGCTATTCTTGGACGGAATGCCTTTGAAAGACCTCAACGTCAAGTATGTCCGAAGCCTTATTGGCATGGTCCAGCAGGAGCCGACTCTCCTCAACCGGTCCGTCTTGGAGAATATTGCTCTGGGTCTCGTCAATTCGTCCAACCCCAAGCATGCAGAGCTCCAGCCCGCCCTGATCAGCCCCGAGCTGCAGAAGCTTGCCGCCGAGGTCAAGGATGGCAAGGATATGATCGAGGCCTCTGCCAGCTACAGTGCCGGCGTCCAGACCATCGCCAAGCTTGTTGCTGAGGCAGCTGACCTTGCCGACGCGGCCCCCTTTATCAAAAAGCTTCAGCACGGCTTTGGTACCCCTGTCGGAACTGGGGGATCGCAGCTCAGCGGTGGTCAGAGGCAGCGTGTTGCCCTGGCTCGAGCTCTCATCCGCGATCCCAAGATTCTCGTCCTCGACGAAGCCACTGCCTCCTTGGACTCGGCAACCGAGCAGCGCATCCAAGCCAACCTGGAGCGCATTTCCCAGGGCCGCGCTGTTCTCTCCGTTGCGCACCGTCTCTCAACCATTAGGAATGCTGACAACATCATCGTATTCAAGGCTGGTGGTGTCGTCGAGCAAGGTACTCACAGCGAGCTCGTCGCACTCGGCGGCGAATACGCCGAGCTTGTGCGGCTCCAGAGCTTGGATAAGGAAGATGACGACGACAATGCCTCGACGGTGCGAGAGGAGGCCTCCCTCGAGCTGAGCAAGGCCGAGCGTATCGATACCGTCAAGAGTGAAACGGGCGTCGCTGAGCCTCCCCCTAGCTCGGAACAGGGATCCGAGGCTAGCAAGGAAGACGACGATGCCCTCAAGGCTCACATGCCTGGAGGTGCTGTGGTGAAGAAGATTGGTTATTTCATTCGCCCCAACATACCGTTTGTCCTCATCGGATGCGTTGCCGCCTTTATTGTCGGCTGTACCTACTCGGCTACCGGTGTCATCTTTGGACAGACGGTTGGCAGGGTCAATTCATGCACAGAGCCGAGCACGATTCGATCTCTGGGTAAACTCATGTCTGGACTGTTCTTCATGATAGCCTGCGTCGAGTTCCTGGCCAACTTCTCTAGTTGGTCGTCTTTTGGTCTTATCTCCGAGAAGCTCTTGTACCGACTGAGAGTTCTCTCTTTCAGGTCCCTGTTCAAGCAGGGTCTGGACTTTCATCAATCCCACCGCCGGGACCCATCCAGCCTTCTGTCCATTATCACCAAGGACACTACCGAGCTTGGGGGTTTCAGCGGATCGGTCATGGGCACTCTCATCGCCGTCACGGTCAACTTGCTCGTCGCCATCATCCTCTCGCATATCATGGCCTGGAAGATCGCCCTTGTCTGCCTCGTGCTGATCCCTATTCAGTTTGGGGCTGGTATCATGCAAATGCTAGAACTCGCCCGCCACCAGAGGCGCCACACGGAGGCCTTTTCCAAAGCCGTGGGCATCACGGTCGAGGCTGTCAACTCCATCAAGACGATTGCCACGCTGTCGCTCGAGCAGGAGGTCTACCAGACCTACCGCCGAGTTCTCAAGAAGCCGCGCAAGGAGATGGCTGGCGCCAGCGCCTACGTCAACCTCTACCTTGCCGTCGCCTACTCCGTTGGCAACTTTATCTACGCCTTCGCTTACTGGTGGGGTGCTAAGTTGATCATCCAGGGCGAGTACGGTCCTACGCAGTTCTTTACCATTCTCGTGGCCATGCTGGTTGGTGCTCAGCTCTGGGGACAAATGTTTGCCCTCGCTCCCGAGGTGACCCGCGCTCGCTTGGCAGCTTCTCGCGTTCTCAACCTCGTCGACCTAGGCCTAGGAGAGGGTGAGAAGCGCCCACCTCTTCCCGACTACGAACCCAAGAGCGAAAAGGACGCCGAGGCCGCGGTAGGAGCACCCGCCAGCTCCGGTCTTCCTGCCGGACACGGAGGCCTCAGGGTCGCTTTCAAGGACGTAACCTTTTCGTATCCTGCCAGGCCTGAACTTAAAATCCTGGAACATGTGTCCTTCGAGCTCGAGCCCGGAAAGTTCTGCGGACTTGTTGGACCCTCCGGAGCGGGAAAGTCTACAATCATGTCCCTCGTTCAGGGTATGTACAATACTCCTTCCGGAGTGGTCGAGCTTGACGGCGTCGATATCGGCCGGTTGGAAAACGCGACCTTTAGGGATCAGATCGCCATCGTACCGCAAGACCCCGCGTTGTTTGACGGCACCATCAAGTTCAATATTGGTCTCGGAGCCAAGCCCGGGCAAGATGCCACTCAAGAAGAGATCGAGGCGGCCTGCAAGATCGCCAACATGCACGACGTGATCATGGCCCTCCCTCAGGGATACGACACCGAGTGCGGACCCAACGGCTCCAGGCTATCAGGTGGCCAGAGGCAGAGGTTGGCCATTGCCCGAGCCCTAGTGAGGAAGCCTAGACTCCTCCTCTTGGACGAGAGCACTAGCGCCCTTGACGCAGAGAACGAGAAGGCTCTGCAAGAGGGGCTGGAGAGGGCGGCGAGGGGCATTACCGTGCTGGCCATCACGCATAGGATCCACACGGTGAGGAGAGCCGATGTGATTCTTGTTGTGGAGGGAGGCAGGATTGTAGATCGGGGCACACATGACGACCTGATTGTGAGGAGCGAGAGCTATAGGGCGAATGCGCTGCATCAACAACTGCATTAGACGGTCTCGAGACTTGAATCCACCGACTTGTTTGCGGGTCAACTTTTTTTACTATTTTTTTTTCTTCATTTTTTCTTTCTCACTAGAAAAGGACCGGAGGCGGTTGGGATGAAGTTTTTTCCTTCTGGCCTTTGGTTCGGGGCGCTAAGATCTGACTCGGAGTAAAAATTTTTCTTTCCTATTTTTTGCCTTCTCTTTCTCCTTGTGTCTTTACATGGGATTTGGATTTCATACATGGGCATAGCATCATCTCTCAACCATACCATAATAAGAAGATTTTCTTCACGAAAAAGATGGGCAAAAGTGTAATATGCAGCCTAAACCTGGTTGACCTGGTTGGTCTCTCATCGATCTGTAATCGAAATGCAATCAATCACGCTTCGATCGGCACCCTCAGGGAGATTTTACACATCACACATGTACCTCGTACTTTGTAGGTGCGGCAATGCACGAAAACTGCAGACGGCTGAGACTAGTTTCCAGTAAAAGCATGACTCCCACTCTCAAGCTGCGCCATGCCGGATTAAGCAAGACCACCCACCGAGCCCCACGAGCCAAGATGAAGTTGTCACTGGCGTGTCCAATCCCATGAGGACGGGTGGTAAGCTACTGTATCACGAGGTGGTTGAGTGCTGGGTTGATTGATTCGACGCCCCTGAATTCTGGGAATTTCACGAGAAATTCAGGGAGAAGGAGGGAGAAGGAGGGACTGGAGAAGAGACTCGTGAGTGGATGACTAAGCTGATGTCTCAGTGTCTCTGAAGTTCTCACTCGAAGCATCACGAACCAATCATGCACATGGGTTGTTTCATTGGCTCCGGGCCAGTTTGGCCTCTTTTGATCTACCAACGAGAGGCACAACATTTTGCATCTTTCCCTCCTGTCGATTGCGTCACACGAGGAGTCAGCCTGCGAATGCGGACGTGCAAGGGGCATCAGGCGAGCTTCTGCCTACCACCTTTCCGTGCAACGAGGTACCTCCAACTCGAACTGAACTGTGAAGTAAAGTCTCTTAGTCAAGGACTCAAGAATCAAGCCCCACGGGAGATGGCATTGATGGCCAGGTCCCTTGCCAAGCGTCGCCTTTTGGGTTTACACCTGCACGAAAAAGGCTGCTAGCCTGTGTCGTGTGGCCACCGCCACAAGGAACAGCTGGATTCCAATCCCCCCCCAACGGCCCCAGTCAGCCCTCCAGAAACCTTCCGAATCCCGCCAAACTCCCCTTATCTGACGAGTACAGTAGTGTATGTACAGTACCGACACCATTTCTGCAAATCCACATCTGACGGAACCAGACAAGTGACAGACATCGAGACTTTCTGATTGACCCCCCCCCCCCGTTCCGCATTTGTTCCGATTCCCACTCCCTCCAAGGCTGCTAGGTAGTTTAGCACCAATCGTTAACCATTACGCTCAAATCCTTTTCCGAGCGTCCCTCCTCTGATAACCCCATTGCTTCCCATCCATGGACCGGTACTCCTAGTCTTCAACAAGCAACGGAAAGAGGAGGGATCGCAAGTCTTGGGACGGCCTCAGCCTCGACTGCGACACAGCCATCGACAACGGCGAACCGACCTGCTACCGCTTCCATTACCCCTGCCGCTGCTCGTGACACCGACTCGACGTTCGAAGAATACGAGCTCGACGATTACGTCGCCATCAAGGCTCGGAAAGACAATCTTGAAAAACAAGCCAGGAGAACAGCGAAGCGACAGGAGAAGGCCCGCTGGCTCGACAAGCAAGACGAAATGAAGTTTTCACATAGCATTCAGTTTAATGCCGTGCCCGACTGGAGCAGCGAGTATATTTCTTACAGCAACCTAAAGAAGCTGTACGTTGACACCTCACGTGCCCTCTATTCCTTCTATGTTACAGGGCCCTGGGTAAGCTAACACACTCCCCTTCGTGCAGAATATACCAGCTTGAGAAGGATGTCCACGATGCCGTCGCTGCTGCCGCCGCCATGGACGCCGAGGCGAGACCTCTGGTCGGCGGCGAAGACCCCGAAGTCATCTTCAAGCGCGCATTAGTTCCCGAGTTGCGCAAGATCACGTCATTCTACACGGCGAAAGAGGCAGAGCTCAACGAAGAAGTCGAAAAGTTACTCGCCGACGTTAGCGAGTTCGATCTCGACGCCGAGAGCGCCGACGGGCGCCGGTACAGTGTCCACAGTCATATATCAGACGGCGTTGATGATAGCGACGAGGATGACGAGACGGTCGGTTTGACAAGGGGCGCTCTTAGCCGCCGCAAGTCTGTAGGGAGCATAACGGGGCTTATGACGGCATCAGCTGAGTTTGGGAGAGCCCTTCGCCGACGAAGCACCACCCTGAGCGACGAGTTTGCCGAGCGATCTCTAGCCTACTCCACGGGCATCGTGCTGAAGAAGCGAATAACGGCTCTTTATGTCCAATTGTGCGAGCTCAAGTCGTACATTCAGCTGAACAAGACGGGGTTCAGCAAAATTCTCAAGAAATTCGACAAGATCCTCCAGAAGGAGCTCCGCGCCCGTTACATGGATGAGATCGTCCTACCTGCCTACCCATTCAGACCAGAGACGCGGCGGGCGTTGGAGGATAGGATATCTCAGATGGAGACGGCATACGCCACCATTGCCACGCAGGGTGACTTGGAGGTAGCAAAGGAAGACCTACGCTCTCATCTTCGAGAGCACGTCGTATGGGAGCGCAATACCGTGTGGAGGGATATGATTGGTTTGGAGAGGAGAGCAGAAGCTGCTCGCCTAGGCAGGGCCATCCTCGGGACAGAGCAAGCTGCGGGTCTCCAAGGTGACGATGTCAAGCTGCCCGTCACTAAGGATGTGAGAACTCCGTTTGGACGCATCCAGCTTCCCGTATGGTTGGCGAACAGTGCCATGTTCACTCTGATCATTGTGTTCCTCGTCTTCTTCGCTGTCTTGACGATGCCCATTATGGAGCGGCCCGAACAGCAAAATTGCTTAGCCCTGCTGGTGTTTGTTAGTTCATTGTGGGCTACAGAGGTATGCGACTTTCTTTTTCCGGGCATGACGGTTCGATTAGAAGAGTATTTTGAATGATGCTAACCACACATGAATTAGGCCATCCCTCTATTCGTTACCTCGCTCATCATCCCGTTCCTCTGCGTCGTGCTTCGTGTAGCACATTCGGAAGTGATGCCCGAGGAGAGGCTCGATTCCAAAGCGGCGGCCAAGTACATCTTCTCGTCCATGTGGACACCCGTCATTATGCTCTTGCTCGGTGGTTTCACTCTTGCTGCCGCGCTTTCCAAGTGCAGGATTGATAAATACCTCGCGACCTTTGTTCTCAGTAAGGCGGGAACTACGCCGCGAGTGGTTCTTTTGGCCACGATGATGGTAGCGGCTTTTGCCAGTATGCTGATTAGCAATGTCGCTGCTCCGGTTCTCTGTTTCTCTATCATCGAGGTGAGTGAGGGGGGAGAAAAGCAAGATGAACCTGCCTTTGATTGTTTTCGAGGCATGCTGACCAAGGTTTGTCCGAGCAGCCCATGCTTCGAACGCTACCATCGGGGTCCAACATGTCCAAAGCCGTGATCCTCGGAATCGCGCTCGCAGCCAACATTGGCGGTATGCTCTCGCCGATTGCATCGCCCCAAAACGTCGTTGCCATGGGCATCATGACGCCGCCACCCACCTGGCCCCAATGGTTCTTTATCGTCATCCCCGTCGGATTCGTCTCTATCTTGCTCATCTGGATCCTGCTTCTCATCATTTTCCAGCCTGGCCGAGGAACGACGCTCACGCCGATTCGGTCCATCAAGGAGTCCTTCTCTGGCATCCAGTGGTTTGTCGTTTTCGTTTCGCTAGGCACGATCGGCCTCTGGTGTGCCAGCAAGTCCCTCGAGGACATCTTTGGAGACATGGGTGTCATCGCCATCATCCCCATGGTACTCTTCTTCGGCAGCGGTATTCTCACGAAGGAGGACTTTAATAACTTCCCCTGGACCATCATTATGCTCGCTGCCGGTGGATTGTCTCTTGGCAGGGCAGTCGAGTCTTCAGGCCTGCTTTACACTGTCGGCAGCATCGTCACAGAGAAGGTCGAGGGAATGAGCTTGTACTCTGTGCTCGTCATTTTCTCTTGCCTCATCTTGGTCATTGCGACCTTTATCAGTCATACTGTGGCTGCTCTCATCTTCCTGCCGCTGCTTAACAGTGTTGGCCACGGAATGGACAACCCGACGCCGAACATTCTGGTTATGGCGGGCGTACTCATGTGCAGCGCTGCCATGGGTCTGCCTACGAGTGGTTTCCCGAACATGAGTAAGTTTTCCTCCTCATATTTTTCTACTTCACCCCATCCTTTCTTTAAGAATGCGATCCTGATGCCTGTGTTATAGCCGCTATTATGAAGGAGGATGCCACCGGAAGACGATACCTGTCTGTCAAGCACTTTATCAGCGCTGGTGTACCAAGCAGCATACTTACCCTTCTTGTCTCGGTTACTCTTGGATACTTGGCCATGTCAGCTGCAGGCCTAGATTGATTTGTTGGAGTACTTTGTGCGTTTCGCTTAGATTTTTTTTTTTTCTCCATGTGTCGCTATCTCAAGAAGAAGAGGGTCCCGCCACCACCGTAGTCTGGAAAGGTAGTACTGGAATTTCGCTATATATGGCGAACATGCATTCTTGGAGTTTTTAGAGGACGAAGATATTGGCAAGTTAGAAATTCAGAAGTTTCTGGTCTCTTTCAGTAAGCAAGTGACAACAGTTGGCGGCCCAGAGCCAGAAAGCCGCCTACGTAATCGACGCATCGAATGTCTTCAGGACGATGATTGCGTGCAAGAGTAGCTTAGGGAGTGAAATGAACTCGAGCTAGGCTGCCGAATAAACCTGTATCTTGGTAAATTTCGAAGAGTGCGATCTTCTGACCGGGTTGTTTTCTCCTCAGCCCACCTTCAAGCGACCCTTGTCCTCCGAGGAGACGTCGGAACCCCTCGTCCCGAACTCCTTGACCCAGCAAGCCAACCCCTCACTGCAATTTACCTTCGAGATGGCCAGTGTAAGCTCCCATTTCCAAACCTTCCTTCGACAGATGGGAGAGATACCAGGACGGCGTCACTTTCGACTCTCCTAGTTGAATGCCGCCGAAGGGTGTGATCTGTCTTTTTGAAAAGGACGAACAAGGGAAAGGCTAACGTGTATTGGGCGCATTGAGCACGGCATAGCCCGGACGAAGCAATATCGCACCGCCGAACAACGCCAGCAGGACCAGACGAGAATTCAAAAGTACCGCGACCTAGAAGACACAATACGCGCGCGGGTGAGTCTATCCATTTCCATTCCCCCTCTTCCCCTCATCTTTACAGACTGCCTACCATCGTCGATGCCTCAATCCGCCTTTTCCTTGTGACGAAAGCAAACGTGGCTAAATGCGAATGAGGGACACTAGGTCGCCGAGCAAAACTACAGCCGAGACACTTTCGATCTTTCCACGAAGCTTCTACGCACGAACCCCGAATACTATACGATATGGAACGTCCGCAGGCGGTGCCTAATATCTGGTATATTCTCAAGATCGTCGGATGGGCCCTCGCGCTCGAGGGCATCGCCGAGTTCTACAGCAGCGCGCACTGGCATACCCTCCTCCGAAGGCTCATTTACCTCTTCCTCGACAGAGACCCCGCCAAGCCTACGCTACCGGACAACTGGGAAGAGTGGTACAACAGCTAGCAAAGAGACAAAAACCGACGACTCTGGTGAGGATGATAAGAAGAAGGTCGAGGAGCAACAACAGCGGAATGATCTTGAGGTTATCAAGGACGAGTTGATGTTTACCGTTCCGCTCCTAATGGAGTTTCCGAAATGCTACTGGATATGGAACCATAGGCTGTGGATACTCAACCAGGCTATCGCGCTGCTGGCGGTTCCTGCGGCGAGGCAGATCTGGCAGAGGGAGCTTGACCTGGCGAGTAAGATGTTGACCAAAGATAGGAGGAATTTTCACGCTTGGGGATACAGGAGGCAAGTTGTGGCACAGCTCGAGGACCCGGCGCTCGCAGGGAAGAGTATGGTGGAGTCGGAGTTCCAGTACACGACGGCCAAGATCCACGAGGATTTGTCCAACTTTTCGGCGTGGCATAATCGGAGTCAATTGATTCCGCGGTTACTTGATGAGCGGGATGCCGACGATGCTGCGAGGACAAAGTTTCTTGAAAAGGGTACGTAAATCTGTCCGTTCTGCCGTCGCTTAAAACATTTGGGACTCGTTCACTCACATGGTTTTGTTGGTAAGAGCTTGAACTTATCCAAGGCGGCGTCAATGTCGGCCCCGAGGACCAGTCTCTGTGGTATTATCACCAGTTCCTCATTCTTAACATTGTTTCCAAGGACGCGAAGCAGAGCTTCGTTCCACATCTCACGGCGACCGAAAGATTGGCTTATCTAGCCAAGGAGGTGGAGGATATCAAGGACCTGCTAGAGGATTATCTTGATGTCAAGTGGATCTACGAGGCGCTACTGGAGTGTATTCTAGCAAAGGCGGGGATCGAGGATATTGATGGGGATGAGAAGGAGGAGGTCAAGGGTTGGTTGGCGAAGCTGAGGGAGTTGGATCCGATGAGAGAAGGGAGGTGGAGTGATGCGGCGAGAGTGTATAAATTGGAGTGAGTGGCTCTGGGCAGGAATATGGATATTTCAGATGCATCTTAGACGTGAGTCAATTCTCAGCTAACTTCATGACGAATGTTGGATGGACTCCTCAACTTCAACTTACGATCAAATTCTGTATGTTCACTTGTAAGCACCATTCTTATCCTATCTCCTGCCAATCACTTCTCATTCCTAATAGGGAACGCTCGTAACCATCTGTCTTATGTGACACTAGGCTATGGGCGAGGGACCTAGCTATAAACCATCACCAGTGGAAGATACAAGCAGATGGGCAAATAGGCCGATGCTGTTCTATGGAGAACCCCTCCGCGGAACGTACGCTCGCTCAACCTATCAGCTTAGAAATCCCGGAATCCCCCTGAAACGTCGTCATCCATTTGGCGAGGAAGGGGTCGCATAGCGTTCACACTCCCAAGGAAAGAACAGCATCAGGAAGGAGCCACGGCAACCGCATCGAAATCCCAACTTAACTATATAGGAAAAAAATATTGTGCAGGACCCCTAAGGAACCCGCCAGCTAAGCAACTGGTTAACCCCGTCCCTCTTGGCAGCTGGTTGAAAGCGCTCGAGGTGTTCTTGGTTCGACCCCTGGTCGGACCGGGAAGTAATAGGATTTTCTCGATAAGGTGGCACTGGCGGGTTCCGATAATTTTTTTTCATTCTTCATCTTGATTTTATTTATTTATTTTTATTCTAATTTAACAGTTTTATTTTTATTTGTTATTTTTTTTTCCCTTCTCTCTCTTTTGCTTGCGGCCAGCGGTCCATCGTGTCGTGTGGCCAACCCGGCGTCTGGTTGCCCAGGATATCTCCACCCTCGGACGAATACCGCGAGTTTGAAAAACAGAATGTTGTATAATAGAGTGGTTCTCCTCTTTTACTCATGTGGTAGAGGCGATTCTGTCCGCTCATAGTCCCCTGCCGAGAGCTATGCTGGGGGCGACGCCTTTTAACGGACAGTCCTCACGAAATCGAGTCAGCCTAGCGGCGAAAGGAGAAGAGTAGCGAGAGACAGTTTTATAATATTCATGGCCAAAAGTATCATGAGAGTAAGTAAATGTTGATCTAAAAGACTCCAACTGCGCCTCGCTGTCCACGGGTATCTATCACAAGTGTTATTCCCAGTCCTGTATTCCCAATCCCAGTCCCTGTCCTAGTTCCAAAGCCCAAAAATCTGACAGATACCCTCCCTGTAAATATCCGACAAAAGAGAGAAAAAGAAGAAGAAAAGGAAATAGTAATATGTCTGATCAGTATGTACAAAACCTCGAGAACCTCCAGGTTACGTAGATTATCCGTCTTCTGGACGGAATAAAGAGATATACATCTCAATGGCGCGTGCCGCATCGTTTTAAGTTGGGGTGACCACTCCGGTCGCCCAGGTTGGCGCATTGAGAATGATAGCCATCATGCTACCCGATAGGAATGCTGTGACTGGTAAAGTAATGATCCAGCCAAAGTAGATGAAGGCGACGAGGCGTGGGTTGATACTGCGCCAGTCGCCGTTGGCAAGACCAACTCCCACCGTCGCGCCGGTGATACATTGCGTCGTCTTTTTTTTATTTTTATGTTAGCGACATCTTAAGTTTGAAGAACACGAAAAGGGACGGGCTATGAAGCTTAGACATACCGAAACGGGGAGAGCCAGCCTCGTGGCCATAAGCACGGTAATAGCAGTAGACAGCTCCATGCAGAACCCTCGAGACGGCGATATCAACGTCAACCGGTTACCCAGATTCCGCATCACGTGGTACCCGTATGTCAGCAATCCCAAGACTATTGCGCCGCCGCCAAGACATAAGATCCAGATCGGCACGCCCACTTTCATCGGCACCTCGTTGTGCAGCCAGACCTCGTACGCCGTTGACAGTGGAGCCGCCGAGTTCGAGACGTCGTTGGCGCCGTGGACGAAACTGGCAGCGGCGGCCGTGATGACCTGGAGGAAGCTGTAGGCGTGTTCGGCGCGGTTGTCGAAGCGCTGGGCTTTGGAGTGCATGGTGGCGATGTCCCACGTCAGCACGGAGTTGATCTTTTGGAGACGGACGACGTCCTGCTCGAGGCCGTGGAGGAGGATGCGGTTGATTTTCCAGAGGAAGACTTTTGGGGTTGTCCAGTGGCCCGGGGGTCTGGGGGGGATTAGGTCGTTGTTGGGGGTTTGGCAGCGGGTGGAGGAAGAAGAGGGTGCCACTATGGCCCCGTGCATGGAGGGAACGGCTTGGGCCGGGGGAGGGAGGACGAAGTCGTCGTCGTTGTCGAGGAAGATGGGGCAGGATCCGTCGGGGCTGGTTTGGACGGATTTGAGGAGGGTGTCGGAGGCGCGGACGTAGAAGAGCTCTTCGGGGGTGAGGTGGCCTTGGTAATAGTTTTTTATTTTGAGCTTGTTGAAGCCCGGCGGTGTCGGGGGTGGTTGTGGACGTTTAAGTAGGAAAGGGCCCTGCCAAATCATGTACCACTTCAAGGGCCAATCTTCACTCATAATGCGGCGCCAGAGGTAGGGTAGGAGAAAGAGGGCTACGATGATGGCGGCACCGCCAGCGATGGTGAAGACGAGGATTATCATGAGTTCGGTTGACGGCTCTTCGACCACTTGGACTCCTTTCCAGGCGACAAGCACTGAAGGGATGTCGTTAGCGAGCATGCGAAATACGAGGGAGAGAGAGGACATCGGGGAGAAGGGAACGGTGACTTACTCGTCAGGGCACCGACGGTGATAAAGGTGTAGACGGGAATAGAGAATAAAGCGTTTCTCACAGCCTGCTTCCTCGCGAGCACCGCCATCTTCGTGAAGAGGAAAAGAATGGCTCCCAAGAACCCAGCAATACCTGGTGCTATGATCCAAGCCAGAAATACCTGCGACACGCCCGAAACTCCCCAGTTGATTTTCGAGATGCCCACGGAGGCGGTTGCAGCACCAACAAGACCCCCGATCGTCGAATGGGTCGTTGAGACGGGAAGTCCGTAGCGAGTGGCGATAGTAAGGAAGACAGCGGAGCCGAAGACGGTGCACATCATGGCGAGAAGGAGGACGGAGGGGGTTTCGGCGTAGAGAGATGGGTCGATAACTCGAGTTCGAATGGTGTCGGCGACTCGGGAGCCTACGGAGATAGACCCGGCGAGTTCGGTGATTGAAGCCACTAGGACGGCTTGCTTCATGGTGAGACATCGTGAGGAGATGGATGAGGCGAAGGAGTTGGCGACATCGTTGGCGCCTGGTGAAGTGAGTTAGTTCCTGAGCGCCGTACGTACTCCCATGTTGTTCATTGGTAGGTATATGATTGGTGATATTGATATTGGTCGGAAGGCAACTGATGCGCCCTGAGGCTATATCGTAGTACAGACGATGACTTGGCTGTTCGATGTATATTTCACGAGGACCAAGAAAATGACTCGTCGACATCGAATACACTTACCAATGTTCCAGGCATCGAGGAAAGCCAGGATGGCTGTGATGAAGAAGATGTAATTGTACTGCGAGAGGGCGGCCATGTCGTCTTTACGGCGTTCAAGAAATCAGCCAGTGAGTGGTGTTTAAGTATCCCAGGTCAATGATCAACGGATGTAATAATCCATTGCGTTAACTCGTCGATATCATAGATCTCTTAGAAGCGAGTAAGTTGATCAGAAAGTCGAAGAAGGTCAGCGTCTTAACTCCTCGACACCACCATCGACACAATCGACGTTTAAACAGAAATCGGGAAGGCTGTTGGTCTGTGTCCAACGAGGACAGGTGAGACATCCTCAGGCGAGGAGGTGGGGGAGAAGAGTTGAAGATAAGTGTGGTAATAATTCCGTGCCGAAGACGTTCTAGCTTACCATCGGCCAGGTTGGAGAGCTGGAGGGATCCGGTCCAATGCGCTGCACAGGAGAGGAAGCGTGGGCAACACTTTGTATCCGGGGCCTTGGGACGTTGAGCTCGGATCCTTCCAAGCTTTCGAGTCTGCAAAGTGACTCGGTGGGGGATGGTATCAGGGCATTAACTGGCCCGGTCACTCACGGATGGACGGGTGCTTCCCTCCCAATCGGCTGCGGCAACGGAATTTGCAGTCTTATTTGGAGGCTGGACTAGGCCATTCTAGTTTAATTGGTTCCGCGTACCTGTCAAGCTCGGCATCCCGATGTAGAACTAAGGGCGAGGATCCAGGTGGGATGTGGACGTCGCGGTGGGATGGTGGATGTGCGGATGGCGTGGAAGATGATCAACTCGATGCACATCGTGCACAAACGTTTCCTATCCTCGACCAGGAGACTAGGAAGAGGAGGGGAAAAAAGCAAAGACGAGAACAAGACGAGGCTTCATAAAAGTCGGTTTATGCGCATGCATTGCCTTCGGTGGCAGAATCGGGCGAGCCTGTGCCATCCGCCGAGCCCGACAGTCTGGTCAGAGAGAAATAACACGACGTTGGCGATGGACTCGTCGGACCAATCGCAGCTTCCATTTCGACCACGTCCTCCCCGACTCGGATGCGCTTCGCCCCCACGCATCGCAACGCAACGCACAACCTGAAGCGATTGAAATCTTCAACCTCTCCTCATGCTGCTTTTTCCCTTGCTTCCCCGTGCTCCATAATTACATCTACAGGCATCATCATCTAACGCCACTTTCTCTCCTCACCCGGTTCTCTTCTTCGTGGACCTGCGCTCGCTCGCCTGAATTATGCGCCTGCCGCTAAATCCATCGCATCCATCACATCATGCCATATGCCATGATACGAACTGTGAAGTAAAACAGAGCCATGGTCCTCAAAGCCAAGGCGTTTCGAAGCTTGACCTTTCTTTGCAGAATGCGCCGTCTCCACCCCTGTTATGATGGTTCAACCACAGCGTCCATTCCCACCCACATGGTCATGATCCGGTTCGCTGGATCTCTATCCCTTGCGCAAGGTTAGTACAAAGTAGTAGCACCAAAGTTAGTTACGAATACGCCATCTCCTGTCTTCCGAAAGGCCATGAGGTTGAGGTGGGGGGAATCTCGAATCTCCCCTGCAGACTTGCAGAACTTTGGGTGGGGAAGGATGAACTTTATTGACTAGCTGTGTCATACATACGCATCGTACGCAAGGTACGAGATAATAGTGTAATGGACAGAAAAAGAAAGAAAACGAATTGAAAACGTGATAGGACTCTCGATCCTCAACGGAGAACAACTTGGAAACAGACCCCCTTCTTCAAAATCAATAGTCTACCAGCCATAACCAGGATTTACTCCTCCTGCCCAGGCTTGACCAACGAGAATCAACATCCTCTGGATGTAAAAGACGAGGCGAACAGGAACCCGAACTGCTGGGTTGAGTAAAATGCCATGCCACTTCAAACAGCTCTTGTCGAAAAAGAGGAAAGTGCGTGTATAACTTGCCTGATTCGACGACGCTGAAGGTGAGAACAAACGAGGAAGAAACCCCATGGCCGACGCCGTCCATCAGGTAGACGGACGATAGAACAATGAAAAGGGTAAGAACTGTAAAAAACAAAGACAGTCTCAGACGAACAATACAATCCCTTCCCCACCACCCACCACTCAATATACATGCATCTTGATACCTTGCATGAGGACGGACCATCAGCCGTGTAATACGAGCGAATAATGCTCAAGATTGCTGTCCGGGGGGACCCCGCAGGTAGACACCCCCGTTAGGATGGGACCAGTCGACGATGTTGAACGGCTGAGATCCATCGATGTTCATCTCTGTCTTGGCTAGCTCGCCGGCACTTCCCTTGGATGGCTCATTCGAGGTAACCTGGGCAGGTGGGGTCCGTGGAGCCTGGCCATCAGACGACGCCTTGACGGCGAAGACCTTGGTGGTCGTGGTCGAATCAGTCATTCCAGCGGGCTGACCGTCATGACCAACAGAGGCCGCCTCTGCGAGCTCGGCATAGTAGTTGTCACTAAGACCCGAAACCGAAGCCTTCGACCTCAAAGCCATCTTGCTAGACATGGTCGTGACAGCCTTCATTTTGCCGGCCTGTGTATCGGAAGAGGCAGCGGCAGCGGCAGCGGCAGCGAAAGCCTTGCGACGAGCCGTGCGCTGTTGTACGGGGCTATCCACGTCGGCCGGCACATCGGCCGGCATGGGCTTCTTCTCGTCGCCGGATGAATCATCAAATACCTTGCTGAGTTCAGCGAGATAAGCGAAATCGCCGAGAGGGATCCAGCCCGAGCGCCAAGAACTGGCATGAAGGTTTTCGGTCTTGTCACGGTTGATGACCCTCTTCAATTCATTGAGAGCTTCGTACTCGAAGTCATCATACTTGGCCTTCTTAGTCTCTCGGTGAGGACCGCTGTTGGTCCTCTCGCTGTCCTTGAATCTCTTTCGAGCTGACTGGTTAGACGGACCTCCTTGGGTCTTGTTTTCCTAAATATGAGGGTCCTCGGAGCCATCATAACCGCCGAGGGGTTTCTTGGAGGCCTCATTGGGGGACTTCTTGGCCGGTTTCTTGGACGAATTTCCGGGCGTTCTGGGAGTGGGTGGGAAAATCGTGAAATACAGATGAGGATTCTCCATGGCCCGAATATCACGGACGAACAGGAGCATCAGCCTGGGCTCTGGAACCGCCGCGGCGAGAGCTGGATAGATATGGAGGAACTTCTTAACATCGGTGTCAACGATCAACTTCCGAACATGCTCAGACTGAATGCCTCGCTTCTCATCGGCGCTGACTGCTGGAACGTAGCGGATCGTTCCGAAAGGATACTCGCGACGCTCGCAGACCCAATTGCTCAAGGCCGTGGCGCCGATGCGCTGCGACTCATTGTGAATGTACTGCAGAAAAGCGTAGGGCGTGGCCACGGTCGGGTCAACGTTGAACTTGGCGCAAGCAAGCTGGTGGATATCATTGTTCACACTGCCGGCCCGAATCCAAGGGCTGCATTCATAAGCTTTGTCAGACGGAACGTCCAAGACACCCATTTGGCCCGGTTTGTAATCCGTATCCGACGTGATCATGTAGTCACAAGACCAAGTCTTGGTATCGGGGAGGGAGTCCCCCGTAATCTGAGTCGGTCCAACGAGATGGATAAAGCGAATGTCGTACTTGTCTTTCTTGGCCTTTTCGGCCAAATCAGAACGGAACTTCCACCACTTGCTCTCCGGGTGAGAAAAGATCCAAACCCAATCGACAGGCGGACGACGATCGCCATGCCACAAACGAGCGCGGTGTCTCTGCGAGAACTTGAGGTTCAAGTCGCCGTTCTTGGCTTTCTCGGCCAGCCTCTCATCATCGTCGATGATGATAATTGCACCGATGACATTCAGGTCCTTGCCGACCCCCTCCATGACCTGCTTCAGGAGCTTCATATGGCCATGGTGGGGAGGGTTGAAGGAACCGGGGAATAAGAGAATGGTGTTGGGAACGCCAACACGAAGAGTGGGGGGGTCAACAGCACTACCATGCTGGAAGGGAGGAGGGTCATGAGGATCATTTGCCTTGGGCAGGATGTCTTGAATGAACTCAGAAAGAGGGATATCCGTACCGTCCGAGGCAGGCCAAGGACGAGGCGGCTCAATGGGGAGAGGTGGGTTCATAGGGACGAATGCGGGCGTAGTGAACGCCATCTTGACATCGTTCGTCCGAAGGACTAGGGAGAGATGAGAGAATTGAATGTTAGAATGCCGTACTCGATCGGAGGATGATGGGAGGAATCAGACGAGGATCGAGGGTGAATGAGAAGAGAGAGATAGAAAGGGGGAAAACAAAACGGGAAACGCCAACCGAGGAAAGCTGGCCTTTTGATACTTACTGTACAAAGGTAGAGGTGCCGTGTTGGCCTGACGATGTTCCTTTGGGTGGGTTTCTTTCTCCTTTGCTGGAGTTCTGCCGTATGGGCAAAGGGGGTTGATAGCCACACTGTGGGCTTGATCCCTGAACCAAGCTGTGGTCTACAAAGAAGATTCAGCACTGACAGGGTCTTCTCCTATGAGAGAAGTGAGGAATCCGGTTGACAAAGAGAATCTGATACTTACCAGAGAAAGGTGAAAGGTGAGAGGTGAAGCAGGGCAATCTGGATTCCAGGACTAGAAGTGTGCTGGTTCTGTGATTGTGATGAGAGTAAGGAGAAAGAAAAGTGTGGTTGGGAAGAGATGAAGTGGATTAGGGCTCAAGGGAAAGAAGTCATCCTACCTAGTCAGGTACTAGAGGCGCCTTCAAAGGGATCACAAAAGGGTGTTTTCGTGTGAGCGTGTAAGTGAGCGTGTAAGTTGGGGAGAGTGTAAATGGCTGTGTACTACAATCCGCAGACAAGGCAGAAGGAAGGCTAATCCCTCCCTGCCACCCCTTTCTGTCCTCTTTCTAAAGGAAATTGAATGGAAGTGCATTAATTAAAATATTTACATCTTGTCCCATACTGGGCATAAAGTAGCAGCTTAGTCTGTCTTGCAACATGGAGGCTAAAGAGAGGAGAGAGGGTTGAAGGTCAAGGACGGACGGAAATTGCGGATAACAATGGGAAACAACGGAAGCAGCCGCCAAAGGCTTGTTTCTGAGACAAAGCAAAGGTCGGCCAAAGACTATTATGAAGGCACACTTGTCTTTCACTTGTCGCCAATAGTTGTTTTTGCTGGTAAGGTATGGCCAAGATCGAATTCTTGCAAACGAACAGTGCTCTCAGCGCTCATAGAATCTGCGGTCTTGACATCGGCTGGGACCACTGCGAAGGTGACGCCAGCTGTGGAAGAGAACCAATTCCTTGGTATAAGTTGGCCCGGTATGTTCTATTTCTGCTGTCTTTGTGTCTCTATCAAGTGTTGACATGTCTGGCGTAAGCGAATCATGCACTTATCCGTGAATTGACACCGTGAAGGCGATACTCACTCTAATCAGATAAATTACATACTATCCCGGTTATGTCAGTAGCGAATAGAAAACTCCCCACTACAATGCTTCAATGGAGGCGATCGACCCCTCCAAGACGGACTGAGACAGGGGGTTCAGCATCGCTGGCTGATCACTTGGCTTCCGCCTCCTTCCACACCGAGCAGCGGCACGAGACCGAACAACCCGTCCCCGACAAGCCTCTGACACGACTTGTCGCAAAGCTCTCCTACCACGAAGCTCCTCTCCCCCAAAAAAAATCTTGCCAAAAAATCAAAGACAACACTCGAGAACCATCGGCCCGTCAACGCCAGAGGGACAACCAGCGACCCTCTCCTTTGACGCAAGCCCCGCGAAATTCCCCCGCACCGACCCTTTTTACCCCCGAGAATATACAAGCCATGTCTGGCCTCAACTCCCCCGAGATAGCCAGCGCATACGACGCCGTCCGCTCAGACAAGGAGCCGACGAACTGGCTCCTCATCGGCAACGGTCCGACAGGCAACCAGCTCAAGCTGACCAAGACGGGATCGGGCGGCCTCTCGGAGCTGCGCGAGGAGCTCGACGACAGCCAGGTGCAGTACGCGTACGTGCGGGTGGAATACGCCAATGACTCGGAGAGCACGAGGGTCAAGTTTGTGCTTGTCATTTGGATTGGGGACAATACCAAGGTTATGAGGAAGGCGAGGGTTAGCATCGAGAGCGGGGAGGTGAAGAAGGTGCTGAGCCATCATAGTATACAGGTTGATGCGAATGACAAGTCGGATTTGGATGAGGCGGATATCGTTGCTAGGTTGAGGAAAGCTGGCGGTGCTGATTACAATGGAGGTAGGGGTTAGAAGGGAAGAAGCGAAGAAGCGAAGAAGGGACTGCTCAGCAGAGTTGGGCTATCAAGAAGGCCGGCGCTTTTTGGAAACAATATACGGTAGAACCGGAGTCAAGGGCCCTTAGGGGCGAGTAAGGAAACTGTTTTCGCGGCGTTCCGCATGGCAGGCAAGGCGGCATTGTCTTTGAGCAAACAGTTTGTTAGCATGCCTGGGCAGTCAATAAACTGGATGACATCGAGGCTTGCACACTTGAGGGCCCCGATATGCAAGATCTCGCCGAACCACGTCTCCCAATAGTGATATCGTCGTTCCCATTTCTTGGCTCACGGGTAGCAAGTTTATGAGTGCATCCGTGAAAAGGCCATCTCTTGGAGGTCTGGGGGGGTCTGGTCGATGACCGATGAAAACAGACTTAAACAGACTTAAGCTCTTCAGAAGTGGGAGCTGTCTCAATAGATGGAAAGTCCAAACCGTAATTGAACCCCTCCACTCTCTCGGAGCAAGTGCGAGAAGAGTTGGCAATGTCCGCCCAAGAGATCCAGAGTATATTGGATACAGCACACTGCACCACACACGCTTGATGTCAGCAGAGTTCCTAGTCCACAAAACAAGAACATTAGAACGAAACAATCAAACGAGTCAATATGAAAAGCTGTTTACGCGCCGAGGGCGGAACTAGCAGATTCAGTTGCGAAAAAGAGCTGACATTCTGATGAGTAAAACGTCTCGATCGATTGGTCAATCTTAGCCCGGGAGGAGGAGGGTGGGATATCCCCTTTCGGAACCAGGCTCCAGCTTTCGAGAACAGCTCCGCTCCCGTTAGCAGTACTCGTCAGAAAATCCAACCCGGTTTGTATCGCAATCATTCGAGTCTAGACCGGATCAAGGAGGAAGTGCATCTCGCGTGCAGGCTTGGGGGTGGGGTTCGGGCGTTGGGGGAGGCTGTGTGAGGTGTTGGAGAGAGAGATGAAGAGGGCAGAGTTGGCCATGGAACTCTTGTAAGTGAGGGAGATTCGGTTCATTGATCACGAGGACCTCGTCCCGTTCCTATGAGATCCATTACCTTGTCACGGTGGAAGGGTCGAGTATGGAGGATCTAGTTTCTTGTGAAGATGGTTCTCATCGCATCATCACCATCATCATCCCTCTCGGTTTCCCCCACGAGAGGAAAGTTCATACCTTGTCGATGACACAAAGAAACCTCCACTCCTTGGGCCAACGACGATCAATACCTTGGTGGCCGGGTCCACTAGGAAATAGTACTACATGTACTCGTAAGGCAGGCTGCATGGTGACAGGGATCTGGCGCGACACGACAGCGGAAGAAACAATGATTCATCTTGAATCCTGGGAGACACCCCACGGTAGTACGCGACAAACATACCAGATCCCGCTCCCGCAGTAAGAAAGCGAGCCCGCATACGCGGGGAGCCGAAGGCAGTCTTGGATGGCTCGGCGAATCACCGTCGCCGTATCTCAGATGGGCAAAGTCTAGTGAGTTGATGTGACCGACTCGTTAGATAAACAAGCTCCTAGTGGCGGAGAGTATCACCCGGCTATGGCCAAATGTCACGAACCAGCAGAGACTGTTTACCAATCTCGAAGCTTTGGGAGGTTCGTTCCTGTTCCTGCTTGATGATATCCAGATTTGGTAAACTACGACGATGTACACAGCCAACACAGCCAACACAGCCAGCCCGTCCAAATGCTAAGCCGTTGTGCCTGGACGATGGAAGGAAACTAGGGGAACCACGCTACACTACAATTACAAGCGGGGGCCGAAGCTGATCTGGAACATGCATATAAGAAGCAATGATTAGAACATGAAAGTTAAATAAACATTTAGGTCCGGCATTCATTCCACCTTCTTTTCCCGTTCTTGTTCTTGTTCTGTTCTTGTTCCTGGTGCACAAATCAACTAGCACAGCTAAACCCGTTCTGCAACACGATATAAGAACGAGAACAGACCAACGCGAAGTCGCACCCCACTGACTGCTCTGCCCAAGCCTGCGCTCGTACTAATAGAGCCTCGACGTCCCTCTCTGTCCAGACCAGCCCATCTGCCGCCTGCACCTGGGCCTGTGTGTTACCGCAGCCGAGAGATTATCTGGAAGAGAGATTATCTTTGCGAGATTATCTTCGGGCATTCCCCTCCGAGCATAGCCAAGCGATCTGGCCTAAGCCCCCTTCCCCCTAACCCCCTTGTCCCTGGTCTCTTCCAGATCTAGACCCGGATCCAGATCCTCCCAGCTCAATTTGAAAAACGGCTCCCAAGCTCGGAATCCTACGCACGCACAATTACGACAACAAAGTCGATCTACTTCGTATACATCAATACATCCATTACTTCGTCCACGCACGGCAGCGATCTCGGCCGTATCCTCCCGTCGCCCGCTATATCCGAGCCCGCTTCGGGTCCATCAGCAGTGGAGTTGGGGAAATTCTGAGTCTGACCTCCTCAACCATAAATACTACCAAAGAGAGCTCGTTGTAAGTCCGTTTCGTCAGAGCTTCGGGGGCACTTGACTCCTTTGAGCTAGTCTTGCCGCCCACCGTCGCCTATTTTCTCACTGTAGCTCAGTGTAGGATTAGGATCCGCAGCAGAGCAGTGAACCTGGCCGCCCTAAAACGGATCAAAGAGATCAATACGACGAAAAGAGGAAAAAAAAAAAAAAAAAAGAAGGTTCCTGTATTCAACTGCGAAGTACCCGATGACGGCACGATTTGATTGAGCCCACACCGAAGTCTTTTGATACCCACGGCAATAACACAGCACCGAGGCTGAATTTGAGCTGGCGCCCAGACAAAGAGTTACAGCTAAAGCTACCGAGTGAGACAGGGTGATACAAGAAGCTACTTTGGAGCTACATCGAATGATCGTTGACGTCTGCTGGTGGACGACCTTACAACTTTACCTGAGGATCCATCGCCAATTGCTCCCCCGCCCGCCACCAAAACCACCCCGCTAATACCCGCCTTGGAGATCTCAAGTTACAACATTACAGTTCATTCCAGCTTGCTCCTTCGCCCGACTCCAGACTTCATGCTGTCACTCTAAAGTACTAACTAGTGTCTCCTACTCTCACTAGCCTTTGTAGCTTCGACCTCGACCTCGTTTCGGATCGGGTTGGCTCGTTGGTTGGAGCAGAGCTTCCTCCTCCAACTCTCCTCCCTTCCTTTGCTCCCTCCCTGGGAATTCGGCGAATTCGCAAATTTCGCTAGACGTCACCATCGTGCGTTCAGCGTCCTTGTGGCGCCTCCGCATATCGCACAGTCGCCTCCTCCTCCTCTTGAGGTCACGCGTCTCAACCTTTGAAAACCTCAGATCATCACCCTCTGAACCTTTGGTGCTCCTAATCATTCCTCTGCTTTTTCCGAACCTACCCTCGGTAACTCCCACGTGCCACCTTGCCATCGCTGATATCTCCAATCTATTCTATATCTTTGAGGATGGCGCCCCAGGTCATCAACTTGCCTGACGGCCAGAGCTTCACAGTCAAACCCGTCTTTTCTGGTCTCTTTTTCAAATCCAATGAATTAAGCAATCAACTTAATCCCTACCCGATTGGCTGGACCGTGGTCCTAAATACACAAGAGCGAGAAGTGTCCCCCCTCGGCGTCGGTGCCGGATATCATGATTCGCCTCCGATCAACGGCCACGGACCAAACAACCATCTGGACGGAGTTGCGGCCCACGCCCACTCCCACGCCAATGGCTCGCACCTACGCATCCGTCCCTATACAAAGCCATCGTTGCAAAATGACAATCTCTTCATCTCATCCGTGTCCCTCCCCTCGAGCTCCGAGTACAAGGCCCCCGCCAGTCCAACCCGCCAAATCGCCATGATGCTCTGGATTACGCTGTACTGGTACTTCCACCAGCCCGAGCCGCTTCCTTACCTGCGCACCGAGGCCTCCAAGAACACCCCCGACGACGCGAAGCCTAAAGGCGACTGGCTGATCAACGTTAAAAAGGACGGCGTGCTGCGCGGCAGGAACCTGATACCCAAGCTTGAGCGAATGGGCCTCATCGCGTCGGCTGATTCCGCCGTCAGCGACGAGTCGGCCGAGTCGTGGTCCCGCATGTTCGTGTCGAAGAAAATGTTTTGGCAGATCCCCGGTCGCCTCTTTCTCTTTAGCCTGCAGCACAATACCTACCTTGGCAGCAGCTCCCTCCTGGGATCCCCGCCAAGCAGCAGGCCTGGCACACCCCTGTCGCCGCTGATCGCCGCCGCCGACGCCGACCAATCCGCCATGTTTTCGATACCCACGACAACCTTCACGGCACCGCCCACCTCGGTTCCCTCCGGTCCATTTTACTCCAGCTCGCATTTACCAACCTATTACCCTCCTGGTCCGCTCGCCTATACGACTACGAATAATGTGCGGCATCCCCTGCGGCCGAAGCCCCCGCGAATGGGCGAGATATTCTATTCCCGATTCGTGCCGAGCATAGGCCATTATCTGTCGCTCCGAGTAGCTTCGACCTCGGCGACACCCGTGCAATATCGCGGCCCTCTGGGGCCCAACCCCCCCGAACATACGCACCTCCGGGAACTCTCCGACACCGCTCTCTTGAAATCCTGGCTCTCAAAGCCTCGCGTGTCTAAATTCTGGGGCGAATTCACCCCCGATTTCCTCCTCAACGCCGTGAAGTCGCAGCACTCGTTCCCCGTCATCGGCATGTGGGACGGCGTACCGTTCGGCTATTTCGAAATATACTGGGTCAAGGAGGATCCTCTAGGACAAAAGCTCGGGGACTTGATCGCCGACTGGGACCGCGGGCTGCATATTCTGGTCGGCGAGGAGTGGGCGCGGGGGAGGGTGCCGACTTGGCTGTCGAGCTTGGTGCATTGGTGCTTGACGGCGGATTTCCGCACGATGAGCATCTGTTTGGAGCCGCGGGTCGATAACGAGAGGTTAGTTTGTCCTAGGGGAGAGGAGGAGGAGGAAGGATTTTTCCATTGTTTGGCATTATTGTTGTGTGTGGCCGGCACTAATTTGTGGTATAGGTTCCTTTCTCATCTTCAGAAGGCGGGATTCTCGAGGGAGCGGCAGATTGCGTTTCCGCATAAACAGGCGTGGCTTATTCGGATGAGACGAGAGGACTGGGAAGGGCCTGCTCTCTAAGTCTGTCTGTTGTGAAGGTCGATGGGGACGCGGACGAGGTCGTCTGCAGAGCTACGGCCGTTTTCCTTCTTCTTTCTTCCTTGCATTCTTTCCTTTTTCTTGGCCCGGGGAGCCGTGGAGACTGGGGATTGAGGAGTCTTACCGGGACTCCCAATTCACCTTAGAATCGTGCATTTTCGATGAGATGAGGAGTTCAGAAGAATTCACGACGTTATGATTCTCGAGAGTAGTAGCTGATTAGCATTCACTTATATTCGAGGCAGTTTTTTCCTCCTTTTTTTTTCTTCCTCTCTCATTTCCCTCATCATTTTCTTCCCTTTTTATGGCTTCTTGAAGTGAGCAAATTTGTGAGAAAATGTCGCCTTCTATTAAATCCAGGCGGCGCCTGGGATAAATTTGGCGTACAAGTGTGCTTGAGCTTGGTCAGTGACGCCATCACACAGTGCGAACTGGGTTGGATATACATTATTTCCGATTCGCTCCTGCCCTTAGAAAATTTGGTCCCGTCTTCCCGGCGTCCTCTCAAAGATCTCGAGCAGAAACCGCTTCGAGAGCAGCCCTTTGCTTCTTAGTGAAGCAGCCTGGCGCAAACGCAAGAACCTGCAAATCCCCGAACCTCAGAACCATAATCTCCTGCCAATGGCCGACTCCAAAGCCCCAAGCGACGGGGCATCCGCCTGTCCCGTCGACCACAAGTCCCGCGAAGCCTGGCTCGCCCAAGCCCGCGCCGGCGGCTCCTCCCAAGCGCCGCATCCCCTCCCACCCCAATCCCAGCCGGCTCCGGCTCCGACGCCAAAGTCCTGGGCGCAAACCATCGTCTCCTACATCCCCTTCACATCCTCCGCGCCTGCAGCGCCGGCTCCCACTCCGGCGGCAGCCCCCCACGACCCCTCGCTCGACACTTCGCGCGTCGTCTCCAGCATCCCCCGCTCCTCAGACCCCAACGCCGTGACGGGCTGTCCGGTGAACCACGAGACGGAAACTGGCAAGGACGAAGCGTCAGGGAACTGGGTGTATCCGTCGGAGAAGATGTTCTTTGACGCTATGCGTAGGAAGGGACATGGCGCTGAGGCAGCGGATATGAAGACTGTTGTGCCGATACATAACGCTGTTAATGAGAGGGCGTGGAAGGAGATTTTGGAGTGGGAGACGCCTTATACTGCTGGGACTGCGTATGTTTCTTCTTCTCCCCCTCTCCAACCTCTAGAGCTGAAGACGCATTCGCTAACTATGAGAAACGTACAGCTGCGACGGACCCAAGCTCCATTCCTTCGCCGGTCTTAGCACCCGCATGTCGCCCAAGGCCCGCATCAACACCCTCCTGGGCTACACGGCCCCCTTCGACCGCCACGACTGGATCGTCGATCGCTGCGGCACGCGCGTCGACTACGTGATAGATTTCTACGCCGGGAGGGCGAAGGGCGCTACCGGCGGGCCGAGCTTCTATCTTGATGTGCGGCCGAAGCTGAATACGTGGGAGGGTGTCAAGATGAGGGTGCTGAGGGGACTTGGAGTCGTGTAGAGGAGACGCGCGAAATAAAGGGCGTCTTTTGTTAGGATGAGTGTATGTTATATCTGTGACTTTGTATAACCATCGGAAATGGCGCGTATGGGGAGTGTCATATTCTTGTTTTCACTTTCGGAGTATTTGCATCAATGTCCTGCTATCATAGAATATGAACTGGGCTGGAATATCTAGATCTAATTAGACAACATCTCCCTTTTGATATGAAGTACGTCGTTACGGTCTATCCCTCCATTGGTGTTTATGTGTTTCTTGAGTTTGTCTAAGAGGAAACATGTACAAGAGCTAAAACGCACACGAACAAATGAACACAGGTTTGTTCAGAAACTAATCATTGATCTGAACGCTACTTGCTATCCTCCTAAGATACACAGAATAGTCAAACCTTTCCAGAATCAGTCCTGAAATACTTTTTTATCTTTTTTTTATCCTTTTTTTTTTTTTTCCCCCCTCTAATTTTTGTTTCTTTTCCGAAATAACTGGCTCATTGCATCATTGCTCATGAACTTACAAATGCGCCTTCGCCTTGTGTCGTTTGGTATCTTCCGAGAAGTGACAGTCCCAATAAACGCCGTCATGCAAAAACACCGGCACCAATTCACTGATCCTTTTTGGTCTCATTGCCCTTACGTCGAGTAATCTTGATTCGCACGGGGTTACCCGTCTCCATGGACGAAGTACCAAGATCCCATCCGGCAGCCTCGAGCTTCTTGAACAACAGGGGATGGTTGAAATTCAAGATATGGTTAGAGTATTCACTCTCGGCTCCATCATCGGTGTCGACATCTGTCTCGACATCGGGGTCGACGTTGGGGACGGCCAGCTCCCAGCCTTCATAGTCCATCAACTTGCCGTCCGCGGGGAGGTCCCAAATCATCTCCATAGCCAGGAACCAGGCTTTCACGGCGTCGATAGGCTCAGCTCGATAGGTGAGCATAATCTTGACGCGGAACAGACCGCTCTTCTCAATGTAACGGACCGTGATGAGAAAAGTGGGCCGCTGGAGGAACCAAATGTCAGGATGGCCACCATCTTTGAACTCATAGTAGTTCTTAGCGAAAAGAACGATCGCCTTCTTGCGTCCGGTAAAATTGCTGATGATGGGGCTCCAAGTAAGAATGTTCTCCCTCTCGGAAACTTCAGCGGGAGAAAGCACAGAGCTATGTCTCATCCAATGGCTAAAAATGATGGTAGCACGCTGGCGATTGAGGGTACGGAGCGTGACGGCTCGAACGCCAAGGTAATTCACGTAGAGGTGGCCTAGGACGAGGGCGACCATCAAAAAGAAAACGGCGGTGCGATCCTGAACAAGCTTGACCACAAGAGTGCCGGCAATAAGACCAACGAGACCAACGGCAGTTTCTTGGCTGGCCTCCTTTGCGTTCAGCTCCGCAAGGTTGTCCTGGAGCGCGAAGTGGCTCGAGAGCGCCGCCTTGCTCGCGTTGCCGGCCACACCGCACATAGCGCGAAGGCCTTCAGCCACGGCGAGAAGGATAGGTTTGCCGATCGGCCCAAGAAGGGGACTGCCAAGATTGAGAAAAAAGGCGCCGTCGTTCAGAAGATCGGCCATGAAGCGGTATCGCTTGCACTCGGGCTCGATGATTAGGCCATATTGCTGAGCAAAGCCAATGGTGGCCAAACGGGAGACGCAGTCCTTGAAAACGTTCAGAAGGAGCGCGTAGGTGGTGGAGGTGTTCGCGTCGCCGACACCAAGGCCCTCGAGGAGAGCACGATCAGAGAGCATGCTTGTGATGGTACTGAAGAACGCCTGGAGGGAATCATATGTCTGATAGGCGAGATAGTCCTCGGAGACCGAGTAAGGGTAGCCAACGGGCAGTAGACCCTCACGCAGAGTCTGCTGGCACCACTCGATCCAGGGTCGAATCGACTTGCGAACCATGTTACTAGGAGGAGCAGGAGTTTCAACCTGGGAACTGGAGTTAGAGAAGGGCATGATGAGGAGAGGAATAACGTGTTTTGATGAGAGGAATTATGGTGACAGTAGTGTTCGGGGATGGTAGCCTTGGGGAAGAGATGGCCATACCTTCAAGACATCAGTATTTGCATCAACCCACTCACGTTGGAGTATGCCTGCCCTGTCAAGTTCCATGATGTCCAAAGACTTCGCATTCGCACTTATCTCGGCATCAGACTCTGCATCACGAAGGCCAAGCGTATCCCTTGCAAGAGCCCTCAACTCAGACTCTGGTTCATTAAGGGCAGGTGTCGTGTCATCTGCAGTAGCCTCTAAATCCTTTACAGGCTCATCGATTGGCCTCATATCTTGAATCTCCTTCACAGGTTCCTCATGATTGCCGGGGTCTCCAAGTCGAGTGATGGGCTGGACATTGCCCTGGACTTCAGGCACAACAGCATTGTTAGCCTTCTTGGCCTTAGACCGCTTCTTTCTTGCCATTGTGGACTGTGATAAGGTTTGATTTGATGAAACTGGTTATGGTTGATGATGAATGGATGAGGAGTGAAAGTAAAGAGATGGTGATGGTTCAAGGTGTGGGAGGAAAGAGATTTCGAAATCTTGACCACCAGAGGTTGTTTTGGATTTTGTAGTGATTTTTTGTGGCCTCTACTCTGTAAAGGGCAATTCACATCTTGCTCCATCTCTCAAGAGCTCCTTCCTTGATGTTGTTGTGATTCACAGAATTTGGTCATGGGAGGATTGGGAAGGAACGAGCTGTTCCCACTTTAGCTCATCTGAAAAGAAGGAGCGATGGAGGTTGCTGCATCGACACATCGATGAGGAAAACTTCATCGGATATCAATGTTTAGAAAACCACCTGTTATCCATACGTAGCTGGCAATTGATTAGGATGCTTTGGCGACTGTGGTGAAAATGGAGATGTAACGTGGAGGGAGAAAACAAATTGACGTGTCGTCAGGATCCCGGCCAAAATCCTAAATAGGCGAAACACTCACTGCGGTCATAAAACAGGGGGATCAAGGAAACTGTTTGCCTAGACCGACTTCGATTATATTCATCAATTGAGACATCACGGCCACTTTTAAGGACCCTATATATGCTGCTTTTATGTCAAGACTTCATTTCCCACTGTTTTTCCAAAGCCAGACCTGCTCAGCCTCTAATTAGTCTTGACTGGGCTTCCATCCTCAGCAATCAAGAACTGGTCAGACTTGACGGGACCGTCTCCAACTCCAGTCATGATGACACGGTTGACACCTTCGGCCAGGAATGAACCAATATCATCGAGGGCGACCGCAGCCTTCAATCCCTTGTACGCTTCGGGCTCCTTCCATCCCGGTCGCTCGGAGAGCACGCTAAAGAGAGTGCCGACTACGGCCTCGGACTCCTCCTCAGGGTAGTAAATGACGGGGTTCGCGCCAGCATCAAAGGTATAAGCCGCGACAGTCTTCCCCGCGGCCTCGTTGATCAGCTGCACCGCGCGAATGGCAGCCTTGGAATACTCGTTCATGTAGATGATGGGCGGGTAGGTATCGAGGCAGGTGGCGTGGAACGAGTTCGAGTCCTTCATCGTCACCTCGGCGAACTTGGCAAAATCGCGATCGCGTATCGCCTCTTCCATGGCCTTCATATGAACGGGCACGACGGCATCGACTCGCTGCTTGAATAGCGACGACGTGGCCACGGTCTGTTGCATTCCGGAAGTCGAAGGAACGAGCTTCTTGCCGGCACTGACGACGAGGATCAACGCCTTCATGCCGGGCCAATGCGACGCATCCGCTACCTGCTCGGCGAGCGAATCAGTGCCGTCCTCCTTCTCACCAGCCCTCCACGCAACGTATCCGCCCAAAAGACTCCTGCACGCCGATCCGGACCCTTGCCTCGCGATGAGGGAAAGCTCCGTGGGCGAGTCGGGCAGCTCATACAGATCAGCAATGGCTCGAACCAGAGCGGCGAAGCCCGCCGCTGAGGAAGCGAGACCAGCAGCTGTGGGGAAGTTATTCTCGGACACGATGCGCAGATGCATGGCGGAGAGCTTGGGTAGCGAGGCGTCCTTGGCCTCGAGGGCTACGCGGCGGGCTCGAAGTTCGCGGAAGCAGGCCTGGGTTCGGGCGCCCGAAACGTCGGCCTCCTCGCCGTTGAGAATGAGGCTATCACGGTCGAAGGACTCGGAGCATGATGCCGTGGTCAGGGTTCGGAGGTCGGATTGGGAGAGGGTCACGGAGAGGGAGCTGTTGGTGGGGAGGTTGAGCTTGGGGTCTCGCTTTCCCCAGTACCTTTGGGTAGGGTAGATATGTTAGCCTTCTACACTCTGAGGATGAGGGAAGTGTTCTATCGACGCACTTTACGACGGCAATGTTGACGGGTGCCGTCGTGCTGGCGCGGTATACCTTGGCGGCCATGGTGTAAAAGGGCGGTCTCAGAAAGAGGCGGGGCTGTGACGAGGGGGGGGAAGAGAAAGCTTAAAGGAAGACACTGATGGTGCCAATTATGTCAATTATAGAAAATAAGGGATCGCTAGATCAAATATTGCCAGCCTCAACGTCAATTATTAGGATTCGGCCTAAATGTTGGGCAGGAGAAGAGTTGTCACCGCCAAAGTCGTCCTATTTGATCCCTTTGCAGTGGGGGCGGGGTCACTTGAATTGAAGCTCGATCAGCTCTGGTCGCCCAGGAACCAGGAACACAACTGGGGGCGCTTGTCCACAGCTGCTTAGCCTACATTTGAAGCCGACGAACACTGCACGATGATAACGAAAGCAAGGAGTCACATTTCTGAGGGATTTTAGCTACAATTGTACTGAATACATTACAAAGGGAGAGCTCATTTACTACATTGCGGTTGGTAGTTCAGCTCAACTTCTTCGAATGGAGGAACAGCACCCTCAACAAATTTCGTGCCGAAAACTTCTCGGGACGAAAACTGGGCGGCAAGATCAATGCCAACACCGACGGACAAATGGCGAAAAACATTTTGTGAAATATTTGCTTTTCTTTTTCTTCATATATAACTCAAGCTACGAAAATACAACAACTATTCAATCTTGCTAGACCCGAGCATCGTTCCTCAGCGACTCCGTCTCATTCTCATTCCGGAGCATCTGGCTCGAATCCTCATCCTTGATGCCCGTCATCTTCGCGACTACCGAGACTGCGAACAGGTCGCCGCTCACGTTGATGGCCGTTCGGAAACGATCGATGAACCAATCGATTGCGATGATGACGGCAAACATACCAGTCAGGGGCACCCGGACACTCTGGGCGATCATGACGGTGAGGACGAGAGAGGACGAAGGGATCGGGGTCGTGCCGATGGAGGCGAGTGTGGAGAGCAGCACGATGACGACATAGTCGGTTGGCAGGAGCTCGTGGCCCTGGGTCGCGGCGAGGAAGACGACGCAGGCGGGGAAGTAGATGGCGGTACTATTGATGACAGAATTCAAATTAGATCGCCTCCCAACACTATCACAGGAATGAGAAATGACTTACCCGTCCATGTTAATTAGACATCCGAGAGGAATGGCAAAGTCGGCGACGGTGTGGGGAACGCCTCGAGCCTTGGCGCATTTCAGAGTGACGGATAGCGTGGCAGCCGACGAAGCAGTACCCCAAGCAGTCAGCCAGGCGGGCGAACACTTGGCCCAATACGTGTAGGGGTTCTTCCGCGTGAACAAGAAAAACAGGATGGGTAAAACGATGAAGAGGTGGATGCCCATGCTCGTGAGAGTGCAGCCCATGAGGATGCCCAGGTTCTGGCCAATCTCGGAAATGTTGAGCTTGAAAAGGTTGGGCAGAATGAGGAAGAAGACGCCGACAGGAGCCATCTTGATAAGCCAAGTGATGATCTTGGTGATAATGGATTCGACCTCAAGTGTAACGCGATAGATGGCAGACTGCTCCGAGTCGATGAGGTAGCCGATGACGATGGACATGACCAGCACGGAAAGCAGACTATCGGTGGCGAGAGAATTGACAACGTTGGCGGGAACGAGAGATTCGAACATTTGCAGGACGACTTGGTGAATCTCTTGCTTTTCCGTCTTGGCGGCGTCCTTTTCGGAAATGTTGTCGAGCGAGAGCGAGTCTTCGTCGACGACGGTGAACATGGGGCGCCATACAAGGCTCGTCAGGATACAGCTGATGACGATGGCGAGCATGGTGGTTAGGACATAGTAGCCGACCGCCCAGCCGGCGAGTTTCCTTCCTCCGTTGGTGCTCATCTGGCGCAGCCTCTGGATAGCAAGGATCATGGCGGTGACAATAAGAGGAAGGACTAAGCAAGGCGTTAATCAACATGGGGTGCAACTCAAAACGCAGAGTGCTTTTCTGGGAATTGCGTGTGTGGGAAGTGACGTACCAACAGCTTTGAGTGCCCTCAACCATAGTGTTCCTGGAATGCCGACAAGAGTCGGAACCGCAGACGGGATATCGTCAACAGTTGAGGTTACGGCCATGCCGATGGCAATTGCCAATGCGGCGGCGATGACGATCTGGAACGCATGGCCAGGAGTTGTGGTATATCGCCAGAAGCGCTGAGGAATGGTCTCCTTCACAACCTCAGTTCTGATATCCCCTTCCGCCTGCGAAGAGACGGGCGAGATACCCGCATCGTCGGAGATCGCCCTCTTCTCGTTGGTGGATGTGGTAGTGGTGGTAGCCATTCGCGAGGATATGCGAACGTTGCTCACTTATATGTCACAGGAAGGAGAGATGGAGAGGAGTGAGGCAGCTTGATGAAGGGAAGAGGAGAAGCACAAGCGGGAAAGGATACAAGTTGTGTCTGAATAGAGTGCGAGGCGGAGGCCGTCCTTAATATATGTACATAATATATTTACGTGCGGACCGCTCTTTCGTTTCTTATCACAACAAGTCTCGAGCGAAGGAAGACGGGGCTACACACGGGAGGAGAGATGGGGAACGCTGCACTCGTGGAGAAAGAAGCAAATCCGCCGGTCTGGGCAGACTGGCCGTGTGGCAAGGTGTCTCCCGGCTGCTTGATTTGGCAGTGCAAGAGATAACAAATGCGCGTTCTCGATGCAAGCCAAGACTTTGCCTACTGGTCTGGGTTATCTTATGTGTTGCACTGGTGCGGGCACAACCAGGGAGGGGGTTCGAGGGCGACATCACAAGGGACATATGGGACTGGAGCAGGGCAGAAAGCCAAGAGGTTTGCTGGGGAAATGATGGGGAACATGGGGGAGGTTAAAGTGTGGAAGTCCAGTAGGTCCAGCTGGTTAGAAAAGGCATGCCATCAATAGCAGGCGGTGGTACTATTACAAGGCTCGATATTATTAGTAAATTCATCCGTTCTTATCTCATGAACGCCTGATCCCAGAGAATGGAAATGGAGACAGCCTGGAGGAACACGCGACGATGCGTGGAGACGGCCGGACAGCTCACAAGAATCCTATTTCCTCGACTCGTTGCGTGGTTCTTGCGCGGTTTCTGTTTTATCCTTCGCTTTTTTGCCTTCCCTTTCTTTCTCGGCGGTGGCGTCAACTCCTCCTAGCCCTGATCCCCCCCGGTGGCCGGCTAGACACGGAGGACGTTGTAGATCGTGATTTGCACCTCGCGCGATGTCCGGTGGCTGGATCTGGAGTATTGTTACATCGATGCCATAATAAAAATTACGTTTGAATCGATCAAGACCCGCCATTCTCTTCGCTCTCTTCTTGCGAAGGGGCAATACTGAGTAGAGGTACTTCATCAACTATGCGTACGGGATAATAAGCTTAAACTGGTTATGGAAAGAAGCCCCGAGTCAATCTTCTGCACAAGGGCAAGCATGGCCACACGTGAGCAGTTATTCTCATTTCTCATGGCCTTGGAGTAGAGCCATCGCATTGAAACCTACCTCCTTTGAGAACACGGAGCAGGAGACGTGAGGCAAGGGAGACGGTCGAGATAGGAATAGGAAGGCGCCAGCCAAGCAGGTGTAGGCTTGGCCTGGTCTCGGCGGATTCCTGTACTTCGTACTTCGTCCTATCCTCCCCTCAGATCCATCAACTCGTCTCCTTACTTTCAAATGTTCCTCCCCCCCACTTCAATTGCCTTAATACTGCCAAGACTTGATGTGGCTCCTTCACTTTCACTGATAGGTGTCCGTGAATGCTCCTCTTTTTACCCGGTCTGGAAGGTGGGATTGAAGGCTTTCTTCCCCTCGATCTGGTTGCTTGTCGCTTATGTTCATCCGATGATCATCAAGGCAATTCGGTGCGGGGGGTGTACGCCAGGACGATCAAAGACGGGGAAGCCTGTCGATCGCGAGGCAGATTCGTTCAGCTTATTGCCAGGCTGCAAAGTTCACGGATTGGGCTGTGGTCGCACCCGAGACAAAGGTCTGATTAGGGTCTCAGCCGCTGGCGCACAGCATCGCAGCAGGGCAGTGGTCGGGTCGAGATAAGCGCCGGAGGATTTTTCGTTCTGGAAGCTTACTTGTCTGGGCGCATGTGGGCAGACTCAGGAGGCAAGATGATTTGGGCAGGTGAGTGCGCTAAAGACGATTTTCGACTAGCTCCGAGACTGACACCTATACGAGTAGTGCGCAGTGTCCACTGCCCATACCTTATCCTCGCCTTGGGGCCCTATGTTAGCTGGTTCTTCGAATCCTCCGCTTCCCATCGTTTCATGCTTGCACTATTTGGGCCTTAGCCTTCTGGGCGTCACCCTCGTGTCTCCCATCTACTTACATAAAAGTTCGTCCATTAGCATTTCCGATAACTCCCGTCGCCCAGGCATCCTCCCCGGTCCTGCTCCCCCGAGGGAATTTTGATAAGGTGGGATCACTGTGGGCCGAAAATTGCAATGTAATTAGCCCATTTGCCAGCGAACGTTGCGACCAGGCACGCCTACCTTGGCATTGTCACCAAGCCTGGTTTAAGCCTGCACGAGCCAGGTTCACCCCACAACATCGCGTCTTCCACCTAACCAAGACCTTCTTTGTTGCTTACCGACTACTAAGGTACTTTGGAGTCAACGCCTGGCTGCCGTGCTTCGTAAGTGGAACGTGCAGATAATAGGGCCAGGCGAGGCCTCATTATCATCAAATCGAATATCTCTCGGGGCGGTAAAAGTGGCTGGCTACTCCAAAGCAGGCAGATCAATTGATCCAAGACGATCTCAGGTTCTTTCACTGGCCTCAACTGCACACTACGTCCTAGACCAGAAGCCTGGTATTAAAGACCGGTTGGGTTGGCCAAGATGATGAATGATACGTAAAATACGAAGTATGATGCAAAGTTCATTGACTAGTGAGATGTAGATGTTGAAGCGAGCATCAAATGCCACAGCATACAGGCGGCGATACGGGCTCATATGTCGACAAGGCTTGAGTTTGGCGAAGCAGCTCAGCGGGGAAACTGGGAATGCCAACAACATTTGATATCGAGTAAGCAAACAAGCGGAAGTGTAAACTTTATTTGGTGCAGCATACCATGACGCATATTTAAAGGCATCAATTGAGCAACTTTCCCGAGAACAAAGCATTCTTCTGAAGAACTTGCTGCTGTCATCTCATCTCGACAACAACGACTCCTGCCCCGTCAAAGCAGCTGACCCGTCGACTCTTGAACACAGAACCTACCCGTTCGCCATGTCAGATAGCAAGAGAATCGACGCGGCAGACCTGCCTCAAACCATCCCGCCTCCGGTGAGACCAGGTTGGCTCTATGTCTGTTCGATACGGCCAACTCGAAATGACGTACGAAGATGGCAACGGTGTCTGGCACCATATATATATATATATATGCCGAAAGGCACCGTCGATAAAGCTACAGAGCATTTCCTGAAGGAAGAATGGGGTGAACTAGCGAAGTTCCCGCCTTGGGGTGAGTCTCCCTAAACGTACGTGCAGACTTTTTATAGTGTTGGCCCACCGCCGGACGCTACAAAGAAGGACGGGGAGTTGCTTGTATCAGGATCTCGTCAGCGCCAGTCTCACCTCTAGGGTTAATGGTAGACTCGAGACCGCAAGCCGCATCAAGTTGTAATCGAGCGGTCAAAGCTGTCAAGTATAACCTTTCCCCTCCTACCTTTGCCCCAACGTCAACAAGGCCACCAAATCACTTGTTTATTGAATTCTACGAAGTAGATCACAGTAAAGTATCCTCAAGGCGAACTCGCGCTTTTCAAGCTCCCAGCGAAGCGAACCCTAGAATCTCAGGGCAGACTGGTCATGTTTTCTTGATATTACTTATCTTTTCCCTTCTAGGAATGTCGTCCGTGCGATTCTTTGGCGCCGCTAATGACACCCTGTCCTGCAGCGCTCCTTCGGCTTCGGCAAATGCAGCTGAGCAGGACGAACCAACTTCCGATGGCCAAGCCCGTCCGCTTCTTTCGCCACCATCATGTACGAAGTATGAGTTGCGCCCGTTGGCTGAGGCAGGTGCTCCAGCAAAAACTCTCGACTCACACAAACCCCGGATCCCCTCGACGGTAAAGAAGACTACAATTTGGACTATATAGAGTAGAGATTGGTCACGGCGAGAAATGATGTCTAATACATCGTCCTTCGTAATTCATTAACCGAATTTTGACCTCATCATGGGAAAGATAAGCCAACCTCAACTCACAAGATGGAGCTAAGACAGTAAGCTCAAGTCGCATACTTAACTCAAGATTTTGCCTTGGTCACAGTCTTCCATGCTCGATTTCCAGATGTCACGTCACTGAAAAATCATATGCAAAAGTGTAAATTAGTTTAGTCGCGTCGAGTGCCGTGACGCATCAAAGGTTTCGAGGCCTCGATTTCGAACCCTCCCAGAGCACCTTGCACACATGATATTCTTCTGCCTCTCCGAACCACTCGCCCTATTCTCTCGAGAAGTCCCGCCTAACTTCTTTGCCATCTCACCTGTATGACAGCGGTCTTAGTCCCTTCTTTAAAGCATCTTGCACATCATTCTCCACGCCTAGTTTTAAACCCTCGAGTCCGCCATGGCAGATAACAAGAGAATCGATAGAGTAGGCTCCGAGGAGGGGAAATCAGAGAGACCAGGCTGGTCTTATACAAAGGTGATTGAGCCAAGTAAGATGACATATGAAGATGGAAATGGTATCTGGCACCAGATTTATATGCCCCAGGGTACCTTCAGCAAAGCTGCAAAGCATATCCAGAAGAAAGAATGGAGCGAACTGGCGAAGTTTCAGCCCTGGGGTGAGTTTCATGAACATAAGGATTCCCATCAACTTCGTCCAGAAACTAATCGCGGATATTCATAGATAACCAGAAAGTCACTGAAGATGACTATATTTATACGTGGATTAACGATGAGACTGGTGAACCTGAGGAGATCGACGAAAGGGAGAGAGCAGCGCCGGATATTACCAAGGAGCAAGAGGAGTTATCGAAATCAAGATCCCATAAGCCTTTGTCTCACCTCTAGGGCAGACGCTGGTCGGAAGTGAGGATAATTAGGGCTGCAGTCGACGATTGAGGCTGCGATCTTGCGGTCGAATCAAACAAGAGATGGCAATAGCTCTCCCTTCCATAGCACGCACGGACGAAGCCCAGAAACTTGTCACTGGAGCTCCCAGGGTTTGATATGAGCAAAAAGTAAGGAACTAGTGTGGGGCAGGTCTCTTCGATCGGCCCGTTTCTTCTTCTCCTATCGCCTAGTGCGGAAGACTGCCCATTCACCCCTGGCCAGGCTAGCCCCCATTCTGGAGATCCACATCAGATCTCTTCACGTCCTCTCATGAAAACAGCTCTCTGCATTTCCAGTTCTCGGGCGTAATGCCCCAACTGAGCCAAATTTCCCGCTACCCTCAAGATCCTGTCTCCCGCCTACCATACATGTAGTAGTAGCTAATCAGACGTCACACTTATCTTTCCTTACTATCGACCCCCAGTGATGGATGGCCAGTCAGCCTTGGCAAACGCTGGGGTGCCTTGGTCAAGCCTTGTCCCCGGCGCTCTCATGAATTCATCTTGGGAGATGGTGCCACAATGCCTACCCAGCACTCGAGCTTCGTCACCAATCTTGGAAGGTGGTAAAGTGTTGCTCCACCTCCTATCATTGGCCACTCTGCTGCACTCCTTCAAAAAGCCAAGCATTCCACTACCAGCCGGTTGAGCTTAATGCAGGATGCATGGCTCCCCATGCGTCTCAAGGGACGAAAAGGACCTCTCACTGTAGACGATCCTCTCAGGTCCCTACTTCATACTACGACGGGTTTGCCGACTGCTTCTAGTTTACACAAGATGCTCCTCCCCCACCCCCAAACTTGGTCCACTTCCCGGTGGGGACATTCATTGGGGGCATCGACCATTCTGACGGCAAAAGGGCAACATGCGAAGTAGGCATTTTCGTCCGTGTGGTCCCATTCCCTTGCGAAACTGAGTAGTAAGAGTAAGGGTCCAGAGGAAGGCCAGAATGTCTTCACTGCAAGTCCATATTTCGTTGGATCCTACTTGTCTTGGCGCTGTACACGGGGAACGCCGACACGATCCTTCCTTGTTTTCTCCCCACTACCAACTCGACCACGATAACACCTTCTCATGCAATGCGAGTGCGCGCAGGCTTGGCTGTGCTCGACCACCAGCCATGTTACGTTAGACATTGCGGCCTGGAGGAGGTCCTTGTCGTCGCTGTCAGTAATTCTATCTCCTGCCACATCTCCCCAAGCTCCCCTACCATCGTATCACCCACTTCGTAGGTCTGCGTCTTGCCATATCACTGGAGTCCGGGTATGCTTGTCGCGATCAGACGCTTCAACCTGGGAATCTAGAGCTCTCGGGAATTCGAGGTGGTGGCCGCCGGTGGGTGGACCCTGATAGAAAAGCTTACTTCGTACACTTCGTACACTGCGGCAAGTGCCATTGCCCGCCTGGCCATCCTATTCGATGCTGAGACACCATTCTTGTGATCGCTGACAGCATGTTGATTTTCTGTTAAAAATAAAATCTCTGCCCCTATGCGCCCATTGCGTTGTTGAGGAACTTCCAGGATGTCCGGAGACGACGAGTATTCTCGCCTAATTCCGTCGCTGAAGAACATTGACACCTGTTACTCCTCCACGTTTTCAACTGCACGGAGGGAGCATGCTAATGTCATTACGTCCTACAGTTCTGTGGCTAAAGTCCATTCAATTGCACTTGTTCTGGCCTAGACACCATACGGCGTGGCAGGTCGTCTCGCGCCCACCACTGCGGATATGGTATCCAAACAGTCCCCGAGAAACCAGAACAGGACGCCAGATCAGCAGCACAGAGAGGCAGATGTTTCTATGGACATTTCGTTAATACCAGAATGGGTAGCACCGCTTTCAACGCTCACAATTTACAATGACTCCCCTCTCCCGTTGGAACTTACCTTTGACCTAGGCTCTAACGGATACACGACCATCGAAAATCCGTCTGAGAAGACCTGAGAAGATTCCTTCTTGCCAACCAGCCAGGAGTCTGCATCCCGAATTTCTGCATCCTCAGTTCTATCTCTTCGAGTGTTGCTTTGCTCTTCCGAAGCAAAGCTAGTCCCTGCGGTTTAGGAGCCCAACTTATATGAACGGGTGAATGAAGCGAGTCCATGTTTTGGAGGAGGCTCAACAGTTCTTTGACTCCGGAAGTCCGAGATCGCATCGTGGTAGACTTTTTGTGCGCATCCCGAGACCGGTGCCAACTCCTCTCATAGTAGATAACATGGCTATGAATATGCCGACGCCGTAAAGGCCGATTGGCAAGAGCCGAATGCCCTAGGATACTGGCTTACTTCGTCGGCTGTGAGTGGGAGACCCAGTGGTGCTGGCAATGCAGCAGGAGCCGAAAACCAAGAACGTCGAGCCAGAACTCCAAAATCTTCCGCTTATAGTTGGAATAGGAATAATTCCAAGGAATTAGGCTTGAAGCGATATCCAGCTGCACGACACACTCTCCCATGATCTAAGAAGGCCGAGATATGGTTGTCTCGGAAGTCGCACAGATCGGATACTGGCTAAAACGTTTGGATAATTTCATAATATTTGAGTATCCGGTGCAAGAAAATGTAGTTATGGGAGTATTTCCTTCAACCTCGGTCAATCACGTAATCACGTTGCCACTTAGACTTGAAGGTCCAAACAATTGAATCATGGCAAGAGGGAAGCAAATCTTCAAATCTTCACTCTAACGAGAGGACGGCCTCCAGTCACACATCAACCAATCTCCGTTGCACCACACAAGCCAGTACTACAAAGCCTCTACAAAGTACCGTACCACACCAGATAGGACAAAAAGATGTCGTCCCTCCTGGCCCTCCGCCGCTTCCCCCTCCGTCTCCCCCGCCGCACCATCCTCCTCCGCCCCTACTCCTCCCACCCCATCCCCCCGACTCCCTCCCCACCGCGCCTCCCCGCCGAGCAACAAGCCGAATTCGAAGCCCTTCAAAAAGCCGCTGAATCCGCCCCCGCGACCACCCCGGACAAGGACGACCCTTTCTTCCAGAATGCCAAGCCCGAATTCGAGGGCGACGTGAATCCCAAGACGGGAGAGGCTGGTGGCCCCAAGGTCGAGCCCTTGAGGTGGGGTGCTAAGGGAGATTGGAGCTTTAATGGGAAGGTTACCGACTTTTGAGCGTTGGGGGTTGCTGCGCGGACGTGTTATATGGATCCCCTGGGACGGGAGAACGTGAACTCGTTGCGCCTGCTACTTTCTTTGCGAGGGGTTATTGTTTTTCTTGTTCCGAAACGGAGACGCTCGAGCTTTTACGGTTGATCTATGCTATGCATGAGCTAGTTTTTGGCGACGAATTGCTTCGAAAACTTTCCGACACGACCCTTGCTCGATTCTACGGTTCCCTCCGGTCTAAAAGGGAACACCAATGAGTGGCTAGTTTGCTGGGGTAGCCGATCGTGAAGAATATCGCGGACATGCACCTTCAGTATGCATGGGATAGCTTTCCTCGCCATACGTCGAGAGAGGGCGAAAGGGACTGATGTATACCAACTGTACAATCTTCAATAGACGCTTAATAGATCGATTCAAATATTACAGGAGCGGGTATTAATATCTATATTACAAGAAATGAGCCGCAAATCCGAACACATCCAGTCCTTCCTTACGCCTGCACCGCCTTCGTAGCCTTCCCATCCGTTTTCTCTACGCCCTCCATCTTATCACCACTGTCCCCATTTGTGACTGGACCGTCCTCCTTGTCCCTGCCAGCATCCTTGGCATCAGAAGGACGGTTCTCCTTATCCACCACATCGCCATTCTCCTTATTCTCATCATCCTGCATCACGCGTGCCTTTTCGCTGGCCTCTCCGTCTTTAATCATCACGCCATTCTCCAGTTCCGAGCGTAGCTTCCTCACGACGGCCTTGCCGTGCTCCAGCTCCACCCCATTCATGCCTTGGAAAGTGAGGCTGACTTCTCTCATCGCTTTCCTCATCCGTTCCCGACGGGCCTGCCCTCGAAGTCGGCTCTGAGCCCCGGCGCCGTTTTCGACCCACCTGACACCGAGGATCATGAAACTCAAGCCGTCGTGTTCAACAGGTCTTCGTCCGTCGTGGAGCCTGGTAGTACCGCCAAACTCCCTAGATTGTATACCGAACCGTGTCGTACTGGCGTACTTCTGTAGTTTGGGCAGGACGAGAAGGGTGACATGCATATCGCGATCGGAGGGAACGTGGACGGGTCCGGTCTTTGGCGGAGCTGAGAGATACGAAGCCTCGTTGGCATCCTGCCGAGCCTTCGCCTCGGCTTCCTTCTCCTTCTTACGGCGGCCATCCTTTTCAATGACGCCGTCGTTGGGAATGCCATGGTCGAGATCTATCATGTTGACGTCAATATCCTCTGGCCACTCGCCACGGATCCAACCTCCGTGGATGCAAGCCGCTACTACATCCGAATCGTCCGTGTAAACTTCCGTGCCCCAAAGGGCCCGGCGCGCCGTGATTTCCTCCCGCGCACTCGGTGTAAGATGTATCCTCGCAACTTTGACGGTAATAGTGCAGTTTTCCCTATCGCGAATCCTATCAAAAGGTAACGGTTTGGGGGTAGTCGAGAAGCCTCGGCTCGAAGGAACGTTTGGTACTAGTCTCGCTGGTTGGAAAATCGGCTCATAGAGCGTGTCGCCAAGATGATGCCTGGGTCGGTCAGCCACGGAATCAAGGACGGCTTTTGAGTTGACAATTTGTTTCGGCTTGGGCGGGATAACCGGCACGGGGCTTGGTACGGGCTTTGAGACAGCCGAGGCCAAGGTGCCGATGTTTGGGCGAGGGAGATGGCTTAGTATGGCTGCGTCTTTAATAAGAGTTGGGGATTGTATCGGGGTCCCGCCCTTGCCTGTCTTGAATGGTGTCCCGGCTGGTTGACCGCTGCCATCATGATTATGGTGATGATGGTGGTGATGGTGGTGATGACTGAAGGAGGCATGGTTAGCTTGCGGAATACAAATGGGAGAAGTAGATAAAACGTACTGATGGTGGTGATGATGGGGAAGAGTTTTCGGACGTTTGACCTTCCCACCGGGGGTGAGCCGTCCGCTGCTATCCTCCTCCCGTGGATCTTCCTCCTTCAGCTTGCGCCGTCGACCCCGACTGCCTTCGCGCACCATCTTCGCCCCATCGGCAGGAGAATCGTGCGCTACCGGCTGCTCGCCCTCGTCTCGTCGTGACGTTGAATTGGAAAATGGAGCTGGCGGCGGGCCTGAAGTGACCGGACTCGACACGCCTAGACCACCAATACCGCCGCCGAGACCTGAAAAGACGCGGCCGAACTCGGATTTGATACCTGGCTCGCCGGCTGGTCCTGGAAGCTGAGGCTGGGCACCTTGCACGGCCTGGGGTAAGGGGCTAATCCGGCCCTTTGTTCTGTTGATCTCCTGGATAGCGAGATGATTGCGGTTTTGCATGTGCTGGCTCGGCGGTTCCTCATTCGGTCGGGGGCGCGACGAATCAAACGGACCCGGCGGGTGAGCCGGACCGTATGGCATGCTTCGGGGCATCTCGTCGTGTGGTCGTGCTTGATGTGGTGGGAGCGGCTGTTGGTGATGTGGTGCCGACGGAGGTGGTTGTTGTGGATGGACGACATTAACTCTTGGCCTCTCGGGAGATGCATCGTATCTCGCGTGTGGCGCGCCACTGCCCGGAGGTTGAGACACAGGCGGCTGGTGATGGGGTTGTTGCGGATGAGGAGGATATTGGTTGGCCGGCGGCGGTTGCGAATAGACCGGAGCAGGATGACTTGGGTATGCGGGGGCGGAAGTGGAAGGGTAGTCGGGATGCCTCGGTTGGTGCTGGCCGGGGGACTCGTACGGCGGTCTAGAAGGGTCGTATGCTGTCGGCCGTTGCCAGTTCGCGGGATCACGGGGGTCACGGAGGTCGCGCGGGTCTCGAGGGTCGCGGACATCGGGATGGGGGCCACCATAAGGTTGATGGCCTCTAGGGGGGTAGTCGGGATGCACGGGATGTGGCCTTCCGGCTTCACCAGTCGACAGGGTGCGTTCGTGTCGCTCCCTTTCTCGTTGCTCGGCGTCGTGTTGTCGGTCCCTATCCATCCTATATCTATCATCGTAGCCAACGGGCCTGAGGCCTGTTCGTTCGGGATTATATTCGACAGAAGAGGGTGGTCGACGACTCGGATCGTCCCGGCGACTATATATATCGTCTGAAGGAGGAGGCCGGGAGTGTTCTACGGGGGCTGGCGGATGATGGATGTTAGGGAAGGATTTTGGCTGGCTACTAGGTCGCGGAGGAAGCCCGTTCCCTGGTATCCTTGAGTCCCGATTTTGGTCGGGCATCGACGGCGGCCGTTGCTGATGGTATTGTGGTGTCCCATAACGTTGCAGCTCGGGTGTATAGTGTCCGCCGGTCTGGGGTGAGGGCGCGGCGGTTGCTCTCGGATCGTAAGGCCGACTATGGTCGGGGGTTTGCGGCCGGCGAAAAGGTGGATATTCTGTCGATGTCGAATGCATCCTCGGCGACGCATGTATCGAAGGTGCGTACGCTGCATTGGATGAGGGCGTGGCAGACGACGGAGGATAATGCTGTTGTTGAGGTGGCGGAGGGGGGTGAGACTCCCGAGAGCTAGATGGGGGTCCGCCAAGCATCGACGAAATCGACATGGTACTCCCAGTACTTCCGGTCCTGGCGATAGAATTTAACGAAGGTAACTCGCGACCAGATGAAAAGGTCGAGGATTGCCTCGAGGGGATGGAGGGCCTCGGCGGAGGCGGAAGACCATAGTGACCCATTTGATGCGAAGCGTGAGGGCCGGGTTGTTGCTGCTGGCCCTGCGCAGGCGATTGTTGTTGTTGCGGCGGCGGCGGCGGAAGCGCCTGCTGCTGTTGAAGAGGTGAGCCCGGAGGCGGCATGGTATGATTTAATGCTTGGGGCGCAGACGGTACAGATGATGAGCTCTTGTGCCTAGCGTGGTTTGTTTGCGACGGCGGAGGAAGCCGGGACCCTTGACTCGAATCCGAGTTGGAGCCCGGGTCTACTGAATAGGAGCGACCGGCCGAGGGATAGAATGCGGGATCGGAAGGATGGCGTTGATGGTCGGGGTAGTGGGAATTGTGCGAGGATGCATGTGTGGCGGTATTCGATGGCGACGGATAGCTGGAGATGTTTGCGGGAGAATTTGATGTTGTCGCCGAAGAGGTTGGCTGGGGCAAGGGATGCCAAGCATAGGCGGAAGTGGGTCCGCTCTGGTTCTGCGCGTGTGGGTTCTGCTGTTGCTGCTGCTGCGGGTGCGAGTAGGGGAGCTGTTGAGGTGGCGGCGCCGGGAGACGCTGTCGTTGGTCCATTGTCCTCTTCCTTTCTGATTTGTTTCTTTATTCTCCTTTATTTTTCGCCTCCCTCGTTTCCCCCCAAAAAACCTTGTGGAAACAGGGCAGAAGGCCACAAAGTAGTCGCTGTTCTGGCCTATGAGATGTGAAGAAAACAACACACAGCGGGAAGAGTGCGAGGGTGCGACAGGTCGCAAGCCTTTTGGAGCTAAAGTTTGGCGGTGGAAAACTTTGTGCCGAGGGTGGTTGGTTGGGCGCCAAGCAGCAGGGTGGAGCTAGTCGGGGGATCAGGAACAGCTGGCGAGACCTGGAGTCAGAGTGGAGAAAACTTGGAGCCGGGGACTGCGACTGGGTCGGGTCGAATTCCTTGAGAGGGTTCCTGAGTGGCTGCAGCTCGGCGAGTGTGAAGAGTGGATTTATGTACTTAGGCGTGACACATGGCGGCCCTCGTCGGCCAGCACAGAATCGAAGATTTTACGGGAAAAAAGTTGTCGCAAGCGAAAACTGGCAGGATGGGTATTTTCGTGGAAGCAAATAGTTGTTTTGGGATGGTTCGCGCGATTTTCAGAGAAGGCGGGAGGTCGAGGAAATGGAAGTTTAAGAGTCGCTGGGACCTGCACGCCGGTGTGTTCAATGTTGTTGTCGACTCGTGGCAGAAGCGGAGCTTGGACAGGACAGGGTGCCAAATGTCAAAACTTCGGGGTGGTCATGAGATCGAACAAACAAACAACAGGTATCTATTGTTTTTGTTTCGCTTCGGGTCAATCGTCGTTTCGCCGTTTTCTTCGGATGGCTGCGATCAACAAACTCGATCGCTTTGTCCGCTTTTCTGCATGGATATGCTAGGAAATGTTTGCGATCTCGAGGCGAACCTGACTGACAAGACTCAAAGTCTCGAACAAACAGAAAAATTAGAAAGCTTTGCGACAGGGATGGAAGATGAGGCGTCCACTGTCCATCGGTAATTAGGTGCAGGGGTCAACTAGGGTCCCACGGTCGCCAGCAGGCTTCGCATGGTACGAAGTAGTGGCAGAGGTAGTGGCAATGGGAGAGTGCCTGCCGCCGATGGCACGCGACAAAAGGCTGATCCGATGGGGCCGGCGATGGCGATGGTGACAGAAACAAACGATGAGAAAGTTTGTCGACGGAAAGTCTGCCAAGAGTAATCGAAAGGAAAGCGAAGAGAGCGGGAAAAGAGTTTTATGTTTATCGGTCTAAAACGAAGGGTTGGGGTAGGGGATGCTAGTGTTCAACGGTACCACGACGGCGGAATACCCCGAGATGACGAACCAACGGGATGCTGAGCGGGTGAGAATGGCGAACCGGCTTTGGTATGTAGGACGGCATTGATGGATTCATGCTGACAGGATGGACAGCCAGACAAACCTCTGCAACCGCAACGGGACCTGGACAGGAGGGAGGACCTGGATCTGACTTGGGACGGCACGGTGCCTGAATCCTGAATAGGCGTGGTGCATTTCTCCACCTATTTCCCCATCTTTCATCAATCTTGATCCGACGGTTGCTCAAGATTGATTCGGGGTTGATCAATGTGATGTCGTAAACTGCACTGAATTGTTTCAAGTCCTCAGAAACAATTTGATCAGAGACAGATCACAATGTACGAAGGAGTTTACTCAGATTACTCGGGGCTTGACCTCAACTTAGATGCGCATTTCAATTCGCAACTTCCCAACGTTGCTCAGACTCCAAACTTCTCCACTGTACTTTCCTCCAACAGAAGTGCTATGCTTGATCCCCTGAAAGGGTTTGCGTTGGTCCTTCTCCAAAAAGTTAAACCCAGACAACGACGATGAAGCATGTGACGCGCTAACACGACACTCAACATCGTCATGGAAGTCGCGAGGGGCTCGATTCTATTTACCATCATGAATATATGAATATATTGATGGATCAATATGATGTTCCTTCTGCATCCCATTTTCCCATACCATAGCCGAGCGTCATAGTGACTACTTCGTATATTATACGAAAAGGCATCTCCTCGCTGTCTACTTGTAAAGAGTGTTTCGACTGACTGAGCTATGATTCTGTGTGAAATGATCCCTGCAGACGACGACTGTCCCTTCCCTTTGCCGACACGCATCTCGGGTGCCAACAGGGGCAGAACGGGATTAATGCGCCCATATTATGACCACAACCCACAGCCAGCGGGGTAAGCTCACGACACGCTCGCGAAGTCCGAATCTGGACCCTCGGGTCGAAGGCATTCCAAGATCAATTGCGCCTGGGACTGTTCCTTGTCTCACCGTCACCGCCCCATTTCATCCAGAGAAACAGCCTTTTGTCGTGTGACCCGAAGCTCACCGACTACAATGCCCCAGGCAGTTTACTTCTTAGTCTCATTTGTTCGAGTAACTGGTTCTGGACTAATATTAATTCGTGTACTTTTGATATCAAATCAATAGCTACTCAGTACTCATAGACACAGATGGAAATCTCCCCAACCTTACTTACCACCCTTGCCGACATCCACACGGGAAACGCCATTGACCCCATCGGCAACTACATCGTCAAAGTAGAACCAATCGAAAAAGTCGTTGGAGAATCTCGCTTTCAAGTCTGCAAGTCCCCAACCATGCAATCTCCCAATATTCGCAAGCGTCCTCTTGAACTCGACAATCTCCTCTTTGTAAACCTCATCGCGTAGCCTCTCAGCCCAAGGCTTTCCATCCACCTTGAACTCGGACCATTGTTTTGCCCAATGGGGTCTAATCCGCAGCTTTCGGCCATCAGAATCAGTAAGCGACATCCACTTATTGAGCACCTCCTGCGCGTACGGCACCCAGTCATCCTTGGCCGAGTAGAGCGTGAGAATCTCGATGGCGCATGTTCCCAAGTCATTGCCCCTCTGCGGCGCCATGATGACATTGCTGCCTCCTATCACCCGCATCTCGAGTGGCATGCGTTGCGGGCATGTATCGCTGTGCTGGTAGCACTTGAGGATGGCATCCCACCAAGCCCTTTGCACGATAGCCCAGTCTGGCTTCTTCGGGTCCTCCTTGCTAGGCACAAGAGGCATTTCAACTTCAAGGTTGAGCACCCTCACATTCTGGATCCCTCGCTGGAAGTGCTGCGCGTCTGTGAGGTAGGTCTTGACCTTCTCGTCAGGCAGCGCGAACTTGGCAGCTCGTGATATAAGTGTTGTGGCAGCCTCGTTGAGACCAAGGTCATCGATGAACTCGTGGAGAGTAGGCGCGAATTGGAGGACGTTGAGGGCAAATTGGGTGACGAAGGAGAAAAAGATGGCGCCGCCATCTGGATAATCATCCGCGCCTTCACCGTCTGCCGTGTGGTTCCAACAGTTGACCCAGACCGTATCAGAGAAGGGGAACCAAAACCACTCGTTATAGTAGTCGCTGACGGCATGCCGCTCAAACTGCTCCTGGTCGTGCTTCCGTTCCTCGGGCGTCAGAGGCAATCTCAGAGCAGGCGGGATGTCCTCTTCCTTCATGTCGGGAGGAGGAGGCACGGCCCTGATAGTTGGAATGTGCTTTGCCTCCAGGATGGCGTAGGTCATCGGCGAGAACTCAAGAGTGAGGTGTGTAATGACACCCATTAAACCAAAGCATCCGCTAGCAGCCCGCAGGTGCTCCGGATCGTCAACGACTTTGAGCTTGCCATTTGCGTCAACGTATTCAATCTTCCTCACGAGATCGCTAAGCGTTTGCTGCGCTCTCCCTGAGCCGTGGCAAATTGCGCCATTGGTCCCGCCAACGGTCATTTCTACCATAATGACGTTGAGGGGAAGCGTGTATCTATTGCTTTCCACACACCAGCGCCTCAACCGCTCATTGGTAACTGCTGCGCCGACTCGGACAAGGGTATTACCCTTCTTAAGGGGTGTCCCTGGAGCAACCTCGATAGACTCAAGTTCCGTGGGCGGTCTCTGCGGGACGAAGCTGAAGGCTGTGGTGTTTGGGATTACCGCAGCCTCCTGGATGCTCAGCAAGGAGATGAGTATTTGCCCATTGCGTCCAAACATCGGAGCTCATGAATGCCCTGAGAGGGTCTTGTTAGAAATTGACATCGACCACCTCACTTGTGAAAAGGGGCTGCCGTGGGCTAAACTTACGGAAACCGGCGCAGCGAACACCCATGGAGTGCTGCTTTGCATATCGCACGATCCTCTGGACCCCAGCGACAGTGGATGGGATACACGTGTAGACGGGTGTATACGCCTCAGTAAGGCCCCAGTTGTGGAACTCGGTGTCCCTGTAGACCTAGCAAGAGATTACAGAGTCAGTATTCGCTCAGCAGTTGGTTGCAGCGATTCACTCACAATAACTTCGTCTGGGTGTAGCATCTCTCTCACGGCAGAGAAGTGCACACACTTGAACAACGACGCCAGCCCATGTACAAACTGATGAAACACTCCATCCTTCTCCTTCAACTCCTCGCTGCTTAAACCAGCGACGTGCACAGGGCCCTCCTTTCCAATCCTCACGGAGTCTCTCCCCATCATCTCCCTTATATGCTCCCTCACACCAAGACTCATCGTATGCTCGAACCCTAACCCACACTTCTCAATTTCCTCGCCGCCATCTACGAACCTCGACACCCGCTCGCGTTCAGGCTCCTCGAGTTTCCCGAGGAGACCTTGATACGTGTCATCACGGGGCGCGTCGCGGAATATGCGCAGGAGACGTCGATGGAATTCGATGCGGTGGAGGTCAATTTTGTCATCAAGGTAGTCGTCGAGGAGGGACTTGAGGCCTGGGAAGTCGGAAGCTACATCGGGATGTTTTCCGAGGGCATCCGAGAGTTGTTGAAGGATTTGGTCAGTGGTTAGAGTCCAGGCCGATGGACTGGAGGGAGGGATTCCAGTCATTATGACGCCTGGGCGGGTTTCCAGAGGACTGTGGTGCTACTGGAAACTTATCTCAACACGTCTAGTCTGGCTCAAGTGAAGAGGTATCAAGAGGGGAAGAAAGTATGAGTGTCTTAGTATGCTAAGCTGCAACTGGAATGCTGGTGCGACGAAGACATCTTCTATATCTACATATAATGCTGTGATATCCATATCTGATCAAATCTGACCTCCGCTTACCTCCAAACTGATATCACAATCGCAATCTGACACCTCCTTGACATAGCCCCCGCCACCAAACAGTCTTTTTATCACATATCGTCAGCCGTAAGGCTGACCGCTATGTTCTCGGCAGGCACTGAGGACCATCGCCGCCCACCCCCGACAGCTTCAGCCGTTGATGATCCGACCCGCCATCACAAAAATCTCGGACAACAGACGAATAAGATACGCCCTTCAACGACGGCCTTTCGCCAAGCGTTTAGATCCCTCCATTCCCAGGCAGCTGAATGGCCAATGATGTTGTTTCACCGAGCGGAGGCGAGACCGAGATGATGACATGACGGGCGAGCTTGTGCTACGTTTCTATCTCGACCATCTCACGTCAGCGCAGGGTTTTACGGGGAGCCCAGGTACCTGCTTCAATTGTTTGCGGACGATAAGTTTTAAACCGCCATGATCTTTCCTTTCACTACCAATGTTACATTGAATGATGCTGCTCATCATGTAGAGAAGGAGGGTGACGTCCGTGACCTCCACTTGGTCCTCCTCACTTCTGACACCGTCTTGGCCTTGTCAAGGGAAGGCCACCTATTCAGCGATTCTTAGCCATTGGCCATTGAACGAAAAATATCCCTACGAAATATGTCCTCGGCATCCACTCAACGCCAAGGTCGTTCCTATTCCTATCTTCTCCCCATGAAGCCTCTCCTCGTGCACTCTCAGCCCTATTAGAAAAGTATGCTTGGAGGTTGCGCAGCTTTCTATCTCATTGGACCTCTCCTTTATCCCAAACTCTCTCATCCAAATACTCACAAGAAAAGACTCCCAATGTAATAAAACGGCCAAGGACACCTTTCCAGACTCTTGTTTTCTCATTTCTTAACTTCCCTTCCTAATAAATCTCTCTCCTTCTCTCAACCACCGTAGTGTATTTGCTTCCCCAGCCGAATAGCCGTCCCCTGATAAATGACGCGAATCTTGGCAATAAAACAAAGTCTTGGCCCACGTCTCCCTTTCTTGAAAAGAAGTGATTGAGAATTTATAGCCCGATATTGAACTGATGACGCCAGCAAACAACGCTGCATACGCAACTCGTAGCTCTTCTACATCGCATCCTTACCAATGTGGAGGTTGCGGGATTGACACAAACAGTTTCCCCACAAGCCAGCTCACGTCTGATTAAGAGGGAACCGAAGATATTTTGGAAGATCGGTTGCATCGAATGCGCAAGGGTCGCCCTCGCGCCGGCCGGCTATTAACAGAGAACACTCGACTAAGAGGACATCTACACCCACCCGCCCATCTCCCTTTATCCATCTAAGCCGCACCATCCTCCAGAGACGAAAGTCGACATGGGGGAAGCGGTGTTGCTAAAAATTGACCCAGCAATCGTGCATCGGGCCTCTGGATTGGCTACCTTGAATAGTAACTGGATGTCAAGTGAATGGAGTCGACAAGCGAGCCCCGACCCTACAACCAGCCTGGATGGATTCTGATCCAATCGATGGACCGGAGGGCAGCTTGGGCGACTTTCCCCATGTTTACAACCATCCCTCCTGTTTTGCCGGCGATCCACTCAGCCCTCTAGTATTCCCAGCCTAGACAATAGTTTTGACTGAGTTTTCCTCCTAAATGATCTCCCAAGTGAGGACTAGCTCCGTCATGCCGCCCTCCCATCGTAATCTTGCGTGTCCTTACTTCTCGTCTCATACCTCTCGAGTGGGGCGGGGTGGGTAGCTACTAAATCGAGCGTCCCCAGGATCTTGAAATAGTATCGCAAGGAGGAGTGGGAACCCGGATTGTTCCCAACCAAGCCTACCACTTTTGCTACTCTCCCGGGCCTTGCTTCCTCGTCGCCCGGACCGTCTGCACATGACCACATTCATGATGTGTGTGGCCAAAGTAGCAGGTGGAATCAATACCCTGAATAAGCTAGGATATCAGGGCAAAGAAATAGAAAGCAAACGCCTCCATAAGGATATGGCATTGGTCTTGATTGATGAATCTTCAGGCAGTGCAACGAGCATTCCCACCTCGAGTGCCGTGGTCTACCCCGGGTACCCCATGTTTTGAGAGCCAATAGCTCCCTAGATTTTTCTAAGCATTCTTTCTGGTATTGTTGCGGAGACGAGCCGCAGATGATGCGGCATCTGGCGGCGCTGCCGTACAGAGACAGCTTTCAAGTTTTCTCCCGATGTCCACGAAGAACGAAATCCACGACTTCCGTCAAACGGGATGTTCGTTTTACAGTAATAGATTTGACGCCCGGCTCTCTCCCTCTCAATCTAGATTCTATTCTTGCCATGAGGCAAAGCGCTCTCCGCGGCCGTCTCGATATCGCCAGGAAGGCTCCCTTTCATGGAGCGCCTCTGCTAAAGCAATGCCCCTAATAACAAAAAAAAAAATATCTCGAATATAGTGGTGTACTAAAGTGACCAACACCCACTCAAATCTAATTAAGAATGCAATATACGAAATGGACATCTTCAGGGATATCTTTCATTTACTCAGCTTGGCATCCTCGGTTTGGACTTGTTCCCATTCGCCACAACTTCAAGCGGGCGCAAGAGCACATGTCTGTTCACATTGGATTGCTGCAGTCACCAGTCCGTCTTGGTTCTTCTTTCTGTGGTAAGGATCTTCGCCTTGCCCAGAAGCCATGGTCATTTGGACGAGAGACGAGCGACTGTCGTTGGCGTGGGGAGAGGTCGAGTCGGCTTGTCGAGGAAAATCGTTCCCTGTCGATGAAACGAGATATCCAATCCCAGTTGCAGAATCAATCGGTCGTCTTACACTACAATATTGCAGTCTGATAGCCGGCATGGCCTTCCCGCGGTGTGCATTTATATGAGATACGAAGTCATTCGGTACTCCTTCTCGAACAATAAATAGCCTTTCGGGGGTAGTCGAGACAAGACGAAAAGGCTGATACCAGATTACCTGTGACGGAGGATAGTAACATCCAGGAAATTTATTTCGTTTTCTCAAATCATTCGTACAGATTCTCGATGAAGTTGCTACGACCCTCGTGCGTCGTTCGGCTGCACCTACATATTGCCCATCCATTGCAGGAGCTCGAATCTAATATCGTCATGCGAAAGCACATATCGACGGCGGGGTGTTGGCAATGTAGGAAGATAGACTCGTGATATTGAGTCTCCTCTTGACGAGATCCTCTTGTCACGCCTCCCATGGAAAAGCCATCATACAAGTTGCCACTGAAGAGGATAGTTGGGTGGCATTAAATCCACATTTCCCCCTCCTTTTGTCGCTGTGACAGGATTCCCAAGGAAGATATGCGCAAAGGCGGTGATGGCTAGTCAAACCCGGTTCGTATTGTACATCTCAGTATTGACGCAGGTGCAAGGCGCCTTGAACCAAGGGTGTTTCCATTCGACCTCCCCACCTCATGGGGAAACCAACGGGGTGACGGTAAGGAGAGGACGGATTTCCGCAATGGAGGTGGCGTGTCCTCCTCATGGGATGGATCAATGCCAGACGCCAAGTCTTTCGTCGGAGGAGAAGGCAAGAAAGACTTAGTCAAGAACTCTAAATGCCATACATTGAGACCGAAGAAATAAGTGGGCATCGTTAAAAGGATTAATGAGGATCCTATGATCGTCACGGGCACCTCAAAATGTTGTGAAGGAGGGAACCACAACCTCGACCACACGCGCCCGTCCCAATGTGGGTTCCGCCACCCCTTCTGCTTTTCTCCATCGCTGGGAGTCCACAGATATTGCCAGGGAAATCAATGGAGGGAACCCCGAATGAGGCTCTCCAAGCCGATCAGCCGACTCACCAAGGATCCACCATCGTGAAGTCCCAGAAAGTCGACACGGGTGTTTCCCCAATATCGTTAGAGGCAAACTATTTTCTCTCCCTCCTTCCTTCTCCAGTATTTCCTGCCATGTTTTCCCTACCGTTTACTTTTTCGTCTCTTTGATCGCCGAACCTGAGCGCGGGGTCGGTTTCCGTGTTTTCATATCACCATTAATATGGCATTTCATTAAGTTACTCCATCCTCCTTTATTAGCCGGCATTTTGCGAACGCAACCAAATCGTCAGGCGGACAGCGGAAGCCACCACCCGGCGTCCATCTGCGTAGGCCGTTCTTCGAGTTCCCATGGTACTCATGGTACTCTATCGTGACCTTGTCTATCAGGTCTGCTGTACGATGGATCGTGGGTCTTGACCGAGCTATTGATTATGGCTCTTATGTAGGTCGTATGTATCCTCGTAGTACTTTTCATCCTTACTTTGGGGCTCTTTTTTTGATTTCCGTTTCCTTACTCGACTATCCTTGTTCCCTTGCGCGGCACGATGGATGGGGACATTCTCTGGGGGATTCTGGAAAGGGGAAATCGGCTAAAAGAGCTCCGAGATTGCGACTCTAGAGTACAAAAGGAGGACAGGAACCTGAAATCTAAAGCCATCTGGTTAAGAGATAGGGAAAGGTTTTCATTTCTTCGAGAAGAGAGATCGAGAAGAGCAAAGTAAGAACGGGAAGCTCGAGAGGTTGTATCCTTTTCGCGGTGGTTGCCTCTCTGACGTACGTCGTTAACAAGAGGAGGAACAACAACGACCTATTCAACCTCGTGATATGCGCATCGCATTCGCCGGAGTCCGTCTTTATCGCTCACCCTCAGACACCGGACCGCTAACGTGTCGAACGGCTTATACCCGCAGTCTCATCTTCTCCGCGCTTCCTCGCCTAACCTAGAAAACCGGGATCCTTCAACCCAAGTAGCGATTCAACAAAGATGAAGCCCATGTTCGCGTTGCAGACCCTCCTGGGCCTTGTTGCGGCCTTCCCTACTTCGTCAGAAGGCAATAATGGCATCGAGAAGCGCCAAGCCACTCTTACCAGGTGGTGTAGCCCGACGACAAGCCTCTGCTACAACCAGTACACGACTCAAGGCGGGTCTGCTTTTAGAATAGCGATTGCCGATACCTCGACGGGAGGAGACTTCGACATTGCTATCCAGCTCATCGCTCCAGTCGGTCAGGGATGGGTAGGGCTTTCATGGGGTGGAGGCATGTCCCAGGCGCCCTTGACTGTCGCCTGGCCCAACGGGCAGGATGTTACCCTTTCTTCTCGATGGGCAAAGTGAGTTTTCTACCCCAAAGTGTCCCCGATAGTCACCCGCAGGAAGAGCTACATCCAGTCGATACCCCGGGTTTGTAGCTCGTGAGAAACGGACTGTTCCCAGAGAAAAGCAAGATTTCGGAGAGGACGATGGCGAAGCAGAGCCAGGTCACCGTTTTACGGACTCTGCAAATTTGACGCCGTCGCGTTTCCCGATCGTGATCGCAAGAATACTGACCCGCGGTTTCTTACCACCCAAATAGTGCTCATACCACGCCAACCGTATACAACGACGCAAGCTACGTCATCCTTTCCGATACGGGCGTCAACGGCACGCACTACACCCTGAGCGCCATCTGCAAGGGTTGCAGCACTTGGGTTCGCCCCTCCGGCACGCGCACGCTTTCCCCCAGCGGCGGCGTCCGTCTCGCCTGGGCCCAGAATACCCAGGCCGCCTCTGTCGCGCAGCGCGCCAACCCGGCGTCCAACTTCGAATATCACCAGTACCTTGGATACTTTGACGCGAGCTTCCAGGACTCCAAGGTCCCTGCGGCCCAGTTTTCGTCCGCTGCAGCCATGACGAAGGTTGGTGGCACCGCACCCGCCGCGACGCCCAATCCCGCCGTTCAACAACCTGTCCAGCCCCAACCCGCCCAACCCGCACAGCCTGCTCAGCCGGTTTTTCCTGGCTTCGGCTGGCCGTTCAATCCTTGAGGGAGATCGATGAACTGGGAAAATAACAGAAAAGAAAAAGGGAGACCTTCCTGTATAATAACATCTAGACAAGAGAGAGGGGGAGCGAGCCGGAGACAGACTGAATTCCGGGGTTTGAGGGGGAACGGATGAGTCGGAGAGCCCGGGGCTTAGGACGGAGAATTCGGCATTTTCGGCGTGCTAGGCAACTTTGCTATCGGACGCCAGTGGACACGCTTGTACCTAGGACGCATCTTTTTATAGAAACGCGAAGCCGGATATGCTAACGGCTATGTTCACACTGCTGGTCTTTCCCAAACATTGCTCGGCAGAGTGAAATGGGGCGAGTCTTCCATCAAGAACTGCGAAAAAGGGCGCCGCATTGACTTGCGTGTTGGAGGCGCACCTACTCAGGGTCTAGTCTCCACCGGCACGTTCCTCAGATCCCCAAACATCTCGGCAACTGCTTGAATGTACTATTCACGGCGCGATGGGAGAAATATAGCCCCACGCCTTCTATTTTGGAGAAGACGACTAGTGACCCCTTGCATATGTGTGTAAAATCCATCGTGCGGGTTCAGCAAGAAAGCACATGCCCCAGAAATCAATGAAGAACCCGGGCGGGATTCACTCTCTCCGATGTTTTTTTTTTGGGGGGGGGGGGGGGGGGGGTTAAGAAGACTTGTCTCGCGAAGGGATGGCAGGTTGAACCCCATACTACCCCCGCGTTGTAGGAAATCTGGTCAATCTCGGAAGGTGGCGGAAGAATTGCCGCCAAGGCGCCAATGAAAGACTGCCTATTATTGTTGCGTCCATCTCCAATAACGAGAGTGGAGACCGGGACTTCCCTCGTCGTCGTGAATTTCGTGGGCTGTTTGAAGTCTTCTCTCGTGGGATTCCAGTGCCTCGGAGATGCTTTGCTGTAGGACAGGATGGACTTCACATGTGGCTTCTTCATCAAGGAGGTCCGGACAACACGAAAACGCACAACATCAAATGCAGGCAGCAGGTGCCGGCATTATTGTCCTGGATCTGCATGTGAGAATGAGTTGCGCTCCGTAACAGCCCGAAGAGTGAGGGCAAGATGATCCCATCTGGACGAAACTAAGAACTTGAGAATTCGAGAGAAGAGGGGGAAGGGTTGGAGACGAAGGGACTCTGTGACGTACTACACCAGGGTCTTGTACGCACGAAGCTACTCTAGAAACCTACTGCATCCGCAGCGTGGTAAGAGCGTGCTAAGAGAGTAGCATTGGGGAAACTCGAATCCATCTCTGGAGTAAGGCAGGAATCGCGAGAGACGCCAACAAGGGCGAAGGATTGGCCGAAGAACCGGTGCTCCACACACACTCGCACAATCCCAGCCCGACCTGTCGTGTTCGAAAATGTAAGGCGCCGGTCTCGGGAGATATTGCGCCAAGATCTGGCTATTAGTCTGACCAACTCCCAGCCGTTGATTGCTCCTGAGAGGTGCCAAGACCAGATTTTAGCACATCTCTGATGAGCTGCGGGCCCTTTTAAAGAACCCCCTGGTTTGGCATTCGATATTGTCACATAAATAATGCCGGAAATGTCGCCATGCTAGTTATTGTAGGTTTCCGGCAATATTGCCGCCGCTCCCTCACGCCTTTCTGCTAGGCGGTGAGCTGCTGTAAGGCCCGCAAAGCACACGGCCAAGGACACGACTTGTCCTTGGAGGACTGATTGCGAAAAAACCCCGAGTGCTCTCTTCCTATTCAGGGCTGGCGGTAACACTATTCTGGTACGATGGGCGTGGATGTTTGGGGAAGAGAGCATGCGGCTCCGATCGGCAGGCGGGGTAAATATTTGGGGTATTGCAATCTTCACATTCACAATTTGAGGTCTTGAGGCCAACCCGACCCGAACCGAGGCGAAGCCCTCCCCCCATTCATCGCGCCGCTGAACTGACATACTTCGCAGTTCACAAGGTTGTAATTGACACTTGACAATTCCCTTGAAAGACCTCTGCAAACCGCTTAACGCGCTCCACACAAATCAATTGATCTAAACTCTTGATATGATAACTGCGGGGAATCGAGAATGCTCGACGCCTCCTGGTGGTGTCGTCCCACAAATAATCTGGGGTAGAAGTTGAGAGAAGAGCGGGTCATGAGACGAATTCATGATCTTGTTTCCATTTGTTCCTTAGAATTGCTCGTGAAAGTCTATGAAAATGTGGATGATAAGTTCTTTTGGTGAGGTTTCTTAACAAAACTCTCTGTCGAAAATGTGTGGTGTGGGTGTCTGGCGTGGGTGGGGTTGATTGCATCTAGGGCATGCAGATTGATGCACCTCGATAAGAAGCCGTCGTGGGTTGTGGTTTTTTGGTTTGGGGGGAAACATTACTACACTGTATTGGTCAAAAATGATGGCGAGCTTGGTTCTGGCTGCCACCTTCGATTTCTCATCGAGAGTTTGCTCAAGAACCTATTTCTAAGCACGTTGGGAACTCGGGAAAGCGCGGCGCGAGGCACTGCGATTGCGTTTGTCGATCTCCATCAACGTCGAAGGTGGGAACTCGCAAGTTGAGGAAACCCGGCTAGCATCATCAAGCGATCAATGGTGCCACTTTTGCTCCATCCCAGACCGAGGCCAGCCAGCTCCGGCATCCACAAGAACTTGGGGGGGGGTTATCGATTCTCTTGAGTAACGTGGGAGTGGTGCCAAAGTTTCCCTTTGTTCGCGCATGCAAAAGTGCAAAAAAGGGGACTGGTCGGGTTCCAATCCGGGTCGGGTTTCCACCAGAGTCGTTCCACTCTCCTCGTTACGGTTGAGGCTACCGAGTAGTGCGGACGATAGAAACATGAACCAAGAACAGGAAGAAGCGGAGCCGCACACAGCTAGTTTGCCTCTTAATGGGGTCGGGGTAAATTCTGGAATCATAGGTACTGCTGCGAGCGCTCCGAGAGTCGGAATCAACTGTGTCGGGGATGCAGGGCACTCTGCAGTTTACAGCCTCCAAGTTTGCGGCATGTGTTGGTGTTGAGACCTGAAAAGTGGTGGGCTGTACGGTACTTTGTCGTGTACCTTAGTACACCCCACTGCTACTTTAGTCGGTTTAGTTGGTGGGTGGCAGACAGGTCGCAGGGACCCCAATCAGCTCCGTGCGGCAGACTAGTCATCCTACGAGGTACACTAGTCATAATTCCTTCCTTCCTTGCTTAGCTGCCTGGCGAGCTCTCTTTCCTCAACTTTTTAGTCTCTACCCCCCCAAAATCCCCAAATCTGCCCCCCTAAAAAACCCCAACGGACCAATCCCACAGGTCCTTTTCAGAAGATAATATTGCTACACAAAGCTTGTGAAGATAATATTACACATTTTTGATTCCTAATCCTCCCGATCAACCTGCGCTTTGCTCCGGCTTGACTCTTTTTTTCCATCCAAGTTGTCTCCTGGCCTCGAACTTGATATCAAGCACACATCCCCCTCCCCCTCCAGGAATTGTCCCTTGCTTTTCTCCTTTCTAAATAATTCAATTCTTCTCATCAGTTCTTCCACCTGCTAATCGCCCCCCCGCCGAATATCTCTATCCCAACTAGAGAGATTACCCAACAAAAATTTTCACGAACCCCTCGACTGCGATTGCTCCCCGAGATTCCCGCTCCATCACCTCCCACAAACAACCTCCCCAACACTCGAAAACATGAACGCTACTGCGGCTCTTCGACAGGCGGCGGCCCACGCCGAGCGGACTCCCTTGATTCGATTCATTGGCCGCCGAACCATTCCTGGTATGTCATAATCTGTCGTGCAAACCCGTCTCCCTTCCGAGCTCAACAGAAACTGACTCCAAGCAAAACCAGCCACTATTGACCACACTCCTCAACCTCACCCTGCCTCCCCCACGGGGAAGCTCCCTCAAGGCTTCGGCGAGGGTTACACTTCGACCGGCACCAAGCACACCTCCTTCAGCTCTTACAGGGACCATGCTCAACAATTCGGCCCCCTGCAGAAGACCATCAAGGAGTCCGGTATTGGCGGAGTAGCCGGATCTGACCTCGGCTCTGTCCAGCCTCCCCAGGGCGTTTTCTTCGATCGCAGCCAGCTCCCCGCCCGCTTCCGACGCCTTCCCCTCGACCCTGCCGAGATCGAGGCGGTAGAGTCTGGCGGTGCCGCCCTCTTCAACTGAGCGGGTAGTATCCAGGCCCGAACATTACTCTCTCCTTTTCACTAGATCTATATACCCTACGAGGTGTCCCAATCAACAATTTGGCACCATTTTTTTCGAACTAAATACTTTCAACAACCAACCAATGCCATGGGCATTTCTCTGACACGATACGGCGCGGAGCGGAGGAAAGAAGGCCGGGGGCAGGCCAGAGGGACACGGCAGTTCAGAGTCGATCCGAGCTTGGAACGACAGCGTCGTTGTCCAGTTTTCTAACTTGATTCAAGCGATACGACATTCATACATTTTTCTGGGAGGCTCGGTTTAAACGGAAACGGAGGTTCTTTTGCTGGGTTGATATTTTCATTGCATGACAATGACTTCTCTTTTTCCTTTTCTAAGTACGTTCTTATGTGTGTATATCCCACGAAAAGCGGTTTGATCATGGGTTCTCTAGAACATATTCAATATACCTGATTTTGCAAAGTTTTATTGGATTGGCTTGGCTTGGAATTGTCCAACCCGCATCAATCGATCTTCGGAAAAATTGCTTGCTCCCCCAATTGATTTCTCCCCCACACCAACCCAAGGCCCGAGGGCTGGAAAATGCACGGACTGACCCTCGGTTGTTGCCATGCTAAGCCTGAGATGCAGCAACGATAATGCAGTGTGCCTGGAAATCCCACGGTGAGGACTGAGATCTAGACCCATTTTCTACACGATCGAATTCTATGACTGGTGCAATTATTGTTTCGCCCACGATAACCCATGACGGCTCTCCATGTTTTCGATGCACGACAGCCTTCGCTGCATAATTGCCCCCACGACCTCGAGATAAGCAACGATAACTAAGCCAACATTTGGGTGATTATTTTTCGCCCGTATCTCGCACAATCACATCACGAGGGAAAACTCGACGAATCTGCGAACCGATGCGAACTCTAAAGTGGCCGACCGGTAAGCCACAAATATCGTCGAGAACATAGTTTAAATCGAGGGGGGAGGATCATCCCGCGCCTTATCTCAAGGTTCTTGCATGTTCTGCCGGTGATGATCTTCGTCGAATTTTCAATGATCCTAAGTGGCCCCGGGAGGTTCGGTGTGGAAAGTCAACGAACCGGAGAGGCGCTTCTTGCGAAACTATGACCGGCTCTGGCGGATGGGCGTGGTGATTCGCCGGAGATCTTGGACTTCCTCGAACCCCGATTTTAAGCCGGCAATACTTGTGGAGTCAATTATCCACCCCGAAGAAAAAGAGGGTCCAGTTATCCTCACCGTCACTCGCCCCGCGTCTTCCGGCACGCCCGAAGGGGATTTGTCGTCCACGCCATGAGGTATTGAGAAAACTCTAGACGTGGATTGGCTCAGTCTACGCGATCCCTATTATTTCGGGCGCGGGATGGGGTCTTCGGCTGGGAGTCGTCAATAGGTTCCCCAGCACTGCTGCACGATCTTCACGAAAATGCGGGAAGGTCGAGACATCGAACATTGGGAGAGACCACAACCCTTTGACCCTCTGCCGGCCACTTGTCGCCGATATGGTGGGTGGGATGCGAAAAGGCCATTGGCTTGGATCACTGGTGTGGTGCTTTTCAGAACCGGTGTTGAAGTGTGTAGACATTGTTGCTACACTCTGTTATGCTTGTCGCCTCTCGAGTAGATGTAGACGCTACGGTTGAAAGATCGGACGGATTAGGTTTCTTCTGCTATAGATACTGACTCTGCAACGTGCCGCCTCGGTTTGTGAAGGCCTTGCTTGGGATACCCAGATGGTTGGGTACGTCTTCTCGACGACGTTGTGAGTGTGGCGATCGTTCGACCTTGAGGATCGTGATATTAGGGGCGTTAAATGTGGCAGGATTAGAGATAAGAACATCTCCAGATGTTGGGGTTTCAACGCACACTGATTATTGCCGGTGTCGGCTCGCTGGTTGGCCTGTGTGGTCGTAGGTCCAACTTATCGGCTGTACAATTCCCTAGATTTACGAATACCAATGTGTCCATTTAGCTGCCAGCGCGCGATCGACGTGGTGGCGTCGGGAGACGATCACAAGAGCTGGTGGCAACAAGGTCCCCTCCCAGTTCCTCAGTTCATTATTTTTCACTGTTATCGGAAACAATTTGTACGGTGCTTGGAAACTAGCATTAAGCTCTGTGGATTCTGTGGATTCCGGCTGACAGCAATGACCGCATGATGTTCTCCCTCCCCAAGCGCTCTTGGTCGGGATAGCGACGCCGGTAAAGAGACAGCATGTATTGGATCTACATGCCAGGACAAGGATGTCAAGCGACGACGGACAAACCAGGAACTTAACATGGAGAGGTTTCCCAATACTAAGGGGCCCTCCTGTCCTCGCTTCGGTTGGTTACGAGAACCATCAAAGTCTCCAAACATACGACTAGTCTTGTCATGAGGAGCTCAGTCTTGATACGTGATCTATCTTGTTTATATTCCAAGAAGTGCAGAGGGATACTGGCTCATAATGCCCTGATGTAAGACTGAGGCAGTGCATCTTGAATGAAAACTGGGCAACTACAATGAAATTCATGGGTGAAATCGAAGGTTCTCTTGATGATTCCATCTTCTTCGCGATTGGTCTGCTTCACAAAACCTGCTCGGCTTGGCTCTGCAAGCTGAGCTTGATCACATATTCTGCTGGGTCTCCCTGCTCAAATCTAAAATAGCAAAAAGAACATGAAACATCCCAGAAGCGTCTTCGAGCTATCGCATGCGAAGCAGTGAAGCGTACCACAGCTCGCTTCGGGGAGCTCTTGCGGTGCAGCGCCCCACCTGTGCATGGTTGATCTCGAACAGCCAAGCTCGAACCTGGTTCACAATCGCCGTGATTGAGCCGCCGTTCATGATTTGTGTTTGTCCCTCTCTCCGCGAAATCCTGCAGATTCGATTCAACACACGGCCGTTCAGAATTGTTGCAAGGCCCGGATACGAGATGCCGAACCCTGGCCCCGCCCCCCCCGTTTCGTTTTAATCCACGATGTTTTCCGCATTGGGTGGCTTTGCGGCCTCTTGGTTTGCAGCCCACCCGCCCAACTAGGCAATTCATGCGGTGCATTCGAAACGGCACTAACCGCGCACCGACGATGCGGAAACTAAACAACCCCCTGGATGAAGGTGGCGCCCGTGTCCGCAGACCTACAGATTTCCGGACAAGGGAAGATCCGGGGATTTTCTTTCTTTTTTTTGCACCTCTTGAAGCCGCATCACATCCCCCACGAGGTAGGTACTATTACCATCCTGGCAATATGATCCTCCACAGCCAGCGCCTAGCCGGGTCCTCCAGTGCCGAACCTACCAATTTCCCTTGCAACTCTCAATGGAAAGAAACCCCAACCCTGCTCACCGAGGTTCATGACGAGCCTATCGCATCTCGTCGTTTGTGGATCCCCGCACAGATCAATAGATGCGATTGGAGATCGCCAACAGCTCCTCTGAAGCTATCCCCTGGTCCATGCGGCTCTTGTAGCCCAGACCGCAAGCTGAGGACGATACGGGTTCGGGGGGCTTAGCGTTTTCTTGGCTTTCTCGTGAGATGCTGTCTGTGGAGTCGTTGCTCTTGTGATTGCCAGCGAACGAGGCCCGTCCTTCGAACCCCGTTGAGATTCGTCAATGCGTTCCGCGAGAGGCTTAGAGCTTGGGTGAGGATGTGAAACAAGGTGGGCTCGCGATGAGGGCCTTGAGCTTCAAGAACTTGGGGGAGAGGCTTCTTTTCTATGGTATCATGAAGGTTGGAAATCGAGTATAAAGAAGCCGGTTGATCCGTTGAATCAGTCGATCTTTTTTTGTTCCATCATCCTCACGATCAAGACAAATCAACAATCAACAAGACTCTTCTGCCTTTCCCCTCTTGCAACTCACTCTTCCATTCTTCGGCTGGTCCAATAGTTTATATTCTTTACTCTTTAATTGCACTTTTCAAACAAAACAACCAATTCCAACCCGAAACCCAAAACTACAACACTAGCCAAAATGTCTCTCAAGTATACTGTTCTCTCTTCCATCCTCTTCGCCGCCCAGCTCGTCGCTGGACACGGTGCCATTGTCTCTGCTACCGGTGACGCCGGCGGTTCTGGCATGGCTCTCGGCATTGACTCCTCCACCCCCCGAGACGGCACGCGCCGAAACCCCTTCCAGCAGGATACCACCCGATTCCGAGGTGACGCCGCTGAAACCTTCGGCGAGACCCTCGGAGCCGGTGACAACAACCTCGAGGCCGGCACCCAGGCCATCATGGCCGAGACTGGCGATGTTCTCCCCCAGGTCAGCGCCGGTGGCGAACTCACCATGACTCTCCACCAGGTCAACGCCGACGGCGCTGGCCCTTACACTTGCATGATCAACGATGACGGCACCGGAACCACCTGGACCGACATCCAGGTCACCCAGAACGTTCCCGGACGACGTGGCCGTGAACGAGATGGCGAGGCTACCGACTTCCCTCTCACCGCTGCCATCCCCGCCAACCAGGAGTGCACTGGTACTGTTGCTGGCCAGGACAATGTCTGCCTTGTTCGCTGCCAGAATCCCGCTCGTGCTGGTCCCTTCGGAGGCGTCGTCCCCGTTCAGATGGCTGCCGCCGGTGGTGCTGCTAACAACGCCACCGAGGCTCGCCGCCGCCTCGCCCGCGCTGTTAGGCGATCTGTCGATCTTTCCGATTTCTAAATCCACCTTCCACGGCATTCCGGCGCCTTTCCAGTCTTTCCTTTCCTAAAGAAGACTTGGTCTTTCCTTTTTTTGCCTGATTCGTCCATTTGAGATGGTTTGCATGCTGGGGAGGAGCGGAAGAGTCTTGTGAGTAGAAAACTCACACGCGCACTAAGCTTGGAGAAATGCCATAGTTCCTGTTTCATTAGTTGTACTTGTCCTTAAAATCCTCTTTGTACGAAGAAATGATACCGCTCCTTTAGATCTCACTCATGATTCCAGAGACATGGACTAGCCGTGGTCTCGAAGAATAAAATTACTGTTAGTCGTTTAAACTCGAAAACATGACTTCCTGTTGTCTTGCGTCGTAAAAATACAGAATTCCAATGAATCAATTAGTCGATGTTTCCCCCCCAGGAGAGCCTGTTGATCGACCCGGTTTGATCACGTGATCTCCTGTCATTGTCGTGCCTGCCTTGAACTTTTAGCAGCTCCTCACTGCACGACTTGAACACGTCCTGACCTTGACTTGAGCCCGGCTGCCACCTTTCCCTGGATACGAATGAGTTGCCTAGGCGGCTGGCGCCTCTTTGCCGTTTATACATCGAGCATCCGACTAGGTAGCCGTGCGCTGCTCCCGAGAACCATGTCATCGACCGGTCCATCGAACACATCGAAGCGAGGTCCAGATGCGCCCGTCTCCCCGCCGCCCTTGAAGCGGAGACTACAGAGTGGGACAACCAGTATGTTACCATTCAATTTTCGGAATCTTGGCTGCTTTTATTCGGATACAGAGTGGGTGATGTCTAATAGGTGCCTTCTAGAATCTGCTGTCGCGAACTTTTTCACCCCTACCTCCCAGAAACCGAAAGACAAGACGATCTGGACCGAACGGGCGCCGGACGATGATACTCCTGCAACACTTCTTGTTGGCCGATACCAACCGGATAAAAAGGAGGCGGAGCCGCTCTCTAAGAGGAGGAAGATAGCAGCCTTTGACCTTGTGTGTTGCGCTAAGTGTCTCGGCTTGTGTCCGTCATTTTGACTAACGGTGCGGGAGTAGGATTCAACGTTGATTGTCCCTGCGTCGGGCAAGAAACATGCTGATAGCGCGGCGGATTGGAAGTGGTGGCATAACACCGTACCAACTAAGCTCAAGGCGCTATACGAAGACGACGGGTAAGCGCCCCAACAGACAAGACAAGCGAATGGCATCACCCCTCTGATACCCGCTCGTAGTTACCGCGTCATAATAATTTCGAACCAGGGCGGGCTAAAACTACACCATGACCCGAAATCTAAAGCCCCCAAATCACATTCTACGACACGAGTAACCGCGTTCAAGCAAAAATGTAGCGCAGTGCTTAGCCATTTAGATATTCCCACGACCGTTTACGCAGCTACTGGCAAAGACCTGTATAGGAAGCCTCGGACGGGGATGTGGACTGAAATGTGCGATGATTATGATCTCACTCCACAAGACATCGATCTCGAGCACAGCTTCTTCGTGGGAGATGCCGGCGGGAGGATCGCGGACGTAAAAGGCGGTGACAAAATTCTTGCGACGGTCAAGGATTTCAGTTGCAGCGACCGCAACTTTGCTCACAATATCGGTCTTCCGTTCCTCACGCCAGAGGAATTCTTCCTGGGACTCCAGCCGAGAGATTTCCACCGAGAATTCGACCTGGCCCATTTCCCATTCCCAGAGGAAGCAGCGGAGGACATGCCTATGTTCGAGAAGAAGAACAAGCTAGATCTCGTCGTGTTTTGTGGACCACCCGGCGCGGGGAAGAGCACATTCTATCAACGGTACTTGGAACCGTTGGGTTATAGGAGGGTCAATCAGGACACGCTGAAAACGTAAGAGTTGCCTGGCCACAAGTTCCCGTCGCGGTCTGGGTGCTGACAACATGGTTTAGGCGTGACAAGTGTGTCCAGGCCGCTCAGAATCTACTTGGGGAGGGTGATTCGGTAGTGATAGGTATGGGGTATCATCTCCAGGCTCCCGACTTAGGTTCCCTGACATTTTCTCCTAGATAACACGAATCCCGACCCCGATACAAGAGCTGTGTGGGTGGGACTGGCAAAGAAGTTCAAGGTGCCTGTGCGGTGTGTCTGGTTCAAGACACCGCCGCATATCTGCGAGCACAATGACGCCGTGAGGGCGATGAATAAATCGGTTAGCTTCCCACTCGTCTGGCGTCTCAAATTCTTATGCTGACCCTCTTTAGATGAATCCCGAAAGGCGTGAGGCGTTACCCAAGCTAGCTTTCAACTCATTCATGTCTAGATTCAAACAGCCGCAGGAGAAGGAAGGGTTCGAAGACATCGTCGAGGTTGAATTTCGCTTTCGCGGGACGAAGGATGAGCATGAAATTTGGGCTAGATATTGGTTGTAGCTTCGGTCGTTGGATTTGGAATTCATTAGAACGGGGGATTTATACGTTATCACGAATCTATGGGCCAAAGGCCACCTTTGCTGTCATCATCAGCAGTAACAAGCTAAATTTAGAGATCCAGGGCGGCCCAAATTTACTGGGTCATCCCCCTGAGCTGCACGTGACGGTATCCGCTTTTCAGTGCTTTCCTACCGAGCGCTGTTCACTCAATGTACCATCCCGAAGCTTCATCGGAGCTTTGCACACTTCTTCTCTCCAGTCCGCAAGCTAAGCGAGAGGAGAGCTCAGGATATTCGGAGCCTTCTGTCAGGAAACCCCGTTACACCCTGCTTATTTCCATATCGGAAACTTCACTACTAACTGCTCATTTTGGCATTATTATCCCCGCCCTCTATTTTGACCTACCCTCCAGAGGCATTCCTCGAACGCGCGCCAGGTCTCTTTCGCACCGGCCAGGATGTACGAGCTCTCCCTCCTCGCAATCGTCGCAGAAAAGGACGTCCCACGAGCTTGTAATGTCCTCTCCGGACTCTGCGCCCAAGAACCCTGGGAAAGCATCCACCATGTACACTTCTTCCGCGGCCCTGGTCGTCCAAGCGGCATGTCCAACCCCTCGCCCACCCCCACTCAGCAACAGAAGGACATCCCCGCGTTATGGAAGGAGTTGGACCAGGCTCTTAGCCGGCAGTCGTACCATATGCAGGTTCGATACGAGGTGTCCAGGGGAGATTTCGGGAGCGGGAACACGGTGGATTTCAACGCCGCGCCTGGGGTCCTGAGGTGGACAGACTTTCCGGAACCGCCTGCGATAGTGGCGTCGCAGGAGAAAGGATTGATTACGCAGAGGAAAAAGATTGAGATTTGGGGGCAGAAGAATCTTTATAACGTACTGATGGGGAAGCAATATCGGTAAGGGGTTCCTTCATCCTGGTTCTTTTCTAACCTGAAATTCGAGAAGCTTGGATTCTCTGGGGATCGGCTGCTCTTCCTGGATAACAAATTTGCTGATTGTATCCAGCCTCGTGTCCGATCAAATCGAACACAGTTACCAGTTCTTCCGCGACGAGGTAGAATTTTCTCTCCACTCTTACTCATACACTCAACCCCTACCCCAGCACCCCGCGGCCATCCATCCCGCGAATCCCTTGCCTCCATGGGACAGTCTCGTCAATGTCGATGACACACATCACTGGATGCTGCAGGTAAAGCTGCATGTCATCCAAGACAACAAACCCGACGAGGTGCGAAAGGCCCAAGAACAGCTCATCGGCATCAAGAAGGAGCTCGAGGGTATTTTCCTATTCGAAGTCGTTGACCGGGGGTATTACGACTCGCGTGTTCCGCTGGAGGTCCAAAGCGTGCCGGCTCCCTTGCCCCAGGTTGTCCGTGCCAGTGACTAGAATGCTACTGGCGACGGGCTTACGCCAGAGGGCGGAGGTGACAAGATACCTGGTGATTCGCTCAAAAAGGACGACGATGATGATGATGACGATGATGTCTCGGATGAGGAGTTCTTGAGGCGCCTTGACGGTGTGCCCTCGCTTGACGAGGGGGACTGGAGCGCTGCAAGTGTTGCTTTAACGAGCACCGATGATACCAGCACAACCGACGACAGCAGCGCTTCCTGAGTGGCCGAGTCAGAGAAGTGCCACTGCATACGGCATACGGTATACGGCTTACGGCATACATTGGCGCAGACACTGGAGCTGTGTGGTTATGACTCTAGAGCTGCCCTGAAACAGAGCGAGCGCCTGTGGCCTCAAACTGGAGAAAGGTGCTAGGTGACGCTCTTGCATTGATTGGGAGGTTTACAGGATTGAAAGCGTTGTTTTAGCCCAGGTCATTAAATGGAGTTTGTGCAGAGAAAATCATCAATTGGAGGGGTTCTCGGAGCTTAACCAGGCCATTGAACAGCTTTTTATAATCACAACAGCCTAAGAAAACAGTCAAATCTTATCATCGAGAATTCCTGCTTCAAGAAGCGCGTCTATGCAGCCTGAAGCATCTTCTGTGCTTCCTGCTTTAACCTACTGTACCTGATGCGGGCGTCCTCGCAGGGAGGCTGCAAAACCTACCCCACCACCGTGTTGTCGGACATAAGCAATCAAGAATCAATACATCAGTTTTTAGACTTCTCGAGTTGTCCTACTAAGATGGATAATAATTATTCTGAATTAATGATTAATAACATTACAATTTTGGAAATAAACATTTCAATAAATATTAGAAAAAAAAAAAAAGTTAATGAACTTGTTTTAACCTGGAAATCTTGACGTTTCTCGACTTACTCAGCTGGCGACTGGGCATCCCACGAGCCGGTCCTCTCTCTTCATTTCTCCCCTATCTGTGAGACGATCCGTCCCCGCGTGCGTGATCAACAGTCGACTTACTTCGACTTCGACATGAGCAGATTCAGGTGGGACATCCAAGCGGGAGATCATCGCCACCATTGGCATCAGGCATATCTCGAATCAATCATCCAGTTCCAGTCGACAACACCATTGTCCGCATCGGAGCGCACCCAAGCCAGTTCAAAGTTCCGTAGTATCATCGACCACTTTGAAGCGGCAAATCCAGGCCTGGGCGGCCAGCCGTACAACCCCCTGAGGCTTGTGCAACTCACGTATGAGTACGCACGGTCAGAAGAGTCCCGGGACGTATTTCTCCAGGCATTTTTTCAAACGGCGAACATTGCGATCGATGATGATGCTTTTGACTTGAGTGAGAGAGACCTTGAGGCTTCTGTGGCCTTGGCAGTCTCCGAGTTTGCGGATTTTCTCGTTGACAGCTTCTTCCTACCTTGTATGTGTCCGCTAGCCTTGCATCTGCCCGTTGCTGACAATGGTCTCTTAGTGAGAGCATCGACGAAGCAGACGCCACAGCCCTCTCCAGCAATCCACTCTGCAATTCAACGAGCCCAGGGCGGTGGTGTGCAAGACTTCGTAGGTACGCCGGGGCGCCTGTCAGAATTACGTGGAGAATGTCTTGTCCGCGATGGCTTTCGATGTGTAGTCAGTCGTCAGTTTGACCGGAAGGAATTTCTGAGGAGGTATCAGCAAGATGGAGCAGCGGCCGTAGACGACGATGGGGACCTCCTTCAAAACGAGCCCAATCTCACAAGTCTCGAAGTAGCGCATATCATGCCCCACTCCCTGACGCAACCAGAGGCAGATGGCAGTTTGGTGTGTCTACATGATGCCCGTTCGAGTTGCCACTTGCTAAATCATCTCATCTCTAGCATCCCTTTAAACAGGCAGCGCTTGACATACTTAACATGTTCGACCACGGCGTCCTTCATCTTATCGAGGGCGAAAATGTCGACAAGCCACGCAACGCGCTCTCTCTCAGCCATGACGTGCATGAGCTCTTCGGCGAGTTCGAGATTTTTTTCCAGCCTGTCCCAGACACGCCTCACACGTATCGTATCGACACATTTCAGCCGCCACCTGTGCTACGAAATTTTCTGCCAACTACACGAACGCTTACTCTCGCGGAAAACTGGACCATAGACCCGCCTTCCCGACGGTTGCTAGAGCTTCATAACTCTATTGCACAAATCCTTCACCTTTCCGCGGCTGGCGCCTACATAGATAAAGTGCTCGACGACTTGGATAAGAGGGTGGCCGCCTCTGATGGGACGACGGAATTGGGCCATCTCGTGGCTCTTAGACTGGGCGGTTGGTTAGATGGAAGCATCCGTGCTTCTTAGAAAGACAGGTCCCCTTGTAACAGCTTGCCGTGAGGTAGAATCAAGAGCAGCCGGACCAGGCATATGGCCTATTATTTCAGTATCACCTTAAAAACTCTTCACTGACGCGGCTAGATCACCTCTTAAACTGATAGTAGACGCCATATTCCTCAACCTCTAGCTACTCGTTGGACTTGACCTTGTATGTCGTGAGAATTATCCCTGATTTCTCCAGTTGCCGAACACTCACAAGCTCAAGTTTCGTTCCGACCATTCCATCTCTCGCCGGAGCATCAGATACCATCTTGATCCCTCCTCTCAAAAGTATAGGCATGACGGCTGCCTCGATCGTGTCAACAAGTCCCGCGTCGAGACAGGCCCCCAACAGCTGACCGCCTCCAAACAGCCAGATATCCTTGCCCTCTTGTTCCTTGAGCTTTTTAATTTCTGAAATGAAATCACGGCCGAGGATGGTCACCTCAGGGTAAGCTGCAGGATCCGCCGACTGGGAAACCACGAGCACCCTGCCCTTGGGTTGATTGCGCAGAGGATTGGCGTCCCCTTGAGCCTTCATGACGTCGTAACTTATGCGGCCCATGATGAAGGTGTCGAACTGTGAATAGAGGTCGTCGAAATCAATGGATGGGTCATCGGTGATCCATGTCGTTGAGTGGTCTTCTGGGCCAATATAGCCATCAAGGGAAATGGCGACGTTGTAGCGGATGGGACGCATTGTTTGCAGAGGTGATATATAGCCGTAGGGCTTTACAGACACTGGCAGAGCGCGAGGTGAAATAAATCTGAATTGCAAAAGGCCAAGAGTGAGAGTGAGAGGGGAGCACGGTGAATCTGATAATACGAGTCCAGGTACAATGGATCCCATATAAATTAGTATGGGTCTGCCGGTATCTATTTCTCCATTTAAGTATCAACGTGCATTTACCACCAGCATGCCGCTTTTACTAGACTAGACAAGACCAGGCGAATATGAACGTATATAAAATTCAATACGACTGTTAAAGGTCGCTCTAATAGCGGGAGGCTCTCTTTTCGTCCGGATCGTTGCGAGCGTCATCTCCGAGCAGTTCCGAGAGACTGCTTTGTATATACTTTGTGTAGTGCTCGTACTCGACCTCTGGGTTACGAAGGTCCGAATTTTCTTTCCCATAACCCGCACATATTATTATTATTAAGAGTCTTATTAGGCGTTAATCGAGCCCGACGTCTGTCTCGTGCTCTCCGAATACGTACATAACCTTGATAACATCCGAACCATACTATTGGAGGGGGAAGGGAAGTGGTGGTGACAGGCCGCGGAAGGGGATTCGTACTTCGTGCTACACGACAGGACGCTTTCCCTCCACTTCGGTCAAGTGACTCATTTCTTGCTGATCACTCGTCTCGTTCAACAACTTTAAGCTTTACTTTCCAGTGTAGAGAAGACCAGAAAGAGCGCAAGCGAGGCTATCGTACATCTGGGGATCTTGCCGCTATTCAAACCTATTGGGGATCTCCTTTGGCCCTAGTCAGAGGAAGCTTCTGTTGTTTTTCGATTCGCGTCTATCATCAGAGCTGCCAACGTCTCAACTTCGACAACACCCTCGGGAGAGGGGAGATCGAATGCCCTGATATCCTGACAAGAAAGGAGCGGAGGATCCATGTCCCACGTCGATTCTACTTCACCTAAGTATCCATATAAGCAAAAGAAATCTGTGAAGACACAGGATCACTACTGTGGATTCTGCTCATTCTCCGGAAAGGGCCCGCAGACGTGCGAGTATTGCAATCCGTCAGATTCATGACATTGTCCACCTCACTTGGGGCACGACGATCCTCGTTCGGACTCAAAGGATGCGGAAAAGTCGAAGCCTTCATTACCAGTCAAGGGCAAACCCATCTCCTCAGCGAAGAATTATCAAGTCGGCGAAAGAGAAGGCAGCGAAGAACCTCCCGAGGAACCTAAGATAGAAAGGATCCCCAAGGCACTAACCCAGATTAAACCGGCGATCAATGAAGGATATAGTCTTGCTGACGATGCGGAGTTGACGTTTTCTTCGAAACGAGCGTCGCCAAGAGGACATATTGGATGTGACGGGACCCCAGACCGGAAAGAAGTTGCGGATCTTATTCGCAGGGGGATTATTCGGAGAGGCGATGACGAGGGAGAGGACATTGGGATGAATTGCCTCCCGGCGCCGGAAACTCCATACACACTTCGGTATCGTCCGAAAGGGTCTCGGCGGAAGGCTTCGTCAGGGCCCAGCCTGGAAGACTCGTACTTCTGGGACTTTGATGGCGTGTCCTTCTCGGGCGATGACGATGAATTGCCAGCACTGTGTATGGCCTGGAGCGAGATTTCATCAATGCATGACGGAGTCTCAGTATCCAACTCTTCATGGGTTGACATTGATTAGGGCCATTTCTATGGGGTTGGCATAGTGCCCAAAGATAGGGGCAGCCGTTGATTGACTGAGATGGAGAAGATTCTGCACTTCGAGAGTCAGATTTCGGTGGCACATTTTAGTTCGATGAAAAGTCATGTAGAACTGGAGATGGAGTGGCACCTCGCGGCAAAGGAAACAGAGGAAGAGGTCGAACTCGGGCCTCTGGTCGCAGAGTTGGACTGGTAAGGAAGTGAGCGATGGAGTATTCCGTTTAGAGAGGAAGGGGGTCTAAGGCGTTCAGCAGGTGCAACGTTTTGATTATCTGATGATCAGATAAGATTGACATATCATGTTATTGCCTCCGTTGGTTCTACGTACGTAGTGTGCACCCTTAGCTTCCCGTCTATGTTTTCCCACCTACATAGCCTGGAGAGTGGAGCAATGCCAACTCTGGGAGAGAGATCCGTTTGGCTGTCCTTCTTAAAATATCGTTTGCATGGGGCCAAGTTCAGCCAGGTTGTGGAGGGGGTAAAGGCATCAGCTGTCTGTCGAACTTTTGCAGAGTCAGTGTGCGTGTTTTGGTGATTCATTCCTGAGTCGTCTGGGGGGCTTTTCGAGAAGGCTAGATGGAACCTAATCTGATAAACGTGAAGACAGAGTATATACCTTGGAACGAGGGCCGATCGGTCAGTTAGAGGAATAGATGTGGATAGGACCTCGCAACACTGTAACCCATTTCCGATCCACTGGCTTGGCGTGTCCTCGAGAAGGCAGGATATGATGTTCTCTGTCTTCAGTCACATTAGCTGAGGAATACAGACTGCCCAAAGCTGGAACTATTGACATAAAAGAGAGGGGTCTTGTAGGTTCCGATGAGGTCCACAAGTGATCTCGTATTTGGCCCCGGCCTAAGCTGGTGAGGAAAGAAGACAAGCCGTTTGATAGCGTTCTAGGGATAGGCTCGTTGCCCATGCCCACGCGTGGAGGACCCATCATCCTACACAACGGGCCCTCTCTCGCATCTCAGCCAACATCCATCATATTTCGCCAATAGTTCATCCCCAGGAGATTAGCAAGAGAGCTGGGTATGTCCGCAAGTCCGAGTTCGCTCGAAGACCGACCGAACCAACCGACAAGTTGACAAGGATGCGATATAGCAGATGATGTCCGCAGTTGGTTGCCCGAGGAGGCGCACCGTCCCGTCGCGTAAATCTCAGGATCAAGAAACCCCGGCCGAACAACCACCAGGATAGAAGCAAAAATGTCAATAAAAGGGGCGAGTGCAAATTAATTCATGCCAAAGGCTTGGGGAGGAAAGCGCGCCGCATGCAGCCCTGTCTGAATAAGACGGAACGGAATCTACACTATAGCGTAGGCTACCAATGGCATCGATATCAAGATCCCGACCAAAGCACAGGCGGTAGCGGGTAGTAGCGTCAAGTGCGATACCCAAACATAGAGATGATGTATAAGTACATGTATGAGGTCACTTTCTATATGAGGTTAATTAACGTCGCTTTCGTCTTTGAGAATGGACATGGGTTGGTCTGGGCAAGTCCCCACCGAAGGGAAAAAATTGATGTCGACCGAGGCTCTTGGAGGGTCGGAAGTAATTCCACTGGAACATTGAAGCTGCCGAAAATCGGCGAAGGAGGTACTTTCATACGAAGGACGACGCTAGACCAAATTTGAGAGAGAACAAGGGCAGCTTCCACTTCGGTTAAGCAGTGTGAATTACGGCGAGGCAGGGAGACCGGGGGGTGGAAGGCGAGATTATCTCCAGGTAGGATTCTCTTGGGTGCAAAGTGTGGGACGGGATGGGACACCCTGAATGTGGCGTTCCAAGACAAAGAGAGTTGAAGGTTTGTCGATCGACTTGTGGGACGAAGGAGCAGAGAGCTTCGCGGATGAGAAAATCGAAAATGGAAACAATACCGAGGTACGAAGTACTTCGTACTTTGTGAAAATCCTGATGGCTTGCAGGACAAGGGCAGAGCAGGGATCTGTTATCAATCCCATCTAATCTCCCACCGGCCGACGTTCTCCGCTCTTCGCTCTCCGCTCTCCGCTCTCCACACCCATCGACCGAGCGGTAGGATTTGTGATCGCGAGTTACACAACCCAGTAGGTCATGGGTAAGATGGCAGGAAGTACGAGGAAATGCAACATTGCAACCATCCAGAATAACCGCTGGCCTCCACTCGTTTCCCTGCATTGATCAGAGCTCTTGGGATGGCTGGAAAATGTGTGATTGATGTGCCTGAGATTACGCATTAGATTGGCCCTGGGCTTGGCCCACGCCAACGTGGGGTGACCCAGCACCACACCGGCGGATGGTCGGGTCTGGTTTTCATGAGGTATCTGTACCAGTGGTGGTCGGTGCCAGCGTGGGAATCAAGCAAGACGCCCAGATCAGTGGACAGCACAGGTGACTCTCTGTTATACGGTTACGGTATGACACCGTACGGAGTAGTATTTGGACGACGAAGTATTGATTTTCTAGTCAAGAACCCCCCAAGTCTCGTGCATATACGAATCACTCGGATCCATGTCCTCGGATTTTGCGGCATGACTTACAACCCACAACTCGCGACCCGACTCACCATCAACCATCAAACAATCAATCCCCATGGAGTAGCATACACTACATCGAGAGCGGGGAGGAAATCGAGGAGCAGAGTAGGTCAGTTCGAAATATGGAACATCGGGTGTGCGATCACTTTTGCCCAATTCAACATTCGGGGCCGATTGCACGATTGGATCAAGAACATGCCCGGCCTTTCAATGGGGCGGAACACTCCATCAAGATGTGCATTGATCAATCGATTGATTAATCCTGGCTTGCTTCGTAGTGAGCGGTGTTGTTTGCTGGCTGGTGGATCAGCCTTCTGTTCAGTGTGGGCGGGTTTACTGATCAGTGTACACTACGACGTACTTCAATTATACACCATCCAGCATCGCTCCAAGCTAAAATCTGGTCCGGCAATATGCGAAATTGTGGTTATGTCCTAGCAGTGTTGTGTACTACCTTGAGTGTGGATATCAACGAAGTAGGTAGTGTCGAAGAAAATTTGATCTCTCTGTACTCCGCAAGACCACCCAACTTAATTTTTGTCCTTCGTTTGAGAGTTTGGGGTCTCGGAGGGAGAGCAGAGAGTTCTAACCTACGAGGAAGCTGGCACAACGTCATCGGGTCTTCAATGTTGGTCGGACTCTGTTGTGGCCTTGCAAAATCCAACCCTTGTTTTTTGGTCAGTGTGGTGTTCGTGTTCATGGTTCGGTTGTTGGTCAATGAGCTTCCATTTCCGTCACGGCAGAGGCAGATCTCCGCTGTCGGACCCATCTGCCCATAAGGTCTACGAAATACCCCTCGAATCAGGCCTGCCGGGGTGCCGGACAATAGTGTACCAAGCATGTACGTACTTCGTAGTGTACTTTGTCTCTGAACAGAAAAAAAATTTCTCCTAGAAAGACATGGTGCAGTTCCACTAACAAGGAGTTTAGGGCGGGAACATTCCGGACTCGTGCCAGTCTCGTCTCCAGGGATCGTCCAAGACCAACGTGGTGAGCCCGAAGTGCCGCCCACATCGCCCGCCACAAGCCCCATATCCTAGCTCTGCTGTGTAACGAATGTGATATATCCGGATGAATTGGAATCGCAAGGATCGATCTAACACCGGAGGTGAACGACGCGCGTTCCTGCGCAAATGTTGCTCGGGGACAACTGAAGGACGCCAAGTCCCGTCTGCTGTTCGAATTTTTGCCACCAATTTCCACATCAGAGAAGCAGGTCCCGGATACGGCTAGCACCAGCGGACCTCTCGAATCGCCGGCGTGGGTTGGCGTGCGAAGCCGGTGCGTATCGACCTCATTGACTAGGGGCCGACGTCCATTCTGGGAAGTGTGCGACAGGGATTACCTGGACTCGTGAGACAATAGATTATCTGATGATCTGATAACCTAAAATTACCATCTGTGCTGCGGGCCCCCAATCCGGGTTGACGCCTCACATCTCCACTCCTCCCACTCCCACCTCCCACACCTTCCACATTGCCCGTCGCTGCCGAGAACTTTGTGAGCAGAGGTAGTGTGCTTCGTACATTTGACACCACACCCATCTCGATTTTCTCCTGTGCTGCACGCTACTGTTAGTGTTTATGCTGGTTGGGTCGAGAAGGGCTCCCTCCTGGCCCAACGCGGGGCATGTCGACAAGGAATAGGAAATGAAGGTGGATGGGAATAGATCATGGCAGCCAACAGGAGACCGTGGGTACAGGTACACGCACAGCTGTTAGCGTGGTGTACACTCGCTCCCGTTCCCGGTTTCCTTTTACGAAATATTAGCTCCGCTCGACCTGCGAGAGGTGCAAAGGGCAGCCAGGGGTGACAGACTGCGCATATATCTGGAGCGATCCCTTCCCCATTCCGAACCACTTAGCTCTCTTTCTCCCCCTCATCAACCCACCGCAACTGCAGCTTACATTCGCTAAGAACCGTGTCCTCGAGACGAGATTTTCCAGTCGTTCAATACACTCGCTATTTCCAAGCTTCAACGACCTCCAACAATCAAAATGAAGACCGCTACCTTCGCTGCTATCACCATGGCCTCGGTCGCCGCCGCGATCCCCATGTGTGCCGTATGTTTTATCTCTTCTTTGCGATCTGCTTCTCATGAGAGGGTAGTTTATATTATCGTCTCGACTAGGATACACTAACATGCCACGGCCCTACAGATCAACTGCTTCACGAACGTCATCACTGAACACCCCCCTCTTGACTGCACTGAGCCCGACATGTACCACTGCTTCTGCAAGATGCCCTCGCTTCAGCAGTACTTCTTGGAGTGCTCGTACAGCTCTGGCACCTGCGCCACTGAGGCCGAGGGTGCCGAGGCCGTTGCCTTCGGTGTTGACCTTTGCTCTCGTGAGTTCCGTTCGACACCCTCACAACGTAGTTTACTTTGGATTCATTAGCTCACGATCCTCTTAGAGCTCGGTCTCCCCATCACCATCGACACCAAGCCTCCCACCAAGCCCACCAGCACTCCCCCTACGGAGCCCACCACTCAGCCCCCTGCCGAGACCACCGGATCTGAGCCCGAGCCCACCGAGTCCAAGGACCCCGAGCCCGAACCCACTGCCAGCGACGACACCAGCGTTGAGCCCACCGGCTCTGCCTCCGCTAGCGCCTCTGGCACCGGCTCCGGCCCCGTCCCCAGCGGCACCTCCGGCTCTGATACCCCCGTCATTGTCAATGCTGTATGTGATCAATTGTGTTTCTAATGTTAAATCCTAGTCCGGAAGTGCGAAGCTAACGTTTTCTTTCCCCTTTCTAGGCCAACGGCAAGGCTGTCTCTGGCCTCCTTGCTGCTGCCGGTCTCGTTGCCGCTCTTATCTAATTGCAACTTCTGATGTCCACGATACCTTAATTTAATGTTTGTCGTGGGCGTTATGTCCTAGTGCATACCGCTCGCGATAAATGGCCCCCGTGTTGTAACAATAACCAGTCCTCTTGGGTCAGGGACGGGAACGCAAGGTCCCCGGTTCGGGAAGGATATTTAATACTAATTGTGTCAATATCCTAGCAGCTTCTGTCAATATCACTAGGATGTCTACGCAGTGTGGATGTTTATGAGTTTAAGTTGTGAATCACTGTCCCGTTTCGATCCTCTTTGTGATGTAGTGTGTGGGCAATGTTCTCGTACAGTTTGCCGAGTCGTTTGTAGTGAAGTGGATAAACTATCAGGCAGAACTTAGCTTCCATGCCCAGTCTCCAGGTCTACTCAATCCTCGGTTCTTTCCGGGTGCCCGATTGTTGTTTCAATATTTTCCTCCAGCGATTATTGTCTTCCAACAGCCTCTCGCCCGGGAGCTCAGCAGCGACCAGGCCCGACAAAAAAAGGCCTCCGGTTTCGTTTCCTTTTATCGCAAACGAATGGCCATTATCTTTCAACTAGTTAGTGACCCTCGCACTCCGTTTATTCTCCGCCTACTTTCCGTGAGCACCATCTTCTACGTCAACTGAATCCTTGTCCTCTCGGAGCCCTCTTCTCCCGGATTGACTCTGAGATCGCCGATGGAAAACTTTCTGTCTGATTCTTTACCTCAATGTTGACAGTTCTTCGAAGGATGTGACGGGAGTATTAAATGTATTTGATCTAGTCCAACAGAAAAATATAATTATAACAGTCGTGATCAGCGAGAGGAAGATCACGATTGGCCCTAACCTTAATCTTGCGAGTAAATATCAAAACTCCATGAATGACCGAAATGTACAAATGAAAATGAATATGAGCCAAGACTGCCACAAAATGAAAAAAAGAAAATACCATCTGCCTCAATGATACCTTGCGGAATACCTTCTGAGCTTTCTCATCCTTCCCCCTCGAACGTTTCCGCGCCCAATGCTACCGAGATGGATATCTTTCCAGCAGATGAATCCATGATGCAAATACAAATTGACCCAAGTAATCCCAAGAAACCATGACCGATATGCTAACCTTGTGTCCCCCTTACCTTATCCCCCCTTATGCCCCCTTCTGCCCCCTTCTGCTCCTCAAACGAACCGGTTAAATCTAAACAACACTTCCTTCGCGTCTCGCCTCCTCCTCTCTCGCTGCCTTCTTTCCACGCCTCTTCAGGCCTCCCTTCATGATGGCCTTGATCTTAATTTTGGCTCTTCTGACCAACTCCATCAAGCGATGAAGCCAGGTTGCTGCGATCTGACCCTCCAGCTGACTGATCTGTTCCAGTAGTCCGGGGACCTGCGCAGCGAGTTCCTCGTATGCCTTTGCCGTCTGAAGTTCCGTTTCGAGATGCGATCGTTCGTTATCGGCTTCGTCCAGTTTCCTCTCGAGGGCGACAACTCGCTCCCTTAGATCTCGGTTCTGGGTGTCAAGCTTATCGTTCTCGGTCTGCGACTCGGCCAGCCTTCCGCCAACCTCTGCGAGCTCTCTCTTTACATCCTCGCCCTGTCGCTCCGCGGTTTGAACAACAATTTCTAGTTCACGTAGTCTTCGCAAGAGTTCGGCATTGTCCTGGTTCATCTTGACGTTTTCGTAGTCGGCGCTGGCGAGTTTGTCCTGGGTTGATTTTAATTCGAATTGCAGGGAGTCTCCGCGCTTCTCGGCGCTGCCCAAAATCTTCTGGAGTTCGCGGAGCTTCTCCTCGAGTGCAGAGTTGTCGAGTCGGACCTGGTCGTTGGTAGAGGATGATCGGTGAAGCTTCTCCAAGGCGGTGCTTAATTCGGTCTGAAGCTTGTTGCTGTTCTCGCTGGCGGCGTTGAGGGCTCCCTGCAGGGTATCCAGCTGCTCGAGAAGTCGCGATACTTCCAAGCGGAGCCTGTCGTTTTCGGCTTTCTGTGTGAGGGCGTTCTCTTGCGACGTTCCGAGTTCCGTTCGGAGACGAGCACTGTTCTCCTCCGCGGACTCGAGGGAAGACTGGAACTCGCTGAGCTTTCCCTGGAGAACGGCAATCTCGCCACGGCATACAGCGTTCTCCTGGCTCAGCCTGGCAAGGTCGCCCTGCACGGTTTCGAGTTCGGTGCGCAGATCACTGCTGTTCTTTTCCGCGGCGTCCAGAGCCTCCTTCAAGCCCTCTCGCTCATGCAGGAGCCCCAAGTTCTCGGCCCGCATCTTGGTGTTCTTGTCGACGGCTTCCATGAGCCGATTCTGGACATCTTCAAACTCGGCACCGGATTCGATGAGGGCCAGTTCGAGTTGGTCGAGATAGACGTTCTTCTTCACGACGAGCGCATCTCGTTCCTCGCTTGCCTGAGCCGCGGCGTTGGTGTAGTGCTCGCCGGCCCTCTTCACGACGTCCATCCATCTCGCGACGGTTTCTTCCCTCTGGTTCTGGTGGTAGTAGTTGCAGAGGCAGAGACCTGCCAGGCGTCGTAGGTCTGTTGCCATGACTGCCGAGGGGGCCATATGGGCCATTGTGGAGAGGAGGGTGCGGGCTTCATCGGAATCGCGGTTGTCGATCGTCCAGTTACACCTAGCGTTGTATCGTGTGCGGCCGAGGCATCGGAGGGCACCGGAAGTGTTGTAGCCCTCGACCTGGAGGAGTTGACCGGGGTCCCAGTATTCGGGCATGGCGACTGGCGCGATGTGTGAAAAGTGTGAAGGGTGAATGGTGAAGGTATTGGTTGGAAAAAGCGGTGAAAAATATCCAAAAAAGAACCAGACCTATCTATGAGAGCCGGTATTAATGCTGCGTTTGGCCGGTTGCCTGTTCTAGTGTTATCTTTTGTTTGTTGATTTGGTGCTGGTGAAAATGGTCTTGAATTTTGGCTGAAAACCCCAGGCCTTATATCGTTCGGAGTTTGCATGGTGACTTCATCTTGGTAGCAAAAGGAATTCGACGTTGGACTTCTTGCGATCGCACTGACCGCTGCAAAACCAACAAGTCGTCCCGATGCATTGGACGTTGTTTCGGCGTCTCAGGCCACGCCGTGTCATGCCCTCCATCTTGGTTGGTGCACACCTTCGCTTGGCCGCTACGTAAGGGTCTACATTCGACGGCCTTGGCTGCCCGAAAAGAGGACAAAAATTCGAATTTTAGGCCTGACTCAGATTTACTTAGGCACGGGGTATTGATTTGTCTCGATTCCGTGTGCCTTCGCTGCGTTGATTTGGTCTTGGTTTCTTCGTTTGTGGAAAGCCGAAAAAGCGGCCCGACCCTCGGGTTGGGCCCCGGACCCATACGTGTGCTTGAATGGACCTTGAATGGACCAACGCCGTTCCGCCAACCAAGACGAGTGGACCCGGTGTGTGCTGTATGGGAACCCTGTCATTGCCTGGCACTACTGGTCATGAGATGTCGTGTGAGCCACTACCCCAAACAGGGTCTTAGGAGCGGCGCTCGGGCAAGGGTTCGTTAGCAATGTTGACGAAGACTCGGTTGCCTGCCCCGGGATATCCACATTCAGCTTGTTTGGCTCGACATCAGTGGCCCGGGGAACATTCCACGGGAATATTTAGCATCCGGATCTTGGGAAGCCCTAATTTTTTCTTTTTCAATTTGTCCCCGTTGAGCCACGGCTATTAATCCATCCATCCTATCGGAGCGAAAAGTCGTGGTCAAGGGACATGCTGGCAGCGTCATGCAGCACTAGACCATTGTTCTCGTCGATCCACGACTGCCACACCAGACCTCGGCGATGGATCTGATCTCTAAGTCCTTGTTCCTCGGCGTGTGTCGGCCCATCACTCGACCCAAGTTATTATTAGGCACAGTTGGAAGCTAGGTTAGCACCGCATTGGGCAGCAGATACATGGAGCGAATAAACAAATGGCAAAATGGCTTATTTGCATGTGAGAAAATAGCAGGGAATTGGCCACTCTGATTCATTGGCCTTTAGCGAAGGGTTGTGAGAAGTTGGCCATGTGTTCCATAGGACATATGATGCGCGTGGTAATTATGAAAGGGTATACATCCTGGATGTTGATACATGGGTGGATAGGTTTGCATTCATCTTCCATCTACATGGAGCAACTGGTTCTCTACCTGTGATGGGGGAATATCTAAGTTACACCATCGAGGCACTCGCATAGAGGCATGGGATAGCCGGAGACTATTATGACAGATTGCAGACGCTTTATTCGAGTGAAATACTTACCGCAGACTGGGACCACTCCCTCAGATATCCAACAGCCGGTTCCTAGCAAATGGTAGCAAGTGGCAAGCTCGAGTGACTTTGATCGCCATGTGCATAACCTCGATTCCAGCTTTTCGTAAGTGCCCTTCCTGCTGATATCCTACTAACTGTTCAGGGAGCAGAGCAGAGAAAAAGCCCCATAGCAAAAATGAAGTCTAGATAGCAAAGAACAATAATGTTGGGGCCCTCGGCGAGAGGTCTTCACCGGCAATCTTTACCCTCTGAACCTTAATATGAGGCAGAGGCAGAGAGCCAAGGGCCAATGCGCCCTCGGGCCTGCATTAATCGATGAGACGGAAGCTTCCTCCACCTTTGAGACACATAGGTAAGGTTAGGTCTCCGCACAAGGACTGGAGCGCTTGCGGCCCCTCGGATCCATCACCTCAGTTTCTCGGGCTGTTGTAACTGTTGTCGGTTTTGGTTTATGCCGTTATGCCTCCATTGGCTTGGAGTTCATAATCGGCCAAGGCGCCAGGTGAGATTATCCATGTTCACGACATCGGTTGCCTAGACCGGGCACTTCTCATTTCCGTAATAGCCAGAAACACCTGTTACTTCGCTAGGTCGAACCTACGCAGCTAATCGACTCGCACAGAATCAAGGAATGCGGTTTCGCCAGGGTAAACAAGGCTAGGTGATGGCGAGGACACCTGAACAAAAGCGGTATATAAGTTTCATCCAGCATTACCTTTGTAGAATGGGAAAAGTCTTAATCACACCTCTTAACTTAGCGGCCGTTGTGAGATCAGCTGGGCTGCAGGCCCGACTGCGAGTTTCATCGAATCCCGTTTTGTCTCTTCCGAGTCATTTGCCCGCTTTGAAAAACCAAGGCCATGTCCATTACATCAGCTTGGATGCAGGGAAAATCGAGTGTAGTTATCGATCTTTTCGTGCAGCTCTGACGAGACTATGTGTAGCCTTTCTGTATGTTCAGCCGTCGTCTCCGTGAGGGAAAGAATCAATTCCAGATAGCTGAAAAGCATGCATGCACATCACGGCCTTTTGGCCGTCTTTCCCGCCAACACTCCATTTGCGCGGCTCAGCAGCACCTTCGCGTAACTTTTCCTGTTCGGGACGCCAATATTTCTATGCAGGCGATGAGACAGCATCATCCTGTTTTTAACCCTCCGGGCTCTGTGTTAGCGGACTCGGAGCGTTCGATATATAAATTGGTGGACGAGTTTTCAAAGTTAGTTGGAGGACGCGTTTCTAGTCTCATGCCACTCCTGGGAATCCTTATCAACTGGGATTCCTATTCTCTTCGGAAGTAGCCCATATAAGCGTCGTTCTCTGATTCTCATCTATCTTAATATGAAGCTCTCGTCAATCCTGCTTGTTGGTGCTTTCTTTGTTGGCTCTTCCTCCGCCTATAGGATTAGCCTCTACAGCGAGGACAACTACCAAGGCATTCAGGGTACTTTCGTCACTTCTGGTACCCACAATGCCAACTTCACCGTCAAGTCATGGATCTGGGAGTCGACCAATGATGGCTGCTGTATTGTCTTCTGCAAAGGAGGCGCGGTAAGAAGCCCCGGATTTGCCAAATGAGAAAGAGAGATGAGAGAGAATACAACTGACACATTGCGAAGAACGTTGGACGATACTGTGGAAGCACAAGTAAGAGTGTCTCTAGTGCCGGGGTGACCAAGGTTGTTATTGGATGTGGCTCGGATGTTCTCAACTGTTAGGTGGATGACTGGATCAAATGCCGACAATTAGAATTTGGATATATGGGCTGGATTTCAAGATCATCTTCATCCTCTCAGGTTTGATGCAAGATATCCCTTTCCGGGGGTGTGACATTGAGACATAAAATATCGATGAAAACGAGGATTATCTAGATTCTGCCAAATCCGTCGTTCGTTCGCGTCGGCGCTGTGCTTTGCAAATCTCTAGCCATTCTATACAGATACAGGTTGTCTATTTCTACAGACCTAGAATCTATAACAGTTGCCGGAGAGAAATAGACCACGCAATTTTGAAACATAACTTATACGTCAGTTTCCGGAGTACAATCTATTTATGTTCAACGCTAAGCCCTCTGCTTACCAAGTAGCCGAATAGACTAGCTCGTTCACTATATGCCAAAGATCCGCCTTTGGAGGGCTCTCCTTCCCACTATGCCAACCCAAACTGGCCACTGAGGGTAAACATGTGCGGGCGGCGGCGAATGAAAGTTATTGCTTCGCAGCACGCCCTGTCCATCCATGATTCAGTCACGAAGCGGGCTTTAGCTTTCCTATCATACCATAGCGTCACGACTTTGGGCAGGAAGGATTATCTCTCCGCCTTGGTCCGCGGGGAATCAGGATCATAAGCACCGGGACCTGGCTGATGGCGGCCCCGGCCGATACACACCGGACAAGATTCGAGGACACCTGCGCAGTGCCCTACTGGTTGACGTTGAGGTCGGTAAGGAGGGTGCCACGCATTTGCCCTCTTTGTAAGTCTAGGAATGAAATTGCGTACTCTTAGGAGGATAGGGAGTGTAGCCGCTGATATGAGATGAAAAAGCACTCGAGGGTAAGGTGGAAGTTCCGGTCACACTCACAACGGTGCCAGGGACTACCAAGAAACGCGGCTTCTCTAGAGCGAGTGCAAGGGAGAGACGGCATGACATGGCGCATTGGGTCACAACGAGCTTTTGGCCTGTGGCGCCAACATCCACGAGCCGGTACGCCATACAATTCGCTGTGCTACCTAAGGCGCAGTTTCTGCAGCAGTGGAGGATATTTGGGGTTTGGCCAATGGCAATGCCCTAGGTCTTTCCCAGCCCGCAGCGCATCCTGCACACTTTACATGGTACGCGCATGGGTGTGAGGGGTCGCGGTGCCACCCAATTACGGGATGAGAAAAGCCTAGCTGGTGACGTTCGTGACCGCTGGGGGCGGGTCGAGCCCGCATCTTGCGCTGCGGCCATTCTCATTTCGCGGGCTAGCAGTGACTTAGGAGATTCTCCGCGGCCGACCCTGCCTCCTTGTGTCTATTGCTTCCGCAAACGTTCCGCTCATTGCATTTCACAGGCTAGTCTAACATTGTACGATTTTCTCGAATGCCTACCTAACACAGCTTGTGGCTCTTTGCTTTTTCATTTGTACTGTCGATTAAGCCCCGAAAAGAGGGGACTTGAGAGCTTCGGTGTGACAGTCGGTCTCGACTCTCGAGATTGTCGCAGACCGAAGGGGCTGCTGGATTTAACAACAACGGAACGTGAAGTTCGTTTGCTTTATCTGTCGCAATATAGAGGACAATGGAACCATGGAATTTCGCGATCAGGTAAAACAAGACCCCAAAGTCCAGACTTGGCATCGACTTCATGCCCTCCTAGAATCCATTTCTGACTCGACCCAAATGCGTTCATTTGTTTTCGTCCCAGTACCAATTATCCCTCGGGAATCCGGTCCCGGGCTCTGGCTCTGTAGAGCCTTCACAGCAAGCTCTAGTAGCGCAGTCCTCGTTCCTTGGCCGGGACGCACACCCGTGTCCACGCCTTCGCCAGTCTGCACTGAGCCTCCTCCGCAGCCGGTTTCAACTCCTTCGCAGGGGAGGCCTGCGCGTCGGGGCCGATGACCCGAGGGGCCCGTTGGGTCTGCACCTTTGTTTCCAACCATCAGAGCCCGAGGTTGATTTTGTCTTTGTTCGACTTCCCCGGCCCCTACCTCTTTGCTTCGATACTCTGCGACGTCGGATACGGGGACGTTTCTGACAAGGGAGTTGCCACAGATCCACGGCTTGAACGCGGGCTCGCGGAAGACGTGGAGCTACTCAGAGGACCCGCGGTCCTTTTGGCCCGCCGAGTGGCTGCCGCAAGAGCGCGGTTTCCGCAAGGGCCGCATCCACACGTTCGGCTACGACCCGGACTTCGCCAAGGACCGCAAGAGCGCCCTCACGATCCACGACTTTGGCCCGGCGCTGGTGGCGGGCCTGGCGAATTCATCTCATCTCAGAAGGAACCCAAACGTTAAGTCTTTTCTACCTTGGCCCACAATCCAACAGATTTACTTCTTCTTTTGTTCTCTCCTTTTTCCTATCTTCTCTCTTTCACCTCTCCCTCTAGCTTTCCTCTTTTCTTCTTTAAGGGTATAGTATTGACACTAGCAAGTATAGACATCCATCGTTCTAGTAGCCCGTAGCATGGGAGGCCTAATAGCCAAACAGGTAAGGTCGAGTCCACGATCCGTGTTGAAACGTATTCCGGGGTGATGAAGAGAAGGATAAAAGTAGAGGGTCATGGACATAACACACAGAGAGCAGTGAGTGTTTTCGTATACCTAAAGCGTGATTACATACTATTGGAAGATTATAACCTTTTTAAGTCCAGAAGGAACAATCATTCTTACATTAATTATAGAAAAATTAGTTTAGAAAAACATTTCTACTTATACCTACTATCTCCTTTCCAGTTCCATTTCTAAAAAGACATACTATATAAATTTCTTCTTCTCAAATATACTAGGAAAGGTAAAAAGATACTATTTCTTCTATCTAATCATTCTACTATACCTAATATCAGCAAAAGCCCCTTTTTCTATAATATTTTACTTATTTTTAAGATATTAAAAATATTATATTAATTAATATAATATTTTCCTTTTTAAAAATTATTAATTTAATAAAAAGTTATCTAAATTAACTAAGCTAAACCCTTTCTTATTTTACTATTATTATAATCCTAATACTAGCCTATTAATAATATTAAATAGATATAACTAGTAATAGAATTAAGGTAGTTATCTATTAATAGTAGAGTAAGATAGTTAAGTAATATTTATAAGATATAGGTAAGAAGTATATATTTAAGTATAGGGGTATAATTATACTTAAATTAACTACTAAAAAGTCTTAAAAGATAAACTAGATATATAATAGATTTTATAGCTTATATAGATATTTCCTTTTTAAGCTCTCCTAAAGTTAGTTATATTCTTAATTAACTAATTAGTTAGTTATAAGTATAATTACTTTATTAAATTTCTATTTAACTAATTAATTAGATTTAGTTCTATCTAACTTCTTTATTATATAATTTCTTATTCTATAGTATTATACTACTTCCCTATAACCTAATTATAGCTATATTATAATATAATTCTCCCCCTCCCTTAGTTTTTATCTTTAAAGACCTATTAATTATAATAATCTTATTTTCTTTTCTTTTCCTTAATAAGTTTTCTTCTTTCTTTCTCTTAACTATATCTAATTATATTTCTAAGTCTTATTCCCCTAATATAGTTATCTTTAAAATTAATTATAATTATCTTATTTAAGTAGTTAATAATATTCTTTTCTAATAATATCTTTTTAAAATATTTAAATATATTTCCTATTATAATATATAAGTTCCTTAAAATTATATTATCTATAAGAAATAGTTTTAGTATAATTTATATATTTATCTAAAATATATTAATTATAATATTAGTAATATTACTAATTCTATATATAAGTTTTCTAATCTTTCCTTTTTATTTTTTAGTTTTAATATTACTTTATTTAGTTAATTATTTAGAATAAGAATAATCTTACTTAGAATAAGAAAAATATAAAATAGAAAAGGTTTTTAAGAAAGTTATTAATATTTAATAAGCTATACTTTCCTAAATCTATTAGTTATATTAGGAGGAGGAATTATATAAAAAATAGGCTTTAGAGGTTATTTGTCTAGGGATAGAGTAGGTTACTAAGGAGGATACTACTAAGAATATTATATCTATTATTCCTAAGTTAAAGATTAATTAGAGCTTGCTCCTAGATCTATTATTATTAGATTTTTTAATTTCTTTAAATATTTTTAGTAGAATATAGTAAGAAATTACTAGCTTTCTATTAAATATTTAATAAGTTTTTAAGTATTTTTATTATATTTAAAATTTTTCTATTTAACTAAATATTTAATTTTCTTATTATTATTATTTATTAAATTAAAAATTTTCTTAGTATCTTAAATATCTTTTTTAGGTTTAATTATAATAGACTTTTCTATAGGTATATTACTATATATTAGTTTAAAAAGTACTATATAGAAAATTAAATATTTTTTTATTTCTTTTAGTAATTTTAGTTTATAGTTAATTTTTAAAACTTTTTATTTAATTAAAAATAATTTTAATTTCTTATAATTTAGTTTATTATTTAGTTATATAGTTTTAATTTAAAAGTCTTTAGTTTCTAGTTTCTTTTATAGTAACTAGATTTTATTTCCCCTTTTAAAAGTTAGTTTTTTAATTTATTTTTAGTTTATATAGTATTTTATTTATTACTAGATAAATTATAATTTTTCTATTAATTATTTATAAAGTTTTTTTATTTTATCTATTATAAGGATAGCTTATTTTATTTAAGTTTTAATCTCTATTAATATAAATCTAGCTTAAAATTTAATATTATAATTAATATAAAATAGTAATATCTTTATACTTTCTAATATAT